>NC_050453.1:59883272-60511732 GCF_903995425.1 Onychomys torridus
ATTAATAAGTAGACACTGACATCAACAAAGGTTTTCATTTGTATATAATTAATGCAGAGACTGTTTTGTTTTGTGGTTCTTTTTGTTGTTGTTGTTTTTTTGGTGGTGTTGGGGAACAAACCCAGGGTTTCATGTAACCCAAGCAATCACTCTCCCAATGAAACTACAGTCCTCCTATGACTTCCCCATCCCATTTTTTAAGTTTGTTTGTAAAACTATATGTGTATGGATGTTTTGCCAGCTTTTGTCTGTGCCCCACATGCCTGTGGTGACCTCAGAGAGCAGAAAAGAGTATTGGATCCTCTGGAACTGGAGTTCCAGATGGCTGTGGGCCACCATGTGGGTGCTGGGACTCAAACCCTGGTTTTTGGGGAGAGCAGCCAATGCTCTTAACCACTGAGCCACCTCTCTGGCCCCCTAAGAAGTTCTGAAGCAGGGTCCTCATGGCTGGTTCCTAGCCCTGCCTGGGGATTGGCTTGAGTTTGAGGCACATAACAGTACCCTACAGGTCATCCTAGCCTGTCTTGTTTGTGTCAAGGATATCAGAGGTCAGAAGAACACGTTGCCATCTCTACTTTGGAAGTTAACGGGGCTCCATATGTCCTCTGCTGTGAGGGCCCACAGAGCCCTGCAGCCCTGTGGAGGCCCCTCTCCAACACTACAGATCATACTAGTGTGCAGGGTCCACAAAACTAACTGCAATGACTCAGAAACTTAGAAACCAAAATTTATTTTCTCCCACTTCTGAAGATAAAACGTCTCAGACCAAGGGTTTTAGTCAAGATGTTCATCTTGGCTTCTAATCAGCCCTCCACTGCGTCATCTCAAGGCAGGAAGGAAAGCGGGAACTCCTTGATCACTCTCTTTATCAGGATATCAATTCTGCAGGGCCAACTTGGAGCCTCATTTAATCTTAAGTACTTCCTTGCTCAAAATACAGTCATATTGGGGGTTATGACTTCAACACAGGAATGGGAGGGAGTGTGATGCAGCCCATCCAATCCTGTCCCCGACTCACATCCTTAGTGCACACAAAATGCATCTATTTCATCCAACAGCCCCAAACACGGGCCCCACTTAAGCTTAACCCTGGAGTCCAAAGGCTCGTGTCCATCAGAGACAGGTGAGAACGGGGTGCGAGCATGCTGCTGTCACTGTAAACCCACTGGAGGAACATTTTACTTTGTCTGTTTCAGCCCTTGCTCAACTGGCCTCTCGCACTGGAGCCTGTGGTGAGGCAGGAGCCTGTGGCAGAACTTCCTTACCTCAGAAGGGCCCCTGATGGGAGAGAGGGGGAGAAAGAGGAAGGTAAGGTGGAGACTGTGAGTGAGCAGTATCCCACAATCCTTTTCAATAACACTCTCCTACCAATGATCCTCCTCTTCTACTAAGATTCCACCACCAAGATTCCACCACCTCCCATAAGCACTATGGACCAGGGGGCAGAGCACTCCCCCCACCCCACCCCACCCGGGGTGGGGGGGAGGAGGTGGGGGGGCGGAGATGGGGGGGCGACACACCGACATTTTGGAACTAACAAAGCCTGAAGCAAAATCACCCTCCAGCTGTGAATCTGTGAAGTTAGAGAAGTTATTGTGAGAGGCATTCTCATTCCTAAAGAGAAGAGGAAGGAAGCAAAGACCGAAATCCTACCAAGTATATCCTGCTGGAGTGTAGGGTTGGCTCGTGGGTAATTCTCTTTGGCTTGGTGCTGCCTGTTCTGACCGAACAGCAGTCTCCTCCACAGCTCTGCCAGGCAGGACTGCACTCCAGAACTGCTGGGTAGTGCTGGTCCCTTGGGCACCCCTTAAAGCTACAGGCCAAGTATATCAGGCCTCTTGAAACTGAAGCAGTAGCCTGACTCCTGAGATTCTTTGTCTTTTAAACTTTTTTATTACTTATTTCTATGCGTATGGGCGTTTTGCTTGCATGTAAGTCTGTGCACCACATTCATGCAGTGCCTGTGGCCAGAGGAGTTGGATCTCCTGGGACGGAAGTTTCAGATGATGGTGAGGCTGCCATGTGGGTGCTGGAAATCCAACCTGGGTCCTCTGAAAGAACAGCCTTTTAACAGCTGAGCTGTCTCTGCAGGTTCCTCTCCTCCTCCTCCTCCTCCCTCTTCCTCCTCTTCCTCTTCTTTTTTTTTTTTTTTTAAACTAGATGTTTTGTAGCTCAGGCTGACCTTGAACTCACCACAGAGTTGAGGTTAACCTTGGACTCCTAGTCTTCTGTCTGCACCTCCTGAATGCTGTAATTACAGGTGCCTGCCACCTTGACCAGTTTATGCAAGTGCTGAGGACCATGTGCAAGCAAGTATTCTTATCAACATCTCACAAAATAGCCCAGGCCAGCCTTGAACTCATGATTCTCCTGTCTTGCTCCTAGACTGGGATTACAGTCCTGTGTCACTGTTCCCAGCTTTTTGAATCACTTTAAATCAGTCTCCCCTTTGTCTAAAGCACTTCTTTAATCCCAGCACTTGGGAGACAGAGCCAGGTGGATGGATTTCTGTGAGTTCGAGGCCAGCCTGGTCCACACAGTGAGTTCCAGGACAGGCACCAAAACTACATAGAGAAACCCTGTTTCAAAAAACCTCAAAACAAACAAACAAATAATAAAGAACAATAACAAGAACATATTCAAATATCCATCCCACAGTAACATCCCATTTCTCTGCACCAAAAACTGTATTATCCAGGGTTCTCTAGAGAAATAGAACCATGGAGTGTGGGTGTGTGCATGAAAGAGATTAGTGGATTTGGTATAAGGAACTAACTGATGTCACAGAGGCTAGGGGAGCGGGGTGGGGAATCTAAAGTCTCTATTGGCAAGCTAGAGGTCTCGAAAAGCAATGGTGTAGTTCTAGTTTGAGTCCCGAGGCTTGAGAAGCAAGAGACCCAAATCTGTGAAGTCAAGTCCAACAGTCAGAGGCTGAAGAGCAGAGAACTAGGGTTCTGTTAAAGTTCACAGGCAGGGGACAGTGGAGCTGGCAGGGGTGGGGGCAAGTGGAGAGGGTGGGGTGCCCTCCTCCTCAGTCTTTTGTTCTCCTCAAGTCTTTAGCCAGTGAGGTCCACTTCCATGGTCAACTTCATTCAGTCTGGGTGCTAGACAGGTGTTCCCTCACCCAGACTCATGTCCAGATCCTTCTCTCAGCTTTCTAAGTTATGTGTTCATTTCTTCTAACGACACAGTCAGAATAATGTTTGACCAAGTGTCTGGGCACTTCCTGCCCCAGTCAAGTTGACATATTAAAATCAATCATCACGGGCTCATACAAAGAGGACATAAAAGAGGGTTTAAATCTTTCCCACACCAAGCTTTGAGTGTAAGGATGCTAGAACCTAACTGGGGTGTGTGTGTGTGTGTGTGTGTGTGTGTGTGTGTGTGTGTGTGTGTGTTTAGTCAAATGCAAACAGAAGGGAGCTGCTAGGTTGGTACTCAGAACACAGGAATTATGGCACAAGGGGAGCTTGTTAAAATGTAAATCCTGGCCAGGAGTGGTGGTATAAACTTGTAAAGGCAGCACTCTGGAGGCAGGAAAATTGCGGGTTCGAGTCCAGCTGAGCTTCATGGTGAGTTCTTGTGTTAGGGGTTAGGAACAGATTCTGGTTGGGCAGTTCTGAGGAGTCTGTGGCTTCTCACATGCTCCAAGGAGAGGCTGGATCTGCCAGCACAGACACTGCATTCAAGCTTCCTGACTCTCTCCAATCCCACATCTTCATGAGAACTCCCTGTTTAACACAAAGTCAGGCACTGGCCAACACAGACACAGTCAGTGCTGTTGCATTGACAAGGCTGGACCAACAAAAGTCCCCAGACCCTGTGAGGGCAGTTTTCTGGGTGGCCTTTGGGCAGTTGTGTTTTGTTTTTGTTTTTGTTTTTTCAGTGACTTCCTTTTCTTTTCTTTTCTTTTCTTTTCTTTCTTTCTTTCCTTCCTTCCTTTTCTTCTTCTTCTTCTTCTTCTTCTTCTTCTTCTTCTTCTTCTTCTTCTTCTTCTTCTTCTTTTGAGACAGGGTTTTTCTGTGTAGCCCTAGCTGTCCTAGAACTCACTCTACTGAGACCAGACCAGCCTCGGGAACTCACAGAGATCTACCTGCCTCCACCTGCTCAGTGCTGGGATTAAAGGTGTGCACCACCATGCCCAGCTATTAGTGCCTTCCTAACTAGTTTGGTTGCAGTTTGTTGAAAGAAGCTAGATGCCTCCAAGTAGTTAGAAAAATGGCTTGTACGTGGTAACACAGATATCAGTTGAAAGAATGGGAAGCAGCATTAAAGCCCACAGGGAAGCCTCCATATGAACCAGAACCAGAAGGAACTTGAGTCACTCTCTTCATTGACAGGGGAGCCATAGGTGAGGGCCCCTTGGCCCATCACTCTAGATCAGAGTCTCCGAGTGCAGAGAGGCTAACGCGTTGCATGGGATGCGTGCAGCCTTGAGCACTGTCTGTCTGGTCTAGGAAGAGCCAGCGGATCAGAAAATGTGCTTTCCTAGAACTAGGGCTGGGCTGTGCAGTGGTGGAGGTGGGAAGGGAGGTTGGGAGCTAGCAAGACTAAAGGCAGGAGGGAAGGAAGCCGTGGGGTGGGAGAGATCAACAGGAGGAGGAGGGTGGGACCCCTTTTGATTGAAGAACCAGCAACGTGAGGCCAAGCATACAAAGTAGGGTTCTTTAGGGTTCACTACTTTGGGTAATTTGGTGACTTAGGGTGAAGGCAGAATCCACCCCCCCTGAACAATACATCTCACATACTTGGTTTCCCAAGCTCTACACGCCCAGCCCTAACCTCCATTCTCCATTGTCTTCTCCTCAAGGAGGCCCTGGTCAGGTGGAGGGCAGGCGGAAGTGCTGCAAGAGACCCTCTTGGCTTGGTGCCTACACACACACACACACACACACACACACACACACACACACACACACACGCTGTGAGCTTGCAATGCCTTGGAGCTGGTGGGGCTGGAACTGGGGGAGGAGGAGGGAAGGAAGGAGAGACTCACACAGAAACCTTCTCATCTTTCTATCAGCAGCCATGCAAGGAATATTGTTCAGCGTGGCACAAAAGCAGCCCTGAAAATAGCTGCAGGCCGAGCGGGGCTGCCAACCACTGCCTGAGATAACGTCTACTTGGAGACACTGGTGTCTTTGTGGGGCTGTCAGTGTCCCTATTGTTCCCGGAGCCTATTGCCTGGGGAATATTGTTCCCAGCTTTTGTCTCCCGGGTTCACTTTTGTTTGCCTTTACTTACCGTTTCATTCCGCGCCCCTTTGTTACCTCCCATCCCCTCCTTTGTCTGCCCTCTCTAAGCTGCCTGGGGCTGTGGATTGGTGCCCAGGGAGACAATAGGCCCGGCCCCCTCCCAGCCTGCAGCCCCACCCCAGCCCGCTCCTTTCTGCCTCTGCCTCTCCCTAGGGCACCCGAGATGTTCCAAAGGCGAGGCCTTCGGGGAGGGTGGGGTCCAGGCAGCCCACCCCCTGCTGGGAGCAGAAAGAGCCACTCAAGGGATATTCAGTTCCAGGGAAAGTCTGAAATGCCTGGCGGGGGCCCTCTCCCAGGATCGCCTATTTTCAAACAGAATAGGTTTTCAGAGCAGGGAAATAGAACTCCCCCGCAGTCCTCCCCAGCCCGCTTTTCAAGCGCCCCTTTCTGGTGACCAGGGCGCTGGGTTTTCTCGTGCCAATGGCCCCGGATCAAAGCCACTTGTGTTTATTTGCACATTAGAATCCTCCGGCCTCCGGCGACCCGACCCCGCAAGGCGAGCGGTGGAGAAGAGGCCGGGTGCCCCTGGGTCAGACGCTGGGCTGGACGCTGAGTTAGGAGTGAGCAGTAGCAGGATGGCCCCTGGGACAAAAGGGATTTAGAAGGCAGCGGGGCCACCCTGAGCCTGCGGGCAGCGCGGCATGCGTCCAGCGCCAGCCCTGGGACTCTGCGGTTCAAGGAAGAGAAGGAAGGCCGCAGGCTGCGCCCAAGACTGTGGGGCCCTGAGCCCGCCTGGCCGGGAGAGCCCCGACGCTTTCACCGGAGACTGGCCCGGAGTAGGGCCAGGGCCTGCAGCCGGAGGCGGCTCCGCCCCTTTATTGTTCCTGTCCCAAGGACAATGGGCATAGTCTCCGGAGAGCCTTTGTTTCAGGAGGTGGAAACTGGGTAGGGGATTTCCGGAAAGACTGAATGGAAGCTAAGCTTGGCTGTGGGGAGCTGCAGGAGGAAGGGGAACGGAAAGGGGAGGGGGCAGCCTGAGGTTAGGGGAAGCCACCAGGAGGCCCAGAGGACAGCAGGGTCCTCTCAGTCCCCGACTGCCCCTGATTCCCTACTTGTTTGTAACCCTGGTGAGCAGTAAGAGAGCTCAATACCTCGGAGGAACTAGGGAAGGTGTGGTGGCTGTCCAGCCAACTACTGCTCTGCCTGGGGACTTCCAAGAGGGTCTGCATCCCACTAAAAGTTTATCCGAGAAATCGTAAAGCCGGGGGATAGTGGGTAAGGACGTGGGGACCCAGCAGAGGTCTGAGTCCAGCACCACTGCACCTCTCACGATTCCCCAACACCGCCCGCACCCCCTGCCCCAGCACCGGCGCACATCTGAAGATAGTTTCAGGGATGTGGGTGTGACCCCCATCTGGCCGGTGGGTGTGACCCCCATCTGGCCGGTGTGTGAAACCACTGGCATATTTCCGCTGTCCCCAGTCGGCACGTCACAAGTTCTTCAAGGACAAGGCCATCTCAGTTGACCCCAGTGCCCAGCAGGTGCTGGGACTCCACAGCCCAGGAAATGCTGAGCTGTATTCACTGACAAGCAAGTTGCTCTTGCTATTATTCTACAACTTTCTGGATGGCATTTCAAGCTTGATGTAGTCAATGATTTTTGACGTTCAGTATTTTATCCGTTTTACAATTACTGATTTGATCTTTGAAAATAGCCAAAGGCCATGAAAATCAAAGCATCTAACTAGAACAAAGTTGAGAACTGGAGAATGAGCTAATAATGTAGGCTGCTGTTAGAAGAAAATGTTCTAGGGGCTGGGAGTGTGGCTCAATGGTGGAGGGCTAGTCCAGTGCGTATAAAGCTCTGGGTTCGTTCCCCAGCAACACATAAAACCTGGGGGCACACACCTATAATCCCAGCACTCAAGAGGTGGAGGAGAGAAGATGAGGAGTTCAAGGTCAGCCTTGGCTGCATATCAAAGCCAGCCTGGGCTACATAAGACCTTGCCTCAAAGGAGTGAGGGAAGGCAATATACTGGTTGGGCATGGTGGCACTCATATGTGTACACACACACACACACACACACACACACACAAACACACACACACACACAGAGAGAGAGAGAGAGAGAGAGAGAGAGAGAGAGAGAGAGAGAGAGAGAGAGAGAGGCCAAGACAAGAAGGTCATTGAATTCAAGACTAGCTTTGACTACATGGAGAGTTTGAGGTCAGCCTGTGTTAGCTAGTGAGACTTTGTCTCAATAACCACCACCCAAACCAAAACCAAAACAACCTAAAAAAAAAAAAAAAAAAACAAACCACACACACACACACACAAATAAAGGCAATATATTAAATGTATTTAAGAGAACAAACACAGCTACAGATGACCAATCAAATATAAGTGGGAGATGCAGTGTCTTTTCCCCATGTAAAAATGTGGTCATGATGGCTGGAGTGTCAGCAGCCATTATGTGACCAGAGCGACATGGAGTTGGAAAGTCCTGCATTAAGAAGGGCTAAACAAAAGTAAGTGTGTGAGTCCCTAATTACTGATATGCCATTATCTAAGCTCAAGCTGTCTGACTCTAAATTTGTTTTACATCTTCTTCCATTTATTTATTTATCTATTTATTTGAGACATGGTTTTTCTGTGTATTCCTGGCTGTCCTGGAACCATCTCTGTAGACCAGACTGGTCTTGAATTCAGAGACTCACCTGCCTCTGCCTCCCAAGTGCTGGGATTAAATGTGTGTGCCACCACAGCCTGGCAAGTTTTTTTTTTTTTGTTTTTGTTTTTTTTTGGGGGGGGGGGTTCTTATGTAAGGCAACAAAAAAAAAGCGCCTTTTATTAGATTAAAAATCTTCTCTACTTATTAATACATAGTCTCCAGTGGTTGTTTTTCCATTTAATGTGTTAAATCTTTTCATGTTCTGTAATGATTGTGATTCCTGTGCACTCAGCCCATCCAGATTTATGAACCGTTGCAGAATGTTTATGTGGCTGCCTTCCTCTGTCCAGAAAGTCATTTCCGTCCAGTAGAAGGACAGCATTATCTGCGGAGGTCAAATCTCAAATGGATGGAGGTGGTTGGGCTGGCAGCCTAGGGCCTACAGCCAGTCAAACCGGAAGGAAGATGAGGTCCCGACTCCTCCCATTACCCTCTCCATACAAAGGGAGGGTGGAGAGAGGGGGAATCTTCAAGGTCTGGAATGCCCATCATTGGGCCTGTTCGTTATTATTATGTGGTGCTGTGCTATTCATTAAACAACCCTGCTCTATGTGAGAAAAGTCAGGAGGAACAATGAATCCCACTGTAAGAATTTTTTAAGAGAAGGAACAGAGGGGATGTGCTTAGGCCTATGGAAGAGTGTGCAGGGAAAAAGAAGAAGAGGGGAGATGAGTCTGTGACCCACTTTTTATGGATTCCCCCGCACATGCGCATACCTATGCTATGCATGTGTGCATGGATTGTGTAGGACGTAAGGCCCTGGAATGACTAAACATCTTGCCTAGCTACCGGACAGCGCATGTGCAGTCATGTAGCCGGGGGAGTGGCCAGGGATTCCAACAGGGCCCACTCACAATTCATTCTGGAAAAGTGGCCAACAGAGGTGAGGTTGAGGCACCTTCCTTCCAGTGCTGGTTCTCAGCACTGAGTAAGCCAAGGCAGCCTCTGTGGCTAATGTGCTCATCACCCCCATGTCCACTTATCACAGCCACTGGGCAGGTCACGGGTGCCAAGGACCAAGAGAGCTCCGGCACCCCTCCTGCAGGTGCCAAGTGTCCCCAACAAGCTGATCTGGTCTGAGAGAGGGACCCTTAGCTAACTGGTGCAGGAAATGGGCACAGGGGACAGCAGCAGTTTGCCAAGTGCTGTGCCCGGAGTCCCACAGATGCTCAACCAAAAGGAAGGAGAGTGACTGAAGGGATGGCCTAGTACGGGGAGCAGGAGGCCACCAGACAATGTTGGGGACACTAGAAGAAACTGCACTCATGAAGGCTTCTCATTCTCTCAGGCTTCCACAGCACTCATCTATCTCCCCAGCTCCTGGAGTCGGCAGGTTCAGGTGCCAACAGGTCAAGCATCTGGTGAGGTCCCTTCTTGGCTGACAGATGGCTGTCTTTCTGCTGTAAGCTTGTGTGGAGGAGGGAGGGCTTCCCTGACGCCTCTTGTAGGGGTCCCGAGTCCCACAGAGGGCTCGGCTCCCGTGACGTGATCACGCCCCCCCCAAAGTCCCACCCATACTGTCTATCATCCACTGTCGGGGTGAAGGCTCACTGAATGAATTCTGAGGACTCACTGCGTGAATTTTAGTGAGCACTGATGGGAGAGTGGGTTGAAAGGAAGAGCCTTCGGTGGTGTAGGTGCAGGGGACTGGATGTCGGTTTCTGTTAACGAGTGTGTGGATCAGCATGAACAGGTGGAGGTTTGAGAGCTCTCGCTCTTTTTCTCTCAAGTGTCAGAGTGAGAGCCCAGGCCCTCACGCACACTGTGTAAGCACTCTGCCATGGAGCTAGCCCCGGAGTCTAAGCTCTTATTTTAGAATTAATAATAAAGAGATTGGCAAGACGGCCCAGTGGGTGAAAGCGCTTGTTGCACAAGGCGGATGAGCTGAGTTCTCTCCTCAGATGTGTGAAAACGTCAGGCCCAAGAGTGCACATCTCTAAACTCCAGCGCTCTCGCACTGAGATAGGAGGCAGAGGCAGGAGAGTGCCCCCCCACCCCCCCCCACCCCCACCCACCCCCACCCCACCCCACCCCACCCACCCCACCCCCCCACCCCACCCACCCCACCCCCCCTTCCTGAAGCCCTGGAGCCAGCTAGCCTTCAAGTAGGTGGCAAAGGGTCATAAACAAGAGAGATCTGGTCTTAGAAATAAAAATGAAAGAGAGAACTCACCCTGGCCATTGTCCTTTGACCACTGAATGCGCTGGCCATGTAAAGGTGCTCACGGCCAACCCTGATGACCTGAGTCTGGTTCCCCAAGCCCAGTGGTAGGAGAGAACCTACTACTTTGGGTTGTCCTCTGACCTACACACACACACACACACACACACACACACACACACACACACACACACAAAAAACTAGTTTTTTTTTGTTTTTTTTTTTTTCTTAATCATGAGTGAAGAGATGTCCTGACCTGGAGTCCACCTGCTCTCAGGGAACTGGGAGTTAGCTAGAGAGACAGACGTGGGTAAAGTTGGATGGGATTTGGTTCAATAACTGAGGATGACAGTGAAACCTAGGAGGGAATACATTCGCATACCTGGTGGAATGATTAAAATCACAAACACTGACAAAAATCAGATGCTGCTGAGCATGTGGAAGAACAAAACACCCACCCCACTGCTTGCGGGAATACAAAACGCCACGGCCACTTTGAAAGACAGTCTGGAAGTTTCTTACCAAAGTGAACAAACTCTTACCACATGGTCCAGCAACCATCTCTTTAGTATTATTTACTCCGAGAACGTTCATCCTAAAACAAAAGTTCACGCAAAAGCCTGTAGGTGCATTTTTATAGCTGCTTCATTGATAGTTGCCAAAACTTGCAAGCATCCGGTATAGTCTCAGTAGGTGAACCATAAACTGAGGGACATACAGTTGATGAAATAGTGTCAGCCCTAAGGAGGGATGAGTTGTCAACCCTTGAGAAGACAGAAAGCCCACCTGTTAACAAACATGTACACAGTTGTAACCTGTGTAACCGCCGTGATGGAGGATGCTAATGGGGAAGTGGGGTCTCTGTGGGAGCTGGGATGTGAGAACTCCGTGCTTTCCATTCAGTGTTCCTAGAAACCTGGAACTGCTCTAAAAGAGAGCTAGGAAGCAGGCGTGGGCTACTCAGAGAAGATAAGGTCTATATAAGTGATAAGGAGACAATGGGAAGCAGGCCTTGAAGACAGGGAGGAACTGGCCTGGCAAGAAACGGAGAGAAACTCAGCCTTGGGGAACGGTACAGGCCTGCTGGAAGACTCATCTTCAAACACGAATTTCTTCCAACTGGGTTCATACTTTAGGGAAGACTCTGAGCAGAATACAGATTGGCTTTGGCTTCTGCTTGACTTTGCCCAGAGAAGCACTGAGTGGAGGGAGAAAACCACACCCAGATGAGCCAGCCAGTGAGGAAGCTGCAGATGAGCCTGCCCACCCAGCCACGTTCACCTGCCCACCCAGCCATGTTCACCTGCCCACCCAGCCACGTTCACTGGTGGCTATCTAAGCCTGGGTCTCATGTGCTGGAGACACAATCCAGAGGTGGGATTTGCAAGATGAAAACATCCTTTCTTTCCCCACATTGCTTTTGGTCATGGTGTTTATCTCAGCAACAGAAAGCAAACCAGGTCCTTTCTTCCTCCCTCCCCTCCCTCCCTCCCTCCCTCCCTCCCTCCCTCCCTCCCTCCCTCCCTCCTTTCCTTCCTCCCCTCTTTCTTTCCTCCCTGTTTCTTGAAATGGGGTCTTGCTATATAACCTGGGCTGGTCTTGAATTCACACACTTCCTGTTTCTGCCTCCCAGAGGCGATGGCCACAGGCATGCTCTACCATGCCCAGCTTACCAACAGCGCTTTTAAGTGTTGTATTTATATCTCCATTTCCTATGCAAGCCTTAGAGTTTTAATTGTGTGATTTTTGTATACCATGGCAATTTTTAAGTGCATGCATTGAGTTGCAGCTGAACTCACCACACAGGTTTTAAAGTAAAAATCACTCTCAGAGAAGTGTGAGTAATGGTTGGGATCATCACTGATGTGTGAGGAACTTTCAGACACAGGCTGGAATCCGCTGCATTTACTCAGCAATCACCTGACCAGGGTTCCGCTCTGGGTGCCTGCTGTACACCTAAATGTTCTAACCCCTGGGGGCCTGGCACTGGAGAAAGAGACAAAAATCCAAACCCAGAGCTTGTATCCTTGGGGAGACAGACCAAAACAAGATAAATCATTAAAATATATGTTGTAAGGTCGGGGAGTTAGCTCAGTGGGTAGCGCACTTGCCTAGCAAGCGCAAGGCCCTGGGTTCGATCCTCAGCTCAAAACAAACAAACAAACAAACAAACAAACAAACAAACAAAAAACTGCCCCTAAAATGTATGTTGTGTTAGATAGTAATCAATGCTAAGAAGGAAAACACAAACCTGAGGAGCTGTCAGTGGAGACGCTTGGAGAAGACTCCTCATTAGTTAGTACTGGATAACAAATGGTCCTAAAACTTCACGGCTGGAAGTAGCTCCCATTTATGGGCGCACAGTGTTTGTGTTGGCAGCAGGACATGTTAGGACATGTTAAGTTTGAAATGTCTGTGAGATATGCAAGGGGTAATACTAAGCAAACAGTGTGTGTGTGTGTGTGTGTGTGTGTGTGTGTGTGTGTGTGTGTGTGTTGGGGACTAACCAAGGCCTTGTGCATGCTAGGACTCCTAGAGAAAGGATGCAAATTGTGTTAGTCTGATGCTTATAAAGGTGAAACCCACAAGGCTACATACTTCCCACCTTCGTTCAATAGGGGACAAGCATAGATCCTGACGTACTTCCTGCCCACATACCTCCTGCCTACTTGTGACCAAGCACATGCTGTGCAATTGAGGCAGCCAACCTTGTTTACAGAAGTGAAAACACATGGCTTGTTACCTTACATGAACAGCTCCCAGCATTCTAGGATGTTATCTGTTGCTGGGCAAGTGGAGCTTACAGGTGAGAGGCATTTTTATTTTATAGCTCTCTTAAGCACAGTAATTGAAACCTAAAACATAACTTTACCCCTCACAAAAGTAGTCTACCATGGAGATATACTCCCCTGAATAAACAATTGGATAATTGAGACTGGGTTTCTGGAAGGAGGTTCAGATTAGATACACAGATGTGAGCATTATCCAGTATAGATAACATTTAGTATATGTGATTGGATAAAATCACCTAAGAAGTGGATACAGATTCAAAATGAGATGATATTTGGGCTGGCAAGACAGCTCAGTGACAGTGCAAACCTGACCCCCTGAGTTTGATCCTCAGAACCCACCACTGAAGGAGAAAACTGACTCCTGAAAGTTGTCTGCTGACCATCACTACTAACACACACACACACGTACAAATAATAAATTTACAAAAATAGATGCTACATAAGACCTGGCCCTGGGGTTTTCCCAGAATCTAGAGAAACACCCAAGAAAGGATAAACAAAGAAGAAAAAGACACTTTTACTAAGAACCATCAGCTCCTCACTTGGACCCACAAGTAACTAAGATCAGGGTAGGAACCTCACATCCGCGTCTTCACTTTGCATCTCTCTGATCCCTTCACTTTGACTGAAGACACAAGCCTTTAGCCTTTCCTATGTCATCTTGGATTCCAGGAGCAACAAAACCTTACAGGACAAAGCACACCCCCTCATCCTTACTACAGAGGGTAATTGTGGTGGTTTGAATAGATATGGCCCCCATAGACTCATGTCTTTGAATACTTGGTCATAGGGAATGGCACTATTAGGAGGTGTGGCCTTGTCAGAGGAAGTGTGTCACTGTGGGTGCAGGCTTGAAGGTCTCCTATGCTCAAGCTATGCCCAGTGTAGCACACAGTCTCATTCTGCTGCCTGCAGATCAAGATGAAGAACTCAGCTCCTACTCCTGCACCACGTCTGCCTGCATGCCACCAGGATGATATTGGACTAAATCTCTGAAACTGTAAGCCAGCCCCAATGAAATGTTTTCCTTATAAGAGTTGCAGTGGTCATGATGTCTCTTCACAGCAATAGACACCCTAACTAAGACAGTCATTGGCCATGAGGATGAGGCTCCACCCCGGAGCAGAACAAATCACATCCTAAGAACCACCTTGTTTTCTCATGCCTCTTTTGGACCATCTTAGAGTACCACAACAGGACAGACTCATTATGCATACATTTTGTCCCTTACCCCAGTTCTATTGGTGAAATTATTAAGGCCACTCCACGTAGTTAAAAGGGAGGTTTATTTTGTGGGGTACTTACAAATGAAGGGGTAGGTTACAGGGTCTGGCAAGGGTATAGTGCAGTCCGGCCGTGTTCTCTGGAGAACTCTGCTCGGTCTACCTCCAGCGTCCAGAGTCCGGGAACCAAGAGAGTGACCTCTTCCTGATCCTTGGTCTTCCGCTTCCTCCTCCGCCCTGCCTTGTGGGCGTGACCATTACCGAAGCCTCAATGGGGGTTGGAACTTCCAGGCCAATGCTGGGATGGCTATCCACTACACAGTTCTTCCTTTATTTTAATCTAAAGCTCAAGTAACCACATTGAACATCTCCCCTCTCTGCTTTCACCACTACTCACCTCTTTAATCAATGTATTAGGAGCGGGTGGCTGGGCCTAGCCTGTTCAAACTGCCCCCAAAACTCGGTTGACAGCAGGAGTCAAACCAGATGAAGGTAATGTCCTATCAGCCAAGTGGAAAAGTCTCTCAAGGAAGACTTGAGGAGATCTTCACCTCTGCCGGGGCTGCTGGAGGAAAAGGAGCCAGAAGCTGCATGGAGGGAACATTCACCACCATGACAGAGCCCGTGACAGTGGGAGGATAACAGGCTAAAATCAGGTTGGAGGCTGAATATTCTTTTAAATAATTTTGTGAGAAAGAAAGAGGAAAATAGGGTTTGTAATTGAAAAGTAGAGTTCAGAGACTCTGTAGCCTAGGCTGTCCTTACACTCGTGTATGGAGTTCAGAGACTCTGTAGCCCAGGCTGTCCTCACACTCATGTATAGAGTTCAGAGACTCTGTAGCCCAGGCTACCCTCACATTTGTAGCAGGAATCTTGCCAATTCTTCAGCTGATCCTGTTTCCTCAGACTGGATGCTTCTGAGTCCTCATCCAAATGGATCTCAGCTAAACTGCTGCTAGTAGCCTAAAAGCTTAACCAGCCAAATGCTTCTAGTTTCTGGTCTTCACACCTTATATATCTTTCTCCTTTCTGCCATCACTCCCTGGAATTAAAGGCTCACTTCTTGGGATTAAAGGTGTGTGTCACTATGCTTGGCAGTTTCCAATGTGGCCTTGAACTCAGAGATCCAGAGGGATTCTCTGGAATGCTTGGATTAAAGGTGTGTGATACCACTGCCTAACCTCTATGTTTAATATTGTGGCTGTTCTGTCTCTGACCCCAGATAAGTTTATTAGGGTGCACAATATTTCAGGGAACACAATACCACCACACACACTTTTTTTTTTTTTTTTTTTTGAGACAGAGTTTCTCTGTGTATCTTTGCACCTTTCTTGGAATTCACTCTGTAGCCCAGGCTGGCCTCGAACTCACAGAGATCCACCTGCCTCTGCCTCCCGAGTGCTGGGATTAAAGGTGTGTGCCACCACTGCCTGGCTCCACATGCACTCTTAAATAGAGTTCAGAGACTCTGTAGCCCAGGCTGTCCTCACATTCAAGAATAGAGTTCAGAGACTCTGTAGCCCAGGCTGTCCTCACATTCAAGAATAGAGTTCAGAGACTCTGTAGCCCAGGCAACCCTTACACTCATGAATAGAGTTCAGAGATTCTGTAGCCCAGGCTATCCTCACATTCAAGAATAGAGTTCAGAGACTCTGCAGCCCAGGCTGTCCTCACACTCATGAGCTTCCTGTTTCAGGGGCTACAGACTTTTTTTAAAGGTCTGAGACAGAACAGTAGATCATGTGCGGAACAGACAATAAGAGGAAATAATGAAGCAAGAGACAGAGGGTGGGCTTGCTGTGTGAAATCTGGGTGGGTGAGGGTAGAGTGGGCTCCTATCAGGGAGAGAGTGCCCTCCTTAAGAAACACGGGGGCAGGGGAGGCAGTGTTCACAGGTAAGGGGCAGCCAGGGGTGTGGATGTGGTCAACAGGGAGTGAGGAGGACGGAGGAGTGCTGGGGCTTTGAGGCCAGCAGGCACTGTGGAGAGAGTGGGAGAGTGAGTGCCATGGCCATGTACCAGTGTTGGATCCCAAGAGCAGCCAGGCCTGGCCACTCAGCTGACCAGAGCAGATGCAGAAGGATGGATGTGGGCAAATCATGGGTTTGGCCAGGTGAGTGTAGCTGTAAAAGGCTAGGCTATGCTGTGGTTGGTGCAGCCCTAGTGAATGCCTGTTTTTCAATAGTGATTATTAATAATGCTCCCTTCAGGCCAGGTGGTGGTGGTGCATGCCTTTAATCATCCCAGCACTCGGGAGGCAGAGGCAGGCGGATCTCTGTGAGTTCGAGGCCAGCCTGGGCTACAGTGAGTTCCAGGAAAAGGCACAAAGCTACATAGAGAAACTCTGTCTCACCCCCCCCAAAAGTAACAATGCCCCCTTCTCTCTCAAATACCTATATCTCTTTTTCTGAAATAGGTCTCATGTAGACCAGATTAGCATCCAACTTGCTACATATCCAAGACTGGCTTTGAACTCCAAATCCTGCTTTCACCTCCAAGTACTGTGGATTACAATTGTATGCCACCAAGCCCAGCTCTCAAATCTATATTCATTTGGATAATAAATGAAATGTACTTTTACTCACCTAAAGCCAACATAGAGTCACTGAAGTTTCTAGACAGAATTCATCAATGTTTGTCTGGCTTGTTTATTTGTGTGTGTGTGTGTGTGTGTGTGTGTGTGTGTGTGTTTGTGTTGTGCATGCACATGTGTAGTGCATACACATGTGTGTAGAGTATGTGCATGAAGGCCTAGAGGGGTGTCAAGTGTCTTCTGTCTATGCTTTGGTACTTTGAGGCAGGGTCTCCTGTTGAAGCTGGATGGAGCTCATGTTTTTCACCTTGGCTGGCAGCCAGCAAGTCACAGTGATCCCTTTCATGCCTCACTCTCACCTCCAGTACTGGATGTACAGGTGTACGTGGGACCACCTCAGTTTTTACATGGGTGCTGGGATCTAAACTCCAGTCCTCATGTTGTAGAGCAAGTACTTTTAACCACTGAGCCATCCGTCCAGCCCTTTGTCTGGATTTTAACTATAAGGCTGTGAGCTCATTGAGGTCAGTGATCAGCTCTCAGCCTCGAGCATCCAGCACTGCCTTTGCAGGGGCCAGGCAACACACTTTAGGTCGTCACAGAACCTTACCAGGTCACCTCTCTGTTTAGGCTCTTTTGGGGTTGCTCAGTGCACAGCGACCTCAGGAAAGTCTGTGTGCTTATTAGGGCAGGATGATTCATGAATACAGAGCTGGTAGAGTTTCAGAATTCCCACAGCTTTGCTTCTGTCACATTTATGCTTAGTTGAAGAGGATCTGGAAGTCTCCTCTCAACAAGAGAAGGGACCAAGTCACTTTATAAGAAGGCTTTCCCATGCTGGAATTGGAACCACAACTCCCACCCTCCTTATGAAAAGACCACATGGCATACATAATATTGTTTTGTTCCTTTGGGGAAAATGCACTTCTGACCCCAAGTTTGGATTCTCTTTCCTTGCTTCCAAAGATTTTAGCTGAAACACTCAAAGAACAGTCATTTCTTGTTAACTTTAACCACACTTCAGTTGAGGCTCCTTCTGCAAATGGAGCTTCTCATCAGGCTCGTCTTCCTGAGGTGTGGGTCCATGTGTGAAGGGTTGATGCTGTGGGATGTCTTTCTGTATGCTGTGAATATGTGTTGCTCTGATTATTGATAAATAAAGCTGCATTGGCCTATGGCAGGGCAGGATGAAGCCAGGCGGGAAAATCCAAGAGAGACAGGAGAGAAGAAAGGAGAGTGTGGCAGATGCTGCTAGCCGCCGCCAGGAGAAGCAAGATGTAAAAGTACCGGTAAGCCACAAGCTACATGGCAAAAGTATAGGTTTATAGACATGAGTTAATTTAAGATGTAAGAGCTAGCTAGTGAGAAGCCTGAGCCATTAGGCCATATAACATAACATAAGCCTCTGTGTGTTTATTTGGGACCAAGCGGCTGCAGGACACAGGTGGGAGAGATTTGTCCTGAATGCAGGGCCTGGGTGGGGAACACAGAAAAACCTCTGGCTACAGATTGACAATGTTCCAGGAGTTCGAGGACGGAGACTGCAGAGTGTGCATCCTCAGAGAGAAACTGCAGTCCACTGGCACAGACAGCTCATTTCATCTCCAAACTGTTATCAGGATGTGGTCATTGATCAAACTGGTTCTATGGTTGTGTAACAAACCCCCACAAGTTTAGTGCCTTACACAACACAAAGTTATCATCTACAGTTTCTTTTCTTTTTCTTTTTTTAAATAAATTATTGATTTATTTTTTATTTTATGTACATTGGTGTTTTGCCTTCATGTATATCTATATGAGGGTATCAAAGGATCCCTTGGAACAGGAGCTACAGACAGTTGTGAGCTGCCATGTGGGTGCTGGGAATTGAACCCGGGTCCTCTGGAAGAGCAGCAGTGCTCTCAACCACTGAGCCACCTCTCCAGCCCCTCATCGACAGTTTCTATGATCAGCATGATCAGAATGATCAGGAACCTTGCTCCTGGTTCCAGCAGATGGAAATCTAAGTGCTAGCTGGTTAGCACTGGCTAACCAGGGAGGGAACGGTCCCTTGCAAGCTCCCCTCCCCCTCCACACTGGTAGGATTCCTTTCCTTTCACTTTTGGCCTGGAGGCCAGCTCCGGGATACAGGGGATGCTCAGTCAATGTGAGGCCCTAGGTTCCATCCTGGACGTCCATATCCATTCCCCAGTCAGAAAGAGAAGACTCTGTGGGGCTCATATCAACCAAGTTCAAAGGTTTGGGGTTTTTGTTTATTTTTTACCTAAAAAGGGAATGTGGTGCCCATAAAGGAAGCTAGGTCTCTGGTGGTTAGTAAGTTGTGTTTGAATGAGAACGGGCCCCCATCAGCTTGTATATTTGGATGTTTAATCACCAGTGAGTGGAACTCTGATAGGATTAGAAGGATTAGGAGGTGTGGCCTTGTTGGAGGAAGTGTGTGGTGGGATTTGAAGTTTTCAAAAGCCCATACCTGGCCTGCCAAGATGATAATGGACTAAACCTCTAAGACTGTAAGAAAGCCCCCAATTAAATGTTTTCTTTTATAAGAGTTGCCTTGGTCATGGTGTCTCTTCACAGCAATAGAGCACTGGCTAAAACATACGTCAATCAGCAGGAATCTGAGAGAGCTCTGGCAACCTTCCTCAGAAAGTCCAAGAAGCAGGGGTCTGGAGAGATGGCTCAGTGGTTAAGAGCACTTGCTGCTTTTGCAGAGGACCTGAGTTTGGTTCTTAGTACTCACATCAGACAGCTGACATCTGCCTATGACATCAGCTCCAGGGTAAATCATGCCCTCTTATGACTTCCGCAGGGCACTTATTTGCACAAACCTACACACAAATACACACATACATACATATAATTAAAAATTTAGCTGGGCAGTGGTGGCTCACATCTTTAATCTCAGGAGAGGCAGGTGAGTCTATGAGTTCAAGGCCAGGCTTGTCTACAGAGTGAGTTCTAGGACAGTCAGGATTACACAGAGAAACCCTGTCTCAAAAGACAAACACACACACACACACACACACACACACACACACAAATATTAAAATAATTTTGAAAAGTCCAAGAAGCAGAAAGCCCCCAAGAGCAGCCGAGCCCACCGGACTTGAAGAGCTCACTCACGTGTGGAGACCTGGTTCTACACAAGAACTGCCTCCACAACAGGACACCTGTACCAAAGGGCGGTACTGGGGTTGGCACCATGACCAAGACCGATGGAAGACTCCAGAGAAATGATATCAGGACCTGCCACTTCAGTTGAGGCTCTAAGAGTGTGGCCTGCTGGATCCTTCCAGCCCTTAAGGAGTTGAAATGGTAGAAGACCAAGATGGGAGCCACAAGCTGACATTTTAGGGACAGAGAGACCTGGACAGAGTTACCTGACAGTTGGCAGTTGCCAACAAGAAGCATTAGAACAAAGGATTCCGGGTTAATACATTGCCTCATTCAGAAATCGATAAAATAATAAAGGTGAAAACTAGAATTGACAGGGAGCAGAATTAGGGCCTCCTCAGCTCAAGGGGCATGTGTGTTGGGGGAGGGTTATGTGCGGCAGGGGTGGTGGTGGGGGTGGGGGGTGTTTGCTCAGCACAATTGCATGGTATAAGTTTTTTTTTTTGTTTTTTTTTTTTTTTTGCATGGTTTTGTTTTAAACAACAAACCTTATTATGCATCCCTGGCTAATTTAGAACTTGCTATATAGGTCAGGTTGGCTTCTGACCTGCAGCAGCCCTCCTAACGTTCCCTCCCAAGTGCTGGGATCATGGATGAGCACCACTATGTTACAATTGCGTGTTAGGATCGCAGTTAGAAGGGCTGGGGTACATCTCAATGGAAGAGCACTTTCCTAGCATGTGGGGGGGGGGGGGGGGGCGTGAGGGGGCCTGGGTTCCATCCTTAGTGTGTCTAAGGTTGTTATTTACTAAAGTTAAAACTGAGACTGAGGAGACAGAGCAGAGGCAGACTGCCTGCCTAACACGAACAATGTCTGGATTGGATTCCCAGCACTGCAAAAATAAAATAGCAAAATATTAAACTGAATTAAAAAATTGAAATCAATTTAAAAAAGCTTTAATAAAATGATGTAAAAAGAGGGCGACCATGAAGTTGAAAGTGAGAAGAAAAAAAACAAAGTATCATTGACAGAACAAAAAGAACGTAAGCGATACAAGAGAATTCAATAAGAACTCACTGCGGTATACTAAAAACAACTAAACTTTGTTAAATCAGTTCAAGTTGAAGCATGTATTTAAAGGCCCACATAACTCATAAGAACATAAACAATAGCAGTAAATACAATATAAGAAATGGGGAAGCAAGAGCTGGTCGAGAAGCTGGTCTTGGTGACATACCTTCCATTTCAGCACTCAGGAGGAAGAGACAGGCAGATCTCTATGAATTTCAGGGCCACAAAGTGAGGTCTTATCTACAGAAAAGAAAAAGAACTGAGATAACGCTGGGCGGTGGTGGCGCATGCCTTCAATCCCAACACTCAGGAGGCAGAGCCAGGTGGATCTCTGTGAGTTCGAAGCCAGCCTGGTCTACAGAGTGAGTTCCAGGAAAGGCGCAAAGCTACACAGAGAAACCCTGTCTCGAAAAACCAACCCCCCCCCAAAAAAAAGATAAGGGTAATAGTAATGTTGTTTACATCTGAAGCAACAACGAATTGAAAAGCTTTGTAAGATCAGGCTAAGTCAACTAGAAACTCTGAAGCTTCCCAGACTCAAAATCTAACATGCCCCCGTGAATGTCCTCAGACAGGGTCCCTGTCTGAACTAAGGCGCACAGAAAGCTATTCAAGTGACTCTTTTCTCCTTCTCTAAAGACATTACATAACAAGTGCCATTTAACCAGAAAAGGAGTCATGTTACTGTACACTGGATGCCCACAGCGGCTGGGATCCCTCCTCTCACCAGACTGGCTGATCTCTGTCAAAATGCAGAGCAGGGCTGAGAAATTGCCTGGTACCTCACAGCTCTGGCACTGAGAGACTTGTATCTCATGGCCCTGGGTACCTTCTAGGTGAGAGATGGAAACAGAAGTCAGATTCTTGGGTTACAGCCCCCTTAAGAGCTGCTCCATCAGACGACAGAGCATAAACCAGGCTCAATGGCTGACTGAGAACCACAAAGCCACAGAGAACAGAACACTTGTAAACTGGTGTCTTTTAGGAGAGAGAGAGAGAGAGAGAGAGAGAGAGAGAGAGAGAGAGAGAGAAGAGAAAGAAGAAGAAGAAGAAGAAGAAGAAGAAGAAGAAGAAGAAGAAGAAGAAGAAGTAGTGAGGGAGGGAGGGAGGGACGGAGGAAGGAAGGAAGGAAGGAAGGAAGGAAGGAAGGAAGGAAGGAAGGAAGGACGGACAGAAGGAAATCGGTCCTTCCAAACTCCTAGTCAGTGACCAGCACTGCTGTCTTCTGATGACGGACAAGTGATAGCTTAGGGTAGTCCCCAGTCTCACGTCCCTGCCCTCACAGTAGTGCCTAAATGAAGAGCAAATGACCTGAGGGTTACACACGGCTGCTTTCTGCAAAAGCTGAGTTAAACTTAGGGCCAGTCCAGCAGGACAGAAGACAGAAGACAGAAGACAGCAACGGGTAAACCCTCAGGCGGGCTTCTGAACAACAGATGCTCCTAACTGGTTGGTTATGGCCTATCATGTAACACAGTACTCTGGACTTCAGTGGCCTCTGACAACGGACACCATGGAGGTTTCTGGGGGTGGGGGGGCAGGAGTTCCACAATGACATGTATTCAGGTTTCACAGTCTCACTAACAGGCTGCCTAAAGGGCTACAGTCTGTTACAATTGGATGTAGACGGAGTCCCCGGTCCTGAGTCTCGCAGACATCACTAGAATTATCCAGTGTCCTCTTGGTGTGACAGCGACTTCCCCAAGAGAGGAGAGGTGGGGAGAGTCTCCAGATGCTCAGGTGTCACTTCCGCTTCTGTGCTGTTCCTCAGAAATGACTCACTGAACTATGTGCAGCCTACACTTCAGGGGAATAGAATCAGACATCCATATTATTTTCTTTTGTGTTGTGTGTCTGGGTCTCACTGTATAAACCTGGCTGGCCTGGAGCTCATGATGTAGACCAGGCTGGCCTTTAACTCATGGAGATCCACCTGCCTCTGCTCCTGAGTGCTGGGATTAAAGGCGTGAGCGCTACACCCTGGCATGGCGTGTCAATCTGGACATTTTTACTGATCCTGGGCTAATTCATCCTAATCTCTCAGCCCCTCTTCCTCTTTTAGACTCCAGTTCCTTGGGACTCCTACTACATCCATTTTGTTTGATGGTTCGTTGGTTGTTTTTTTGTTTTTTGTTTTTTTTTTTCTTTCAAGACAGGGGTTTCTCTGTGTAGTTTTGGTGCCTGTCCTAGAACTCGCTGTAGCCCAGGCTGGCCTCGAACTCACAGTGATCCGCCTGCCTCTGCCTCCTGAGTGCTGGGATTAAAATCACGTGCCACCACCACCCAACTGATGCATCCATTTTTAAAGGGAGGATGGCAGAATATCTGTGGACTTGCTTTGAAACTGCCACATGTCATGAAAAAGTTTAACAGCTCCCCTATCCTTCCTCCTGCCTCCGTTGCACCTCTGAGCATCTTTCTGTGGGTCATTTTCTTTTCTCTGTTCCTTGGATGTTTGGTTTCTGGGGCTTCTCTTCTCATTCTCCATGTTTACTCTCAGTGACCCTGAACATTTTTTTTTTTTTTTTTGGTTTTTCAAGACAGGGTTTCTCTCTGTAGCTTTGGAGGCTGTCCTGGAACTCGCTTTGTAGACCAGGCTGGCCTCGAACTCACAGAGATCCACCTGCCTCTGCCTCCTGAGTGCTGGGATTAAAGGCGTGTGCCACCACTGCCCGGCGACCCTGATACAAACCTTTGTGTGTGTGTGTGTGTGTGTGTGTGTGTGTGTGTGTGTGTGTGTGTGGTGCTGGGAGTAGAGCCCAGGGCTTTGAGCTTTCCAATCATGCTTTCTATCACTCGGCTACATGTCCAGCCCAGGCACAAGCTCTTCCTGAAGGATCCATGGCTTCATGGGCCATGGAGTCTCTTACATGCTTACAATACTCAACTCTGCTGTTGTTGTGGGTAAGCACCATGGACAATATGGCAACAAAAGTCTTGACTGTGTGCCAATAATACTTTATTTGCAGAACAGGCTGCCAGCCTGCTTGGCATAGTCTGCTGGTCCCTGGATAATTCATCCAAGTCTCTCAACCCCTCTTCTAGACTCCAGTTCCTTGGGACCCCTGACGCATGCCCACCTGTACTCTGAGCATTGCCTCTGGGTGTCTCTGATAGAGCAGAGTTCTCCTCTCCACACTTGGGTTTTCTCTTCTGCTCCTTCTCTTCTAAGTGACAGCCCCAGCTTATCAGTTTGCTAGAGCCAGAAACCTAAGTGTGATCCCTGCTTGTCCCTGCTCCCTACCTTACGTGGTGTGCATTCAATCTACCTCCAGCCTGGTTCCAGGTTATCTCAAGTCTGTCCTCTTGGCCACACCTCCACTGCTGCCCACCAGGTTTAAATTACACCATCTCCTACCTGAAATACCTCAATGGTCTCCTGGAAGAAAGAATGAGCGGCCTTACTGGAGTCCACATCCTAACCTCAGAGCCTGGGAGTATGTTACCTTACATGCCAAAGGGGCTGTGCACATGCAGCCAAGTTAAGGATCTCACACAGGAAGATTATCCTGGATCACTCCGTGTAATCACAAAGGATCAAGCAGAGAGCAAGTGACAGGAGAGCAGAGATTGGAGAGATGCCATTTGAAGATGGAAGCAAGGTTGCTTGGCTCAGGAATACCAAAGGCATCCGGAAGCTGGAAAAGAGGGACAGACTGTCCATGTGGACCTGCCGAAGCAGCCAGCCCTGACTGCTTTTTAACACCAGCCTTTTGAGTCTGACTTGGGGCTTCCAATCTCTGGAACTGGAGCTAGAACAGCTGTGATGTCTGAAGCCACTGGAGAAGCGGTGAATCATTGTAGCAGCAACAGGAAGTGACTGTATCTCCCAACCCTTCCTCCCAGCTTGTTCCTCTCTGGCCTGTTTGTCCACACCACCCCAGACACGAACGTGACCTACCACTCCCCATGGAGAACACGTCAGTGACTCCTCCTCCACTCTTAGTCCAAACTCCAAGCTCCTTCCAAGACAGCACCATCGCCCCCGTTATGCCCTGACCATAGTGAAGTTCACATCATGCTCTTTCCCAGTGAACTGGATGCTCTGCTAATGATGTCTTCTCCCTCTCTCCCTACCCCCAAACAATTATTTTAGGCCTCCTTCAATTTCTGGCTTGGGTGTCGCTTCCACCGGGAGCTGGCCTCTGGTCTCTGGATACCATTCTGAAGTCAGTCCTGTTGAAGGTGACACCACACAGCAGATCTGTGTGGGTGACATGGTACACCTAGACCCCTGACATGCTGGCTGGTGCACACTGGTATGCAATGAGTGAATGAACAGTAGCTCAAGGGCTTCTTACCGGGGTGAGGCTGGAGGGCTCCTTGTCTGTCTTTCCCCTTGAGACAAGAGGGAAAGAGGTTCCTGGGGGAAGGAGGCTGTGCAGGGGGAGCTGGATTGCCCTCATTTCTCTCTGTGCTCAGCCCTGCCTGGTGGATGAGATGCTGGAAGGAATGGCAGACACCGCTGCCCCACTGCTACAATTAGCGAAGCCTTTCATTCCCCTCTCCAAAGGAGAGCAAGCAAATCAAAGGGACATGAAAGTGGGTGTCCCACTGAGGACTTGGAGAAGAGGGAGAAGCCAGGGAGGGTGGTGGTGGCAAGAGGCAGGGGCGGAGAGAAAGCCCCACAGTCCAAACAAAGACCAAAGCCAGCAGATCCCAAGGATCAGACGTGGAGACACACGGACAAGAAGAAACCAGGCCACGTGGGACAGCGGTCTGCCGGCCAAGGAGGAGGGGATGGAGAAAGATAAAAGCCCGTGTGAATGGCCAGCGAAGAGGGTGGAGGGGGACCCCAAATGGAGTCGGGACAAAGGCAAGAAAGGACAAGGCTGCCACTGTCCCAGAAGCCACCAGGGAAGACAAAGAGGAGCTGAGACAAAGGCAGAGAGAAGAATATGGAAGGGGAGCCTTGTGGCCCTGTGCCTGTGACAGGGCTGCCAGTGTGAGGGCGCTCCCTCCCTCCAGCGTGCATTGGCTGAGAGAGAGCATATGAGACCGGCCTCTACTTCACGCCTGCCTCCTGTGTTTGAACTTTATTTAAATGGAGTTTCAAAAAAACAAACATAGAAACAAGGTAGCTTTCAAACAGGTAGGTAGGTCTTTGTCTTCCTCCTGTCAACTTTATGTTGCTTGTAATGTTGCAAAGTCATTGGTGGGCGTTGTATAGTATTCTGCTGCCGGATTGTATCAGGTTTCTCATCCAGCCGTCTATCTGGTGAAGGGTTTTAGTTTGGACTCACTACCTCTCATCTGAAACATTAGGTTGAGTGTGTTTCAAAGTTTAGAACAGAAAGTGCACACGCACTGCGTGTCACACGCAGCTCCCATGCAGGCCTGCCTCAGGTCCCTTAATCAAACGCATTCACAGTTCTTGGAGGACGCAGGTAAAAACTCACCCTGCAGATAGCTTCTCCTTGGTTGGGTCAGCAGGGGTTCAGTAGTGTGATAGCAGGAGCTCTGGCTAGGTCAGGTGATGCCGCCAAGACTGAGGAGCTGTGAGCCTCCACTTGGTTAGTTCTCAAGGGCATTTCTTGTGGCAAGCTCTGGCAGAGAGACAATGAACAACGCCACGTGAAGGACAGCCATAGTCAGAATTGGGGAGGGATTCAGAGTTGGCCACGGGTTCAAGTTCTGACTCTGTGGGAGCTGGGGAGACAGCCTGGCTGCTGCTGCGCTCACTCCCCTGCTGTGGCTGTTTGGACATCATAAACGTCTCTGTTTTTCTAACCTCAGCTTACAATCCTATGAACTGTTGATTGTATTTTTTTGTATGATTTTTAAAAGCTCTTTTATTCTTGTTTCCTTTAGACCTTTACTCCGACAGTTCTGTTTTACTTATCTTGATTGTTCCTTATCTCCATTTTGTCCTTTATAATTTTATATTGCATTCTTTTATCTCATCTTTATCTCCTTGTTTTTTTATTGCTATTGTGTTATTTCTTCCTGACTGTGAGGAGACCCCTGGGGTTTGGAGGAGAAAGCTGTTCTTGTTCTCCCCCCCCCCCTTTACCCCTCCCTGGAGCCAGTGAGCTCTGTGCCTGGGAAAGTTTCCTCCCGGGGGAAATTCCTGGATGGTGGGGAGCCTCAAAATTTAAGTTCAAGCTTTAACTATTAATTGGTGGTGGGACTTTTGAAGACTTGGGAAACGCTTGGTCTCCAAGCAGGAAGCTGTTATAAGTGGCGGGAATTTAATTGTAAGCAAAAATTTCTTTGTCCAGGCCCATGGACCTGACAACCCAACATGAGTACCACTTCTTGTGTGCTGAACAATATTCATCTCTTGCCAGCTCTCACAGGTTTGAGAAGGTGAGGCCACAATGATGGTGGGCTGATGGGATGCTGAGGCCTTTCCCTTAGTGCCAGGCTTTCCATGTCTGTCCTGGGGCAGGAATGTTCCCACATTCAGGGAGAAGTAAGCTGCGGCTCCTTTCTAGCCCTCGCCTATGGAACTCAGAAAAGAAGCTACCAGAAGGATGGCTAGACCTTCTGCTCTCCCAGACTGCCGTAGGTGTCCTCCAGCAGCCAAACTTCAGTGACCTTAGACCCAAGAGGAATGCTGGGGTCTCCTCATTAGGCCTTGCCAGACAGAAAAGCCCTGGCTTGGGGAGGAATTGAGTTGGTGAGAGGACAGGACTGGGTTACATGTGTAGCTCAGAGCTGGGTCTTTGCTGATCCTCCCATGCCAACACTGCTGGCTTCACATGGGGAATGAGACCTGCAAGGGCCTGGCAGTGCTTAGGGGCTCAGGATCCCCTCACAAAGGGCTAAAGTCTCCTTTCCTGAGGGGGGGAGAGGTAGGAAGCAGACTGGAGAGAGGTGTCTGTAGCCTCCAAGCGACTGTGTCAGGACTCACTACCATGCACATCTCCAGAACCCCTCAGAGGCCCAAACTTCACTCGGTTTTCTTCACTCGGCTTTCTTGGCGCTGGGCCTTCAGAGCCCAGCTCTGTTGTGGTGAGCAAGGGCAGCTATCCACGCACTCCGGGGACTGCATGTCAAGAGAGCCCTGCTTCCACAGCCTCCTTCCTGTCAGTGCAGTGAGGACAGGCTTCATGGGGACCAGTGGTTGTGTCTGGTCACCTCAGAGTTGACCAGCTGGTGAGCTGTGGAGCTGAACAGGGGTTATTTTTAGTTCAATCATTTTGCTGCATATTGCCTTTTATATCATTTTAATAATCTTTTCATTTATTCTAATTTGCTTCATCTTTTTTTTTATTAGCTGCTATACTTTTTTTTCTTTGCCTGTTTTCTATATTTTTTTTCCCACCTTAATAAACTGGATGGCTCGGAGCACAGGCCTCAGAGGACAGCCAGGAGACAGGCTTCCTTTTACACAAGGGAAGCCTTCAGGTCTCTCCTCTCTAACTGGCCCCAGGCCTCTTTGCCAGACAGCTCATGCCCCAAGGACCCTTCTAGACTGTTAAAAACTTCTACTGTGAAATGTGAGGCCTCTGGGCAACAGTTCTTCCCCACGGGAGATAAGAATGCATTCACCTAAACTAACAATGCAGCCTAAATGGGCAAAGAATGGCAACACTTTCACTATTATAATTGTAATGATAATGCATGTACAAAACACCAAAACGTGCAGACACTGGGCTGTGAAGGCAGTTCAGTGAAGCTTGCTTAACATATATGAAACCCGGGTTCAATCCCCAACAACAAACAACCACAACAAAACCCAGGCACATCTTTAATCCCAGCACTGGGTGGGGGGTGGGGCGGGGTGGGGCTGTCTAGATGGGCAAAAGTGGTTGCTGTGTGATATGGATTCACAACATGCCCCCATGGTTGGGCATGGTCGTGCTTGCCCATTGGGACCTAGTCACTTCCACCTAGTCATTTCCAGGTTAAAACATCTCGTGTGACCAGGACCCCGTGGCTTTGCGTGGTTGTGTAAAGTGTGCAGCTCAACCATGTGATCTATGCGCACGCGTGGAATAGCCACACGGGCCTGTGTGCGCAGGCGCGGCCCAGCCCTTTTAAGCGGGCACCATGATTCCCAGCACTTTTTCCCTCACCTGTCTTTCTACAGGTCCATGCTCATCTGTCTCTCTCCCTTATCTTAATAAAACTCATTAGTGGATTCTGTCATGTTTCGTGATGTTTCCTCTCAGGATAAGAGTGCCAATAACCAACACTGTGCCAGTTGAAAACCTGAGTTTAGTCCCTGGAGCCCATATAAAAGAAAGAAAGAGAGAGCTAGCTGCTAGCTTCACAACGTTGGCCTCTGATCCTCATACAAGCATGGTAGCACACACATGCTTACGCAGACACGTCATATGCGCGCCTGCACACACTTAAACACAATAATAGTAAGTAAATAATTTTAAAACAACAACAAAAGGCAAATGGAAGGGTGCTACAGTTAGGAAAGTTGAGGGTCCCTTCTAGTATCCTGCTGTGGGTGGGAAGAATGTAAGAGGACCAGTAGGGAGGTGAGGAGTCTGTGGCACAGACAACTTCTTAGAGTCCCGTCTGCAAGTCAGAGAGGATAAACAGGAGGGGAGAGAACAAGGTAATGGAAAGGAGATGGGCTACCTGGATCCCTGGGCCTGAGTGACAGCTCTCTCTCTGGGGCCAGGTACCTGACTGGAAGGTGAGAACCACTCACCATCTCAGATACTGATCTTTCTTTTGACTGAACCGAATGCTTGTCTTTGCCTCCAAGTAGCAGCCAGGAGTTTTGGCTTAAAAGTTAAGGAAAGTGTGTAGTGAGTGTTATTATGCATCTACAATCTCATCACTTAGGAAGCAGAAGCAGGAGAATGTCTTCAAGTTCACCTTGAGGGCACCTGCACTCATGTGCACATATCCACACATGCACATAATTTAAAATAAGATAAATCTTTTTAAAAGGAATAAAACTTCAAATAAATGCAAGAAAGAAAAAAGAGAAATGTCAAGGCCAGAGTCATCTTCTTTCAAACAGTGAAATGGCGCAGCTGAGTCAGGCAGGAATCTCCCAGAGAGAGCATCGGCAGCTGCAGCCCGGATGCCAGGTTTGAAGTGAGATCACCTAGGGTCTGCAAGTGCAGTAGGTGACTGTTGTTCGCATCTTAGATAGTCTTTTAATAATAATAATAATAATAATAATAATAATAATAATAATAATAAAAAACCCCAGAGCCAGATATCAGGGTAAAAGCTGAATGATCAGAGAAGCAGAGCAGCCGGCCACCAGTTCTTACCTCTAAGAAATCCTCAGCCTAAAGAGAGTGAGTTCCTGATTCCTCACGCCTTATATACCTTTCTTTGCCCTGCCAGATTACGTCCTGGGATTAAAGGCGTGTGTGCTTCCCAAGCAAAGGCATGAGATCTCAAGTGCTGGGATTAAAGGTGTGTGCCATCACTGCCTGACCTCTGTGTCTAATCTAGTGTCCTCTGATCCTCAGGCAAGTTTATTAGGATACACAATATATCACCACATTTCCCCCTTTTTTTTTTGTCTAAAATAATACAAGGTTATGACTAGTATAAGAAAAACTATATACAATAAGTATATACAATATATATATAGTCAAGAATTACATTAACAATGTCCAGTCCATTAACATGACAAATTCAGACAAAAAAACTCCATTATTTATCCTATTTTGGTGAGTCCAAAATGTTGTACCTAATTCACATTCTATCCTAACTTGTATTACCCATCAAAAACTATCTTTTGATGTCTTTCAAACTTATACACTTTACACCTTTGTAGTGATTTTCTTTTCTGAATTTGTTAACAAGAAAAATTATAACTATCTAGTCTTCAATTCCCTCAGAGACCCCAGAAGGAAATAATATTACCTAAGTAAGCAAGAAGTGCAAACAAGTGACTTCCAAAAAGTATGAGAAATGACAGAGACAGCTGGCTGCCTGGACAGTCACCCAAGATTTCTCTGCAGTGTTGGTGCATCCATCTTCAGGCTACAGGCCTAGCATATCTGATAGATTCATCTATGAAGCAGGATTTTCTACCTTCCTACCTTGTCTTAGCAAGGTTTGGCAGTACTTTCTTTTGTATCCTGCTTGTCCATTTAGGACAGCATACTATCAGCAGTCCAGGCAAAGGCTCTTTCTTGCCCAGTGGCTAACTTACCACAAAGAAAGTAAACTCCATATGGAGTTTCTTCAATGCCCATCATCTTCTCTGAAGTAGATTGGTACTGCAGGAGCAGACATGTCTCATTATCATAAAAAAAGAATCTATGTTATTAAAACATCTTAAATGCCATATTCTGTAGATCTCCGAAGTGTCTGAAGATGACCTGTTTGTCTAAAAGATATTTCTGTTTGACCTTGAAAACATACCTAATACGACTACAAGTTCGATTGTAAAGACTAACTACTAATTTGCATTTCTTTATATCCTAATTAGTTGATAATAACTTCCAAAGACTAGAAATTTGCATTACATTGTTAAATGAACTGTACAGGTACAATACCTCAAAAAAGATTAGAAACATATGTACAGTATTTTCTAACAAAATTAATCTCAAATTTGTATCAATATATAAAATTTGTATACCATATACAAAAATCCAATCCAATGTAAAGTATTTAAAGTTAGTAGTTGCTTTTTAAAAGTATATTAGATAATCTACCATTTTATCTTATCATATCCATATCCTCTTTTTTTTCAGAGTAGATTCAATTTTTATCCTATTATTTCTATATCCTCTTTTTTTTTTAAACAAGAACCCTGAATCTGATTTCCTTTGTTTAGCTTTTTTCCTGACCATTAACAATTAACAACATGCAACCAACCATCTTAAACAAGGAGAATTATCCATAATCCATTGAAAGATCAAAAACCACCCACCCCACCTCTTGGAAATGTGGGCATCATGTTCTTAAAATTACTTCCTGTTGTCAGAATGTGAAGGCATCTTTAGGTAATCCTGGAAAGAAAATTTTTGGGTTAGTTGTCAAGTCCTGTATTATTTGCCCAGTCTCAGCATAATGGGAAAGTGCAGGGCTTGTCTCAAGTCCTTGCTCAAGTAGACTGTGAGGCTGGATCATCTCAGCTAGCCATCTCAAAATTGTCCTGAACAGTTTATAGCCCCAAACCAATCTTTGGGTGGTGGTTGTCAGCTTAGTGGTACCATCTTCGTCCTGATGCAATCATCACTGTGGGAGCCCATCATCTTTTTGGAGACTTCCAAGTGGCTTTAAGGCATGGTCATGGTGCACTGCAGAAAATCTGGGACATTTTTTTTCTGGATGAATCATCCTTTTTCTTCTGATGTCTCATTTGTCCAGTTGTCTTCAGATTCCTTAGCTTTCATTCTCCTGAAAGACAAAAACAAAACTCTAACTTTGGGGAGGTTCCAAACGTAATCTTTATCAATTTTGATTTATAGTTTCTACTTAAATTTATGTTCTATTTTCTAAAACTGTTCTATCATCCAGAGCAGTATGTTTTTTTACAGTCGGCATTAAGTTCTTTAATTGCTCTGGAAAGGGGTTTCTTCTACAATGGCAGGGAAGGCCTGAACCGAATTTGTCATGGGGGCCTGTGAGAAGCCCCTTAGCAAGTTTCCCAATGGCAAAGGCAACGCATTGCCTTGTCTGTCCCCTGCATTCATTAGTTCAATGCCTGCCTTTACCACATCTTCTGCATTATTCAGAAGGGAGACGTGTTCTGTTGTCATTGTTCCTTGAAAATACATTGTTTCTAGGAACACCCTGTTCACAGTCCCTTTTTAGGTGACCTTGTTTACAGCAATTAAAACATTTGACATTACTATTTTTCTTCAAACCTCTGGAAATCACCTCTCCTATCCAAGTATCATCATGGTCATGAGATTCAATATTCATTGTATCTCGGATTCATCCCTCCGATGGTGCTGACCTTGTCTTTAATGGCCTAATTATCCTTTTACATTGTGCATTAGCATTTTCAAAAGCCAGAGATTCAATTATTATCCTTCTAGCTTCTGAATTTGGTATCATTCTATTTACTGCTGAAGTCAGTCTTTGTAAGAAATTGTGAAGGTTTCTTTTGGACCCTGTATAACTTTTATAAATGACTCAATTTTCTTTCCTACTTCTTCAATTCTGTCCCAAGCATTCAAGGTTGCCATTCAGCATAAAGTTAGGGTGTGGTCATCATATAAAGATTGTCTTTGTATATCAGCATAATCACCCTCTCCAAGAAGTTGATCTTGGGAAATTTCTATACCTCTAGCCCATCTTTGTTGTTCAATGGTCTTAGCCTCATCCTTCCACCAGGTCTTCCATTGTAATTGGGGACCAGCTTCAAAGATAACTGTATCCAAAGCTCTCCAGTCTTGAGGGATAATTCTATTATAAGTTGACCACAAGATTAACATCTGCTTCATAAATGGGGAATGCATGCCATATGACACTCTAGCTTCTTTGAATCTCCTCAAATCTAACATTTGCACAGGAATCCAGTCAGCTCTTACACAGCTTTGAGCATTTGGCAGTTCCTGTAAGGTGACTGGATAGATTAAGGTCTGCTCTTTGAAAGCTTTAGGCTGTTTCTCTGTAACTGTCTAAAGTAATGCTGAGATTGGTTCACCTTTAAACTCCTCTGTCTGGGTCTGAATTTCTCTATGATCTGTTTTAACAAGTTTTTCTACAATTTTTTATCTTGGCACTCACATTAACCAACTTTTTAAATGATAAAACAGAAATGATCAAACAAATAATATTTATAACTGACATTACATAAATCCCATCCATATTAAATATCCTCTCATTTAATTGTTCCATTTTCAGATCATCCATTGTGTTATCAGAGACCAAATTCCCTCCATTATAAAAATGTTTTCCGTTTTTTAATGTGGAAAAAGTTCTTTTTTAACTGATTTCTCCCTTTAAGAAATCCTAATTGTTTCACCAAATCTGCCAACAGTGACGATTCAGATGTAAGGTTGACTGCTTGTGCATGGAACAGTAGAAGCCCAAGTAGGTTGCAAGGCAGCAGCTGCCTCTACAAAATCCTCAGCCTAAAGAGAGGAAGTTCCTCACGCCTTATATACCTTTCTCCGCCCTGCCATCACTTCCTGGGATTAAAGGTGTGTGTACTTCTCAAGAAAAAACATGAGATCTCAAATGCAGGAATTAAAGGTGTGTCTCACCACTGCCTGACCTCTATGCCTAACCTAGTGGCTGGCTCTGTCCTCTGATCCTCAGGCAAGTTTATTAGAGTACACAGTATATCACCACAGGTGACAGATTCCTGTCCCTGCTGACTCCCAGTAGAAGACACATTATTTAAGGAGAGGGAATTTGAATTAGCAATATCTCTAGCTATGGACTGATGCATTCCACATCATTCAGAGCTTCCCTTAGCTTGCTGGCTTCAACCCTATCAGCTGCAAAATTATAAACTGACTTTTCTCATCTTCTATAGCTGAGGGGGACTCATGACAGGTGGGAGTTTACTTGAGTTTGAGGAGATGGTTCCTTTTAATAAATGGAACACATGTAGTTGACACCATTTCTCCAGCAACTGGTGAGAAAATTTTTCTTACCTTGAATGCGGATATGATGACATCCTTATTGTGATTTCAAGGGAAAAAAAATCAGGAAAAATACAGCATGCTCTTCCTAACACCATCATGCCCTAAACCAGTGCCAGCCACTGCCAACCCCCAAAGTTCATGCTATGTAAGGAACACAGATCCCAATTTGTTTTAGCCCTGATGGACCGGTTTCCTTGTTTCTTGTCTCTGAGAGATCAGGTAGCGGTGGCTGACCTATAAGAATGGGTCTTTGGCCAGGCGTTGGTGGCACACACCTTTAATCCCAGCACTCAGGAGGCAGAGACAGGTGGATCTCTGTGAGTTCGAGGTCAGCCTGGTCTACAGAGTGAGTTCCAGGAAAGGCGCAAAGCTACACAGAGAAACCCTGTCTCGAAAAAACAAAAAACAAACAAAACAAACAAACAAACAAAAAAGAATGGGTCTTTGGGGGAGCCACTGACCCTTCCAGCTGAGATGTGTCCCCAACACCCGCCCTCTGAGAAGGAAAATTGAAAGTCTTCTGAGGGATCTTCTTCCTTTGGGGCTCTGGACTCCAAAGCTCTGCTCAGGTGCCTCCTGTGGCCTTTCCCTGGGTGAAGAGCCCTGCACTGTTCCCTCTGTAGGAACCCGGCCTCCGGGCTCAGTGCCAAAGAAGTAAAAAAGGCAGCTTCACCCTGATGGTACCTCTGCCCCTTCCCCCAGGACTCCGGAGGTGCTGGGGTGGTGGGGTGCAGTCTGCTGGGAGCCAGGGTTGGCCCTCTCCCAGGACAGCAGCACCCTTGACACAGAAGCATGTGTTTGTCACCTCCCCCTCCTCCCTGCAGGGGACTCTGGGAACACACAACCCTGTCTCCAGAGACTCCTAGACAAACTGGATATCCAGACAGCCTGGAAAATAAAGAGCAACCCCCAGGGACTAGCCCGCCATCCTGTGCTGTTACACAGGGGTAGTGAGTAGGGGGAATGATCATCTCCTTCTTCCATCCTCCTCTCCACTCCTGCCCTCCTCCATCCTTCTCCACCCTCATCCCCTCCATCTCACTCTCCTCTGCCCCTTTACATTCTCACACCTTTACCTGGTCCTAATCTTGCCCTTCACATTCTCGCCTCACCTCTCTCTCCCCAGCACCCCCTTCCCCTGTCTCCTCCCGCTTTCACCACGCTCCACTTCTTTTCACTCTGCCAGGATTCATGTCTACGGTTTCCACATCTCCTGAAATTCTAATGGTCCCTGGGTCTCTTTCCCCAGCAAGTCTCTGCTGAGCTCCAGTCTCAAAAAGCCAGCTGTTGCACATCTGCCCTTCAGCATTGTAAACCTAACAAGTCCAGATCACAGCTCTTTCTTGTCCCCATCTACTTTAATGTCGCCATTATCCATTCTATTAATTTCTATTTCTGCTGGAATGGATTGCCTTAAACTTACTGGTTATTTGTTTTGAGACAGTGTTTGCGATGTAGTCTAGACTGGCCTCAAACTCCTGATCCTCCTGCCTCATCCTCTGAATGCTGGGATTGCAGGCATGCGACACCATGCCGTTAAACTCAGTGGCTGTAACGTCACAGTTTCCATCTTATAATTCTGGAGGCCAGAGGTTTGAAGTGCATCTCATCAGTTGAAAATCAAGGTCAAAGCAGCATTGTGCTCCTTCTGGAAGCTCTGGAGAAATTCAGTTCTTTGCCATTCCAACCCCAAACCCCGCTCCCCCACCTAATAAGCTGCTTATGTTATCTCCTCTCCACACCTCACTGGTTTTTGTTTGTTGTCTTCCTGTGTTGGGGGTTGAACCCAGAACCTTTCCCTGCTACCTGCCTGCATTCTTGGCCCGTGGCTTCCTTCCTTTCTCCAAGCCAGCCACTTATGATTCTTAGGATTGTATCAGGTCAACCTGGATAACCCAAGATATCACCTGGACTCAGGATCCTTACTTGCACATCTTGAAACAGGAGATATTTTTACATATTCCATGGGCTACAGTGTGAACAGCCATGGGAGGGGTCGTTTTTCTGCCTACTCCTGGGCTTTGCCCTTTGAAAGGTCTTGCTGCTATCACTGAGCACTTTCTGTGGGGTTTTTGAACATAGTGTTGGAGGCCGAACTCAAAACCTCATACATGCTCCAGCCCTTTGCTGCCCTCTGAGTTTTTTTTTTCAGACATTATAGGAAAAAAAAAATACCAAATTAAACATGGCCTTTGGACTCTCCAAATCCCACTGTCAGGAATCATGCTGACTCTGCTCAGCTGCAAACATGGGCTGGCTTTCATGAGGAATGAAGGATGAATTAGTAGTCAGAGGGAGAAGCCAAGAGCCGTGGAGATTTATACTCTTTACCTGGCTAGAGTTCAGAATTACTGTGGGCCACTTGCTGTCTTTCGACTGGGATGTGAATAGCAGGTATCCCATCACATCATATATTGAGTATTTGGCGGGGGTGGGGGGGTGGGGGGGTGGGAGGTGTCAGATAACATCACTTTGTAGTTGGTCAAGAGGAAGCCATTCTGGGGTGGGGGGGGGTGGAGCTTGGCAGAATCTGGAATCAACTGAAATGGACCTCTGGCCATGCCTATGGGGGATTATCTTGATTATATTAATTGGTGTGGTAAGACTCATCTTAATTGTGGGCAGGACCTTTCCCTGAGCAGGGGACCCTGGACTCTATAAGACAGAGAGAGCAAGCTGAACATTAGTGTGCATGAATTCATTGTTCACTTCTGACTGGGGACATAGTGTGGCCAGCTGCTTCAGGCTGCTGCTGCCTTGAAGTCCCTGTCATGACAGGTTGTACCTTGAACAATGACCTACAGTCAACCTTTCCTTCCTTAAGTAGCTTTTATCAGAGTATTTTATTGCAGCAAGAGGGAAAAAAAACCCAAGACATTCACTTAAGCAGCTACATCTGAGGAACTTCATCTGCCTGGACCTGGACAGTACTTGATTTAGATGATGCAATACAGTAGATGCTGTGATGGGGCAGGACTTTGGGGTCCTTGGGAGGGGAGAGTGCATTTTGTTTGCAGGAATGGATATTAGGCACGTGTAAGTTTTTCTTGCTGTGACAAAAATAATCTGAGCAAGAAAACTTAGAAACGGAGGATTCATTTTGCCTCGTGGTTTCAGAGGTTCCTGTCTGTGGTTAGTTGGCTCCATTGCTATGTGCCTGAAGTAAAGCTTCATCATGGGAGAGCATATGGTAGACCAGTTCACTTCCTGGTGGCCAGGAAATGGAGAGGACCAAAAGGCAGAGGCCAGGCACAATGTAGATCTCTCCCTGGCATACTCTCAGTGACCTATTTTCTCTAACTAGGCTCCAGCTCCTGAAATTTCCATTACCTTCCACAATAATTCTGTTCATGGGGATCTGGGCCAACATACAGGAGCCTGTGAGGGACACCCTATAACTAAACCAAGACAACTAAAGGCAGAGAGGTAGTCAGCCCCAGTGGTTACCACCTCTCAACCATCTCACTCCTGTGGAGGCCCCCTCAACCCCCACTGCACGAAAAATGTTTGGACGCCACTCAGATTAGGTCAGAAGGATGATGGGTACTGACTGGGTGTGCTACCCCACACCCACCTTTTGGATCACTCATTCTGGGGGAGACAATCTGCCATGCTGTAAGTAGCCCACATGCTAAGGAGAAAGACCCTGGATCAGAACTGCTTCCAGAATCAGAGAGGACAACTTTGTTCTACTTGGCCTGGTCTTGCTGTGCTCTTCTATCCGGCAATAACTACTTTAAGAACTAGAGAGGCAGGAGCGACTCTTGGGGAGCAGTTTCCCTGAAGAAATCTCCAGAGGAAAGCAGCTGCACCCCTTGGTGCCTCTTTGATGGTGTTTCTCCTGCATGCTGCAAGCTTCCATCAGCGCTCTTGGGAAGTTGTTTCCATGTGTCACTCCCATAGGCTGTTGTTTTGCCTCCCCCACCCCAGCTCCCTCCACCACCACCCCCTCACTCCCAACCCTGCTAGAAGGAAGGCTCCACAAGTGGCTCAGTTACTTTTCTACTGCTGGGACAACACCGTAACCAAGGCAACTTATGAAAGAAAGCATTTGATTGGGCTTATGGTCTCAAAGAGATGGAGTCCATGATGACTGAGTGAAGGCATGGGGAGTGAAGGCATGGGGGAGTGAAGGCATGGGGGAGTGAAGGCATGGGGGACTCAAAGCATGGGGGACTCAAGGCATGGGGGACTCAAGGCATGGGGGACTCAAGGCATGGGGGACGCAAGGCATGGGGGACTCAAGGCATGGGGGACTCAAGGCATGGGGGACTCAAGGCATGGGGGACTCAAGGCATGGGGGAGTGAAGGCATGGGGGACTCAAGGCATGGGGGAGTGAAGGCATGGGGGACTCAAAGCATGGGGGACTCAAGGCATGGGGGAGTGAAGGCATGGGGGACTCAAGGCATGGGGGACTCAAGGCATGGGGGAGTGAAGGCATGGTGGACTCAAAAGCATGGGGGACTCAAGGCATGGGGGAGTAAAAACATAGGGGACTCAAGGCATGGGGGACTCAAACATGGGGGACTCAAGGCATGGGGGAGTGAAGGCATGGGGGACTGAAGACATGGGGGACTCAAGGCATGGGGGACTCAAGGCATGGGGGACTCAAGGCATGGGGGACTCAAGGCATGGGGGATTCAAGGCATGGTGGCAAGTATCTGGAGTAGCACTTGAGTGTTCTATGATATTTGGTTTGTGTTCTGACAAATAAAGCTTGTCTGGATATCAGAGGGTGGAGCTAGATACTAATTAGCCATAGAGGCCAGGTAGTGGTGGCACACTCCTTTAATCCTAACATTTGGGAGCAGGAAGATCAGAAGTTCAAGGCCACTCTGGGCTCCAGGAGATTGATTATGGGTGGTGGTGCATGCCTTTAATCACAGCACTAGGGAGGTAGAGACAGGAATACAAGGCGGGTGGAGACAGGATCTCACCACATTCCGTTTGAGGATTCAAAGAGGTAAGAAGTAACTGTGGCTGCTCTGCTTCTCTGATCTTTCAGCTTTCACCCTGATATCTGACTCCAGGTTTTTATTGATGAGACTAATTAGGATTGCACTTCACCTAAGAGCTCACATCTCACAAAAAGAGGTAATTGGGAATGCCACAAGCCTTTATTTGAAACCTCAAAGCCCACCCCCAATGACACACCTCCTCCAACAAGGCCACACCTCCTAATCCTTCCTAAACAGTTCCATTAACTGGGGACCAAGCATTCAAACACATGAGCCTTTGGGGGCCATTTTCATCCAAGCCTCCATAATGAAAGAAAGGAGCCTGTCCCTTCTGCTCAGTCTGGGACTCCAAGGCACTTAGCACAGTGCTTGGGGTGAAATTGAAGCCAGCCAGTTCTCTTCTGCCAGCATATCTTCATAGTCCATAACCCCTGTTCTCCTTCATGGCTCTTTGCAGTTCTGATCTCCCCATGGTGTTCCTTCTTCTAGAATGTTTTCCCCTTCCTTCCTCAGATGACAGACCACACCATGTTTGAAGAAAGTTCAGGGCCTGGGTCCATGCCCATCTGGGGTGGGAGTGCCACACAGGACTCTGCACAGAATTCCACCCCCTATTATGCATTGGTGCTGAAGAGTCCAAGCCCTGTCAGATGTGCAGCTGTGGAGGGCTTGGGCCATGCCTCCTTCACCATAACATCCAGTGTTTACTAAATGGACTGGGGTTGGGTACCATGTCCTCACCTCCAGGAGACATTATAGTAGCTAATATAGTAGAGATGCTTTGTTGTTTAAGGGGGAATGTCAACTTTTTAAAAAAATCTTAAGACTTGGGTGTTGTGGGCAAAGTCATATGGAAACCTCAACTATAGAAGCATCTTACAATTATACATATATAAAAAGCTTAATGGGGTCACAGTACCCTACTAAACACCATAGGCTAAGAAATAAAAATCCCAGAACCAGGGATGGGTTACCTCTTTTGGAGGTTTTGAAGTTGTGGGCCAGTGAGGTCCCCAGCTCTCCCAACCCGACAGTCTATTGCCAGTGCTCATGATTGTCCTCCAGAACTTGAAGGCAAGCTCCTTTTGCTGAAGACACCGCATACTTCAGTCATAGAACATGAAGAAATCAAGCTGATACCCATCGGGAAGCTTCATCCCTATTGGCTAGCTTTCATAGTGATGGAAGGTGCTGTGGAGGCTACTGAAAGAGAAAAGTAATATATCTTACCCAACCATGAACCTCAAGAGCTATAACAACAACTGGAAAGACATGCCCACTGGCTCAACAGTGACATGAGCATCAGGGAAGCAACCAGCCACTTTCTGATTGGATTTAAGGTCCCTGCCACAAGATGAAACCCATGCCTGGCACCATTATTGGGACCAAGAACCTGAGACTAGACAGGCTATAGACCCTAGGGAAGAACCTAAAATAATCATCCTGCTAAATAGACAAAGTGACCTCTAATGACTTATGGCTACCTCCATAGATTAGTGCATCTCTCAACCTTCATCAGAGAAGCTTCTTTGTGAGACCTACAACTGGTCAAAATGCAAAGAATAAGAGACTGGAATCCCTAGGCCTAAGTGGGACATCTGTAACACACCCCCTCCTCTCAAGGCTTGGGGATCATTGCAAAAGAGGGTACAGAGAGAGTGTAAGAGCCAAGAGCAGTTGTGTTTTCCAGACACAACAGGGCAGCTGCCTGTGTGGACTCAGATCAGTTGAGACAGGATAGATAAGACTTGCACAAGCTCAAACCAAACAAACTTCCAGCATGGGGAGGCGAAGATGAAGCCCCACCCCTACCTGAATGGCTACTAACAATGACAGACACTGGGAGCGGGAGATTCAGTTTTCTTTAAGGGTGTGGCCCTGGCAGGTCCACCGCACTCCAGTCGAAGTCCACACCTCTAAGAGTGTGTATGGGCAGCACAAATTGGACTTGATGGGTTTGTGGGCCGGGCACACAAAATTGAGTGGATTTGGGAGGACTTGGGGAAGGGGTGAATGGGATCAAACTATGTGAAATTCTCAAAGAATTGAAAGGAAGGAAGGAAGGAAGGAAGGAAGGGAGGAAGGGAGGGAGGGAGAGAGAGAGAGAGAGAGAGAGAGAGAGAGAGAGAGAGAGAAAGAAAGAAAGAAAGAAAGAAAGAAAGAAAGAAAGAAAGAAAGAAAGAAAGAGAGAAAGAAAAAGACCAAGTGTGGTAATGCAAGCCTGTACTCCCAGCAAGCAGGGGGCAGAAGCAGAAGGATGGCACAGGTTCTAAGCCAGCTTGGGCGACATACAAGTTTCAGGCCAAGCATGAGTACACAGTGAAACCCAGGCTCACAAACCAAAACAAAAACCAAGGACAATAATAGTAAATGATAAAGTCTATGTATATGAGTCCATAAGAAAAATTTTTAAAAACTTCCAGTCCTTGGTTGGTTGAACTCATAGTGTGTAAGCTGTGTGTGTGGAGGGCTGGGTGGAACCTGCTAGGAAGAGGGTGGTAAAGATATAACCTCCGTGGATGGGCACTGGAACCACATAGGTCATGGTGGCTCATGCTCTCCTCTGGGTGACTTGGTGGGTTCCATGGATCTCCTCTCCCTTAGTGGATTGCACACTGTCACTCCTGGAACTAAGCAGGCCGGTGCTGTGTGCCAAGCTTTCCTACCATGGAACTAGAGGGGCCACATGGTGGGTACCGGTGCTAGTGGTAGGAGAGAGTATGAATTTAGGGGCAGAAACCCAGTGAGGGAGAAGATGGGGCAAAGAGGAGGACAGGAGAGAGGCACCCTGCCAGCTCATGTGACTTGACTTGAGGGTCCCCCACATGGAGGCTCCAGGCCCAGCCCCCTGGATACAGCACATCTTCTTCCCCAGCAAACAGCCCTCCTCAGACAAAAGACCTGTCACCAAAAGCACTTATTTAGCAACAATAATAGCAAACATACAAGGTACAAAAACATGTTTCTCAAAAAAAAAAAAAAATCCAATTCAATTCAACAAATATTTATTTTTCTGAAAAAAAGCAGAGATATATAAAGAAATAGAAACATGGATTTTTTTTTTTTCTTGGTTGTGATTGAAAAGTCTATTGGTACAACCAGGAGAACAGCTTTGCCCCAGTGAGCCAAAGCACAATGGGAAAGCATTTTTAAAATAGAAAAGAACACTAATATATAAATATACCAAGGTAATTTTAAAACACGGTGGTGTCTCAGAGCTCCAGTGGGGGATGGGTCTCATGCCCAAAGGCAATTTATATTCTGTCTTGCCCATGGGCTGCTTGGGATACAGCCTAATCCAGGGTGAATGTCCATGTCATGTAGAAGGAGTGGTAGCTGGAGAGATCGCTTGGTGTTCTTGCAGAGGACCTAGGCTTCATTCCCAGCATCCACACATCACTTTTACCTCCAGTTCTAGATGATCCAATGTCTTCTTCTGACCCCTGAAGGGACCAGTCATGCATGGTACATATACATCCATGCAGGCAAAACACTCATACACAATCAATCAAAAAATGTGATATGGGAACAAATGTTAATGGTGATTAATATACTTAATTTTAACCCAAATGCCCAAAATGATACATTATCATCAGTAAAAACACATATGGCTACCAAAACCAATGGGAAAGAGCCAGGTATCACTCTTGTAAGCCCAGAACTCAGGAGCTGGCTGAAGGAAAATCAAAAGTTCAAAGCCAGACAGATATGGTGGCACACACCTTTACTCCCAGCACTTGGGAAGCAGAGGCAGGTGTATCTTTGAGTTTCAGGATAGCTTGGTCTAGAGAGTGAGTTCCAGGACAGCCTGGGCTACACAGAGAAACCTTGTCTCAGAAAACAAAAAGTTCAAAGCCAGCCTGAGCTACATATGGAGTTTGAGGCCAACTTGGGCTCCACTGCTACATGAGACATGAGACAATATCTCAAACAAAAAGAAAAAGAAGAAAAGACAAAGGAAAGGAAAGATAATTTAGAAGCCAATGGAACTCCAGTGAGCCAGTTTGGGGGTAGGAAGAGAAAACAGAAATCCATTTTCCTCTCCGCTGCCTAAGTTCCCTCTCTGTCTTAGTTTCTGTTTCTATGATGAAACACCAAGACCAAAAAGCAAATTGGGAAGGAGAGCGTTTATTTGGCTTACACTGCCATATTGCTGTTCGTCATCAAAGGAGTCAGGACAGGAACTCAAACAGGACAGGATCCTGAAGGCAGGAGCCGACACAGAGGCCATGTAGGGCTGCTACTTACCGGCTTGCTTCACAAGGATTGCTCAGCAGGACACTAATATACAAATATACCAAGGTAATTTTAAAACACGGTGGTGTCTCAGAGCTCCAGTAGGGGATGGGTCTCATGCCCAAAGACAATTTATATTCTTATAGGACCCAGGACCACCAGCCCAGGGGGATATCTCCAACCACAATGGGCTGGGTCCTCCCCATCAATAATTAATTAAGCTGGGAAGTGGTGGCACAGGCCTTTAATCCCACCTCTCAGGGGAGGCAGAGGCAGGTGGATCTCTGTGAGCTCGAGGCCAGCCTGGTCTCCAAAGTGAGTTTCAAGACAGCCAGAGCTGTCACACAGAGAAACCCTGTCTCAAAAACAGAAACAAAACTAATTAAGAAAATGTTACAGCCAGATCTTATTGAGGCAGTTTCTCAATTAAGGTTCCCTCCATTCAGATAACTCTAGTTTGGGTGTCAAGTTGACAGGAGACCAGCCAGCACACTCACATAGCAAATGGACTCGGACATCTCTCCTATTCCTTCAAGCTGTAGTGAGCTGTGATTCTGAAAAGGTTGCCAGGGGGTCTAGGGTTGAATACCATGGGGGAGGATGTGGAAATTCTGCTGGCAGCTCATGGGCACTTCCATGGTAAGGAAGGGCCAGGGAAGACAATCTTGGCCAAATGCCCTAAAGAAACTCCCGTCTTGGGGCTGGGAGATGACTCAGTGGCTGGGAGCACTGGCTGCTCTTCCAGAGGACCAGTGTTCAATTCCCACCAACCACATGGCCGCTCACAACTATCTGTAACTCCAGTTCCTGGGGATCCCACACCCTCACACAGACACACATGGAGGCAAAACCACCAATGCACATGAAATAAAAATAAATTAAAAAACAAACAAACAACAACAACAACAAAACAAAACAAAACAAAAAAAACCCACAGGCTCAGCCTAATCCCAGCAGGGATGCTTAGCATGTTGGTGTGAGCCTGTGCATATCACGGGGAATGTAGCCCTGGGTAAGCTAAGTGGAGAAATACAATACTGGGGTACCCTGCTGCTGTTCAGAGGCAAAAGACAACAAGGAAAGGAGACTTCCTAGGATGATACCAGAGAGGAACAGGCTCGCCTTAGAGAGCCCTCTGCTTCATTCGGGATGATGGCCAGTTGTCCTGAGGTCTCTAGCATCGATTGATGCAGTTAGACAGTGGCTCTGCTGGTCTATCCAGCATCATCTAGTGTTCTTTTAGTCTGTCAAGGATGGTCCAAAGATTGCAGTATTTGTAAATGGGCCATGAGCACTGGAGAGCGCCAGGCGGGAGAGATACCCAGGGTCCTGCCTGGCTAGCAGGGAATGAAGCAGGCAGTTATTTTTCCTTGTGGAAGCACTTACCACCCAGCTGCCTGGCCTCCCCTACTCTGGTTCTCTGTCGCCCACACCCAGCTGATGGAGATGCACCCGGGGGAGCCTGCCGCACCCTGACACCCACCGACACTTCCACACCTCTGTCGCCATTGGCTTAATTATTTGCAGATCTTCTCTCTCTTTGGAGTCTCCCAAAGTCCAAAGACTCTTCAATGATTAAACCCAAAGACATGGAAAGGAAGGGGCCCACCCCTGGGCCTTTGGAATGGGTTGGGCGATTAGGTCATCATGATCTCGATTGTAGAGCTGAAGATTGTTCCTTTCCCAGAGGAACGGGTGTCACCATCTGCCCCGCCTCCATCTTCGACTGAAGGTGCTCTGCCAGCTGCCCGGAGCCCTCAGCCTGTACCTAGGTGGAATGGGACCATGCTGGGTGTTTGCTCATCTTCTCTCCTTGGAGGCTTCTCCTAGCCGCCCCTCCCCAGGGGTTTCTCACTCTTTCTCCCGCCACTAGGCTTCTGTGCCTCGGGGCTCTGGACCTCGCTCAGCTCTCCTGGGTCAGAGCAAGTGCTCCAGCGCCGCCTTGGTTTTTCCGAGCTCCTGGACTCCTGCTTTCCCAGGCCTGCCCTGGAAAGGAAACAGCCAGAGGCATGAGAATTCCTAAAAATACACTGCTATTTCCCAGCGGCTGGGCGAGTGGGAGGTAGACAAGGGGACACTGCAAGCTACAGCGGATGTTCGACTCCACTGCCCCTGGGGTGCACGCGGAGGAGCCTCCGGGAAAGGAAAGCAAATCAGCCACACGCATGTCTCCTAGACTGCCTTGAGCCACAGAGATCCACTATACAGCTATTTGTGATAATCATGTGTTTTGTTTTTATAGTGTTAAGACATTTTTTGCTGATTTCATTTTGCTAAGAAGCATGACTTCATCTGTCCCAGGCGACAAGGCCGGCCAGGCCAGATAGGAGCTCCTCTTTGAAAACAAGATGCAGCTAAGTCACTTTTCCAAGTCAAAAGTAGAATTTGCACCCGGCAGCTGGCTCAGCAATAAAAGTACTAGCCTGGTGGCCCAGGTCTAATGCCCAGAACCCATGCAAAGAGCAGGATGCCACGGGTCCCATCTGTAGTACCTGTACTCCCACGGTGAGGTGGAAGGCAGACAGGAGAATCACCTGGAAACTCATAGCCGCACCCCCACCCTGGACTATACAGGCTTGCAGAACAGGGACAGACCCTGCTCCTTCTAATTAGCAGGTAATAACCGACTCTTGAAAACTGTTCTCCACATACAGGCCAAGGCATTTGTGCACCCACACTCACACACATACAAACATAAATAAATATTCAAAATCCAGGCTCCAAGTCCTCTGGCTCACATCAGCAGGATTGTGCAGCTTTAGTGAAACACTGCTGGGGTCTCATTCCGGTACAAAATTTTCACTTCTCTTTTGAAAACCCCTAGGAAGTCCACCAATTCAGCACCTCCCCCCATGAGAGATCCGGGTCCCATCCTGACAAGCTGCAGGTGCTTCTTGAGTCTGAATGTTGTCTTGCTCAGAGCAGTGTCCTATGTAGAACGAAGGATGTGCACAGTTACCATCTCTGCACCCTGTTTTGGGCCAGATTCAGTGCATGAGCAATCTCATTCAGCATTCCCAAGAACCCTGGGTAGGGGGCCCTCTGGTTACTCTTATTTTTTGATGAGACAATAGAGTCAGAGGTGTTAACCTGTCCTGAGTTGCATGGGAATAAGAGTCAGGAAACAAAATTTGAGACCAGGACTGCCCGGACTCTGAAGCAAATGTCTTTAACTGTGAACAATATACCTGCCATGGCTGGATACCCTCCTGGAAGGAGGCACCCCACCCCACACCCTCACTTTGGGCTACTGTTACAAAATGCATAGACTGGATTTGTCTGAAACAACAGGCATATCTCACAGTTTTGGAGACGGAGAAGTCCAAGGTCAGGGTCCTAGCTGCTTTCCCCACTAGCATCACCATTTACCCACCCCACCCCCCCCCCACACATACGCACTGCCTGCCATGTTAAAGGTCAGCAGAATAGATGACGAGAACCCTTTTTCTACCTGTAAAGACATTTCTTGGATTAAAACAAAACTCCGAAATCAAGCAAACAAACATTCCTTAAATACTTACAAAACCCTTGAGCTGTGTTCCTCTAAGAGTCTACCAGTGGGTATGGCAGCACCTGCCTGTCAGCTCAGTCAGTATTTGGGAGATCGTGAGTTCAAGGCCCCATTTTTTTTTTTTTTTTTAAAGTAAAGTGATAAGAAAAGAGCGGGAGAATTGGCTCAGTAGGTAAAGTTCTCACCACTGAAGTATGAGGACCTTAGTTGAGATTCCCCAGCACCCTGGAAGCAGCATGGAGGGTGTAACTCCAGTGCTGCGGAGGCAGAGATCCCAGGGTTTCTGGAGCTTGCTGGCCAGTCACACTAGCTGACTAGGGTTAGTGAGAAAACTTGTCTCAAAAGCTAGAGTGGGCTGGGCGGTGGTGGCGCACGCCTGTAATCCCAGCACTCGGAGGCAGAGGCAGGCGGATCTCTGTGAGTTCGAGGCCAGCCTGGGCTACAGAGTGAGTTCCAGGAAAGGCGCAAAGCTACACAGAGAAACCCTGCCTCAAAAAAACAAAAATAAACAAAAAACTAGAGAGTCATTGAAGATGACACTAGATGCTGACCTCTGGTTCTATGTACACACAAATGTGGATATATCAGCGCCCATATGCACCCACACATCATATGAATACACACACATGCATACACCACACACACACACACACACACACACACACACACCCTACAATTTTTAAAAAGGAAGGGAGAGCGAACAGGGTTGGGGAAGGGGAAGGAGGGAGGGGAGGAAAAATAGTGTCCCCCATAGATATCCGTTCTATTCAACTCAGGTGACTTCCCACCTGTCACCCTCCGTCTTCTGGCCATAATCCTTCCACTTCCTTTTGTGTTTGAACCAAGACAAAGAATCCCCCAGAGAGTCAGCCATCTTAGCATCCAACACACAGCACCCTCCCAAGCTCATGACACTTAGGAGTTCGCAGGGCTGGTGTGCCACACCAGTGTCCCTTCCTACACACCTCCAGCTGGCTTCTTAACATCCAGAACTCAGTCTAGTACAGGGGACTTGTTCTCTCTCCAGAAGTGGGTTCCAGCACTCCGTCTGAGGCTGCTCAGTGCCCCCATTTACTGCCTGGGTTAAGTAATTTCCTTAACTGCCCAGGCCTTTGGTCTCTTGAAGTCTGTGTCCAGAGGGCAAATGAGCCACATGTGGGGTGGGATTGCTCAGTGAGGCCCAGAAGGGGAATGCCAAGGGGTCCCAGCAGCCCCAGTGAGTCTTCCAACGAGCCTGTCCCCATGCTATGCTCGGACACCAGATCTCGAGTAACACCAAATTCCCTGATTTGTAGTTCACTGGTAGTGATGGAATTAAGACTTCTACAGCCACCAATGTCATACCGCCAGGAGTTAAAACCTCCAGAGCTCATCACACTTGGGAGTTTCGAGGGCTGGTGTGATGTCACACCAGAGTCCCTTCCTATGCACCTGTAGTAGCTCCCAGATGTCTCTGATGCAGGGGCAGTGTGGCTTTCTCTCAGTCCCTGGCAGGTGTCTGATGAACAGTCTGGGAAAACCAAACCCAGACGCTACATCTCCCCAAGCACCCCGGTTCCAGCCACAGGGGAAAGGAGCAAACACTGGGAAGCCTTGATGTCTGAAAGGTTTTTTTCTTCTAAGGAGTTCAAAGTAATTCTGCCTCTGATCTTACCTTAGCCTCCTGGTACCCTGGGGAGGTGGGGGAGACAGCAGGAATGATTTCAGTCTACCCTGAAAGATGGGGCCACTGAGGCCCAGAAATCTCAGACAGCTGGTTCAAGGTTGCCAGCGATAGGGAACAGAGGCCGCTGCTGTGGGAGCCTTAGCACGCCTCACAGCTCCCTTCCCCCGCTCCACCTGCTCATGACCCACAGAAGGAAGCCTGGATGAAGAAGCATGAGAGCTCCCTGAGGTTTTCCCAGACAGAACCCAGGTCTCAACTTCCCAGCTCTCCTCGTCTCAGACCACACACCCTGAGTGCCTCCAGGGGAGCTGGCCCGACAGGCTTCCCTTGGGGCTGAGCCAGCTCGCTCTCTGCTCATTAGCAGGTCTGTTTCCAGGTGGATCTACCACTGGGTCATTAAAGCAATAAACAAGCTGCTGATTGTCGGGTGGGCTAGACCTGGCACCCACGCTCCCTGCATTGTGCTGAGTTCCAGCGGGCCCACACAGCCTCTGAAACAATGCCCCACTTCCTCCCAGGAAGCTGCAGCCCCAAGCCAGCCTCCTGGGCTCGCCCACGTGCTCTGGCCAAGCCATTGTCCCGGAGTCCTACGGATCTAGACATTCCCATGACCAGGGTAGTTGCATCCTCTTTGCAGTCCAAGGGTGTGTGTGTGTGTGTGTGTGTGTGTGTGTGTGTGTGTGTGTGTGTGTGTGTCAAGTGGCCGGGACAAAGAGCTGTCACTCTCCAGTGGAGGCTATTGCCAAATCTCCAGGCTCCTGGTCAGGAGTTCGAAGCTGTGGCTCTGCAGGGTTCATGCATGGCCCAGCCTCTCCCTGGAATATGGATGCAAAATAGAATCTAGAAACAAATGCAGGAAAGGAGCCCTGACCAAGCCTCATAGTCAGTGCTTCTTGACCTTCCTAATGCTGAGACCCATTAATACAGTTCCTCATGTTGTGGTGACCCCCAACCACCACAAAATCATTTTCATTGCTACTTCATAACTGTCATTTTGCTACTATTATGAATCATAATGTAAATATGTAAATAATGTTTCCTGATGGTCTTAGGAGATCCTTGTGAGAGGGTTGTTAGACCCCCAAAGGGGTTGCGACCCACAGGTTGAGAATTGCTTCTCTTTGTCTTCCAGACTCATCCCCTTTTCCCTAGGCTTGGCTAGGCTTGCTCCCTGTCTCCAGAATGTTTGTGTGTGTATCCCCTTCACACACACACACACACACACACACACACACACACACACACACACACACGAGGGCTGAGGCAAAGATTGTTAGTAAGAGAACAAGAGGATCTTGGTACAGGAGGAACACTGGAAAACTCAGACTTTTGTTTCTCGAAAGATTCTAAGGGGCAGTCACTTGGTCATCCCCAGAATTGAGGTGAGGACTGCTATGCTGGAATCACAGCCAACCCAGGGTTCCTTCCTTCCTTTTTTCTTTTCTTTTTTCCTTTCTTTCCTTCTCTTTCTTTCTTTCTTTTTTTTTCTTTTTCTTTTTTTTTTTTTTTTTTTAGTGCTAGAGATTGAATCCATGTAGCACGAATCTTAAAAGGTCTTATTAATAAAAACAAACCTGGAGCCAGGTATTGAGGTAAAAACTGAGAGATCAGAGAAGCAGAACAAGCCACAGCCACCTCACCTCACCAATTCCTCAGCTGATCTTGTTTCCTCAGACTGGAAGCCTCTGAGTCCTCATCCAAATGGATCTCAGCTGAACTGCTGCTCAAAAGCCTAAAAGCTTAACAGACTAAAAAGTCTCCAGTTCCTGGTCCTCATGCCTTATATACCTTTCTGCTTCCTGTCATCACTTCCTGGGATTAAAGGCTTGTTCACCATGCCTGGCTGTTTCCAGTGTGGCTTTGAACTCACAGAGATCCAGACGGATCTCTGCTTTCGGAATGCTAGTATTAAAGGTGTGTGCCACCATTTTCTGGCCTATATCTAGCGGCTGTTCTGTTCTCTGACCCCAGATAAGTTTATTAGGGTGCACAATATTTTGGGGAACACAATATCACCTCAAATCCAGGTTCCTATAAATTCTGTGCATGCATTCTACCACTGAGACCCACCCACAACTGTTGGGCTTTGGTTTTGGTTGCCCCCTCCACACACACATTTCTTTTTCTTAAAACAGGATCTCACTATGATAGCTCTGACCTCTGAACCATGTTGGCTCAGAACTCATCATGTAGACCAGTCTGGCTTTGAACCCACAGAAATGCAGCTGCTTCCCAAGTGCTGGGATTAAAGGCATACACCACTATGCTTGACAACTATTGTTTTATTGAGACAGGGTCTCTCTCCCCATGTAGCTCAGACCCACTTCAAACACTCATCCTCTGTGGTGGCCCACATTGACTATCTAGTGAGACCTTACTCAGGGTCAGGGAATCTGAACTTGCTTTACCCAGCAGGGCTGAATAAAAAGGGATGATTTTTGCCAGGGGCGTGTTTACCAGGTGTTTGGAAGGGTCTACACTTGGCTATATGGTGTGCTTTGATCTTGCAAGGGGGAGGTCTTTTGCCTCTCCCCTTGGCATATTATAAAAAACCCTTTTGAATAAAGTTCTGCAAGGCTGGGTATTGACCCAGGGCCTTCCCTAAGCTATCCTGTGTTTCTGTCTTTCTTATAGTCTCTTTCTATCTTTCTACCTAGTATTTCCTCATTCTGCTCTCCTTCACCCAAGAACCCTTTGATCGGTGGGAGCAGGTCAGAGCTGGACTCCGGCAGACTCCCATAGTCCTCCTGATCTATCCTTGAGTGCTGGGATTATAGGCATGTACCACGATGGCTGACTTTTTCTTTTCAACATCTTTTGGGATACCTTATGTAATGACGCCTTAAGGTATAGGAAAGGACTTGGGACAGCATGAACTTGGGTCTAAAAGAGGATGAGGTTAGGGTGGAAACTCATATGCAGTCTAGGAAAGGCTGTGCCAGAGGCCCACGGAAAAGTGTTGAGATGTGAGGCAAAGGTGCCAGAGACTCTGTGTGCAGTCTCACCTCTGCCAAGACCTGAAGGAGCTGAGGGAGCTGGTGTGTCTCACTGAGGGCCAACTGTGTATCTGTCCAACACAATGCACTGTGTGCACAGCTTGGCCCAGAGCCCTGAGGCAACTTCTCCAGCTATAGAACTGGAATCAACCGGAGTCTCTTGATTGTGGAGGCGGGTGAAGAAAGCTCTGGGCTGAGGGCAGTGGGGCAGGCAAAGGAGCCTTTCACGGGGAAAGGAGACCAAATGTGGATGGCTCTGGGGTAAAAGATGCTAAAAATATGTGAATGGGTGTGTGTGTCTGTCCAAAGATGAGTCCAAGTCACCCTTCACAGTGCCTCAGTGTAGACCCAGCAAGGGTATGCCTGCCTCTGTCTCTCTGTCTGTCTCTGTCTCTCTGTCTCTCTCCCTCTCTTCCTCTCTCTCTGTCTCTGTCTCTCTGTCTATCTCTCTGTCTCTCTCCCTCTCTGTCTCTCTCTGTCTCTCTCTCTGTCTCTTTCTCCCTCTATCTCTCTCTCCCTCTGTCTCTCTCCCTATCTCTGTCTCTCTGTCTCTCTCTGTGTGTCTGTCTGTGTCTCTCTCTGTCTCTCTCTCCCTCTGTCTCTCTCTCCCTCTGTCTCTCTCTCCCTCTGTCTCTGTCTCTCTGTATCTGTCTGTGTCTCTCTCTGTCTCTCTCCCTTTCTGTCTCTCTCTCTGTCTCTCCCCCCCCCCCATTTCTAACACAGGGCGTCATGTATCCTAGGCTAGCCTCACACTGAGTAAGTAGCTGAGGATGACCTTGAACTCCTGTTCTTTCTGCTTCCACCTCCCAAGTGCTGGGATCACAGTTTTGTGTAACCAAACCTGACAAGAACTTTATCATCTTGTGTATGATTAGGTGTAGGATTAGGTTCTCCTTTATTTTTGTGTTTATTGTGAGATCGACTGGAAAGGGCAAGGTAGTGCAACGCGGGCCCATGGGATGTACTAGAAAAGGACCCAGAAGGTCCTCCAAGGCTACTTGGTGAGTCTGAAGCCAGCTCCAGCTCCCTAAGGCCGTATCTCTAAATCAAGCAAAACCAGCAACAAAACAGACAAAAGCACTGGGAAGACATGGAGATGTATTTCCAGACTCTGTCTTGCTCGGTGTTGTGTTAAGAGCACTTGCTGCTTTTCCAGAGGATATGAGTTCCGTCCTCAGAGCCACCTTGTAATTCAGCGCAGGAAAGCAGACAGCCTCTTCTCTCTTCCTTTGACACCTGCATTCAGGTGGTACACATACACAGACACATAAATAAACATAAAAAATACAATTTAAAAATAATTCTCCCTCCCCCAAGACAGGACCTCACTATGTAGCTCTGACTGTCATGGATCTCATTCTATAGACCATGCTAGCCTTGAACTCACAGAGATTCGACTACCTCTGCCTCCCAGGTGCTGGGATTAAAAGCATGTGCCACTATGTCTGGATTCAAAAATAAATCTTTAAAGCTGAGCATGGTGGCTCTCTGGAGGCAAAGGCAGGAAGATCACTGTATGTTTAAGGCCAGCCTGATCTACTTAGTAAGTTCCAGGCCAGAATGACAGATTTTTATCTTAAATTTTTTTTTTTAATTGGCTCTTGCCATTGCCTGCATGGCTTTGGACTTGACCAGACTAGGGTAAAGGGCATGAAGAAACAAGAGACACCCATTCAGAGAAGCTGGGATCATGTGAGCTGCTTTCTCTGATGGAGCTGCACCAGCCATCAGGAAACTCAGTGCATCTGTTATATAAGCTGGATGGGAGGCAAGCTTACTATATATAGCTGAATGAGGAGACCAGCTAGCCAATCTTGGTAGAGGGGGCTCTGTGGGGGAGCAGTCTCTGAATGTAGTCATCAGGAGAAGGAAACTGGGCACCTTCTCCACACACTGTCCATGTGAGTACCAGGACCAGGGAAAGGCCTTGTCATTCCCCAGAACCTGACATGGGGAAGGCCTCGCCATTCCTACGGGTCTGAGACATTGGGATCCTTGATGTGGCCAAGCTCATGACAGCAATACATATTCATACAGGATACACTCCCTCCCCACAGACTCTCACCCATGAACATGGTATAGCTCTTCACTCATTGAGATTTTTCTCTCAGAAACGGATTATAGTTTTCAGTATAAATGTCCTACAATTCATTTATTAAATTTATCTCTAAATATTTCACATTTAATAAAAGCTACTGTAAATAGTACCTTATTTTCATTTTTCAGTGCATAAAACTCGTGTGTGTGTGTGTGTGTGTGTGTGTGTGTGTGTGTGTGTGTGAGAGAGAGAGAGAGAGAGAGAGAGAGAGAGAGAGAGAGAGAGGTTAAACCTGGGGAACTTAAGAATGCTAGGCAAGTACTCTAGAACTGTGCTGCATCCTCAGCCTCTTACAACTGATTATTGTGCCTTATATTCTATAATTGATTATTATATTCAATAATTGATTATTGTACCTTATATTCTATAATTATTATATCTTATATTCTATAGCCTACTTGAGTCACTTACTAGGTCTCAAAGTTTGTTGTAATTTGTTGGTAAATTCTTAGGGTTTTCCATGTGTACTATATTAACTGTAAATAAATTTAATAAAATAATAAAGAATCAATTTCTTTGTTTTACTGCTTCTTAGCTGAGCATATTTATAACTTGCAGAAAGCCTGATTAACATGGTGACACAGGACTCAATCTTTAGCACAAAACACGACATACAACAGAGACTGGAGTGACGGCTCAGTGGGTAAGAGTGTCAGCGCACAAACATGAGGACCTGAGTTCAGATCCCAACACCCATCTAAGAATCAGGGTGTTGAAGGTTGCACCTATAGCCCCAGCACTATATGAAGCCAGGGGGTCACTGGGGTTCGCTGGCTACCAGTTGAGCTACAGGTTCAATAAGAGACCCTGTCTCAAAGGAATAAAATACAGACCAGTAGAGTAAGCTCACAAAGTCCTCCTCTGGCCTTCATGAACATGTACACAGATGTATTTACTCCTTCAAATACCCGTGTGTGCATATATAACATACACTTGTAACACACACACACACACACACCCCAAACAAACAAGCATGACTATTTGTGAACCCTGACTTCCTGGATTACCCTACTTGATCCTAATGTACTATTCTTTTTATATAATTCTGAGTTCATTTTAAAAATAGTTAAGGCTTTGTGTCTGTGCTCATGGGAGATGCTAGTCTGTGGTATGATTTCCTTACGTCAGTGGCTTCCCTTCAGGATATTGTCTCACTTGTAGAATGAGGGGGGATTGTTTCTTCTCTCTGTTCTGAAATGCTGTGTGACTGGGGTTATTTTCAGCTTCATCTGTTTGATGGAATTTTGTATTGTGGTGTTGGTGTTGGATTTGAGGAGGAACAGTGAGGCAGGGTCTCAGTCTGTGTAGCCCAGGCTGGCTTCAAATTCATGGTAATCCTTCTGCCTCAGTGTTTTGGTCATGCCTCAACATGATGCATGCCTCAGCATGCGTCACCGGGCACAACCACATTCTTTATTATTATTTTTTTTAATTTTTATTTTTATTTTTTTATTATTATTTTGGTTTTTCGAGACAGGGTTTCTCTGTGTAGCTTTGCACCTTTCCTGGAACTCACTTGGTAGCCCAGGCTGGCCTCGAACTCACAAAGATCCTCCTGCCTCTGCCTCCCGAGTGCTGGGGTTAAAGGCGTGCACCACCACCGCCTGGCACAACCACATTCTTATTATGAGTACAAGTCTTTATAGATAGAGAGCTATTAAATTTTCTATTTTTTTTTTCTGGGGCAAATTTTGATAATACATTTTTATTGTGAGTACAAGTTTATATAGGTAGAGAGCTATTAAAATCTCTATATTTTCTGGGGCCAGTTTGATAATACATGTGTTCTAAGTAGTTTGTCCATTTCATCTAAGTTGCCCAATTTATTCCACAGCATTGCTAACAATACTTTCTCATTGTTTTGGTTTGGCTGGGGGTTTAGGAGCTCTGAGACTGGGTCTTACATAACTCAGTGTGTCCTAGATTTGCTATGTAGCCAAAGATGACCTCAGACTTCTAATCCTCCTGCCTCTACTTCCCAAATGCTAGAATTGCAGCATTCGCTACCATGTTGATGCCTGAAACCAGAGCTTCACAAATTCTGGACAAGCACTCTACAGACTGACTGAGCTCCACCCCCAGCCTCAACACTCCCTTCTTATCCTCTCTGCACCTGTAGGAGCTGAAGTAATGACATCCTGTCTTTTCATTGGTGATATTGGAAATTCATGTCCTCTTTTGTTGTCAATCAGTCTGGCTAAAGGGTTATCTATCGATCTTATTGATCTTCTCAAGGAAGCAGCCAGGGCTCATTGGTTCCCTTTATTTGAAATTCCCTCGTTGACCCTTCTTGGTCTCTTTCTTATTTCAGTGATTTCTGTCTTTTTCTTCCAGCATTGCCTTGGGGAGGACATGGAAGGGCACAGGCTTGCTCCGCCATCTCCAGTTATAAACAAACCACGGAGGAGGGTCTTTGTGAAAAGCCATCTCAGACACAGTTCTATGCCGCCTCTCTATTTTCTAGGGGAACACAAATCTATAGTGGGAATCAGTTTTGTTCAGGTCACTTAGCCATCCCATTCCTCCCTTCACTAATATATTCTGTTAGGAAAACATGTCAGATATATTGGGGAATTTATAGTGTACACCAGAGGCTGTGTTCTAAGAAAAAAAGAAAAAAAAATGCACAAATCACTCTCTTTGCTTTCAAAATCATTCCAGTAAAAACAAAACAAAGCACACAAACAAAAGCAAAACCACTTTTCAGTTTTCTGAGGAAGACAGGAAGTTCTCAGCCAACCCACAGACAAGTGCCAAAGCAGAGTCTTCTTGGGATAACGAGAGAGTTCTGGAAGAAGATGGAAAGTCTGGTGACTGATGTGGCTGAGGATGAGGATGGGAGTGACGGATGGTCCAGGAACTTCAGAGAAGACATTTGCAGTAGATCCACCAGCTGGCTGTACTCTTATACATCTGCAGTCCTAGCCTTTAGGAGGTGGAGGCAGGAGGATCAGGAGTTTGAGGCCAGCCTGGGCTGTGTGAGACTCTCTCAATAAATAAATAAGAGCTAGGGATGGAACTCGGTTGGGAGGGTGCTTTGTCTAGCATACAAGAAGCCCTAGGTTCCACTCCCAGCACTGTATAAAATTTGCACGATCAGTACACTCCTACAATCCAAGCAACTGGGAGGTGGAGGCTGGAGAATAAGACGTTCAAGGTCATCCTCAGCTGCAAAGTGAGCTTTAGGCCTGCCTGGAAAGCATGAGACCCTGAATAAATAAAATAGATCCAGCTTGGAACGCAATTCCCTTCGTGAAGAGTGGCCCTGACTTAGGAACTCTGTAAGGTCTCTTCCCAGGCTGCAGTCTCTTGAGAGTTCACTAGAACTGGAGGAGTGCACTCAAAGCTCACTGTGGCAGGTAGCTCCAGTTACTCTGTGGGTCTTCCACAGAGCTGTCTGACCCAGTGATCAAGCGAAAAGCCATTCTTTATTTTATGATCTGGTCTGCCATACATTGTAACTTCTGTCTGTTTAGGCATTAGAAATGAGTCACAAGACCAACACACACTCAATGAGAAGGGATTATTTTTGGGTACTGGCGTGAATACCAAGAGATGGGGATCACTGGAGCCCATTTTGGAGACTTACGACCACAATATTCTCATGCACTGACAACAGTTTAAGAATCTGGAAGCTAGGCTGAGCATGGTGTCCCACATCTTTTATCCCTGTACTCCAGAGGCAGAGGCAGGGGGATCTTTGTAAATTTGAGGCCATCCTTGTCTACATATTGAGTTCCAGGTCAACCAGGCCTACCTGGTGCGACTCTGTCTCAAAATAAATAAATGAACAAATGCTAAAACCCCACTTGCTTTCCTAGACTCCAGAGCATTGGACATGCCCAGCATAGCAGGTTAGTGTGGATTCAGAGGCCCAACCACACAGTGCTCAGATCATCCTCCATTAGGCACACCAATGACATCAGAGGGCTCTCCTTACCTATGGTAACCCAGTAGGGACAGATCTAATTATTTTCTATAAGTTTTCAGGGTGATATGATGCCAGGCTGGCCATTCCTTGGCTCTTAAAATTTGGGAAGCTTTTAGGGGGAGAATTACATGCCTGAGAGAATTGATTCCCCTGCTGGAACAAAAGCCACTGTTACACAGGCTTACACAACTTCAGTTTATTGCCTCTCATGTGGTTATTGAGGAGCAAGCATTGCAAGGGTTTATGGGGGCTCCCTGTCAGCAGGGCCCCAGGCAGACTCCTCACTGATGTTCAGTCCCCTTCTTTTATTTCATGGCCTGGAAAGACTGCCATAGCTCAGGCCACCACGCCTCCATCCTAGCCAGCAACAGGAAAAGGAGAAGGGAGAATATGTACCACCCCCCCCCCATTTCTTTTGTGAGACATGACCAGGAGGTTGCATGTGCCACTCTGTGCAAGTCTTGCAAAGGGGCAGAACCAGGAAGTGTGCATCTTTCAGATTCACTAGGCTGAACCAGGAAGCTGTGTGCATCTTTTGCCTACACGGCAGATTCCAAGCATTCGCCCATCCTCAGCAGCAAGCAATCTCCTAAGTAATGCAATCTCCTAAGTAATGCAATCTTCTAATTGGTAGTCATTTTCTTAGCTAAACTTATGTTGCTTATAAGAAAAGAAAAATTGATACTGGAGATATCCAGCAGTATTTGATACAATCTCCCCCCACCCCACCCCCCCACCCCCCATACAATCTTGCCTGGAAGAAAGGCAAAGCATTGGTAACATAATCAGGTACATAACTTTTTACTAGACTATAACTGTTTATTATTTTTGCACTGCTGGAGACAGAATCCAGGGTCTCACACTTGCCAGGCAAATGTCCCACCACCAAGCTACAGTCTAGGCCCTCAGATACTGAGCCATTTGATAGTTTGTGGTATGAGAGAGCTGGGTCAATTTAACAGATGTTTGTTCAGTTTAGGAACAGGATCTCTCTGTAGCCTGAGCTAACCTGCACTATGTAGAGCAGGCTGGACTCCAATTTGCTGCCATCTTCATCCTGCCTCAGTTTCCCAAATACTGAGATTATAGGCGTGAGTCATGACCAGTATTGACAGGGTTTTGTTTGTGTTTTTGAGACAAAGTGTTGCCTAGCTGAGATTGGTGGGTCTTGAACTCCTGATCCTTCGGTCTCTACCTCTCAAGGAGATTACTGGCATGTATTGTGCCCAGCATCCACGTAGCAATTCTACTGTGCAGCACTATAAGCAAGCTTAGTGTCTTCCTGAGGGGATTTTCTCCCTTAGTGTCCTGCGTTACACAGTCTAGGTCTCACAGGAGGGAGAGGCCAGCTTTGAGGCCAATGAGGTATTAGGGGTTTCTGCAGAGGCAGCTGGGAAAAGCAGATTGCATGCAGCCTTCCCCCTATGGCATCCGGGCTAGCCTGGACGCTTCTCCCAAGAGCTGTTTCCATCCTCCACATTTAATAAGCTGAGAGAATTGAAAACAGTTAAGAATGGAAGATAATACAACAGACAATAAAAAGCTAAACTAGAAAGAAATAAAAAAGATGGTCAAGAACAGTTAAAGGGGAGAGGGGGCAGCAGGTAATAAAGAAGGAACTAAAAATAAGCCAAATAGACTAAAAAAGAAATTAAAAGATAGAACAAAGACACGATAAGGCAAGGGTTAGAAATAAAAGACCGTGAGAAAAGAGATAATATAATAACAATAAATCTAGAAGATGAGATGAGACAAAAGGAAATACACGAAATAGCTAGAAGAAAGACAAAACAGATTAAAAACATCAGAGATAAGTAAAATCATTAAAACCCAAACAATAAAAGACTAAAGAGATGAAAACAATAAAATGCATTAAAAGGCTAGCAGAGGCCATGAAATCTCCAGTAGGTGTGGTGGCACACATCTGTAATCCAAGCACTTGGGAGGTAGAGGCAGGAAGATGAGGAGCTGGTGGTCATCTTGAGTCACAAACCGAGTTCCTGGCTAGACTGGGCCACATGAGGCATCTCAAAAAACAAAAGTAAAGAAAGAAGGGGGAAAATGTATGTATGTACACGTATGTGCATATGTGTATGTGTATATCAAAAGACTGGGCTACAGGGGAGAGTAACAGAGTAATAGATCGATTTCCTTTGATGTTAATGGAATGCAGCGTTGCAGGGCCTCAAGCCCAGGCTCCCTCCGACAAAGCCTGGGTGGAGGCAGCCCACTCACACAGTCGGGAGCCTCTGAGCATCTCTAACCATTTGCCAAGGCTCCCTGGCACTACAGAGCTGGCACAAGTAGGTTGACTCACAGCTCTGGAGGCTGAAAATTGTGGTCAAGGGGAGAGGGATACTGGTTCCTTCCGAGGCTCTGAGGGAGGATGTGTCTCAGGTTCTCTCTAGCACTTGAGGATGGCCCTCTGACTCTATACAGTATCAGCCTCCTCTGTGGTTCTGGATCCAAATACCCTGGTTTCGTAAAGACACCAGTCAAACTGAAGTGGGTTTGCTCTGGTGATCATGTTTTAACTGAATTGCTCCTGTAAACCCTTGCCTGAGTGATGGCACATGCCTTTAATCCCAGCACCAAAGAGTCAGTGTCTAGATACGTAAACCTGGGTGGCCTGGAACTTGCTATGTAGAGCAAGCTGGTCTTGAACTCACAGAGATCTTTCTGCTTCTGCTTCCTGAGGTATGGGATTAAAGGTATGTGCCACTGTGCCTGGCATGATTTGAGGTTCTGATGCAATTGACTTTCAGTCTCTGGTTTTAGTTTTTGATACATTTTATTCATTTCACTTGGGCCCATATGGCAGAGCCCTTAGAGGCCCAAGGCCATAGTGTCCTACCCCATCTTCCCTTATGATGTTAAAACAACAGACAGCAGAGAAGGTCCTGGCCTCAGTTCTCTTACTGTGTCCATGAGAACAGGACTGGTGGCCTTGGATTATCAAGAAACTTCTCTGAACAGAAACATCTCACAAGGCCCAAGGTGCCTTCTGAGGAAATATGATCTCCATAGTTTGGGGTTCATACCTCATTCTCTTCTCCAGTGGGTCCAGTCACTCACCACCGGCCATTAGAAAATACTTTTTTTTAGTTTTTTTCAAGACAGGGTCTCTCTGTGTATTCCTGGCTCTCCTGGAACTCACTATGTAGTCCAGGCTGGCCTCAAACTCAGAGATCCACCTGCCTCTGCTTCCCAAGTACTGGGATTAAAGGTTTGTGCCACCACCACCTGGATAGAACATATCATTCTTATCTTGTTCTAAAGCAGATGTGTCAGTTTGTCTGGGATGCTGGAACAAAATTCCACGGACTAGGTAATTTATAAATAACAAAAATTCTTGAGTTTGAGGCCAGCCTGGTCTACAGAGACAGTTGTGTTCTAGGACAAACAGGGCTATACAGAGAAGAAAAGAAACCCTGTCTTGAAAAACCAAAAACAAACAAACAACAACAAACTTCATTGTATGCAATTCTAAAAGATGGGAAGGAAGTCCATCATCTAGGTAGCAGCAGCAAAGTAGGAGTCAGGTAAGGGTTCATTCCTCAAAGACGACTTCTTCTGTGTATCCTGACATAGTGGGAGGGCAAAGAGACACTTGGAAGACTCTTTAACGAGGGTGCCACCCCATTCACGATGGCTCAACCCTCACCACACAGTTAGCCACCAAAGTCCCTGTTTCTGCACACTGTCCACTTGCAGCATTCAGCGTGTGAAGTTGTGTGTAGAAGGGTGGGTGTGGGGGCACAAACACTCAGACCACAAGCACGTTAGCGCATGACCAGAGTGAAAATTCTTTTCGCCTTGGAGAAGCAGCACAGACTCTCCTGAGGGAAGTCAGCCAAGGATTGTGTTGTTCAGGCTCCTCAGTGGTTGAGGAGACATAAACCCAAGGGGCCAACTTGGAGTGGTGACTCACACTGGTACTTCTGGCACTCTCAAAATGGAAGCAGGATAATCACCACAAGTGTGAGATCAGAATGGACTCTATTGAGTCCATCAGTGGAGAAGAGACCTGCCCCAAATTAGCGTCCCATCTATGCCCCTCGCTCAGACTTAAGTGATAAGTTTTTTCACCCTGAAGGCCTCTCCGCTGACACAGCAAACCAAATCAGACTGAGTCAGGAAAAGCCCAGGTTTAATGGTAATGCATTCCCAGGTGATTCCCCGGCCCCTCAGAGAGGAGACTGGGACGTGAGACCAGAAAAACCTTGAATCTGTTTTTCAGGGATGTCACTTATATACCCTGTGGGCGTGGTCTTGAACCACTCTGGGGGAGGAGCTGTGTTTGGCGGGCTTTGAAGGGGCAGATTTAGGGGAAGGGATGGGGAGGGGAGTTGAGGTGGGTCTTCCACCAGACTCCTTCCAAACATTCCAGACTCTTTGGGTATAGGGACGCCAGTTCAAGTCTGACTACTTCCTGCGGGCATGGGGAAGAGGAGTCGAGACTTGGTGAGCTCACATTCAGCAGGAGGTGTGAGTGGAGGAGCATCCGGTTAATTGTCATCCATCTGTTTCTTGAGGAAGCAAAGAAGACAAGTCTCTAGGGAAACAAACAAACAAACAAACACAAAAAACCCAGATCATTAACATCTGCCCTAGCTGTATTGCAAAGATGAATGTACAGAGCAGAAGAGCAGATAGGCCCTTTATTAGGACATCTTGGAAAACTGAAGGGTGGAGGGTCCTAGCTGCTGGACAGACCATGTATCCTGAATAGGTGCCCACTAGGGCCTGGAGAGATGGTACCAGCATGGATGTCCCAGGAGCGTGGCAACCAAGGGAGTAGTAAGGATCAGGTACCCGGCCAGTGGGGGAGTTTGGGCTGGGAGGTGGTGATTGAGGAGGAAGGGCCTTCATAAAGGAGCTCAAACGGGCTCAGACCTGTAGGAGAGCCTGTAGGCAGGTTAGGGAATGGGGAGGAGGGAGGGCCAAGATACCCTGAGTTCAACGGCGAGCTTGGGGAGCTGTCCGTTTAATGAGTTCATTGGCCTTCTCGACCTTTCCTGGTTGGTGTCCTCGAAGCTGGTGCAGAGGATGACATATCTGGAGGGCCCCTGTGAATGGGCCTGTGAAATACTCAAGAGAGTGTGGGGGCCAGGGTGAGGGTGGCCCCCAAAAGGCTGAGAACATTGCAGGGCAAGCAGGTATGACCAGGAAAAGAGTGTGAGAAAAATCACCCTGCAAGAATGCAGAGAAGTGTCAGGGTCTTAAGTGGAATCCCTTCTGTCCACCCTCATGACAGAAATTAGTGAGGGAACTGTAGAACCTGAGTGAGATGTCAAAACAAAATACAAGTAGGCCAAGTAGGCCAAGAGAGCTCAGACCTGAGGCAGCCTCCTGGAGAGTTGGCCTTGCCACTGGGAAACCTAGTGAGCCTTTGATTAACACTTTGCTGTCACCATTTAAAGCCCCATTCCTGATGCACCAACTCTACCCTTCATTTTACTCTGGGCCCTGCAAGCTCTGTAGCTGCCCACCCCCCACACCCCACTGCCTCATCCTCCAAGCAAGAAGGAAGCCAGGGCCATCAAGCTGGCTGTGACCAGGCGCTGTCCATCCAGGCTAGATTTGGGTGCGGTTCTCAGGACAAAGTGAGCCCTTCAGAGGAAGGGCTCCGTTGTTGCCTTGGTTTGGCCTTCCCTAATTCCCCGGTGGGCTCTTCAGGATCAAGCCTTGGAGTCACTCTCCTCAGATCTCTTCAGACTTGGCCAGTCTTCACCCTTGTTCGCTCCAGGATCTCCCGGTCTCCCTGGCAGACACCCAAAGTGGTGTGAGAAGAAAGGAGGGTTGAAAAGAAAGTGAAAGGATCAGCCTCTCTGGATGGCCCCCATTCCTCCTCCTCCTCCCTTGCCACCCCCCTCCCCGTTGTCATGGAGACCAGAACAAAGCCTCTCTTTCCCCTCTTTTCTGGATTGTTAATTGTCTTTACTCCATGGTGCCTTTGTTAATTGTTGCCAGTCCCTCCCAGGATGGGGATCTAGGTTTCCTCCAGACAGGAAAGAGGGTTTTAAAAAGTTAGGGGATGGGGGTGGGGCGCTCTATGCTTGGCTGGGGTGGAAGTGAAAGGCCCCCCAGCCAGAGACAGCTTTTCCTACAGTGCTCAGGCTTCTGGGAGGGGAGGCTTTCTTCACCTTCTTCCTGTCTGCCTTCAATCAGCTGCCTTTTCAGGTGGGTAGGAAGGGATGGGGGAGAATGAAGGAGAAAGGCAGCCCCCGCGTTCTGTGTGTGCATGTGGGTGTTTGTGGTGCCGTCTGAGATGCAGGAGGCCTGCCCTTTCAAGTGGAGCAGCAAAGACATGCAGCTTATTATTACCTGAGCATGAAATTTGGACACAAGGGGCTGGGGAAATGGCACAGGGGTTAAAAGCACTGGCTGCTCATGCAGAGGACCCAAGTTCAATTCCCAGCACCCAGGCTCACAAACATTCATAAGTTTCATGGAATCCAGCCCTCTTCTTTGACCTCTGTGGGCACCAGGCATACGTGCGGTGCACCCACATGCAGGCAAAACACTCATAAAAGTCAATAAATCTATTTTTTTTTAAATTGTACATAGTTGCCTTTAATCCCAGTCCTCAGGAGGCAGGGGAGAATGGGGAAAGCAGAGACAGGCACAGGCCGGGCTTTGGAGTAAGATGATCAGCCTTTAGTTCCTCATGGTGACTAAGATGTGAGGGATAAATTGGAGGCATTTTAGAAGTGTGTGTGTGTGTGTGTGTGTGTGTGTGTGTGTGTGTGTGTGTGTGTGTGTGTGTGTGTGTATGTGTGTGTGTGTGTGTAAGGCTCACCCATCTGTGTTACAGGGTGGCATGGGTTGGGTCTTGGAAGACTGTCACATGGAAAGCAGAGAGCTGTTTGTTTTTCTAGGGTCCAGGAGAGGATTATGGGTATTAGTAACACCCCAGAGCTGGTGTATATGATTCACAATCTAAGAGTTACTCAGTGTGGCCCATTTTGCCCACCAAACATGAACCAATCACTGAGACACTAAGTTTTGCAAAGGACTTTATTCACAAGCAGCTACACAAGTCGGAGCTTCCAAGTTTCAAATATGTCTCCCTGGGGATAGGGTTTGGAGCATATATGTGGTCTGAGGTATGGAGAAATGTGACTGGAGTGGTGTCCTTAGCATTCTTAAGTTAGAAATCCCGGCCTCCAGAGGTCAAAAGGTTACAGGCCCAAGCGAAGGGGATGTGGTGGTTTCCATCCTTGTAAAGCAGACAACAGAGCACCTGTAACTCCCATCTCTAGAAATGTTCTGTTAGTAGTAAGATGACCTGGTGTCATCAATTAAGCCCCACTGGGTGGGGCTGCCCAATCTAACCCAACCTACATGACGCTTCCTTCTAGACTTCACACAGAGGAGGACTGGACACGTGCTAGAAGCTGGCAGGGCAAACCCAGACAGAAACTCCATTCTTACCCCCTTTCTGTTCCTCTGTTTGCTTTCTGTTTCATCATGTTCCAGGAAACTGGCCCTAACTAAGTAATGCAGAACTTCTCTGGGCTTAACCCTTTCATGGCCTCCAGCAGAGGCATTTGCTCGTGAGCTCACGTCTCTCATCTCAGAAGTTAAATGAGAACATCCATCCCTGAGTAGTCCAAGTCCACTAATATTTTAAGTGCTAGCTGCACGCAAAGCACATTGGAAATTGGAGTGGCGGTCCATGCCTGTGATCCCAGACTTCGGGAGGACGGGAGTGGAGTGTTAATGGTGATTGGTAGGTTCTGGATTGGGTGTTTCCAGTATCATAACATTTTGTACATATAATTGAAATAAAGGTGAGCACTGACTTCAGCAGCACATACAGTAAAGTTGGAATGAAATAAAGCTGGACACAGATTGCAAAGCATTAAGGATTGCAAAGCCAAACGATAGTGCAGGCAGCTAAGCCATGGCTCTCACTAGGGCCATTAGAGTAAAAGATCATTCTAGGGCTTGAAGTTACCATCTGGGGCTTCTTAGGGAAGAAGGGGTTAAGTTGCGAAGAAGCAAAATAGGGCAGGTCTCTGTTTTGATTGACAGCATATGCCTGTTGCCATGATGCATCTTTTGAAAACAATCATCAATGCATAATTTTTAAAAATTATCTTATACCTCTTATGAATAGTCATAAGATGATAAACAGAGACTAAAAGTTCACCAAATGGTCACAGTTTGCCTTGTGAATGCTCCCAAAACTAGTTCAGGTAAGATCAGCCCCCTTACCACCAATATGTCCATCTTAGGCTTGAAAGCCATCTTTTTTCTTTTTTTTCTTTTTTCTTTTTCTTTTTTTTTTTAAAGCCCTTTTATAGTAAAGAAACTAGGTTCATTCCTGTTTATGATTAAATCTGTTTCTCAAGGATTGGACTATGCCCCACCTGTAACCTTAACTATACACGGTTCTATACTGCCTGTTCCAGGAAACGGCAACCATGTCTTTGTTTCGAAAAGTTGTTATGACCATCTTGCAACCCTACCTTTGTTTCAAAAGGTTGTATAACCACCTGTTCTTATGACCACCTTATTATGTTCTGCTCCTGTAACCCTGCCTGTTTGCCTGCCAAATTCCCAGTTTGGAAGCCCCCTACCCCTGAGCTATAAAAGCCTTGTCTTCTTCATGTCCAAGGCTAACCTCTTGAACCCTGTCTTAGGGAGAGGGAGTCTGTGTACATGAATAAAAAAGCTTGCTTTAATTAATTTGGCCAGAAGATTTGGGTCAATGGTTTTTCTCCTTGCATCTTTGGGATTAACATTAGGAGAGTTCAGGAGCTGCCCAACACAGGTGAGGGTCCTAGGTTGTTAAATATATTGTCAGGACAGAGGCATGTGTGTGTAATACATACATGTGGGGATGCAAAGGTGCCAAGTGAATTGTTACAACAGGGGAATGGTATAGTCCAAAGCATATGGTGTCCTAGGTTGCTAAACTATGACCTATAAACTTGTCTGTCTTAGGAGGACCAGGATTTCAAGGTAATTTTTTAGCTACATAGAGAATTTGAGACCAGTCTGGGCCACAAGAAACCCTGCCTCAAAAAACCAAAGCAAATCAACCAAGCATACAAACACGTTCGAACAGGCTTGATGTGTGACTCACATCTAGCTCTTGAGAGGCTGGGGCAGAAGGATCACCTCAAGTTTGAGACTAACCTGGAGCAGCCTGAACTGCAGAAAGACATCCTGCCAACCTACATCATCACTTGAGTAAGTACTTTTTAAAGTGTTGTTTTACTTCATTTATGTGTGTATGGAGGACGTGCATGTGTATGCAAGTGCCCACAGAGGCCAGAAGGGGATGTCAGATCCTTGCAGCCGTCGGATGTGGATCTGAATGATGGTCCTCTGATAAAGCAGTAAGCACTTCAACTGATAAGCCATCTTTCCAGACCGGGTACTTGTTTGTTTGTTTGCATTTTCGAGACAGGGTTTCTCTGTGTAGCTTTGGAGCCTGTCCTGGAACTCACTCTATAGTGAGAACTCACCCAGGCTGGCCTCGAACTCACAAAGATCCACCTGGCTCTGCCTCCTGAGTGCTGGGATTAAAGGCGTGCGCCACCACCGCCTGGGTACTTATTTATTTTAAAATTTCACTTATTTTATTTTATGTATATGAGTATTTAGCCTGCATGTTTCATTTATTTTCTGTGTATGAGTGTTTTCCCTGCAGGTTTTGCATGCAGTGCCCATGGAGGCCAAGAGACAGTGCCAGATCTTTTGGAACTGGAGTTGTAGATAGTTATGAACTACCATGTGGATGCTGGGAATGGAACCCAGGTCTGCTGCAAGAGCAGCCAGTGCTCTTAACCACTAAGCCATATCTTCAGTCCTTGAGGAATTACCTTTTAAGCAGCTACTGCAGACAGTAGAAGTTAAATGGGGCAGAGGACAGACAAGATCTCCCTTTTACAGAGCTTACCATCTGCAGAGGAGCAGGAAAAAACTAAAGCAAACCAGAAACGGACAAAGTACTCGCTGTGGCTGACTTCCAGGGATGTTTTTGCTCCCATGAGATGATGACAAGGAGCCTGCTTTATAAAGAATGAGGTTTGGTTGGGGTAAGAAGACAGAGCTGGCTGTGGTGGTGCACACCTCTGATACCATCACTCAGGAGGTGGAGGCAGGAGGATCTCTGGAAGTTCAAGGCCAGCCTGGTCCATATAGCAAACTCTAGGGCTCCATAGAGAGACCTTGTCTCAAAAATAAGTAAACTTCTGCCCACCAGGGTTCTCCCATTGTGCTGAAAGCCTATATTTAAGACCTCCCTCCTTCAATAAATGGCATTCAGCACTCAAAAAGAAGAAGAAGGAGGAGGGGGGGGGGTCAAGATCATGATGGGGAAACCCACAGAGACAGCTGACCAGTGCTAGTTGGGGCTCACTGACTCTGGACTGACAGCCCAGGAACCTGCATGGGACTGAACTAGACCCCGCTGAATGTGGGTGACAGTTGTGTGGCTTGATCTGTTAGCAGGGTCCCTGGCAGCAGGACCAGGACTTATCCCAGGTGCATGAACTGGCTTTTTGGAGCCCATTCCCTGTGGTGGGATACCTTGCTCAGCCTTGATACAATGGGGAGGGGCTAGGCTCTCCTTCAACTTGGTATGCCAGACTTTATTGACTACCATGGGAGGCCTTACCCACTCTGAGGAGTGGATGGGGGCAGAGTGGGAGGGAGGTGAGGAGGCGGGAGAAGGGGAGGGAGGGGGAATTGGGGTTGGTATGTAAAATGGAAAAAATTTTAATAATTTTTTTTTTAAAGGCAGCATGAGTGAACTAGAGATATGGCTCAGTGGTTAGAGTCATTGCGCACGCACACAAGCATGTTGAGTGAACTGATTGACCTGGAGGAAGGAGTCTGTAATCCTAGTTACTCTGGATGTGAGGTAAAAGAGTCCTAAACTCAAGACCAGCCTGGGGAATTTAGTGTGACTGTCTCAAAATTAAAAAGAAAAACCAAAAAAAAAAAAAGGAGGAGTTGGGAATATAGCTTAAGGTAGGGCCTGTTTGCTTGCCTAGCACATGAGCTCCTAAGTAGTTTAATCACCTGTGGTGGCAGAGAGGGGGAGGGGGAGTCAGTGGTATCTAGCACCCAACATTATGAAAGCAGATAAAATTTCAGGACTGGAGGATTGGAGATGTGGCTCAGTTGGTTGAGCAGTAGCCTAGCATTCACAGGATCGTAGCTTTCATCCACAGCACCACACAAACCTGCTGTTTGCATTTCTATAATCCCAGCACTTGGGAGACAGACACAAGAGGATCAGAAATTCAAGTTCAGCCTATATAGTCTGGGGATAGCCTGAATGACATGAGTCCCCCTGCCCCCTTTTTTAATCCCAAGAAAGAAGGTAGATGGGCAAGAAAGTGAGGTACAGGAGAGGATCCCAGAAGAAGCCCCGCCTCTCCACCCCCCACTCCTAGATAGGACAGAGAAAGGACACACTGTGAAGCTGGAGGATATTCTGGAGGGTGGGGGGGATGCAGAGTGAGTACTTCAAGGATTAAGTTAAAGGTATAAATTTGATGGTATGATCTTAAGAAAGATTTAGGAACTTTTGTCAGCCTGTTTTCTACCTCCACTTACTGTCTATAACTTGAACTTCATTGTGGTGATATACTGTGTACCCTAATAAACTTGCCTGAGGGTCAGAGGACAGATCCGGCCCCTAGATTAGACACAGAGGTCAGGCGGTGGTGGCACGAGCCTTTCATTCCAGGAAGTAATCTGGCAGGGCAGAGAAAGGTGTATAAGGTGTGAGGAAACAGGATCTCTCTCTCTCTGATTTGTTTTTATTTTATGTGCATTGGTGTTTTACCTGCATGTATGTCTGTATGAAGGTGTCAGATCCCCTGGAACTGGTGTTGATTTTAATGCAACAGCACTGTGTTATTTATTAGGCGGCACTGTTACCATGCAAGAAAGACCACAAGGCACAACAAAACACAGTATCAGAGCTTTATTAGGAGAAGAGGAGAGCGTGACCAGTCCTGTAGGAGAAGGTGGGGAAGAGGAGAAGAAGGGGGAGGAGTCTGTGATCTGCTTCTTTTTTATTTTTTTGGAGCTGAGGATCGAACCCAGGGCCTTGTGCTTGCTAGACAAGTGCTCTACCACTGAGCTAAACCCCCAATTGTGATCTGCTTCTTATGGATTTCCCTGCACATGTGCATATGGGCTTATGGAGCTGCGCCACACATGCGTGTAGATTGCATGATCACGCTGCATGCAAATTATGCAATCACCCAGCACACAAATTACGTAGGACATCAAGCCCCTCACTTGGCTACTGAACTGCACATGTGTGGTCATGCAGCTGGGGGAGTGGCCAGGAATCCCAACAACTGGAGCTACAGATAATTGTGAACTGTCATGTGGTTGCTGGGAATTGAACACAGATCTTCTGGAAGAGCAGCCGTTGCTCTGAACCACTGAGCCATCTCACCGGCCCCAAACTCACTCATAGAGGTAAGAAGCAGGCTGGCTGTTCTGCTTCTCTGATCTTTCAGCTTTCACCCTGATACCTGGCTCTGGGTTTTTTATTAAAAGACCATCTATGATTAGAACAATATCCGGTGTCCAACTTGTGGGGCACAAGTTCACAAAAAAGCTGCTTGCCTGTGGCCTTGCAGGCCCCAGCTCAGCGCCAAGCTGCTCATGGCTGGAATCTCCACCCAACCTGGGCCCGAGTCCCTAACCTGCTGGCTAAGGTTTTGTTGCAGCCTCTCTGCAGCAAACTCCATTGGTTTTTTGGGCTCTAAAACCCATTGGAGTTAGCCGCTTTCTCGGGTTCCCTCATGCAGATGGCTGGTTCTTTGGCTTCTTCTCTGCTGGTGGGTTGTGGGCTCTTCCTGGATCCCCATCTTGGGCTGCTACCACACTAGGTAGCTGCCTTGATACCCACTCAGGCTTCTACTGTTCCACACAGAAGCAGTCAGCCTCACATCTGAATCATCACTGTCAGCAGATTTGGTGAGATGATTGGGATTTCTTAGGGAGAAATCAGTTAAAAAAGAACTTTTTTCCACATTAAAAAATGGAAAACATTTTTATAATGGAGGGAATTTGGTCTCTGTTTGAAAATACAATTGACAATCTGAAAATGGAACAATTAAATGAGAGGATATTTAATATGGATGGGATTTATATAATGTCAATTATAAATATTATTTGTTTGATCATTTCTATTTTATCATTTAAAAAGTTGGTTAATGTGGGTACCAAGAAAAAAATTGTAGAAAAACTTGTTAAAACAGATCATAGAGAAATTCAGATCCAGACAGAGGACCAATCTCAGCATTGCATTATACAATTACAGAGAAACAGCCTAGAGGCTTTCAAAGAGCCAACCTTAATCTATCCAGTCACCTTACAGGAACTGCTAAATGATAGATATCCCCAAGGCTATGTAAGAGCTGACTAGACTCCTGTGCAAATGTTATATTTGAGAAGATTCAAAGAAGCTATAGTGTCATATGGCATGCATTTCCTGTTTATAAAGCAGATGTTAATCTTGTGTTCAACTTGTCATAGAATTATCCCTCAAGACTGGAGAGATTTGGTTACAGCTGTCTTAGAGGCTTGTCCCCAATTACAATAGAAGACCTGGTGGAAGGATGAGGCTAAGACCATTGAACAACAAAGAAGGGCTAGAGGTATAGAAATCTCCCAAGATCAACTTCTTGGAGAGGGTGATTATGCTGATATACAAAGACACTCTTTATATGATGACCACACCCTAACTTTATGTTGAATGGCAGCCTTGAATGCTTGAGACAGAACTGAAGAAGTAGGAAAGAAAATTGAGTCATTTACAAAACTTATACAGGGCCTAAAAGAAACCTTCACTGATTTCTTACAAAGATTGACTTCAGTAGTTAATAGAATGATACCAAATTCAGAAGCTAGAACGATAATAATTGAATCTCTGGCTTTTGAAAATGCTAATGCACAATGCAAAGGGGTAATTGGGCCATTAAAGACAAGATCAGCACCCTTGAAGGGATGGATCTAAGATACAATGAATATTGAATCTCATGACCATGATGATAGTTGGATAGGAGAGGTGATTTCTGGAGCTTTGAAGAAAAATAGTAATGTCAAATGTTTTAATTGTGCAAAACAAGGTCACCTAAAAAGGGACTGTAAACAGGGCATTCCTAGAAACAATGTATTTTCAAGGAACAATGACAACAGAACACCCCTCCCTTCTGGATTATGCAGAAGGTGTGGTAAAGGAAGACATTGGACTAAGGAATGCAGATCAACAAGGAACAGACCAGGCAATGTGTTGCCTTTGCCACTGGGAAACTCCCTGAGGGGCCTCTCACAGTCCCCATGTTCAATTCTGTTCAGTCCTTTCCTGCCATCATGGAAGAACCCCTTCCCAGAGCAATTAAAGAACCTAATGCCTACTGTACAGAACCATACTGCTGTTGATGGTAGAACAGCCATAGAAGAGAGAACAAGAAAATCAGGAGAAACCATACATCAGAATTAGATTTGGAACCTCCCCAAAGTTAGGGTTGGAGAAGGGTTTTGTTTTTGTCTTTCAGAGGAATGAAGGCTAAGGAATCTGAAGAACATTGGACAAATGAGATATCTAAGAAAAAGGACAGATCATCCAGGAAAAAAATGTCCCAAGAAAAAGAGTAAATTGGCTTAATGGTATATCACATATCTAACAGGATAAAATTTCATGAGTCTTCCTAAATGTTTGTTTCTGCTGTTATCTACAGACATACAATGCAAATAGTCTTTATGTAGTCCCAGTTCAATTAAAAATTAAAGCTAGCTTTGGAGTTGGAGTGTGGCTTTCTCCTTCTCTAAACCCAAGCATGCTTGTTAAAAGAAAGTGCAAAATCTTTGTATCATGTCAAAAGAGCCACCTGATATGGGACAGAAGAAAAACCAGAATTAAGGAACTATTCTATTGCCACTAATCTCATAATTTTTTGGTTTTATTTTGACTCTTTAACGCCCCCCCCCCCCACTTTGGTTTTTTTGAGACAGGTTTTCTCTGTGCAGCTTTGGAGCCTGTCCTGGTACTCGCTCTGTAGACTGGGCTGGCCTTGAACTCACAGAGATCTGCCTGTCTCTGCCTTCCAAATGCTGGGATTAAAGGCGTGCGCCACCACCATTCAGCAAAACTTTTCTTTAGGTATGAATTTTATATCAGTATTTATAAGATATATATATATATATATATATTTTGCCGGGCGGTGGTGGCGCACGCCTGTAATCCCAGCACTCGGGAGGCAGAGGCAGGTGGATCTCTGTGAGTTCAAGGCCAGCCCGGTCTACAAAGCAAGTTCCAGGACAGCCTCCAAAGCTACAGAGAAACCCCTGTCTCAAAAAAAAAAAAAAAAAAAAAAAAAGAAAGAAAAAGAAAACAGAAAAGAAAAACAGGATATAGATATAATAAGATAAAAGGTTATTGAATCTACTATATATATATGGATAAAGGGTAGACTATTGAATCTACTCTCTCTCTCTCTCTCTCTCTCTATATATATATATATATGGATAAAGGGTAGACTATTGAATCTACTCTCTCTCTCTCTCTACATATATATATGGATAAAGGGTAGATTATTGAATCTACTCTCTCTCTCTCTCTCTCTCTCTCTCTCTCTATATATATATATATATATATATATATATATATATATGGTATATATGGATAAAGGGTAGACTATTGAATCTACTCTCTCTCTCTCTCTCTCTCTCTCTCTCTATATATATATATATATATATATATATATATATATATATATGGATAAAGGGTAGATTATTGAATCTACTCCCTCTCTCTCTCTCTCTCTCTCTCTCTCTATATATATATATATATATATATATATATATATGGTATATATGGATAAAGGATAGACTATTGAATCTACTCTCTCTCTCTCTCTCTCTCTCTCTATATATATATATATATATATATATATATGGATAAAGGGTAGACTATTGAATCTACTCTCTCTCTCTCTCTCTATATATATATATATATATATATATATATGGATAAAGGGTAGACTATTGATTGGATTTTTGTATATTGTATACAAATTGTCATATTGATACAAATTTAAGATAGGTTTTGTTAGAAAATACTGTACATATATTTCTAATCTTGTTCAAGGTATTGTACCTGTACAGCTCATTTAACAATGTAAGTCAAATTACTAGTCCTTGAAAGCTATTATTACTAACTAATCAGGATATAAAGAAATGCAAGTTAGTATTTAGTCACCTATTACAATAGAACTTGTAGTCATATTAGGTATGTTTTCAAGATCAAACAGAAATATATTTTAGACAGGTTATATTCAAACACTTCAGAGATCTACAGAATATGACATTTAAGATGTTTTAATAACATAGATTTTTTTTTTTATAAATATGAGACATGTCTGCTCCTGGCAGCACCAATCTACTTCAGAGAAGATGATGGGCATGGAAGAAACTCCATATGGAGTTTACTTTTTTTGTGATAGGTTAGCCAGTGGGCAAGAAAGTGCCCCTGCCTCAACTACTGACAATATGCTGTCTAAAATGGGGCAGGACACAAAAGAAAGTGCCAAGGTAGGAAGGCCTTTAGAAAATCCTACTTCACAGATGAGTCTGTTAGATATGCTAGACCCATAGGCCAAAGATGGATACCCCAACATTGCATAGAAACCCTGGGCTACTGTCTAGACAGCCAGCTGTTTCTGTCATTTCTCACATTTTTTGGAAGTTGCTTGTTTGCACTTCCTGCTTACTTAGGTAATATTATTTCCTTCTCTTAGGAATGGTTCACTGCAAAAAACTTAAACATTTTAAATGTCATATACGGCCGGGCGGTGGTGGTGCACACTTTTAATCCCAGCACTTGGGAAGCAGAGCGGATCTCTGTGAGTTCAATGCCAGCTTGGTCTACAGAGTGGGTTCCAGAACAGGCACCAAAACTACACAGAGAAACCCTGTCTTGAAAAAAACAAAACAACAAAAAAACATTGTCATAGATGGCGGATCTCCTAAAGGTTAGCAGACCACAATCTATTAAGTTCCCCCTAGGATACATACACTGTTGTTTTTATCTAAGTTGTTCTATTTACCAATTACGTCCCGGGAGTCAGATGTTAGATCAGAGAAGCTGAGAAGCAACCAGCTAACCTTCCTTTTTGGCTGGAGACCCAGCAAGAGAATGTCTCTCCACCTGTCCCAAACCAAAAAGACCCTCAGATCTCTAAGTCCCTCCCTACCCCTTCCTGTGCATCTTCTCTATTCATCTTTCTCAGTCCTCCATACTATCTATGGCTAATTCCTGTCAACTAGTCACTGGCTCCACCCTCTGACCCAAGGTTAATTTCATTAACACAGTCTAGAAGTTTCACAGTATGATCACATATCCCACAGCAGTGACTGGATGGGACCATTTCAGAAGTCAGGAAAGAATTATCCCAGTTCCACCCTCCTTTCCTCCTCCCAGACATCATGCCTGTGCATCCATACTTAGTGGTTTCCTTCTAGCCTCTGATACACTTTGGTGGGGTACTTCTCTGTGGGCCTTTACATATAGTAGATGGAGACAGATAGAATATTAGGGTTTCTATTGCTGTGAAGAGACACCATGAACATGACAACTCATAAGGAAAACATTTGAGTGAGTGGAGTTTGCTTACAGTTTCAGAGGTTCAGTCCATTATCATTATGGAAGGGAGCATGTCAGCATGCAGACAGACATGGTGCTAAAGATGTAGCTAAGAAGCTGGGCGGTGGTGGCACAAGCCTGTAATCCCAGCACTCGGGAGGCAGAGGCAGGGGATCTCTGTGAGTTCAAGGCCAGCCTAGTCTACAAAGTGAGTTCCAGGTCAGCCTCCAAAGCTACAGAGAAACCCTGTCTCAAAAAAAAAAAAAAAAAAAAAAAAAAAAGAAGTAGCTGAGAGTTCTACATTTTGCAGGCAACAGGAAGTCAACTGAGACACTAGGTGGTATCCTGAGTATAGGAAACCTCAAAGCCCACCCCCATATTGACACACTTCCTCCAACAAGGACACACCTGCTCCAACAAAGCCATATCTCCTAATAGTGCCACTCCCTATGAGAGTATGGGGGCCAATTATATTCAAACCACCACAGATAGGAAGGACAGCCTTTGAACTGAGTGTGGAGTTGCTCCCCTTTAATCCCAGTCCCAGAAGGCAGAGGCAGGTGGATCTCTGTGAGTTGGAAGCACCTTGGTCTACACAGCAAGTTCCAGGCCAACTGAGCTTACATAGTGGGACACTGTCTCAATAGTAATACTAATGATAATAATAATAATAGTAATAGTAATAATAATTTAAAACAAAACCCCTAGCATCTCTAAAAACAATGAAATAGAGCTTAGAGGCAGATGTTCCTGTCTCCAGAACTCACTGCCTGACAATTCATTTGCAATAGCTCTCCCCCATCACTGCCACCAAATTAAGCTGTGGCGTATCTGCCTGCTGAGTCTTAGACATGTACTGTTTCCCCATGCAATATCCAATGGTACTTTACTTTGATTCTGTGGCATTGGTATCATCATCACCATTCTAAAGGTGGAAAAAAAAATGAAGTGTTGTTCAAATCTTAGATGGTCTTTTAATAATAAAAAAAAAAAAACCCAGAGCCAGATATCAGGTTGAAAGCTGAAAGATCAGAGAAGCAGAGCAGCCGGCCACCAGTTCTTACCTCTACAAAATCCTTAGCCTAAAGAGAGTGAGTTCCTGTTTCCTCATGCCTTATATACCTTTCTTTGCCCTACCAGATTACTTCCTGGGATTAAAGATGTATGTGCTTCCCAAGAAAAGGCATGAGATCTCAAGTGCCAGGATTAAAGGTGTGTGCCATCACTGCCTGACCTCTATGTCTAAGCTAGTGGCTGGCTCTGTCCTCTGATCCTCAGATAAGTTTATTAGGATACACAATATATCACCACATTTCCCCCCTTTTTTTTTGTCTAAAATAATAAAAGAAGGTTATAACTAATATAAGAAAAACTATATACAATAAGTATATATAATATATACAGTCAAGAATTTCATTAACAATGTCCAGTCCATTAACATTTGACAGATTCAGACAAGAAACTCCATTATTTATCCTATTTTGGTGAGGCCAAAATGTTGTACCTAATTCATTTTCTATCCTAACTTATATTACCCATCAAAAACTATCTTTTGATGTCTTTTGAACTTATAAACTTTATACCTCTGCAGTGAGTTTCTTTTCTGAATTTGTTAAGAAGGAAAACTATAACTATCTAATCTTCAACTCCCTCAAAAAGGATGTGGAGCCCTGCAATGACAAATCCACTTGGACTATAGTAATGCCATTAAGCTGACAAACACCACCCAAAGATCTGTTTTGGACTATAAAGTGCTCAGGATAATTTCAAAGCTGCTAGCTGCGATGGTCCAGCCTCACAGACTACTCCAGCCAGGACTTAAGATAAGCTTTGTACTTTCCTATCACACTGAGACTGGACAATGGCTAGCTCTCCCAGGACTTACCATTATCTCAATTTTCTCAGGGTCCCCTAAATATTCCATCACCTCCAGATAGACAGAAGTAATTTTAAGAACATGATACCCATATCCCCCAAGAGGTGGATGGGTGGTTTTTGGTTGTTCAGTGGTTATAGATGTTTGCCATTGTTTAGGGGGGTTAGTTGCAAGTTGTTATTGGTCATGGTCAGGGAGAAAGCTAACAAAGTGGTTAGATATAGGGATCTCTTTATGAAAAGAAAGAAGAGAAGATATAGGAAGATAGGATGAAAGGGTAGATTATTAAATCTACTTTTAGACTAAAAAGCAACTATTCATCTCAAATATTTTTCACTGATGGATTTTTGTATATTAATACAAATTTAAGGTTATTTTTATTATAACATACTGTCTATATGTTTCTACTCTTGTTTAAGGCATGGTACCTATGTAGCTCATGTAAATGTAATGAAAAGTTCTAGTTCTTGAAAGCTGTTATTATAAGCTGTTTAGAATAATTAAGAAATGCAAGGTTAGGAGAGGAGAGAGTTGGCTCAGCACTTAAGAACCTGGGTTCAATTCCCAGGTTGTCTGGAGTCTGATCACACAAAGATAATAAACAAACAAACAAATGCAGGCTAGTAGTTGGTCGTCTATAACCATCAAACTTGTAGTCATGTTAGGTATGTTTTGAGGACTAAACATATATATCAGATAGATAGGTAGTCGTTGAACACTTCAGAGAGCTACAGAATATGGCATTTCAGATGTTTTAATAAATAAGGCTTTTCACGAGAGGGAGACATGTCTGCTCCTGGCAGCACCAATCTACTTGAGAGAAGATGATGGGCATCGAAGAAACTGCATATGGAGTTTGCTTTCATTGTGGCAAAGTTGGCCACTGGGCAAAAAACTGCCTTTGCCTCAACTGTGGACAATATGCTGTCCCAATTGGACAAGCAGGACACAAAGGAAGTTGTGGGATATTTGTAATCTGACCTATATTTGAGAAAGCTCGCTGTAGGAAGTTGACTGCTGAACTTTGCAAGGTAAGGTAGGTCAGTCCTTTAAAATTCTTGTCCACAGAAGAATCTGACAGATATTCTAGGCCTGTAGGCTGAAGATGAACGCCCCAATGTTGCAGAGGAAACTTGGGGTAGTCACCTGTCTCCGTCATTTTTATGGTTTTGTTGTTGTTGTTGTCGAGACAGGGTTTCTCTGTGTAGCTTTGCACCTTTCCTGGAACTCGCTTTGGAGACCAGGCTGGCCTTGAACTCACAGAGATCCACCTGGCTCTGCCTCCCAAGTGCTGGGATTAAAGGTGTGCGCCACCACCGCCCAGTGATTTTTATGGTTTTAGAAGTTGCTTGGCCTGTACTTCCTGTTTACTCAGGTAATTTTTATCCTTCTAGGGTCTCTGTTGGGGGTTGAAGACTAGATAGTTATACCATTTTTTGCTTAATTCAGAAAAGAAACTTTATACAGAGATGTAAAGCTTATAATGTTGAGAGACATAAAAGCTTAAGTTGTTTATCTAAAAATATGTTTTAAGGTCTAAAAAGATATTTTTTGATTGGTAATACAAGTTATGATAGAAAGTGGTTTAGGTACAAAACTTTGGATTTACCAAGATAGGATAGATAATAGAGCAGTGTTGTAGAATATTATTTTAAGATGTGTTACATTTGTTTATGATGTGGAACATTTGCTTAATGATGCGAAGATGTGTTGCATTCCTTTATGTTGCCTTTGTTTAACTCTGTGAAGCTGTGTTACTTTGACTGTCTAAAACACCTGATAGTCTAAGAAAGAGCTGAATGGCCAATAGTGAGGCAGGAGAAAGGATGGGGGGAGGTTGGCGGACAGAAAGAATAAATAGAAGGAGAAATCTGGGAGGAGAAAAAGAAAGAGCAAAGGAACAAGGAGAGGAAGACTCCAGGGGCCAGCCACCTTGAACACAGCCAGACACGAAGTAAGAAGGAAAGAAAGGGGATACAGAAATAGAGAAAGGTAAAGGCCAGAGGCCAAAGATAGACAGGATAATTTAAGAAAAGCTGGCAGGAAACAAGCCAAGCTGAGACCAGGCATTCGTAAGTAAGAATAAACCTCTATGTGCATTTATTTGGGAGCTGGGTGGCAGGCCCTACAAAGAGTCAAAAGAGAAAAGAGTTAAAAACAACCAACAACAGAGTAGTTTCTCCAAATTTGCCAAATACAAATGGACTGGACATTGTGAATGTAATTATTCAATGATAATTATTCTTTCTTTCTTTCTTTTTTAAAGATTTGTTTATTTATTATGTATGCACTATTCTACTGCATGCCAGAAGAGGGCACCAGATCTCATTACAGATGGTTGTGAGCCACCATGTGGTTGCTGGGAATTGAACTCAGGTACTCAGGAAGGGCAGCCAGTGCTCTTAATCTCTGAGCCATCTCTCCAGCCCCTGATAATTATTCTTAAGGTATATAGTTTTACTGTGTTAGAATTAAAACCTTTCTTGTTTATAATAGACAATACCTGATAATTGTTCTTATTATATATAGTTTTACTGTGTCAAAGTTAAAACCTTTCTTTTTTATTTAGACAATACCTGATCATTGTTCTTATTGTATATAGTATTACTGTGTAAGTGTTAAAAAAAAAACAACAACAACTTTATTTTTTATCTAGACAGAAAAGGAGAGATGTTGTAGGATATTTGATGACCCTAAAACCAGACCTTCAATAGTTAATGTTGACCTTTCTCATTTGCTTTCCCATAACCCTAGCCCTACCTTTTGATGCTGGTCCCTGGCCTATCTCCATACTTCTGGCTAGACTGACCTTATCAGAGCCTTGCTTAGAACCCCATTCCCTTTAATCAGTCAACTGATAAACAAGAATGTATTAAGTCCCTTCTTTGCCAAGTCCCATCTAGACACAAGGGATCTAACCATGCACAAGAGGCATATCCCTGTCCTTCAGAGTTTACCATCTAATGGGGGTACACAGTCAAAGGGATTGAGGGGTTCTCAGTACCCATGCATGTAGCTCCTGGCCCTGATTTGACCCCCAAGAAAGAATTCCTGTGTTGATACCAGACTGAGATCCGAAAGGCAAAAGACAATAAATAAAAGGAGTCCTCATCCAGACAGAGAAAGGGGAATGATGAAATGTAGTCCCTAGAAGGCTTTGTAATCTTCCTAGTTGGCCACCCCTCAGGACAGTTATACAGTTCCACAACTGGCATTCCTTCAACCTGCCCTATTCCCACGGGTCCCCCCAAGACCCACTTCAGATGGTGGCCTCTCTATAAGGAGACTCTGATTCCAGTCCTTAAGGCATAGTGTCCTTGGCAGGCCCTATGGCTTACCCTGCCTGAGTACTCCAGCACTTGCTAGAATTGTAGGTGACTCATTCCTTCACAACATGGGAATCCAGGAAGAGCTGTCACTCTGCCATTCATCATGGCAGTCCCTGGCACTTGCTTGGGTCAGGTCTGTTGTGGGCATTCAATAAATGGGCTGAATGAGGAGGAACCAGTCTTCATGTATGCCTTCCTTCTAAACAGGGCAGGAGAAAATGAAGGTCTTGTTGCAGAGACTCTGAAAACGAAGGACTAGGGAGTGGTCAGAGACATTTGGAAGCTGTCTCTCAGAGAACAGATCAGGTTAAAGCAGGTGTGTCCTCCCCCTGAGGCTGATTTCAAAGTAAGGCCCTCCTGCCTCAGTTTCCTCTGTGTTGGTATTATAGGTATGAACCACACCTCGCTTCAAGGGCTGTTCTCAAGTACAGTTTTTAAAAATTCAATCTAAAACTGGGCCAGGTAGAGCACATCTTTAATCCTAGCACCCTGGAGGCAGAGGCAAGAGGGTTTCTGTGAGTCCTGCCAGATTTACACAGTGAGAAGAAAAATAAAGGAGGCTGTGAGCAGGACAAATAATTTCTTAGGGCTTGTTCAAAGGAATGAGGATTCTCTGTAGCAACTCTCAAACCTGGGTCGAGGGAGTGGGCCGAATTCACCTTCTTTCTCCCTATTTTCTTTACCTCGTGGTCACTACATCTCCACCAGCCTCGCTCTGGAGAACCTCTGCTGTCCCCTTCCCAGCACAGGTCTCCCTCCAGCTGTTGAGGCTTGGCTGGACCAGCTGCTGGGAGGAGGAGGAGGCGGAGGAGGAGGCAACTCAGTCCCTCCCTCCTTCTCCATCTCTCCACCCTCCCTCCTCCCCCGCCCGCTCGCGCCCTCCCTCCCTCTTTCTCCTCCGCCGCTGTTGAGTGGCTTTCGCAGAAGCGAGTGGCGAGCGCCCTGCTCCAGTCCCGGCTGGGAACTGAAGTGTACGAGCGCTGCTGCTCCTGGAACCCGAGCTCCGGAGCGGCCGGTGCGGCTCGAAGGCCGGGGCGGCGCGCTCAGCTTCGGAGGCCCTGGCTCTGGACCGAGCGGGCTCGCAACTGCGCGGAGGAGCAGAGCGCACTCCCCGCCGGCCTGGCCCGCGCAGTAGCCGGGCGTCCGGGACCGCGGAAGGCAGCACGGCGGCGGCCAGTCGGGGCCAGAGGGCAGAGTGCCGAGCGGCCTGGCTCGGCGGAGGGCGCCGCCCGGCCCGGCCTCAGCTCGGAGCCCGCGACGGTGGCCAGCGGAGCCCGGCGGGCCGCGGGGTCCTGAGCACCTCCAGCCCACGACGGGGGGCGTGCCTCCGCCCCGCCGCGCCGCCCCGGCTCGCTGCTCGCCGCGTTGCCGGGGCATGTGAGCGGGAAGGCCAGGCTGCTAGTCGCCCGGACGTACGGAGCAGGAGCGGGAGCGCGGAGCTGCGACCCCCGGCCAGCGCCTGACCGATTAGTAAGTGCACCCCTCTCCCCAGCCTCGCGAAGTTTGACACGCGCGCCCCCGCGTTCCTGGGGACACACTGGCTCTCTTCGGCGCGACTTTCCATCTTGGGCAAAGTTTTGCCAGGCGGAGCCGATCCTACCGGACCCCTCACAACGCTGGCCCGTGGCTCCGCGCTGACCCGAGTCCTTCTGGAGAGCAGTGGCTGGCTGCAAGCCTTTGGGGGTGGCGTGCGCGCGCTGCGCGGGCTGGGCTTAGGGAGTCCTCAACCCGCCCGCCCTCTGCGACCCGCCGGCTCCAGGTCTTTTCTCCCCAGCCTGACCAACCCGCTCAGTTTTAGCATTCCCAGTCCGAGCTTAGATGTCCGGTGCGCGCCCAGAGTGGGGCTCAGGGGCTCCGGTGCCTGCGACGCGGAACTCCGGTTCCTGGGTGCAGGGGCCGCTAAGGTCCAGCGCGCACCCTTCCCACTGCTCTGGTTCATTCCCTGCGTATCAGCCGGGCGCCGCCTCCCGTTTCTCTGCGGTTGCTGCTCTTGTCCTCTCTCCACGCCAGCCTGCCCCTTGCCACCCCTACCTCCCATGATGGGGTGTCGGGGAGCGCCTTTCACACACACACCCCTTTTCACGGCAGAAATAAATAGAGCACAGGGCTGGTGGGATGAGGAAGGGGGTGGTCGCTTAGTCCCAGCGGTTCGCCATTGTTTTCCCACCCCACGTTCGGTACGTAAACACACACTCACGCGAGTGTGTTTGTGTGTGCATGCGTGTGTGTGCACGCGCCGGCTGCGGCTGCTCAGATTCCCCAGGAGCTCTAGAGTCGCCCGCGAGATCTCGCCGCAGCCAGCCTAGATGTCCTGGCAGGAGGTGCTCCATTACTTGGAGCTGGGGGAGAAGGACGCGAGAGTGGGAGTTGCCCCGGAGTCCCTGGCGGGGCCGGGAGTCTGGCCTGGGCTGGACGTGAGTTTTGAACTTCAGCCCTGGACCTTTCCGGGAGGACCCCGGGCGCTCGAGCGGCGGCTCCCGCCTGGGAGGGTCCCCAGCAGCTGGCGCTCTTGGCAGCGATCTCCGTGACAAGGGCTTGGAGGAAGCCGAGGAGTTTTCCTGGGAAGTTTGCTTTAGCTCTGTGGGAATTTCCGGGCCCGGCGCCCCCGCTCTGGCGCTGGCGGAGGGGTCTGACCTACAGCAGTCGGAGATGCTGCTGCTGCTCTCTGAGCTGGGTTTCCAGAGACCCTGTGTCCAACCACTTCATGCCTTAGGAAGTTCCTCTCTGGGTGCTGGGATTCAGCACGCTTGGCTCTTGTTCCTCACCGAGAGGGGCAGTGTGAGTTTGGCGATTTCCAAAGGGCAGATTTGTGCACCTATTTTTGAAACTGATATGTGCTGATAGTTTGGAGGATACTGTTGGGAAGGCTTTAGCCGGTACCACGGAGAGCCAGATAACCCAGTAGTTAGAACCAGGAAGCTGGAGTCTTACACCAGTGCAGTCGCTGGTGGTGCGGATCACCATGGGCAGTTTAACCCATCCCCCTTGTTCAGGTTACTTATCTGTGAAATGAGGTTAGATTCTGACAATATCCACCTCGTGGGGATGGTCTTGAGGATGAAAAGTCTTAGTGTAATTAGTGTAATCTCAGAACGCCGTGCCTGGCACATAGTAAGTAAGTGCTGGGCAATTGTTAGCTGTTGGGATCAGGTCTATCTTAGTGGTAGAGCACTAGCCTAACGTGCAGGAATTCCTGGGTACCATATTCAGCGTGTGCATTGGGAAGTTAGCTATTGTCTATTGTTATTATTAATTTATTATTATTATTATTATTATTATTATTATTATTATTAGTTTTTTGGTACAGAGTCTCTGTGTAGCCCTGGATGGCCTAGTACTTCTTTTGTAGACCAGGATGGTCGAACTCAGATCCGCTTGCCTCTGCCTCCTGAGTGCTGGGATTAAATGTGTGTGCCCACACACCTGGCTAGCTGTTGTCATTATTGTAGTAACAGTCTTATGGAGCCCAGGACCTGGTTCATACTATCATGATGCAGCATCTCCAACCTGTGCCAATACAATTTAAATGACCTTGTACTGAGCCCAGAAGAAGTCTTTGGGATTGTGTCCCAAATTTTAGTAATTTTCCCTTGCGGGGGGTTGGGGGGAGACCTCACACTTCTTCCCACCTCTAATTGATTCTGATCCCTCAGATCAAACTTCTTGCTGCTCATCTGCTTCAACCTTCTTGCATATTTTTTTCCTTCCGTCTTCCCTTTCCTTCCCTTCACAGTTTTTGTGCGAGGCCATTCATTCCCTCTTTCCCTCATTCTTAAAAATTCATCTTGGCACCGTGGAGCATTCTCCCTGGAAAAAGCCCTAGGAAGGAAATGTCTTCAAGAGGCTGTCCCTGGACACCCTGGTCTGTGCTGCAGGCTCGGGATTGGGTGTGCATTTGTGTCGATGGGACTGGGTGGATTTCCACCGAGAGGAACCCAGGTGTCTTGGGCTCAGGGGAAGTCAGGTGGGACAGGCAGGCTGCCTGCCCAGGAGGGTTCTGTTCCCTAGGTAGTATCCATTTCCTGTTGCTGGGGCTCACTTGAGAACCTATTCTCGCTAGCCTGCTGCCAGGGCATGCTGCGTCTGGGACTTAGATAAGTGAGGAGCCATGGTGTCACCTCCAACTTACCAGTGGCTGTTGGAGGGGTTTCTGGGAGTGTAGGATAGACACCAGTTCTAGTCTTTATGGCTGCGTAGCACAGAGAGGGAGAGCCAGGGGCATCCCATTCCTCCTGTCACCCTGACCAGGCACTTGGGGAGGGTGGCCAGTGTGGGAAATCGTGGTGTTGTAAAGATCCTGCAAGTGGGCCGTCTGCAGTTGAAACATGTGCAGAAGACATTGCCTCCTTCCTTCACAGAAACTCGTGGAAGGAATATGCTGGTTACCTGCCAGGCCTGTGCTAGGCGGTGTGACGCTAGGTGGACAGACAGGTGGGTTGCCTATCTCTGGGGAGGCTGCTTTGTAAAGGGGGTGTGATAAAGACGGTACCAGATCATGAGAAGAAATACCTAGGTGGGGAAATGGTGCGTAGGGCGGCATCAGCAGAGGCGGCGGTGGGAGCGTTGGGAGGCCGGTGAAGACTATCCTGGGGAGAACTCAGTATAGGCCTGAAGACAGAAGGAGCCAGCTGCATACAGCTGGAAAGAGGGGCATTCCAGGCGGAGGTACCCACAGATGCCCTCCTACGCCCGTGTCAGAACCAAGTATGCAGCTTTGTGGTTGGAGAAGAGAGCCTGGGGGATCGGGAGGCTCAGAGCCTGGCTTGTGGCACCTGAGGGAGTGACTGGGGGTGGGTGTGGGGCTGCATTTTATTGACAGCACCACAGGAAGCCATTGGGGGATAAAATGAAATGACCGATTTATGACTTTTAAAGATGATGTGATAGTGGAGAAACTGTGATCCTCATTGCCCCGGGTCAGGAAATTACTGAGGGGAAAGACTGTGTTTTTGCTGTAGTTGATTTTGTCCTTTGTAAATTTAATGTATGTGCACACATATCAACTATGCCCCATACCCAATAGTACATTTAGCAGAACAGCTTAGAACCTGAAAAAACAAAAAACAACAAAAAAACCCAACCCTGATATATGTGCATATGCACACACGCTGCATAATAATACAACTTGGTAAATATAATTAGAAGTGTATACATAGAGGTTTTCATTTAAAAATTTTTAAAATTACAGCGTGTGTGTGTGTGTGTGTGTGTGTGTGTGTGTGTGTGTGTGTGTGTGATGGTAGAGGTCAAAGAAAGAGATGGCCCCAGCTGAAACAAACAAACAAACAAAAAGATCAGTATATCCAGGTGGGGACAGTTGTAGGGAGGGAAGGGTGGGGCAGGCAGGGTTCAGGAGAAACCTGAGGGAGGAGATTTGAACTGGGAAGGGCCAGTAAGGGACTATCTGGAGGCCTCACCTGCATAGTACTAACCCCGTCATAGATGTGTGCTCCAGAAGTGCAAGGGTGAAGACCTCAGGTCCACCTGCAGCCTTTCTTCCAGATGGGAAGAGGCCCACCCTTGACTTTGTGCTGGGAAATTCACAGAATTGAGAACTGTGAGAAGGACTGAAAAGCAGAGCAGATGTGCCATCTCCGGTCCTGGATCTGGGCTGTGAGGCTGCCAGGGAGCTGTTGGCCCGAGCTGCACCTACCCTTCCTGGGGACCCTTTGAGGGGCTGATGCTGGCTCATATGCACTAAGGTTTTTTCCAGAGGTTTGGGGTGGCCTTTCTTGGGCTACCGTGGGTAAGTTTTTAAGAAGCTGATGCCATGGTAAGAGAGGGTTCCATAGCCCCTGTCATGCACCCCTATCCTCAGTACATTGATGGGTGAAGTTTGGTGTTTGAAAAGGCCTCTGCAGAGAGGGCTGCCTCGTTGAATGGGAGTTATTTCCCTGTTTGCTTAGGAGGGCCTGCTCTGGCGGCCATTTGCTAGTCCTTTTCCTGGAACATGAAATGTCAACCAGGGTGGCCGTCAAAATGCCATATGGGTAACCAGCACCCATAATCTCCCTGCAAAGACAGAAGGCACGCTCTGAATGCTGGTCCTTGTCCCCTCTGGTTGAGTGTCTCTTCCTTAGTCTTTGGGAACACTTGGGTAGAAGGTTCATCACTTGCCATTTGGGCGAGGCCACCTCCACCCTTTGCTACTGCCTCCGAAGGGGTTATGTGTCACTCTGTGCTTTCTTAAAAGGCGGGTGCATCCTCCTAAGCATGCCTCATCTATACCAAGGAGACAGGAGACCCCTGCTGCTGCTCCCACAGGAGAATTCTGGGCCTGTTGACCCAAGGTTGGCAGCAGCAGGCTTTTGTAGCTTTAAGTAGACCTCTCCTTTTTTATGGCTTGACATCTTTGGGTTGGCCTGGAGGCCCCTAGGACTGTCAGGCTTTGATAACTGTCAGGAGGGACCCCAAGTCCCAGAGAAGTAGCTAGATGGCCTTACAGTCTTACAGGCTGTGAGGGAGGTAGTAGCTGGTTTCTCTGCTTCATCCAAGAGCTGGCCACAGCTCTGTCTGTGCACATACTCAGTTATGTCTAGTCTCTAAAAGTAGTTTCAGCAGTGCAGTTACTTTTTATTACCTGAATGAAAAAAGGATGTAAGGTATAACTAGATGTGTCAGTGAGGCAGAGAAAGGAATGGGTGTTCCCATGCCAGAGTTAAAGAAGTTGAGTGTTGAAAGTGTGGCTTGGCATCCTGGTACCCACCGGTGCTCCTGGGACCAGATCAGCAAGAAGAGGAGCCCCACTTACCGAAAGGGGCAGGCTTGTGGAGTACCAGACAAGGAAGAAATGGAACAATATCCCTAACTGCTGCTGTTTTCCTAACTAACGTTCTTTAGCTAGGCCCTCCTGGTCTCTTGGAAGTTGTCAAATCTGGAATTCCGTTTCCCAGATAGGAGCCCACATCCCACCCCGACTCTTGCTGGTCTTAGCAGGAAGCCTCATAAACTGTCTATGGGGATGGGGCAGGGCAGGGGGAGGAGCATCAGTATCTCCCCCTTCGTTGTCCACACAAAGTACAGGGGTCCTAGGTAAGGAAGGTTTCCGTAGTCTGGCTTGAGAGAAGAAAGGGGAAGGGGCAGCCCAGGGCGCTCCGCTGGCGCCCAGCCCCTGGTGTTCGGGTCCGGAATCCCCGCCAAGCTTGGCTCCCGGGAGACCCGCCCCAAGGCGGCCGGCCTGTCCTCCAAGCACCCCGCCTTCTGCTGCGGAACCGGCCGGGCGGAGAACCGGTTCCTGTGGGCCGCCCCGCCCCTCGGAAGGACGAGGAGTCGGCGTTGGGGCTGAGACAGGTGCTTTGGGGTCCAGGTGTGACAAGTGGACGGAGCAGCCCATGTGAGGAGGGGGCTCCACAGGGAAAGCGGTCAGCCCCAGCCCCAGCCCCAGCCCCAGCCCCAGCCCCGGAGTCTGGCAGGCCCCCCTGAAGCCAACGGCCTTTGCTGACTTCTTTTTTAAACTTGTGGCTCACTAATTAATGATTTTTCGTAGATTTTTTCTGTGCTGGCAAAGGACCCCAGTGCCTTGCTTGACCGTGCTAGGTAAGCAGACTAGCCCCGAGCCACATACTCAGTCATTTCTAGTCTCTAAAAGTAGTATCAGCAGTGTGGTTACTCTTATTACCAGAATGAAAAAAGGATGTAAGATCTATGTAGATTTGCCAGAGAGACAGAGAACGGAATGGGTGTTTCCATGGGAGACTACAGGAGTTGGGTGCTGAAAGGGCCTTCCTGCCAGGGGGAGTGACCTTCACGGGACAAAGGACCTGTGAGGCTGGACCAGGCCAACTTGTAACAGCCCAGAGGCCCCTGGAACACTCAGCAGCACTGGCTGAGGTGGTCAGGAACTCCCCAGTCCTCCAACTTTGGCCTTGGTGCAATGAGGCTAGCCCACAGAGGGGTCTGGCTCTCTCTGCAGGTTTTCTGTGACCAGAACCATTCCAACCCCCCCCCCACCCCCACCCCAGCTCCGCTGAAGGAGTCTGAAGCTTATTCAACCAACTCAGGGCGGCCAGGGAGCTCAGCCTGTGTCTTGGGGCGGGGGGTGAGGGGGGGAGGAAGGAAGGATAAAAGATTGTCAGGAAGCCTGTGTGCAGGTACAGTGGGGCTCTGGGAGCAGGTGAGGTGTTGGGTGGGGCAGGACTAGGAAGTGTTGAAAGCAGAGGGAAGGGCCTGCAGCTCCTGCCATTCCTTGGCTCAAGGACCCTCCCCATCCCCCTCCCCGAGTGGAGAGAGAAGGGTTAGTGTTCAGTTTACAGAGAGGCGGGATGGCCTTGTGAAAACACTGTGGGGAAGAGTTAGGACATCACTGTGACTTCCATATTGTACCTTCTCTCTCTCTCTCTCTCTCTCTCTCTCTGTGTGTGTGTGTGTGTGTGTGTGTGTGTGTGTGTGTGTGTGTTTCGTGCATGTGAGGTTAGAGGACATCTTTCAGGAGTCGGTTCTTTCCGCCATGACGGTTCCAGGGATTGAACTCAGGTCATCAGGCTTGTCGGGAAGCACCTTTACCTGTCGAGCTGCTCTTCCATTGTCTTGTCTTTTCTGTTCTATTTGCCTGGTCTCAGATCAGTGTTCCTCAGCATAACACCCGCATTGGAGAATGGTTTTGACTATTTGTGTATGTGAAATTGTGGGGGGACCAGAGTTGAGGGGAGGGCTTGTGTTCAAGTGCGGTGCATTTGCCTGTTTAGAAAGGGTCTGTGAACTTCTGGCTAAGTGGATAAGGGAATAGCACTCCTGATGCCTGAGTCAAGGCTGATTCGACTCAGAGTGCTTCGATGGGGCCCTGACACAGTGAAAGAAGAACAGGAAGTGAGAAGGGTCTTGCTTGCCCTTATGGCTTCATTCAACATATAGGTCTTGGCATCCGAGCCTTCTTACCTTCACCCATCCGAACTCACCCATCCGTGTTCTTCATGGGGAGAGGTCCACTGTGCTGTGGCCTGGAGATGACGGCCTGTTCAGATATAACCAGTCTAGGTACATGGGGTTGTGGCAGCTTCACAGGTCACACCATAAGGCATTAACTTGGGAGCCAGCTAGGGCCTCATTAATCCAAAGATAATGATAAAGGAGGCAGAGGAGGCTGTGGTAGGGGCTGGCTTTCCTGTGTGTGACATGTATAGGGGCTGGAGGGAGCTGCCTTTCTTTCTAGCAGAGCTTGGGCACAGTGTCCTACCAGGAGACTGGATGCCCAGTCTCGTCTCTCCCGGGCAGCATTGCTAATCAAGCTGGCAAAATGCTTATGCTGCCTGCCCACCTTTTGCTGCCCTCCCTAAACCCAACAACAGTGTCAACTCGGGAGATTGTGTCTGACCGGAGCCTCTGGGCTGCCAGGACCAGGCAGGTGCTGGCAGGGGCTGTGGAGCCCCATGCAGGGGACAAGCCACCAGTGTCAGCACCGAAGGATAAACAAGGCTGCTCACAGGCTGGGGGAGGGGGGCCAGAGAAGGCAGGGGTGGAGAACAGGTGTCTCCACTGACACAAAGGGCCTCTTGTCCGTCCCATCCTCCCGCCTCAAGGGGCAGCCCCCTCCCTTGCTCGGGCCTGCCCGGGAGTCCAGCGACCAGGTCAGCTGAGGTACTGTCTCTCAGCCTGTGTTTATGCTCACTTAAGACAGATAGATACTGCAAGTACGCCCAAGGAGGAAGGGGACGGGTCTGCATAATCCCATAGCCCAGAGGTCTCTAAGGGCCTGAGTTTCCCCGTGCTGGGGCAGTGAGCCCAAGAGGATTTAGGAGGTGAGAAGAGTACCTGGAGCTTGGTGGAGGACTGGATGTAGTGAGTGTCAGGAGTGGAGATCCCCGGAAATCCATGGGGTCCTGGGGTGGAGGGGCTTGGGGCTGGGGATGCTAAAGCATGACAACATCCCCTCCCCTCCTCCTTTATCATTCCTGAGAGACCTTTATTGACCTTTACTGCTGGCTCTGTTCTAGGGACTGGGGAGACAGTGCCAGCAGTCAGGAAGCCTCTGCAGCCAGACTAAGTCTTATTTCCTCATCTGTAAAATGGGGGTGATAACAGTAGTATCCGCCTCATGCTCTGATGGTTCAACCTGGTTCAACTGTGGTGAGGTGTGAAACAGCCTGGCATACGTAGGAGAAGCCTGCTGTTGTTGCTGGACTTGAGAGTCTCTGCGGGAGCCTGGGAATGAAACAGGAAACAGGTAATTGCGATCTAGTTAAGTACCAGAGAGCTGGGCTGCCCAAGGTCTGTCCACAGGTTGCCTCTTGTGGATAATTTTCTCTTCTAGGAATGCTCAGGAAGGGCTTATAAAGTGTGTGTGGGGGGCATTTAAAAGGGTTTTGAGTGAAGTGTAGGCGTTTGCTGCTCAGGAATGTAGGCAAGGCCCTTCTGACAAGGCCGTCCTGGGAGCCAGCGCACAGAAGCGTGAGTTCATGGTGTACCTAGAGTTCGGTGTTGGGAGGCTGACTGCTGAAGGGTGGCTTGGGCAATCCTGAAGGCATGTGAGGAGTTAGGGTGTGCCCCAGGCTCGTCCCCTCCAGGTCAGGTTCCAGTTTCTGTCCTCTTGGCATCCTTTGTCCCCCGGCTCACTCTGGGTTAGTGTTCAGTTTACAGAGAGGCAGGATGGCTTTGTGAAATATCCTTGCGGGGAGAGTTAGGACGTTTTAGACTTTTAGGTTTTGAGTGTTGGCTTGGGGCTGTTTACCTAGGTTTTGGTTTTTGTTTTGTTTTTTCTTTTACACTTGCATCTTTCATATCTACACGGGGTTTGCGTGAGGACAGAGAGGGAGCGTGGCCAGGTGTACAGGGCCAGGTGGGTGAGGGTGCTCCCTAAGGTGGGGTGGCAGCCCAAATCTGTCATGTCTGTACGAAGGAAACAATGTGTGCGTCTTTTCTTCTGCTTTGGAGAGCTGATGGGCTGGGCAGACTGTCCATGGCCTGAGTGCATGGGTGAGGCTGGGAGGTCCAGGACCCCTGGCTTTGTTGAGGGCTCTGCCACTTCTGCAGGACTGAATGAGGAGGCCTGCTCTCAAGAGGGGGTGTCATTAGGTATCAGGCTCTGCTTGGGGCTGCCCAGAGCTGCTCCCATGCCTTTCTCACTGGGGAGGAGCCCTCTGGCATATCCTTTGAAGTAGGGGACTATGGGCACCCTGGTCTACCGCCTGCTGCTGCTGGCTTGTGTGTTTTGGGCCACCTAGTCTCTTGGAGCTTTACTTTGAAAGGCTGGTGGTGAGAAGGCCTGGGTGTATATAGAACTTTCTGGGCTCTAGGGGCTCCACCCCAGTGGGAAAGTCACAGAGCCAGGACCAGGCAGGGACTATACCTAAAGCTGCCCACCCATGGGGCTGGCCATCCATCATCCGTTCTATCTGGGTGACAGGGCACTTTGGGTCTCCGAGCAGCCACAGATAGCCCATCCAAGACATCGGAAAGGGCATGCGCTAGGCAGGGGCCACTGTTCCTTTCCTTACCTCTGTCACTTGCCGCCGTGGCTGTGTCCGTCATGAGTGTAGTCCTTGTCTCTTCCTCCCCTGAGTCATGTTTCTTAGGTGTCCACAAGGTGAACAGAGACCCAAGAGACGGAGTTGCCTTGAGGGTGGATGCTGGGAAATGGAGCTGGGACACTGCCCTGGGTCCACATAGCCAGGTGACGAAGGTGGCTTTGTAGGAAGACTTCACAAACGAGCAAAGGAAGAGAAAGCAGCAGCAGGGACCCCTGGGCCTTCCCCAGGGCCTTGTCCCTATTTAATACAGTTTGAGTACAGCCAGGACAGGGAACTTGCGTTTACAAGCCTGCGTACAAACACCTAGGCTTATCTCTCACTGTTTTCCTCAAGGTGGGCGCTTCTGGTCTCTCCCTCTGCATTACAGAGGGCACATGCTCAGCCTCTCCCACCCTACCGGGGTCAGGGCACCTTCAGGCTCTACTCAGCAGGCTCAGTAAATGTGACATAAACCAGCATGGCGAGGAGCCAGCATATAGGGTTCCTGTGGCCTGGCTTGTGCCTAGGAAGGAGGCTTCGTGGTGAGGGGCAGCTGCTAGAAGGGAGGGTGCCAGAGGCAGAGGTGAGCCAGTGGGAACCGGTTTCTCTGGAAGTGACTGGCCAACAGAGCCTTTCTCTCCTTGGCTTCACAGGGACTAGTGTTGAGCTGGAGAGGAGCAGAAAGGAAGAGGCCTCTGGTTTTGTTTTTCAGATTGAGTCTGTTAATAGCAATTTATTGCATCCGGGTCTCTAGCCAAGCACATTCTGTTCTCCAGCGTTGGGGGAAGACACTTGGACGTGGCAAGGCCAGACAGGAAGGAGGAAGGGTCAACAGTTGTGATTGACGATGGTGTCTTGGGCTATGGAGGAGCCATAGGCTGGCTTGAGCCTGGCCAGCGTAGGGAGGGAAGCAGGGTGGGCAGCTCCGTCCTGCACCATTCCTGAGCGACCTTGGACTCGGGCTTGCTGTTTGTCAAACGGAGTTTGGGCTGTGATGCTGACCAGGCCTGTAGTATTCCTCAAGCACTCTGGAAAGACCCCTATAAGGAAAAGGAGGGCAACCATGTAAGAGAACTCCAGAAGAGGGGGAGCAGGCAAGATGGCCACCCCGTGGAAAGAGTGGTGCATGAGCAAAACACCCCCTTTTCGCAATGTGCTGAGTTGGTGGAATTACAGTCGGTGGCTGCAAGATCGGGCTGCAGATAGAGGTCTGTGGGCGCCTGGGCTGTGTGTGTGTGTGTGTGTGTGTGTGTGTGTGTGTGTGTGTGTGCAGACTGTCATGTGGGGATCTAGGATGGAGAAAGCAGAGCTGGCATCCGGGGTGCCCCTTCTCCCCAGCTGCTCTCCATGCTTCCTGGGGCACATCCATGATCCCCACTTCTGGAGGCAAGTCCCCCACTTCTCTCCATCTCTCAGGTAAGCAGACTTTATTTCCTCTTCATTTCTCCATCGTCCTCCCAAATGTTCGGCTTTGATTACAGGCGATCCCCACACTTTCTTCAAGGTCGTGCCCAGAAGCCGTGATACCAAATTCATGGTGGGAAACCTCAGCTCAGGAAAAGTGGAGCCTCCTTCCCAGAGCTCTGCTCCTGGCTTTGGTGAGAGTGGCGACCTCTTGCACCTCAGCGGCATCCCGGGCATGATGGTTGTTGAAGGTCAGGTGCACTTTCTGATGAACACATTGTGTGGGTTAGGCCACAGGAGCCTGGATGGTGTTTCTACCTGTGAGGTTTGCCCCATTACTGTTCCCAGGGACAGCTGGTGGCTTCTTCACCTCGAGGCCAGTTGCTCATCGCTCAGGAGTGCAAGGTCCCTGCCAGGGGCTCACAAAAAGTCGAGACACCACTCATGGCACCTAAGCTCCATACCATCCCCAGTGTTCTTCACATCAGCACATGTGGGACACTATTGGGTCAGGTGCTATGAAGACCAGCCCAGAGCTCTACAGGGTCAGAAGGAGCAGCGGGCATTGACGTAGACTGCAATTAGATGGAGCCCACCCAGCTCAGGCAAACCTTGGACCCAGCCACAATATTGGGACTTTGTTGACAATGGGGACACAGAGGGTGTTTCAGAGAACTTTCAGAATGGGCCGCTGGTTCATTCAGGCTGAAGTGTCTCGTATTGACCCCGGAAAATTCCCAGCAGCCTCTCTTCTTTTCCTTTGCTTTTGAGGCCATTGTTGCTGCCTTCCCCATTGTGCTGAATGGCTGGTGACTGAGGGGCCTTGCCTTGACTTGCCAAGGCTGGTGGTGGCTCTAGGGTGTGGGGTTCGGGCTAGCGGCGTGGGAGCCATGTTATTCTAACCATCTGCCTGACCCATGCTGCCCATGGCTTGTTGGGTGTCACCACCTTGCTTAAGACTCCTGCATGTTCAGGCATTCTGATGAAGGGCCAGGTGGCATTCCGGGCCAATCTCTACATGTCCTCTTTAGAAGGCAATGGTTTGGTGCTCGGTGTTTTCAAGACAGGGTCTCAGGTGGCCCTGACTAGTTTTGAGCTATGTGGTTGAGGATGATCACAACAGTTACCATGCCCTGCCTGACTTGATGTGTATTTGGAAATGAGGGACATTCCCATAAACTTTACCAAGACCTCATTATGGAAGGGTTGGGTGAGGTGGGAGAAGAGGCAAGCAGGCTCCACTCTCTTTGAAGACGGCTCTGTGGGGTCTGAGGCAGTGGGGGCAAGGGGGCTGTAGCCATCCCAGTGTGCCTGGAGAGAGAGACTGAGTGAGAGGCCAAGTCAGACCTAGATTTGTGTCCTGGCTCCGCTCCCTCAGAACTATGATCTCTGGCAAATATCGGGATGGACAGCCCACCCCCACCTTGATTGAAATTTAAGGACAAATTTATTAGATCTTAAAGAAAACAAAAAAACAACAAACAAACCCTGGGCCGGCAAGCTGTGAATCTCAGCAGCTTCTTGGAGGAGAACAGAGAAGGGGGTGGTGGGGAGGGTGAGGGAGGGAATGCTATGTGATTTGAGTTAGGGCATCACAGAGGTCAGCTAGCCCACATGACGGACATGGTGGACATGGCGGATAAGCACCCACATGGCAGGGAGGGCAGCTTTAGAGAAAAATAAGGAACGCCAAAGAAGCAGAGAAGTCTTGCTTACAACAGAGAGAAAAGAAAAGGAAATGTTAACACTTTTTTGAGTGATTCAGAAGAGCAGACTTTTGAAGCCGCAAGGCGGCCAGCCTGGAAGCTGTTTCCTCAGGGTAGAGTTTTCTCACAGTAGGAAAAGGAATAATAAAAGATAAGATAAAAGGATTCAGTGAAGTGATGTGTGTGTTATTGTTCTTCATCTGTGGCCAGTGTGGAAGCAGCTGGCCGTTGAGGCTTGTCCTGGGCAGGGACAAGATGCCACGTGGGTACCCCGATCACGCTCTCTGGAAGAGTACCTCACCAGGCATGGTGGGCACAGACACTGGCTTATAGCATGCCTCCTTCAGCTTTCCACAGCCTTCTTCCGCTGGATTCGGGAAGCAGATGCACCTTACGCCTTCACCAAGTTACGCTGCCTCAGCGCTTCTTTTTAAGTGCTGGCCACCGGTGCAGGCGTGGGGAGGGGTCATAAAAAGGTTTATGTGAGAAATGCCTAGGATGGAGCCTGACCTGGAGGGATCTCTTCAGGTGTTTGCTGCTGTTCCTGGCTGCTGTGGTCACTGTGTTATCAGCGGCCATTTTACCCAAAGAAACCAAAGTGAGAATGGCTACCCTCCCCTCCCCCCCCTCACCCCCCCACTCCCCACCGGGCAGCTGGGCATGGGCTCTGAAAGAATAAACGTACAGGGTAGGTGTGGCAAAAATGACAGTTCCAATCAGAGGACATTGCCTTTTCTATCTCCTCTAAACTAAAGGTAGTAGTTCTAGCCAGGTAGGGCCAACAGAGGTCTGGAACCGCCACACACACATGCTGGAAGCTGGACTGTGCATTTTAATAATTAGAATAGCCAACAGCCTTTAGCTGACCTTTAGACTCTGATGCTGCAGGAGACTGGCAGGAAGTGAAGCTACAAGGCTCTTAGGGGCCTGCTTCCTCCTTGGACCATGGCGGCAGGGAACAGTCTTGCTGGGTCACTGTCCCTGCTGCAGGCAGATCCCACAGATGGCAAGGGTTCAGTAGGGCCCGGAGAGTCCTTCAGAAGCAGCTCCTTCACAGAGGGCCTGGTCTGTGGTTTGGGATTTGGAGTCGAGCTGCCCCGAGGTTGCATCCTGCTTCGATTTCCTAGTCTGTGACATGTGTCCGGCTTGCAGACCAGCCTTGTTGAAGATTCCAGGGATTTCCAAGCCCAGGGATGCATGCCACCGAGGGTGGCTATGAATTGGGACAGGCACAAGATCGTAAACTTACTTGAAATGTCATGGGGTGTTGTTGCAAGCAATTCTTTTGTTTGTTTTTGTAAATTGGTTGTGTGGTTCTGTAGTGTGGACTTTCAATGTCAAAAGGTTGAACACTAGCTGGGTATAGTGCACGCCCTCAGCACTCAGGAGGCAGAGGCTGGCAGATCTCTGAGTTCTATACCAGCCTGGTCTACAGGGTGAGTTACAGGATGGCTAAGGCTACACAAAGAAACCCTGTCTCCAAAAAAAAAAAACAGGGGTAAAAAAAAAAACGTTGAACATACTGTTTAGTTTGAGATCACCCAGGAGATGGCTGTGCCGCTGTCTGCTCATCATGGTGGAAGTTAGGGCCTTAGCATACTCTCTTCCCCCACTCCCCTCCCCGACTTTGCTTCAAAGGCCTGAGCCTTCTCACCTATAATTTAATCACTGGGAAAAGTAATAACTGACTCTCTGTGCAAATGTCTGGGTGATGTGCACCAGACTCCTCTGTGAACTAAAGGTGTCCAGATCACTGCGAGTGAATGGGGCTGTGTAAATCATCCAATATATCAAGTACATGGACAGAAAATAAGTGTGCTGAGGCCCCCCAGTGATCTCTTGTGCGGAGTGGTGAGGCTTGAAGACCTTAGGAAGCTCGGCCAGAATTGCTCGGGGTGTGTGTGTGTGTGTGTGTGTGTGTGTGTGTGTGTGTGTGTGTGTGTGTGTGTGTCTCACATCTGGGCATGCTCTCTCTAGCACACACTGAACTCCCTGCACCCTTCTAGGCTTTCTGCAGTTATTTTTCCTCATCCACGTAGGCAGAGCTGTTAGGCTGGAGAGTCTCGAGCCGGGAGGAAGAGGGTTAAATTCTTCCTAAGTGCAGAGCTGGGCGCTTCCCCTGACCCCATCATTGACCCCCTGCCCTCCCCTGGGTCAGGTCTGCAGACTGGGGGAAGGGAAGGCGCAGGAGGAGCCTCTGGTCGGATGGATCAGAGCTGCCTCAGGATTGTCAGCCCTGTCTTTCATCAAACAGGTTTATGAGGGTGCTGGTGGCTTTCCTGTCACCATAGGAAGCCCCTCGCATCCTTGAGGTGGGCTGCCATCCGAGGGTCTGCATCGTCATCCAGCTACAGGGTACAGGCTGGTCTGTGGACGCCGCCAACTCTGCGCGGTATGTTCTTAGTCAAGAGAGAGTGAGGGTGGGTTTTGTCAGTAAAATACTAGATAAAAAATCGGAAAATGGAGCTGGAGAGATGGCTCAGCTGTTAGGAGCACTGGCTGCTCTTCCAGATACTCTGGAGTTCAATTCCCAGCAACCTCATGGTGGCTCACAACCATCTATAATAGGATCTGATGCCCTCTTCTGTCATGCGGGCATACGTGCAAGTACATCACTCATATACATAAAATACATAAATTAGAAAAATCAGAAAATCAAACATCAGATGGCCCTTAGGGATAGTGGGACTTTGGGGCCAGCTTGTCACTTGCTGAAGGAAAAAGATGCCCAGGTGGCCAGCAGAAGCCAGTGTCCATGACCTCAAGTGGATTATTCCTGAAGATTGGGATGGCAATGGCCCTGCCCTTCCCAGTGGTTCCTCAGCACAGGGCAGCCGCTGGGACACTTCACTGTCCTGTGTCCTCTACACAGTGGAGCACCTGGAAGTAACCTCATTCCATAGCCTAGAGTATACTGCAAGTCCACAGCAGAGCTGTTCTGGAAACCAGGGGTCAGTCTAGCTCCAAACGGTCACCCAAGAGGGACCTGTGAAGAAGGGATTTCTGGGAAAGACAGCTTTGAGGGAAGACTAAATCTCTTCCCCTACCCCAGGCTTCCTGTCTCCCAGCTGAAGGGTCTGAGTACACTTTATGTCTGTGTTGCATGCGGAAGCCTTTAATTTTTCTTAGAGACTGTGGGGAAAGACCTCGACGGCAGAGCTGGGCTCACACTGTCTGGCTCTGGCCATTTCTAGACTCTTCAATTAGTGACTTTAATTATGGCCTTGTGAGCAGCTCCATCTCAGGCTAGTCACCAGTCTAGGGGGCTGTCACACTCCTGTCTCAGCTTATATGTGGATTGAAGGTGCTCGAAGTGCAGTTTATGAACAGTTTCTCACTGGTTCGTGTGTGTGGGTTGAGGGGGTACTAGGTATGGAACTCGGGGCCTTGACACATGCTAGGCAAGTCTACCACTGAACTCTAGACTTTGCTTCTTGATTAAAAAGAAAAGAACTAGCAAACAAGCAAAGTGAGCCAGGGTGGTGGCACATGCCTCTAATCCCAGCACTCGAGAAGCTGAGGCAGGAGGATTACCATGAGTTTAATGTCAGCCTAGGCTACAGATTGAGGCCCTGTCTCAACAAAGCAAACAACGTGTGTCAAAATATACATAGCATGGACTTTACGATACACCATTGTGAAATATAGTTCAAGGGCATTCTCGCCCTCCACATTGTTAGGCGATCATCACCAACTCCACCATCCCTCCTCTGAGCAGGTCACTCTGCCCAGACATTGGCTCCTCTCAGTGCCTGGAACTCTGGCCTGTTTGTCTCTGTATTCCCAGCCCCTCACCAGTGAAAACACACAGTGGTTGTTCTTTCTGTCTGGCTTGTTTTCACTTACTATGTTTCATGCTTCATTCATGTTATATATACCATGTCATTTCCTTCCTTTTTAAGGCAAAGAATCCATTGCGTCTACAAACTGCATATTGTTGGTTTGTTTCTGTCTTTGGTTGTCATTGTGTCGCAGCAAGTCTAGAAGCTTGGGGTTCTTGGGGCTGTATGTCTACCTGGAAGGGAATGCTGGGTCGCACGGGAATTCCACGTCTGCTCGTTTTTGAGGAGTCACCAGGCTGTTCTCCACAACAGCCTCACTTTATGTTCCATGTCATAACCAATACTTATTTCCATCTTAAAGGAAGGGAGAGAGGGAGGGAAGGAGGGAGGGAGAAAGAGAGAGAGAGAGAGAGAGAGAGAGAGAGAGAGAGAGAGAGAGAGAGAGAAAGAAAGAAAGAAAGAGTCAGTCGTCTGAGGCTGAAGAGATGGTTCTGTGCTGGCCTCACTAGCATGAAGACTTGATTTCGCATTCCCAGTGCCTTAAGAAAAAGCCATGGATTGCTGCACATGCCTCCTGTAACCCCTGCTCGGGGTGGGTGGATGGCACCGAGACAGGGTTGCCAGTGCTTGCTGGCCGCCAGCCTCGCTCCAGAGTCAGTGAGAGCCCCCGTCTCGTGGCGGCAAAAGGCAGAGATAGAGCGGGACGTGATGTTTCCTCTGAAGTGAAGCCCTGTGACATGTAGATGTACCTCTTTTTTTTTCTAGAAGCTTTTTGGCCTTGGGCTTGATTCCTAGTCATGGCCCCCCTCCTCCATATAAAGTCTCCTTGCTCTTTTGTCTTTAGGAGGAGGCAGGTGAGGTCCACTGTGCTCTTGCTTCCGCACCTGTCATAGCAGAACAGTGATGCTGGGGTTGGGGTGGTGGTATGGGGTATAGGGTGGAAGATATACAAACATTAAAAATGGCTGCCCAAGGAACTCTTAAGGCCTGGTGAGTGCTGAGAAAATACTGCCACTGGGCTGTATTTTCATCCCTTGGAGCCTCCCACCCCCCTCCCCTGGAGACAGGGTTTCTCTGTAACAGCTCTGGCTGTTCTGGAACTTGATTTGTAGACCAGGCTAGCCTTGAACTCACAGAGAGCCGTTTGCCTCTGCCTCCTGAGGGTTGGGATTAAAGGCGTGTGCCGCCACCACCCAGCCCTCCCTTGGATTTTTGAAATAGGGTCTTAAGGTATAGCTCAAACTGGCCTTGAACTCACTGTGTAGCCTCGGCTGGCTTTGAGATCCTCCTGCCTCAGCCTCACAGGTGCTGGGGTTACAGGCACTTGTCACCACACCCAGCTCAAAGAATATTTAGTATTCAGTAGCACGGAGACTCCTTTGCAGAAATAGGAGGAAAAACTTGATTCCAAGCTCAGGGATGCGAACCAGGATTGGCAAAAGCATCAATGGACATATGCCGGATGATCAGTGAGCAGCCACCTCCAGACTGATGGGAGCCAGGTGAATTCAAAGTTTCTGTCTTTATGTTACATTACATAGTGTTTTCGTACATTTCTACAGAGAGTACACATTCCTTTGACAGTATTTAAAAAAAAAAAAAAAAGCAAGAGTGACCACACCTACTCATGACACATCTGTCAATGCTGGGGAGAGTCTGGGGGCGAACAGGAAGCTAATTTAGAGGGTAGTGACGGCCTAGGGACAGGCAGCATGAAGGAGAGGTTGGAAACCAAAGCAATGTGATATGTGTGAGGGAGAGGGGGGGCCAGACAGCCCCTCATGTGCCAGGAAGATACTGTGGCTACAACTAGGCTTTGAAACCCTTGTCCCTTCCAGAGCTCCCCACATGTACTGTTCTGGTCTCTGGGAGTGGGTGACGTCATGGCCTGGGAACCTTGGTCTTTTCTGCCAGGCTTGCTGGGAGCTTCCCCAAGCCGGGAGCAGCGCTAGGCCAGCAGGAGGGGGCCGGTTCAGGTTCCAGGTGACAGTTCTCCAAGGCCACACCGGGCTTTAGAGAGGGGCCTCATCAGCCAGTTTGAGTGCAGCCTCAAGTGCCATTGGCTGCGACTTTTGCCTCCTTATATCTGTGTCCTCATCAGTAAGAGAGATGATTAAGAGTAACTGTTTCAGAGGGCCCATGACTGACCTGACAGCTGAAGCTGACACTCCATGTTACGCAGTTCCTGTTTCCTCGTTGAGAGGTAGATCGCAATGTTCGGCTGCCGGGAGCTCAGATCGCCTCAGTGAGAAATGGAGGTTAACAACACTGCCCACCTCAGACAGTTCCTCTGAAGAATAAATGGATTAGCAGGAGTGAAAATCAGTTTGTATAATACTGGGCATGAAGTAAACACTCAAGAAAATCAGGCTGTAGTTGGGGGTCCTTAGCCACATGCACCGGCGTGACTCACCGTAGCGGCCACCTGAAACGCGTCTGATTGCCTAATGCTCATGTTTTAAAATGTTGTGGACGTCTCCACTACAAGTCTCTTCTTCTTGGCGCTGCCTCAAGATCCCTCCCTTGCCCACTAGTCATTTTTCCCCTTTGCCAAGTCTGCCTTGGTTGCTGCCTCAGTTTCCAAAGACAGTTGGTGAGGGAAGCTGAGGCTGGGGCAGGGCAGACTTCTGGGAAGGCTGGCCACTGTTTGTTGAATGCTTTCAGATGGGTTAGAGGCTAAGAGGCTGCTGCCTCCTTGCTTCTCTGCCCCTTTGAAAAGGAGCCAAAGCCAATCGTAATGGTACCTATAAAATTAAAGGTCACGCCTGAGGAAGGACACCCGAGTTTGAACTCTGGCCTACACACAGGCTTGTACCCACATGAACATTCATTCACATGTATACATACATGTGTACACACACACACAAAATGGTGTGGCACGGGTGCTGGGGGAGGGGGGGAGTGTCCTGTGAAAATACAGAAGAAATGTCAATCTGTGGCTGGCCCAGGAGTAGATAATGGGAGAGGAAATGCGGCCTCTGCAGAGAAAATGGACGAAACACTGTTCCTTAGTGAGTGAACGTCCCACGATCACTGGCTGCTGAACTGGGGCTTCTGAGGAACCTGGTGTTTGGGAGATGGTGACAGTTAGGCTTACTCGTATCCCACCTAGAGTCCTGGATGCGGAAGAGAAGCAGTAGGGGAGAAACAGACTTGTGTTGGTTACTGGTGCCAGGGTTGGTGACTGAGTGATGCTGGCCACCTGCTTTGTCCTTTTGTGTCTGCTCAAGCTGGGGAGCTAGGTCCTTGAGTCCCTGGGAAAGCCCTCATTTCCCATGGCAGCACAGATGGGTGGTCCCAGCCGACTGCCGCCGTGACGACCTTCCTGTCCACAGTGCCTGTGGCTTTCTTGGTGACCAGCATCCACTGACTTCTTCATCTTTTGAGGCCCTTACCGATCTTGATTGCCGGTCCTTTTCTTTGCTGCTGCAGTGGGATGGCTGCAGGCAGTGAGTGAGAGGAACCAGGACAACAGTCAGACGCCTTTCCCCAGTCTGCAGGGACCCTAGTCTACTGTGTGGAGGTGCCAATCACGGAACAGGGTGTGGGCGCATGAGGTGTGGAGGCTGATGTTTAAATACCCCAAGGAGGACCTTCAGAATATATCCTGCTTTGGAGCTACAGCTCTGGGCCCCACAGAGATACCCACTTTATCCAGTTCATTCATTCATGCAGTACAATTCATTCATTTATTCAATATACATTTATTAGAACTGGGTGGTAGGTTGGTTGCCACTCCGACTTCGGCAGACTTATGCTAAGTGCTTTATATACAGTAACTTGATAACTCTCCAGCCTGCCTGCAAGAAGGTAGTGAGTATTAGCTCCACCACAGGTGGAGACTCAGAAGTGTAAAGTGAGGCAGTCTCAATGATGGACAAGCAAGTCAGGCGGTTCCCCATTCCCGCCCGCAGGCCTCCTAATCTATCTGATTGTTTTGGTTACAGTCGTCACAGTCAAGTGGTTAGGAACTGGGCTTCATCTATCATCTCATTTACTACTCAGAACCACAGTGTGTGTGTGTGTGTGTGTGTGTGTGTGTCCATGTCCACATCATCATATTTACAGATGAGGTAGCAGGCGTAGAGAGTTAATATGTTGCCTATTAAAAAGTCCTTGGCTTTGGATACAGAACCCAGAGAGAGGATAGGAACTAGATTTAACCTGAAAGGCTCCTCCCAGGGGACTTGGTACCAAAAAGGCACCATGTAAGCCTCCAAAGGAAGGAAGCAACCCACAGCTCTATCCAGCTGTAATGCCTCTGAACCACAGCAGCACACAGCACGGCACAACACCTTAAAGGCACAGTTGTGGTACACACCTTGGCCGTAACCAATGGCTTTCATTGGACTTAAGACGGTTCAACAAGAGAGAAATCATGCCTGGTTCTAGAAATCTAGATAACCACCAAGGTCTCATGAAGTCATGGATTTTTGAAAGGAGAATCTATAACCACCACTCTACTGAACCAGCACAATCCCTAATTACATTCTGAATATTTATCCTCATGCCCACAGATAGGCAGAGTTCGTACCCCTTATCAAGGAAACTTCTCTTTGCAACAGGTGGAGGCCAGTGCCAGTGGGAACATCCACAGCACAACTCTTGCACTTAGGGCTCAGGGATCATTGCAAAAGAGAGTGGAAAATTGTTAAGAGCCAGAAGAACAGGAAGCTTACTGTAAGATTGTATCTCCTAGAAATGTCAGAAGCCACACCCATGTTATCTCACAGACATGGCTGCCTAAATGTGTACTGAACAAGGATGGCACCAACAGACGTGCTAACATGAAGGGGGGATGCTCCCGAGGCCTCAACTCTACCCAAAGACCTATAGACAACAAAAGGATGCTGAGAGCAGGGGAAGGAGTCTCCCCCTGGGAAGAGCACACCAGTTGTTTATCCAGTACTAAATGGTCAGCCTTGAAAATGTCCGAGTGATATTATACAGGCTGAGCAGGGTGTAATTATTTAAAAGTGCATTAGAAGCCAGGGGTAGTGGTGCATGTCTTTAACCCCAGCACTCAGGGAGGCAGAGGCAGGGAGATTTCTGTGAGTTTGAGGCCAGCATGGGCTACATAGTGAGTTCCAGGACAGTCGGGCTAGGGAGAGAGACACTGTCTCTAAAAAAAGGTGTCCGGTGGTGGTGGGGGGGATGCATTTGAAGTAAGAGCATTTGCCGCGGTGTTTGTTCAGGATGACTTCGGCCATGTGTCTTCTCCACAGCACCCATCCTATTAGCAAAGATGAGAACACTGAAAGAACAGATTAAAAGCACAATAAGAAACAGAGAAAAAAGGAAGGGCTGGTTTAGTGGTTAAGAACATGGTTGCTCTTCCAGAGGACCCACATTCATTCCCAGCACCCATATTGTGTTCTGCTTAACTCTAGTCCCAGGGTATCCAGCACCCTCTTCTGGCCCCTTTGAGTATCAGGCACACATGTATGTACACAGACATATATGCGGGCAAAACACCCATGTATATAAAATGGAAGTTAAGAGGGGGGCGAACTGGGGTTTCAGCCCTCTTTGTGGTTCTGCAAAGCCACAGTTTCACCTGATACCACCTAATGTTTTGAAAGGAGAAACAGAGCTTAGTCTGTAGAAACTAGACATGTCACCAAGCTGAAGCCACATGCTGCCCAGCCCAGACATGGCAGAAGCTCTGTGTGACAAAGATGAAATTCCTCTTGTGTGATGGGTAAACGCAGCTTATTGCAGACTGTCTCAATCTGTGGCCATCCTTTGGTCCCCACATTCCCCTTGTTCTTGGGATTGGCATGCCACTGCCCTGGTTAGTAGAATGGCATTTCCCACTGGTGGGCACCCCTTAGAGGGAAATGATATTCTGAAGAGCTGGTGAGTTCTGAAGAGACGTGTCCAGGGAGGGAAGGTATGGTAGTTCATGCTTGGTGCAGTGACTGGTCCAGATAAGCAGAGCCCTCTGCTTATGTGGGCTTCCTTCCCAAGCCAGTGTGCTCACTGTGGGCATCTGAGGACCTACACTGTGTCATGCATGTCAGAGAGAGGCTAGTTGTTGGGGACACCAAAAGGACGTTTAGGACATTGGTTCCGGGGGCATATACATGTAACACCAGCTGCTAAGGAGGCAAGAGGATGGAGGTCAGCCTGAGATCCTGTCTCAGAAATAGCAAGGGCTGGGGGAGGGGAGTGCTTTGCCTGGAGCTGGGTTAAATGGAGAGAGGCACAGCTGAAATTAAGGGCCATTTGAGGGGTAGGATGGAAATCTGCAGTAGACGCCTCTTAAAATATGTACATATATGAAAACAATCTAAATAGAATCACCAAATAACGGGAAGACACAGTCCCAGCTAGATAGCTCTTACCACTGAATCAAACCTCCAAGGTTGGGAATGAGTTACACCTAATTGAGTTGTTGGCCAAAGAGACCCCATGGAAACCGCAGACAGCCCAGACTGTTGCCAAAGCTGTGGTTCTTCTCTACAAAGTGATGGTGAGGAACTATGGCTGAAGACAATACCTAATAACTCACTGAACACAGAGAAGTTGAGCTGACGCCTCTCTAGAGCTTTCGTCCCTACTGACTCGTGTTCACGGTACTGAAAGGTACTCAGCACACTACCAGAGGAGAAACGTAAACACCACCACCCCAGCTGCAAACCTTTAGTCTAAAGTAGTGACCTTCAGGAAGATGCGTTGGTGCAGTGTGTCACAGATGTCGTGGGCATAACCAACCACTGTCTGATTGGATCCCATGCCCCACTCTGCTTGGGTCACCAAGACCCTGAGACTAGACAGGCCATGGGCCTAAGGGAAGCCAAATTCTGCTGTTCTTCTGAAGGAATTGCTTCGATAAAATGACTCCTAATGACATTCTGCTCCACTCAGATCGGTGCCTTGCTCAGCCATCATCACAGAGCCTCCTGTAGTAGATGGAAACAAATACAATCCACAACTGGACAGTGGGCAGAGAGGGAGAGACCTTGAAGCACTCAGTCCTAAACAGGATGTCTCCATCAAATCCCGCCCCTCAGGGCTCAGGGAACCCTGTGGGAGAGGAGACCGAAATGGTAAGTGGGGATGGAAGATACCAAGGAAACAAGGCCTTCTAGACACAACAGGACTGATACATTCATGGAGACTGAAGGGAACCCCTGCACAGTGGGGGCTCCCTCCCAGACCCAGGAGCAGGCACAAACCACACCCGAACACCTGTTTTCACCGAGAGATCCTTTATTAAGCAGCAAAGAAAAGTTAAAATGACTCCTTTCTAACTTAGGCAGAAAACAGCAGCAAATGACCTTGCAGGTGTCATTTTGAAGAAGAGAGAGGGGAGGTCTGTGTTAGAAGGGGCTAGGAGGTGGTGGTAAAGGAGATGGGCTTCAGGGGGAAGGGGAAGGGGTACGGGTATTTATCCCAGCAGGACAAAGGACTGCCTCTGGATTGAGGGGAGACAGACATGGCACATGGGCAAATGGTGGTTTATAAAGGTAAAGGGGAAACTCCCATGTTAGGATGAGGTGTTTAATTTTAATTGGGCATGTTAATTAGGTGAACCAAAGGGAGCTTCTGATAGCTGGACCTTGGTAGTCAGCCTCAGGAGGAGGACGTGGCCAAATAAGGGACTAGACCTTGGTGGCTAGCTTTAGGAATGTGATCTAGCAGTTTTTAGCAAGGCAGAGGGACTGGGGAGAAGGGCAAGGCCTGCCAGAGCCCCGCTCGAGCGGGCTGGTGTCCCTTCAGAGACTGTGGCAGCATGCACAGGGCCTGCACAGGTCTAAGCCATATGGGACCCTAGTGTGCTGTGAGGGGAAGTGGGCACAAGCTCCCACCCCTAAGCCTGAACTGATCTGCAGTTGGTAACTGCTTGAAAAGGAAAACTTTTGTTTGCTCCAATCGAGTCTCACTGGGTGTACAACCACACTCAAGGGGAGGCCTCGTGTCCAGCAGCAGATGGCCAACAGAGAATGCATTTAATGGTTGTTTGCTTTTCACCTTACACGTCTTTCGCTTATGTATTATGGTTGCCCATTTTGTGTTTTTATGAGATTTCTGTGTGTGTAAATGTGCTTTTCTCGGTGTCTGTGTTTCTTGTACCTTTTCCTTAACGCTTTGGTTTCTGTTTGTCTTTTGTCCTAGTCTGGTTTGTTTTTTATTTTATCATTTTTTTAGATGCCTGTTTTTATTTTAATGAGAAAGAGAGATAGATAGATAGACAGACAGACAGACAGAGATGGGTGGGTGGGTGGGTGGGTGGATGGATGGATGGATGGATGGATGGGTGGAAGGATAGATGGATGGATGGGTGGGTGGGTGGATGGGTGTGGGTTTGGGAAGATGAAGGACAATCTAGGAGAAGTTTGGGGAAGGGAAACTGATCAGAATATATTGTGTGGAAAAATCTATTTTCAGTTAAAAAAAGAAAAAAAAGACAAAAATAGCACAAACCTAAAAAAAAAAAAAGGTCAAGGTTTGGGGGTGCTACGCCTTCATGAGAGCTCATAGTGACAGACTCGCAATCATAAAACCCTGGGTTCCAGCCTGAACTTGGGGGGGGGGGCAGTGCGGAGCGTGCAGACAGAGGTCATCTTGAGTTAAGACTGTGAGATGGAGCCAAAGGCTCCACACAAACCTGTGTGATGAAGGCACACTCATCTTTGCTTGTCTGACCATCTAAGGATGGTGGGGCAGGTTCAGGGAGCAAAATCATTGTTTGCTTTTTAAAGGTCCAGCCCATGGGCTGGAGAGATGGCTCAGAGGTTAAGAGCACTGACTGCTCTTCCAGAGGTCCTGAATTCAATTCCCAGCACCCACATGGTGGCTCACAACCATCTGTAATGAGATCTGGCGCCCTCTTCTGTGTACATAATAAATAAATAAAGGTCCAGCCCAGTCCGTCTTGAGACCTCTACAGGATGGGTGTATTTGCTCCCTTTTATCATTTCATTTTCTTACAGCGCCAGGGCTGGACTGCAAGGCCAGTGTTCTGTGGATGAGCTCCAGTCGGAGGGTAGAGAGCAGAGTCCAGAGCTCTATCCTGCTTCATTCTTGCTGCTTGGAGGCTGGCAGCCCCCACCCTGATCACTAACACATAAAAAGAGATCATCACTTTGGAGAGGGTGAGGGTTTTAAGAGTCATCTGCCCGGAGACCAGTGAGGACTAAATATGTATCTCACAATTCCAGGAAAGTTGTAGGGAGACCATCTTGCTTCTTACTCCCTCTGTCCCCAACCATACATGTGGCTGGATTCTCGAAGTGTGCATCACCCTCGTAACCACAAAGCCAGTGTTAGATTCCTTGTATACAGCAAGAAACGGAGGGGTTTTTGTTGTTTTAAAAGGGGATCTCATGTAGCCTAGGATAGCCTGGAACTTTGGATCCTTCAACTTCTCTTCCGCAGTGCTGGGATTACCACCATGCCTGACTGAAACTCAGGTTTTGAGAAATAGTTTTTCCTCCAAGTTCCCAAAGCTGCCTTGATTTCTTTTGACGACCTTTTCTTTAGCCAGAACTCCGTCGAGAACTGACCTTGTGACCTGAGAACATAGTGATCAGTTTGTCTTTGTTGGGCTAAAACACGGGGGTATGAGAATGGGCCTCAGCCATTGAGTGCAAGATGTAGGCTTGGCATCAATGAGTGTGACTTAAAATATCCCATCTCTGCCAGACAGAATGCCCCAGCCCTTAGCTTCTGTGATGTTCTCTTGAGGAAGAGACGGTGGAGCACCCGGAAGAACTTGTAGCTGAGTAAATGCTACCCCGTGGCCTCTTCCATGTTGCTTCTCTTTCCTTTGGTTAATAACTCAGGCCTGTCCCTTATGAGGCCTGACAAGATAGGCCAGTCCCTGCTGCAGTGGCCTAGAATTCTTCCCTTCCTGGGAGACAAGAATGGCCCAGTCGCATCCCTGGCACCGTTGGGAGGGACCATGCCTGGAGACACCATCAGGTCTCCATAGAAGACCTCTTGGGGACACATCACAATGTGAACCCCAGCAGCACCTCAGAACTGACCCCTCTTCCGAGCTGTCCCCTCTTCCGAGCTGCCCAATATATTGACAGTGCTCAAGTGACTCTGAGGCTGGAAGGCCAAGCAGTGGTGGTGGACCATCCTGGCTACTGTTTCTTCCAGACCACGGCTTTCCACTGTGCTCGTGGGGGCTCGTGTCTCTGAGTGCCAGGGAGGGCAAGCTCAGTGCTCAGTGGGTTCTGGGCTCAGGGCACTTACAGATAAGTGGCCACCACCTCTTCCAGGCTGGGGGCAGGAACTGGAATCTCACGGAGCCTCCATCTGCCCAGGTGGATGGATACCGCCTTGACCAGCCAATGGTGTCTGTCAGTCCAGGGGCTAGAGTGTTGGCTGTCCTTTACCCAGCTGAGACTTAGACCAGCCACAGCTGGATCCCATCCGCCTCAGGCTGTAAGGGGTGAGGGGACTGTCGGGAAAGCTTAGTCCTCAGCCTGCAGAGGCCAGCCCAGCTCCCCACTCTGAGTAAACACAGAGATAGGATCGGGTGGAGCCAGGAAGGGTGGCAGGGTGCGGCCTGTGGGAAGAATGGCAGGATGTGGCACGGGGCACCATTCTGGGCACCCACGCCTTGGGACTATTGTTCAGGGCAGCCTGAGGCTCTCAGCTCTCTGGGGTTTCAGAGGAAGTGACAGTCCCTCTGGGACTAAGGCCTGCCCCACCCCTGGGCATGGATCTCTTTCCCTGGTGATGCCCTTGGCACCAGCCACTCTGACGAGCTGAGGGACAGGGCAGCAGGGGAAGTTTGCTGTGCCCAGTGGCCCCCCTCAGAGGGTCTTCCTGTGCCCCAGGTCTGAGTCACAGTCATGCTATGATAACTGGAATCTTCTCTCTACATCTAGACATGGGGGGTGGGGGTGCGGGGGATGGGAGCTATGATTATCGGAGGAGGAAGAGCTCAGAGTGAAGACTTTCCTTTGATTCCCATTCAGCTGGGTCTGTCGTTGAGTGGCTGATGGTTTGGGGGACAAAGGGGTTGGGAGAGGGTGGGAGTAGGGATGGGGAAGCCTGCCCATAGGGAGAGCAGGGGCCGTATATTGTGTACCGGCAGCACTCTGTCCCTAGTCATCCTCGGAGGGGCTTTTCTGTGCCTTTATCCAGACACTGGATTCAAAGTCCCAGGCGCCAGCTCAGAAACTCAAGGGAGAAGATGGTTGGAGCCTCCTCCTCTTAGGGGATGGTGCCCATTAAGGGTGCTTAGTGTGATAAAGCCAAGGAGGAAGGAGTGTGGAAGAAGACCTGTGAGGTCCCTAGGAGAGAGGGGACGGTAGTGGAAGGGTGTAATGATAAATAAAAAAGAAATTTGAAATGGGTACCTGCAGGTAGGCCCTACCAAGGTATGCCACTGAACCACCACGCCCCGTGCAACAGAGTTAGTGCTAAAGGTTTATTTGGGGGTGGGGGAGTGAAAGGTCGCAGGGAGAGGGGACATGAGAGAGGCAGGCAGACAGATAGACAACAGGGAAGAGACAAGAAGAAGGAGGAGGAGGAGGAGGAGCAGGAGGAGGAAGAGGAAGAGGACGAAGAAGAAGAAGAAGAAGAAGAAGAAGAAGAAGAAGAAGAAGAAGAAGAAGAAGAAGAAGAAGAGAGGCAAGAGAGTGAGCTGTGACTGGCGGGCGCTTTCAAGGGAGTGCTCATGTCCTTTAGCCCCTGGTGATGGGTCACAATGTAATGTAAGGACTTTGGCGGCAGAGGCAGGCTGCTGCCTGGGCAGAAACTAGCAAGAGGTACTACTTACTGTTCAGCCTCCTTACTGGTGGAAGGTCCCTGACTGTAGTTCTGAAGCAGGGCTGTCCCAACAAGCACACAAATTTGACATCTCTAGACCTCAGGGTCCTATTTATTTATGTATTTATTTATGTATTTATTTATTTTAAAGATCTGTGATGCTGGACAAGAGGGAGGGGGTGGATAGCACGGGGGAACTTCCACTGAGTTGGGCGCAGTGGGCTGCCTTGGGTTTGACTCCTGACTAGGACTTGGGGTTGCAAAATAGGGTGGAACTGGGGGAGCCCATAATTGTCTCCTGTGCACTGAGGGCTTCTGGCTTCTGGGCATCTAGAGAGAGGAAGATACCCTGAGAAAGCATAGCATGTGCTTGGAAGGATGAGTAAAGGAAGTCGGTGGGGTCTTTTTTAGTCCCTGGAAAAGAGGCTTAAGAATGAGGCTCCTGAGGAGTCTTTACATCCAAAGAAGGAGGAAAAGGTTTCTTATCAGTCGGGGTAGGAAGAAAAAGAAATGAGCTCTCTGTTGCTGGGTGTCATTCACACAGGGGAAGGGCAGGGAGCAGCATCCGGTCCTCCGTGTGCTGCAGGCACTGTGCTAGGCACTGGGGCTACAATGATGGGTGTAAACGGGTATGTTTTCACCCTGTCTTGGTTGGGTTCCCAAGCTACTGGGTGAGTCAGAAACATCAGCCATTCGAAGGCACCGGCAGCTGTGGTGAGTCCTTTGAAGGCCAAGTTCAAGGTGCCCTGAGAATGTAAAACAGGCACATTTCATGGGTTACCTCTTCCAGCTTTGGTTCTCTGGTTCCCATTTTACTGAGGAGGGAACAGGCTCAGGGAGGTTAAGTTCTTTGCCCAAGGTGGCACAGCAGTGATATTCAGAGTTCAGGTGCAGATATATCCAGGTGTGTGTGGCTTGTCACCCACTTGACTCAACATCCTGGACTATTCCACATACATGTACAGAAAGCTTGCCCTGCGGTACTTAACCCCATAGCCTCATGTGAGGTGTGGGTAACTGCCCAGTGAGCAGGAGAGGAGGTGACAGGGAGAGAATGACAGTGTTCCCACGGGTTAGCCGGGATCAGGAGAGAATGACAGACTCCAAAACCCCAAGGCTGTGCTTGAGACACGTCCCTTCTCACCATGGCTGGTCTGGGACCTTGCTTCCTTCAAGGCTGTGACAGGGCAGGGATGGGTACGCACTGAGGTGGTCCAGGACTCAGTTTCCCAGCAGTACAGCCCACGGAGGTACCTGCCAAGGCCTGGCTCCTGGTCCCAGGTTGTGCCTCCCCTTAAGTAAGCTCAGAGCAGACCAGCCCTGAGCCCTGTGCCTGCCTCTGATGAACCAGGTGCCTGTGAGCGTGGATGTACCCACATATGGGCAACAGGATCTGTTAGGGTTACGTGAGGGCACCAGGCGGAGGTGACCTGGGCGACAACTCCAAACCAGCCTGATGTTACTGGGAGCCATTTCCTTAGCTTACCAGTGCTGGGAGCCGCAAGATGCCACTTCTTCATAGCAGATAACCCGGAGTATAGACTGAGGTACTGGATGGGTGTGGGAGACGTGGAAAAGGGTATAGAGGCTCAGGGGTAGGAGATGGCCTGAGGAACACACCAGCACTCACTCACATAGTGTTGTGTCTCCTAGTAAATAAATGTTAAAAAAAATTAAATGCTGGATGCGCTGCTCAGTGGTAGAGTATGTGCTCACCTGTGCGAGACGCTGGGTACAGCTCCCATTAAAACCCCAAACAAACAAAGTTGTAAAGACTTCAACCAGGTATGGGAGCTGGAGAGATGATGGCGCAGTGGTGAAGAGTACAGGCTGCACTTCCAGAGAGAGGAGGATCCAGGTTCAATTCCCAGTACCCACATGGCAGCTCACAACTGTCTGTGACTCCAGTTCCAGGGGATCTGACGCCCTCACACAAACGTACATGCAGGCGAAACACCAGTGCACATAAAATAAAAATAGAGAAATAATAATAAGAAAAAGAATCAGGTGACTCTCGGGCACTGAGGCAGGTAGATCTTAGTTCAGTCTGGCCTACACAGGCAGGCCCTGTCTAAGGGAAAAGAAAGAAAAAGGTGGAAGGAGTCTTAAGAATGTTTTGTCTGGAGCTAGCAAAACGGCTCAGAGATTAAGAGCTGGTACCGCTCTTGCAAAGGACAAGTAAGCTCCAGCTCCAAGGGGAGTCTGATGCCTCTGGTGCCAGGCACGCGCATTTATGGATGCACATACATAGGACACACACATAATTAAAAACAAAATAGATCGTCAAATGATATAAGAGAGAGAAAGAGAGTGTTTTATCTAACCTAATAATCCATCGGGTTGTAACCACAACTGATTATGAATGAGCTAGTGCACATGTGTATTAAGGTTTGGGACCCTTGGTGTGTTTTGATACGGCACATTCCCACCCAGACCGGCTGCCTTACAAGGGCTCAGTAGCCAAATGTAGCCAGTGGGGCTGGTCTTGGGCAGTCAGGACAGGCCGTTGACTCTTCCATCTCCCCCTGGAGGGGTGGTGGATGGTCACCACATCCAGTGGGGCAGCATTTTGGCCTCAGGCACTCATCCGACCCTGTGCTCTGGCTCTGGTGGCCGGGACTGCTCCGACTGAGGTAGGAGTTGGAAGCCTGAGGCTGGGGCCTAAAGAAGAAGAAAAGCCCTTGGGACCCAAGTCTGGCCCGAGGAGTCGACCTGGTGGCAGCCAGTGGGTGTGGGACGAGGTGGCTGAGAGCCGAGGGATCAGAAGCCCACAGGCCTTCATTGTGCGCCTGTCACACTTCCTCTGGCTTCATTGCTTTTGTCCAGCACCCTATTGTCTGGTTTCCTTTTGTCCCGGCTTTCAGCACCGCTGCCTTTTATTTTCCAGCCAGCCTGGTTGTTTTCATTTCTTTTGTCTGAAGTTCCTGAGAGGAAGGTTTTATTTTCAGCGGTTTGATTAATTCACAGCTTGAGCCCGGGTTTGTTTGTTATGTAATTGCTGCCCTCAGCTCCAGGATAATGCCCCCGCCCCCACTCCTGCCCCCCTGCGGGGCCTGCCTCCTGGCCCCTCCCCAGCCGGATAGGCGGAGCTGCCTGCTTTCTGCAGGTTCTCTAGGCAGCACCCACCCCCCCAACACACACACCCCTGGGCCAAGCTGGCCTGAGGTCTGTTTTCTCTTCATCCAGGTGAGATGGGGCCCAACCAGGGTGGGCTAGCCTTCTCTTGCCCTGTGCTATCCTGGGTTCCTGAGGCACCTTGTACTCAGAAAGCGGGTGGGGGAGTCTGCTGTCCTCTGATCTGTAGGGTACAATCAAATCAAATAAATATGTATACATCTCAGTCGACTATAATATTCCTGTAGCTCTTCATAAAACACCTTATGTATTCTGTTGTATACTATAAAGCTGTGATATTGTATGATTCAGTACACAGTACCAGAATAGTTGGTGTAATCTATAGATTATAGTGTGCCCTGTGCAGAATTGATATGATATACACATGCACTAGTCTCTATTTTCAACCTCACTTAACAGGGTTTCAGGTGTCCACCGTGATCTGAAAGTATTAGATGGAAAACCTTAGAAGTAAATAATTCATAACGGTTTTTGTTTTGCTTTAAATTTATTTATTGTGTCTGGGAGTGAATGGAAGTCAGATGACATTTCTGGAGTGGTTCTTCCCTTCTACATTTATGTGGGTTCCAGGGGTAGAACTCAGATATCCAGGCTTGCGTTATTGGACAGCAAGCACCTTTATCTGCTGAGGCATCTTGCTGGCCTTGTTTTGGGTTTTAGAAACAGGGTCTATTGGGCCCCGGGCCATCTCTTAACTTCCTATGTAGGTGAGGATGACCTTGAACTTGTGACCTTCCTGCTTCCACCTCCAGAGTTCTGGAATCGCAGGTGTGTGCTACCATACCTAGTTTTTTTGTTGTTGTTTGTTTTTTGTTTTTTTAAATATGGTGCTGGGGATGGAGTCCAAAGCTTGATGCATGCTAGGCAAGCACTCTACCACTGAGTTACATCTCTATCCCTGTGCGTTTTTAAAATAGCATATTATTCTCTGTAGCATGATGGAATCTTAAATTCTCTGGGTTGTGGACCATCCTTTGTCCAATGTATCCACACAATATGTGGGTCAGTTGGGTGGCATCTCCTTCCATCAGCTGTTGGGACTGGTGCTTGGGCAGTATTTATATTCAGGCCTCTCCTACTTTACTGACGGTGGCACTAACCTGCAAGCTTAGTGACGCTGGAATCCAAGTGCTTGATTGGAAAGGTGAAAGGAGGTAGCTCATCGATTCAGAGCACTTGGTGCAGAGGACCAGGGTTTGGTTCCCAGCTCCCACTGGGTTGCTCACAACAACCTGTAACTCCACTTCAGTTCATCTGATGCCTTCTCTGGCCTCCGTGGGCACCAGCACACACACGTGCATATTCATCAGGCACGCGCACATACACACACATGCATATAAAAGGTGAAAGTTCTCAACAGAGGGGGACAATGATTTGCTAAAGTTGATAAAACCTAGTAAGACGTCGACTGTGGAATCGTGAAGAAAGGAAAAGGATTTTATGTCATTTTTGCTGCAACTCAAACTGCAAACTGTGGGGCCCTGGCTTGGTTGTGCTGGGGAGTGGGGTGTCACACTGCCTCTGTTGTTTAGGGGTCTGCTACTGATCTGATGGTTGCTCTTTAATCCCTCTACGTCTAAGTCCATGTATTTTTTACTGTTGCAGAGGTTGGGAAGGCGAGTGCCACTCCATGGCAGGAGGGCACAGGGCTACCAGTCAACTCTAGTAAACTCGCTTTTCCAATACCACTATGTACTCCCCCGGCTCTGACCTAGTCACCTCTAGTGAGGCCTCACCTCCCAACACTTTTGAAGGAGGCCAGACTGTAGTAGAATATTTTAAGGGGTGTTACTTTTGTTTCTGTTGCATTTGTTGAACTCTCTGAAGCTGTGTTGCTGTGCCTGTCTAAAATACTTGATGGTCTAGAACTGAAGGGCCAATAGCAAGGCAGGAGAAAGGATAGGCGGGGTTGGCAGGCAGAGAGAATAGATGGAGGGAGAAATCTGGGAGGAGAAATCTAAGATCTAGTAGCCAGAGGAAGAGAAGGACTCCAGGGCCCGGCCACCCAGCTACACAGCAAGCCACAGAATAAAAGTAAGATTTACAGAAGTTAGAGAATAGGAAAAGCCCAGAGGTAAAAGATAATTGGGATAATTTAAGATAAGGAAAGCTGGCTAGAAACTAAGCCAAACTAAGGCCGGGCATTCATAATTAAGAATAAGCCTCTGTATGGTTTATTTGGGAGCTGGATGGTGGCCCCCCAAAGGAGAGCCAAAAGACCCTCAACAATACCAGACCCTTGTGTGCTACTGGAGCCCAGTGTACATCTCTGAGTGCTTGCCTGGGGACCAGAGAGGGCGGCAGCTGATGCTCTGGCCTGGAGCCTGAAGTAACCTGGAGACAGCTCTCCAGGATCTTGCAGATGCTCACCCTCTGGTGGCACTGGGCAGTGTGGTAGGAGAGAAGGCAGCTTCCCAAGAGTCTCCCAAGCATATTGCAAGTTGGGCATGGTGGCACAGGCACTTGAGTTCAAGGCTATCCTTAGCTACATAGTGAGTTTAAATACTAGCCTGGGCTATCTGAGACACTGTCTTGAAAAACAAAACCATAAAAGCCCTAGGGGTTGGGGACTGGCAAGATGGATGGCTTAGTTAGCCTCTAACTAAGAGCGCTTGCTGTTCTTGCAGAGGATCTGGATTCAGTTCCCAGCACCCACATGGTGGCTCACAACCATCTGTATGTAACTCCAGTTCCAGGGTGTCTAATGCCCTCTTCTGGGCTCTGAGGGAATCCAGGCGTAAATGTGGTACACATATATACATACAGGCAAAACACCCATATACATAAAGTAAATAAATATTAAAAAATTATTTTGGGAGAAAAATAACAACCAAGGGGCTGGAGATATGGCTTAGCAGTAAGAGTATTTGCTGCTCTGCAGAGAACCAGACCTGAGTTTCCAGTAACCCCTCCAGCTTCAGGAGATCGGACACCCTCCTGTGGCCTCTCTTGGCACCCACACATGCACATATCTACACACATTCACGTAATTAAAAATGAAGAATAAATCTTAAAAAAAAAAAAAAAATCCTCTCCAAATCCTCAAACCTAGCACTACAAATATCTATGCCATCAGGGGCAGACTCCACCAGGGACTCTAGCTAGAGAGCAGAACGTATTTCCTGAATGTCGTCCATCTATATTTTACAACCTGCATTAGATATGTGCTATACGGGTATGTGCAAAATATAAGAAACATTTTGCTTTGACTTGCTCCTACGGTGAGAAGAAGAGTTGGCTGTAGCTCGGTGGTGGAGCAGGAGCTTAGCTTGGGTGGGGTCCTGGGTTTGATCCTCAGATTCACTATAAAGAGTAACTGTCTTGTACTGGGGAGTTGGTTCCTGCTTCCTTTTGGTCAAGTTGGGAACTAAGGTAAACTTGCCTGTGTGTGAAGGTCCCTGCCAATTCTAGCCAAGTTGATCACTGGGCTGGAAATTCAAATCTGGACTCTTTTTTTTTGGGTGGTGGGGGGAAGCTAGGGGAGAACAGGGTCTCACTGTGTAGCTCTGGCTGTCCTGGAACTTGCTCTGTAGACCAGGCTGGCCTTGAACTCACAGAGATCTGCCTGCCTCTGCCTCCTGAGTGCTGGGATAACAGGTGTAAACCCACTATGCCCAGTCTTCAGATTCAGTCTCTTATAATGCTGACACTTGCTTTTAAGTCTTAATAACTAGTTCCAGTACATATGTTTACACACATACAGTGTTTGGTTATCTTGGGTTCAGAAGCAGCCAGTTAACCCTTTCTGGCTTCTTCGGTTGACCCCATCAGCTCACTAGACCCAGCATGGCAAGAAACAGGGAGCGTTCACTTAGCATGTGCAAGGCCGTGGCGCCGCAAAAGAAAAAGAGAGAGTGAATATCAGAGGTGGGATCCCTAGATAGATTTTAAAAACTAAAAAAAAAAATAAGAAAGCAGGTTCCAAAGTAGGCTCATATTTTTATGCATCTTTGAGGGGTGCCAGGAGTTGCTTGGGTTGGGGAGACAAAGGATGGAGGCACCTGCTGGGGGGGCAGAGTGGGTTTCTAACTGGGCCATGGACCTCATTCACTCCGTGTCCTCTGTCCTTCCTCCTGCAGGATGTCCATGCAGAGCCCCGTCTCTGTGCAGCTGGCCCCAGACAGTGCAAGCACCATGGTGAACTGCACCATCAAGTCTGAGGAGAAGAAGGAGCCTCATCACGAGGCCCCCCAAGGCACAGCCACTGCAGAGGAGCCCCAGCCTGGAGACCCAGCCCTGGCTCCAAAGGATGCTGCCAACTCACAAGCTCCAGCTCAGGTATCTAGCACTTTCTAGGGACCCCCTCAGTCACTGTCCCCACTCTGCCTTTGTGGCTTCACCTGGTGTGACCCACCCTTTCCACCAGGTCTACATGCTTGTGTCTAGCTTGGGTGCAGAAATGGTCTCTGCAAGGGCAAAAGGGGGCCCAGGTGAGCAGAGGGGTGGAGCCATCACGGTCAGGGCTAGAAGCTGGGTCACTTGTCAGAGCAGGACAGGGCTGTCTCCTTCCATCCCTACCTGAGTGGCTGTTTCAGACTATGATTTCCTGAAGACAAGGGAACTGGGGTTTGAGAAAGATCTGCAAAGTGCCTGGCACACAAGCGTGAGGATGGAAGTTTGGATTCCCAGAATGCTTGTAAAAGCCAAGAAAGTGTGGCAGCTGCCTGGAGGCAGAGACTGGGAGTCCCTGGAACAGGGGCACTGAGTTTAGGGAGAGATCGGCCTCAGAAAATAAAATGACAGGTGCTTGTCAAAGCTGGGCCTCCATCTCTCTCTCTCTCTCTCTCTCTCTCTGTGTCTCTCTCTGTCTCTGTCTCTGTCTCTCTCTCTCCATCTCTCTCTCTCTCTCCATCTCTCTCTCTCTCTCTCTCTCTCTCTCTCTCTCTCTCTCTCTCACACACACACACACACACACACACACACACACACACCTGCCCACACTCACATGTGGAATGCACGTACACAGAGAAGAGAGAGCTGAAATACGTTGTAGGGATTCTTCAGGTTTAAACTTCTGTTTCTATACAGGAAATTGAATTTGATGACTCTAAAGGAGAAACTCAGTTTGGAAGAGTGGAGGTGATCAGGGAATACATCTTGGAATAGTGGGCCTAAGACACCAGGGGCTTGGGTTAGATGAGACATGGAATCTGCTGCCGCCGCCGCTGCCACTGCCTCTTAGCTCCCCCTTCTCCTCCGTCTTCTCTTGTTTTTTTAGACAGGGTCTCCATTATGATCAGGCTGGCTAGGAACTCACAGAAATCCACCTGCCTCTACCTCTTGAGTCCTGAGATTAAAGGCATGTACCACCATGCCTGGTTGAATACTTCTTTTTTAAAGCTTTGTTTTCATCCATTCATTTACTTATTTATATTTTTCAGATTTATTTATTTTATGTGTATGAGGGGTTTTTTCGTTTGTTTGGTGGTTGGTTGGTTGGTTTTTTGGTTTTGTTTTTGCCTAAACTTGTGTAAGTGTGTCACATGAGTGCCTGGTGCCGCAGAGGTCAGAGGAGGAGGAGGGTGTTAGATCCCCTGGAACCAGAGTGGTTGTGGGCCACCATGTGGGTACTGGGAACTGAACCTGGGTTCTCTGCAAGAGCAACAAATGCTCTTCATTGTTGAGCTGTCTCTTCAGACCCTATTTTTGTTTAAAAATGTGTGTCTGTGTGTGTGTCTGTGTCTGTCTGTCTGCCTGCCTGCCTGCCTCTCTGTCTGTCTGTTCAGGAGTCTGTGCATGTGAGTTCAGTTGCCCTCAGAGGCCAGAAGAGGATGTTGGATGTAATTGGAAGTTTCTTTGGGCCACCAACCAGTTCCCAAATAAAGACATGGAGACTTATTATTAGTTACAAATGCTCAGCCTTAGCTTAGGCTTGTCCCACTAGCTCTTTTAACTTATTTAACCTATTTCTCTTCATCTATGTTTTGCCTCAGGGCTTTTTACCTTTCTTTCATTCTATATGTTTTACTTTCCTCTATATCTGGCAGGCTGGCCCTTGGCATCTCCCTGGCATCTCTTTTCTTTCTTTTCTTTCTCTCCTCTCAAGCCTAAATTCCTCCTCCTACTTATTCTCCCTGCCTATACCTCCTCCCTCGCTATTGGCTGCTCAGCTTTTTATTAGACCAATCAGGTGCCTTAGGCAGGCAAGATGAAACAGCCATACTTCTTTACATAGACAAATGCAACACATTTTACATAAACAAATATTCCACAACATGAACAAATGCAACACATCTTTGCATAGTTAAACAGCTATTCCACAACAGTTGGATCCTCTGGAGCTGGATATTGGGTGCTGGGAACTGAACTCTGGTCCTCTGTATGAGCTCTCAACTGCTGGGGCAGTGTTTCAGCCCCAGGGATCATCTAGGGAAGCCACAGTGAGTGCCTGTAATCAAGTAGCCTGGCTGGAGCAGCACATGGGTTCGAAGTGATGGCTAGCTGAGGGTGAGCTCTCTATTAGTTACTTTTCTAGTGCCGGGACAAAATGTCTATGGAGGCAACCTAAGGAAGGGTTTATTTTGGCTGACAGTTTAAGGGTACACATGGTGGAGGAGGCATGGTGGCCAGGAAGTTGAGGCGGCTGGCCTTGTTGCACCTATAGTCTGAAAGTGGGGAGATGAAACTGTCCAGGACCCTACGTTCAGGGTGGGTTTTCCTTCTCAGTTAACCCTTTCTGGAAGCATCCTCACAGACAAACCTACAGATGTGTTTCCATGGTGATTCCAAAATCATCATCAGCTCCTTCCCATGCGATGTATCGGCCCCTCACTCAGATGCTTTACTATATGGATCCCAAAGACAGTCCTGACTTCCAGAGAGTTGTCAGGGGCTTGTGTGAGACCAGCCCCTTGTGAGACGCCAAGCCTGGACTGATACCCTGGTCTCTTGTCCCTGAGTCTCTGTTTATTTCATTCACTGTGTCATTTATCAGATAGTGTGCGCCAGGCCTGGGACTTTCTCGGGAGTGGCAGTGATAATTCAGTGTCTCTTGTAGGACTGTGCCTCACCAGAGAGCAGTGGGTCCCCAGACCCCAAGAAACCAGCAGCTTCTGAGGCCGCTTCGGGAAGCCAGGAGAGGCTGGACTTCAACCGTAACCTACAAGAAGGTAGAGTGCTCGTCCAGTCAGAGGTGAGGTCCGGCCTGGCCTCTGGTGGGCCCTCACCCAGCCCTTACCCTGCTTTCTTCCAGTTGTGCCGGCCATTGAGAAGCTGCTATCCAGTGACTGGAAGGAACGGTTTCTGGGAAGAAGCTCTGTGGAAACCAAGGATGTCAAAGGTACGGGGTCTGTGTGTCGAGAGCAGGGGAGGGCACACCACCCAGAGCCTTTTTCCTTCTGTTTAGCCGCGCACTCTGGGGAGACAGGGCGGTGCCTCATACACCTGCCCTGTGTCTTGACTCCCACCTGACTGTGAAGTTTATCGCCATGCCTCACCTGGGAATCTCTAAGCAGTCGTCTGGCCCATCCCCAGGCTGGAAGCAGGTCCCATGGGATGGATCTAGGCTCTCATTAGGGACCCTTGGGACTGAGGCTTGTCATTTAACCTTCGCAGTCTGAAGTGAGCTGAGAGTTGCCACTCACTGTTGGCGCTGGAGGCTAGGCTTCCAGGACCGTCCTGAGGGCTGCTGCGTACCTCCTCAGAGTGATCATTTTTCTCAGTGTTGTTGAGTACACCCACAGTGGGAGCTTTAAATCCATGCTTTTGCTCTCCCATTTCCTGACTGGGAGCCCCCGAGGTGGAGGCCTGAGCTTTGGCATTTTCCAGAGGCATCCTGACTATAAATGGTCCCCAGTTAAGCTCTTAGGAATAAACTGCCGCCACATCAGACCGCCAGGTTGGAATGGAAGGCAGGGACGTGAGCAGACACTGTCAGATCCTAGACAAACAACTTCCCACACATTAGCTCGTTCACCCTCAGACTGACCCTTTGAAGTAACTGCCACTGTGCCAAACAATAGATTTTTTTAAAAAATCTCTTAAAGTACAGAGAAGTTGGGCACCGGGCTGGCGGGAGCCTGGGACAGAGAGGCTGTCAGATGGGTGGGTGGGCGGATAGACAGGTGAGAACTAACAAACACTCTCCGTGGCGGCATTTCCCTGCGAGCAGGGACCCAAGAGAGCCTGGCTGAGAAGGAGCTTCAGCTTCTAGTCATGATCCACCAGCTGTCCGCCCTTCGGGACCAGCTCCTCACGGCCCACTCGGAGCAGAAGAACATGGCCGCCATGCTGTTCGAGAGACAGCAGCAACAGGTGGAGCTGGCACGGCAGCAGCAGGAGCAGGTGACTGTCCACAAGAGGAGCCGGGGTTCTGAGAACTGGCGCTCCCCTGCCCCCCCGCCCCGCCCCCCTGCGCTCGTCACTCGGCCTCCTGGGGAGGGGCAGGCCCTGGAGGAGGGCAAGGGCCTGCTGTGATTCCCCTGTCGACTCCATGCCTTCCCAGATTGCCAAGCAGCAGCAGCAGCTGATTCAACAGCAGCACAAGATCAACGTCCTCCAGCAGCAGATCCAGGTGACGGTGGCGGGTATGGGCAGAGGGTGGTACTAGCCGGCAGAGCCACTGGGGAAGGGGGCCTCGGAACAGGCTCCCCCCCCCCCCAGGCTTGATGAAGAGGCCATACTTTGTCTCCAGTTCCCTCTGATTCTGGAGTCCTGTTTTTAGGGGGTGACCCCAGAATGTCTCTCCCTGCCCCCCCCCATTAAGACTCAAGGACAAGGAGATGGGCTCACAGGTGTGATATAGGGTCAGATGGATCCTTTGGGAAATTGCCCCCCCCCCAACTCTATGCCCTGTGCGTGCCCACCACACCTCAGGTCCTGGGTGGACCCCAGCTGGGCAGCTCTTTGGGTCTCCAGTGGCTTAGAGTAGGTTTCTTTGCCTTCAGCAGGTTAACATGCCTTACGTCATGATCCCAGCCTTCCCCCCAAGCCATCAGCCTCTGTCTGTCACCCCTGACTCCCAGCTGGCTCTGCCCATTCAGCCCATTCCCTGCAAACCAGGTGAGTGGGCCAAGGAAGGGCCGCCACAGAGGCTGCTGCCTTGAGATGAGAGAGGAGCCCAGACCCACTATTTATCCATGAGTCTGCTCAGGGGTCTTTCTAGGACACAGTTTGGGGTCTGCTCCGTGTAAGCATAAGTCCTTTCTGAGCTTGGCTGGGAGGATGGCCAAAGAAGAGCGTAATGCAAAGCACAGAAAGTCTCAAGAGAGAGAAGGCTAGAGAAAGGCCTGGGGAGGCTCCTTGAGGAGGGGGCACTTGACGATTGAGTCCTGGAAGCGGGGGTAAGAAAGGGAGGGAGAAGCTGGAACTGGGGTTGGAGGCTGAGGGAAAAGAGGTTGCGGAGGCGTGTGAGCGATAGGGATACGGGACGCTATTGAGGACTGGAGCGTGGGTTCTGGGCAGTGGATGCGTAGGAATCCCTGAGCAGTGAGTGCGCTGTCTCTGGTCGTGGGTAGTGGGAACGGAGGTGACTGATGGGATGATCCCAATGATTTCTGGTGATAGTGGCAACAGAGAGAGTTGGGGACAGGGCAGACACGCTGCCTGTAACTGTCCCAACAGGGTGGGTAGCAATGAAGTACTCCTGGTCTACCTACCCTCCCTGTTCCATAAGCCCACGACAGAGTACAAGCTCTGTGCCACAAAGCCAACCTCGCTTGCCAGCTGGGTTCATGGTCCTCATCGTATCCTCATACCTTAAAACCCCATCCCTGGGGCTGGAGAGATGGTTCAGAGGTTAAGAGCGCTGACTGCTCTTCCAAAGGTCCTGAGTTCAATTCCCAGCACCCACATGGTGGCTCACAACCATCTGTAATGAGATCTGGCGCCCTCTTCTGTGGACATAATAAATAAATAAATCTTTAAAAACCCCATCCCCACCCTGGCTGGAACAGAGTGCCTTGACACACCTCCTGTGGGCACTGATCGCTACCCAGTGATTTGTATACAGGCTTATCTCTGCTGAATTGCCACGCCCCCTCACTTCAAAGCCTAGTGAGACAGGGTAGGTAGGAGAGAGCATTGTATAGGCCAAGGGTAGGTTGTGGTTTGAAATCCTGGTGTTGCTTTTAAATGGCCTCATGGGCAACCCACTGAACTTCTAAGTCCTGTTAGCTTATCTGCAGCGATCTCTAGAGAGCCCTGACTAATACACCTGTAAAATGAGACAGATATTTTGAGCGCCTTACATACCACATGCTCTTTATCATATTCCTCCCAACACAGTTGCTGTGCCTCCTGCACTCAGCGGGCACAAGACCAGAACATGCCCTCCCTTGCATGTCCCATGGGAAACTCTTTAGGTTGGAAAGGGCGGGCATGGCCATGAGCCTGCGGGGGGGCCATGTAGGAAGAGGGGGTAGATGGGCCCCTGTGCTGCTTGAGCCCGATGGGAACAGAGCAAGTGGGGCCTGCTCTAGGTTCAGCCCACCTACATGTCGTGCCTAGGGTCTGTCACATGTAGTGTGATGTGTAGTGCTGGGACTGGTTGTTCTGGACTCATCTGGGACTCTGACCCCGCTTCTCTTTCCACAGTGGAGTACCCCCTGCAGCTGCTTCACAGCCCTCCTGCCCCTGTGGTGAAAAGGCCCGGGGTGGCCACCCACCACCCCCTGCAGGTACTGCCCTGCCCACTGCCTCCTGGGGGGCCCTCTGCCTGCTGTCTTTTGCTCTCACTGTCTACCTCTCCTCTGCTCTGGAAGGTTCTAGCCTCACTTTCTCCCTGAGTCCTGTCTGTCCCGTGATGGGGGGCAGGGGGGATCTTCCTTTGGTGTCTCTCACTTTCTGACTTTCTGGGTTCCCAGGAGCCCCCCCAGCCATTGAACCTCACAGCCAAGCCCAAGGCGTCTGAGCTGCCCAACGCCTCCAGCTCCCCCAGCCTGAAGATGAACAGCTGTGGGCCTCGCCCCTCCAGCCACGGGGCTCCCACAAGAGACCTGCAGTCCAGCCCCCCCAGCCTGCCTCTGGGTAAGCTTTTCTGTCCGCTCTCACCCAGGAGGACAGATGAGTCAGATGCCGCCAGGGGCATGCGCCTTCCCTTTCTCAGTTCCAGTTTGGGGTTTTTTAAAATTCTACAGTCACTGAGCTCCACTCCAGCCTCTGCGTTCTACTTCTTCCTTTTTTTCCAAAAAAAAGATTTATTTTTTAAGGTATATGAGGGCTCTATCTGCACGTACAACTCTATCCCAGAAGAAGGCATCAGATCCCACTGTGGTTGTGAGCTACCATGTGGTGCTGGGATTTGAACTCAGGACCTCTGAAAGAGCAGCCAGTGCTCTTGAACTGCTGAGCCATCTCTCCAGCCCCCTCAGCCTCTGCACTCTTAAAGCCAGGGTCTAGGCTTGTTCAGAGGAGGCCTCCTTCCATGTCCCATTTGTCCCCCAGGATCAGGTTAGACACCACAGGGTCTGGCCACTGAGCTGCAGATTGGGGAGTGTTACTTCATCCCAGCCCCTTAGCACCCTGCCACGGGCCATCCTGCAAGGGTGTGTGGGAATGGGCAGGAAGGTGCCACCACAAGGCGCTCCGAGGAGGGACATGGCAGGAAGTGTAAGAAGTGTGGGCGGCTCCTGGGATAAGGTCCTCAGGTCCCCCGCCCTTCACCTTCCTCCCTCTCCAACAGGCTTCCTGGGTGAAGGGGATGCTGTCACCAAAGCCATCCAGGATGCTCGCCAGCTGTTGCACAGCCACAGTGGGGCCTTGGAAAACTCCCCTAATACCCCATTCCGAAAGGTATGGGCCACACTTCCTCTTCCCAGAGGGCGGGAGCAGGTGAGAGAAGGTGTAGACGGGGTGACACGGGAGGTACTGATGTACAGGTTGTCCCCTGCAGGACCTCATCAGCCTGGACTCCTCCCCAGCCAAGGACCGGCTGGAGGAGAGCTGTGTGCACCCCCTGGAGGAGGCCATGCTGAACTGTGACGTGGACAGTAAGGCCTCTGGTGCTGGGCGCCGCTTCCTTCCGCTGGGGCCGTGCCTGTCCCTGATCCCTTCTCTCCCTTCTTTCTTGGGTCCTCCCGGGATAAAGTCCTCGGGTCCTGGCATGCATCCCCACTGTGCCCAGGGGTCTGTCTTTAGGTCTGCCTTCCCCTATCTTGTGGCTCCTCTTTGGGGCCCTGCTGTGCCTGTTCTCTGGCTGTGGTGGGTGCTGGCCATTGCCTTCCTCCCTATCCTCTGCTTCCCGCCTGAGCTGAGCTCTGTGTGAGCCTCCTCAGTGCCTCCTGGTGGTCATGCCAGGGATGTCTCTGCCAGCCCCAGAGCAGCTGCCTGCCTGACTCTGTCTGCCCACTCTCCAGGCGCCCGCCATTTCTCTGAGTCCCGGAACAGCAGCCACATCAAGAGACCCATGAATGCCTTCATGGTGTGGGCCAAGGATGAGCGGAGGAAAATTCTCCAGGCCTTCCCAGACATGCACAACTCTAGCATCAGCAAGATTCTTGGTAAGGGCCAGGGGATGGGTCCTCTACAGCTCAAGGGGTTCAGCCCAGGTCATAGTTCAGTAGAACTGGATTCCAGGAGACAGCTGGGTCTACTTAGGGCTTGCTTGGTGATATTCCATGCCTTGTTAAACCCTGGTAGAATCTTAGAGAGTGTAGGAGTTGAGATATAATGGGCAGGTGGATCCTAGGACCTTGTACCAGCACAGGCTCTTAGGATTGCTTCTTCCCTTGGGACTTGGTGTGTTCCATACTACCCACATAGCCCCCAATGCCTCCTAGCCTGTGCTGTGGCAATAAATGGGAAATTGGTATTCTGGACCATCAGTACCAAGACTTTAAATGTCACATTGTGTCTGAGACTGAGGAGGGGGCGGAGCAGACAAGGCTGAGGGTGATGTTTTCATGGCTGAGCCCTCCAGTAATAGCACAAGTTTATTGTCTGGAACACTAGGGTTTTCTGTGGGAGAATGCTAGGAGACCAGCTCTGACCTACTCCCACTTTTTGAAGCGTTCTTAGGTAGAGGAGAGAGGAATTAAGAAATGACAGAAAGATAGACCTGGCCAATGAAGAGAAAGACAGAAACACAGGATAGCCTCGGGAGGGCCTGGATCAATACCCAACAGCCTTGAAGTTTATTCAAAAAGGCTTTTTATAATGTGCCAAGCAACAGGGCAAAAGACCTCCCCCTTGCAAGTTCAGAGCACACAGTACAGCCAAGTATAGCCCCTTCCAAACACCTGATAACTACGCCCTCGGCCAAATCATCTCCTTATGCAGCTCTGCTGGGTAAACAAGCCCAGATCTCTGACCCTGAGTTAGTTCTCACTAGGAAGCCTCTGTGGGCTCCCACAGTTTTGTTTTAGCTCTGTCTTGCTGGGGGTGCAGCCTCGGGCCTGGCACATGCTAGGCAGTTGCTCTACCATGGAGCTGCACCTCACACTGCCCCTGGCTACTTGGTGGCCTGGAGTGGCTTCTCTCTTGTGAATGCCCTTGGGAAGACACCTCTCAGGGATGGGAGTTGTTCAGCATGAGGGTGGTGCCAACTACCTGCCATTACCAGTCTCTTCCATTCCCTTTGCCCAGCGTCCACCCTGGGCCAGGCCCTTGCTGAGTGCCTATCACCTGTATCACCTGTTGATCCCACTTGGGGACCAACGTCCAGTCAGGGCTTCTAGGGCCTGTGGCATTCAGAGAGTCTGGCCCTGAGTTCTTGCCTGGGGTTGGCTCAGGCTCTCGCTGGAAGTCCATGTCAAACCAGGAGAAGCAGCCGTACTACGAGGAGCAGGCCCGCCTGAGCCGGCAGCACCTGGAGAAATACCCCGACTACAAGTACAAGCCACGGCCTAAGCGCACTTGCGTGGTGGAGGGACGGCGGCTGCGTGTGGGCGAGTACAAGGCCCTGATGAGGACGAGGCGCCAGGGTGCTCGCCAGAACTACGCCATCCCGTGAGCAGGCCTTCCCTGGTGGCCAGAGGCAGCTGTGGCTGCTTGTGAGAGGCTGGGTTTGTGTGTGGCTGGCCTTCGTGTGAGGCAGGCGGGGCTCGTGTGGCTGCCAACCGGGGCATCTGTGTGCAGATTTGTGTGTCATCCGCTTGTGCATGATCTCTGATGGATCATGACTGTATGTGAGACTCGGGTGACTGGGGGGGGGGGGGGTCAGACCCAGAATGCCTGTGGGGCACCTGCCGCCTGACAGACAAATGCAGGGCCGATTCAGATGCCCTGCAAAGATTCAGCCTGTAGGAAGGCTCCTTAACTAGTATAACCCTGACAAGCACAACAGTGGAGTCCTGTCGACGTGGACACTAAAACGAAATAGAATTCATGTGCCACCATCCAAGAATATACCCAGGGCTCTAGATTTTCCAGCTAAAGCTGACAGTTCATTTGGCTATGGGGATGCACACACAGGGGGGCCAGGGTATGCCAGTGACCCAGCCAGGACAGGGGTGAGGCCTGGAGGGCAGCCAGTGGGGAGGGCTGGGAGGGCGCAGGGGTATGTCTGTAACTGCACCTTTTCTCTGCCTCTCAGCACGCAGGCTGGCCAGGCACAGGTGAGCTCCTCAGATGTCCTGTTCCCTCGGGCAGCAGGCGTGCCCCAGGTACAACCACTGGTGGAGCGCTATGTCCCCCAGGCCCTGGACCCCAACATGCCCGTCATCATCAATACCTGCAGCCTCCGGGAGGCAGGGGAGGGCACAGATGACAGGCACTCAGTGGCTGATGGAGAGATGTACCGGTACAGCGAGGACGAGGACTCAGAGGGTGAAGAAAAGAGTGATGGGGAACTGGTGGTACTCACAGACTGATCCCCCCCGCTAGCCGGGCCTGGCCTGTTTCCACCGGGGAAGACCTCGCGCTTCCCAACCCGCCAGGCACAGCCGGCCATCCTGAACTATGTTGGTACTTGGACTTGGGTGTGCCCAGGTGATGGGTGAAGCTGCACACTTGTAGATACATTCCCAAGGTGGGAGGAGGGTTTCTCCTCTTCACCACACCTTCGGGCACATCTGAGGAGATACTGGCCTGGCTGGGTGGGATTCCTGTGGCTGGGATAGGCCAAGACAGCTGAGGTCTTTGGCCCTTGGGGCTAATGGCCAGGGAACACTGGACGTACTCCCTCTTGTAGGTCTTGCTCCGCGAGGGGACGGCAGGTACACACCTGTCCCCAAACAGGCTTTGTTTCCGTTTTGTCATGGCCAAACCAGCCAGTTGTGGGACAAGATCTCTGCCCCGGGAGCTCCCAGGTCACTCCTCTGTCGCCTGGGTCACTTTGTACTTCGTGAAGAAGGGTCTGGCAGTTCTGTCTTTGTCTTCCAAGTCCACGTGCCTCTGGCTGCAGCGTGCGCGTGTGTGCCCATGTGCTCACATCTCCATCTCGCCTCTCTGGGCAGAAGGTATTTGCTAAGTGGCTGCTGTGAGCCAGGCACATTGATGAGCTCTGTGATGTGTCTCTTGATGCTTCTCTGGGGGCCTCTTTCTGTGCTTCGTCCCCAAATTGCTACCTCTTCGTCAGTCTGGTGTCTCAGGTTCTGTGTGTTCTCACCCAGTGTGCATTTCTGACTCCGTTCCTCCGTCGGTTCCCCGCTCCCACCACACCCACTGGATCCTCTGGGTTTCCGCAGGGCCCAGCCTGCCCCTGGGACTGGCAGTTTCCTGACCCCATGCCGACCCCTTTCTCCGTCCTGACTTTGCCAGTCAGTTCCCACGGAGCCATTTTTAGCTCCTTGTACTGTGAGAGTGTGCTGCGGCCTCCAAGGGGCATTGTCCTGAGTCCCAACCTGACCCCCAGGCATGGGGGCCAGAGGACTGATAGCGCCTCTTTTTGTCAGTGACAGCCCTGCAGAGGGGACCCCGTGGCAGCTGGTCTCCATCCCTTCGTGAACTCGGGGTGGCTTCCTTCCTCCCCACTCTGTCCTGGGGAATGAGCTTCACTCCTGATAAGCTTCCTGGTTGATTCCCAAGAAAATCAAAGCCCATTAGCACCTAGCTCCAAAGATCTGGAACAGTCCCCAGCCAGGAAGATGACCCCAAACCCCACATGGCCAGGTGCCCCCCCCCCCCACCCTGTGACCCTGTTTCTTTCCAGACTGTTTCTTTTTATGACTGTAAACATAGATAGTGCTTTATTTTGTTACTAAGAAGATAATGATGAATAACTTAACCAGCACATTTGTTTTCTGATGGCATAATAAAGACCAACCATTTCAGAATTCGGACCCTTGTTCTGCAGAGGCTGGCCTGAACCCACTCCCAAGTCTGGCACCAGCCAGGCACTGCTGCCCCCTGGTGGCAGCATGTGGGAGCATCAGGCAAAGTGTCTGGAAGATACGGCTTTGGCAAGGAGACCAAGGTGACATACTGACAGGTCTATGGTGACATACTGATGCGGAGGGAGGCAGTGCAGTGGCCTGGAGGAACAGTGTAATCCTGGCTCAGCTCTCCCCTTTGGGCTACACTGTTTCACCCCCTCTCTGGGAGAGGGAGCCCCTTGAATCCAGTGAAAGCTGTGGGCCCATCCCGGAAGAACCATCACGCACAGACACCCAGGAGCTCTCTTGTGGGCTCCCTGCCATACTTATTAAGGGAGCAGCGTCTCTAATGATGTTCTTCAAGACTCTGTGACCTTGCACTTTGAATGGGGACTTCAAAGGCATAGTTGTGACGTTCAAAATTAATGGGATTCTATAAGACGGGTCTTGGTTGAATTAATACCATCATCATGGTATTGGGGGGGGGGGTTGCAAAACTGAATAGCATCTCTTATGAAAGAAATGGGCCAGATGAACAGGGTTATGTCCTCAATGAGGGGGAGGCTATGGGGCAGTGTATATTCTACACAGGCTTAGTCCAAAGTGTATCAGTCTAGTCCAAACCCCCTCTTTATCATCTGGAAGGGCCCAGAATCAGCCTGTGAGAATAAAAAGATCCTGGTAGGTATATCCTTAGAGGGATGGTCAAAAGGGGCCAGGATCATCCAGTCCACAAACGGGGCAGGAGGGAGGAGAGTGTTCAGTTTCTGGGTAGCAAGGATAGGTACGTATTGTGAGATTAATCCTGAGCTGATAGTCTCAAAGATCACTATTTTGGCTACATATACGGACACACACACTTCACTAAAGACGTTCAGAAGAGAGGGAGCTTCAGAACCCAGGAACTAATGGTTCCGACTTGGCACTGGGGAGGGGGTTATTATTTTTATGTGCTGGTGAGACAGTAGGCATGGTGGGATTAAGACCACACACTGCCAAGAGCTAGAGGCAGTGAATCGGGGTGTCCTGATTCCTGGCCCTGTCCTTCAGAGCTCTGGCTGCTTTTCCTCCCTATCCTCATACCTTGGCGTCCTGCCCAGCCCTGAGGCAGGGGCCAACAACAAGAGACCAGCCCAGGGTTCTGGAAACTTCTTTGGCTGCTGCCTGGCCCATTTAAGTGGCCACTGGGGGGAGTGTGGCTCAAACCCCTAACTACACTCCAAACTCCCACTTTGGTCAAAACTAGATCTTGTAATCTCGCTGGGACTCCTTCTAGTCCCGAGTCCCCCTTGTTACCCTGTGGCTGGTCCTCTGCAGCCTGGAGGGCTTGGGCCCTGGCTGCCAAAGGTATTCCAGGCACCTTTGTCCACAGACCTCATCCAGCTGCTGCGCCATTACCGCCTAAGTCCTCTGGCCAACTGGAACCTCACCCCTTCCTGTGAGAAGCAGGGCATGATCAGGTGGGCACAAACAGGGACAGTGTGTTCTGGGCGCTGCCTGGAAAGCTAGCCACAAGCTCATCTGGCCCCCTCTCCACAGGCCAAAGGTCAGACCTGGGAAGATGGCCTTGGCCTGGAGCTCCTGCCTAGGATGACAGGAGAGAAGTGGGTCTCAGGCTTTGTGGGGAAGGAGCCCAGAGCCCTCCTCCTCCTCCTGCCCACCCCAGCAGCAGATTTGTCCACAGGGTGAGACCACAGAGACCCTAGGAGGCTGTGCGTGACTGACTGCAATAGGGACAATTCTGCCCCTGGTTCCAGGGTGACTGGAAATAAGGTGGGCATTGCTATGTAATTATGCCCATGGCCCTGCCCCCTCCACCCCCCAGTCTACAGGTGACCTTGGGGACCCCTCCTTCCCAGCTCTGTCACCATCTGTATGCCCGGGCACGTCTTTTCCTCCAGGCCCTCCATCAGCACACTCCGGAGGGCCTACCTCCACTGGAGCATGTGACCTTGAAGGCCCTAGCTGCCAGTGTCTACTAAAGCTGTTGCCATGACGCCTGGTGCATTTGCAGGCAAATGCCAAACAACCAGACTCTTCCCCACCCCCGCTCCGGCCAGCTGCTCCTGGTCAAGACAGTTGGGGTGTTCTCACTTGGCACTTCTGCTCTGGCCTCCTGAGGAGGCTGGTTTCAAAAATCACCTTGCCTGCTGCCAGGCAGAGTGGCTCTCCCCGACCCCGATAGCTGAGGGCCAGAGCAGACTGTGGAGGGAAGGCTGAGGGTTTCTCTTCCGGGTTCCGCAGGCCCTTCCCTTGATTGGCGTAAGTTCTTGGAGTCTGCATGTCGGCGGCCCTGTAAGCAGGATGTTAGAAGTGCAGAGGCTGTGGACGACAGCATCAGCCCTGCCCAGGTCTGCAGGATGCTGGGGCAAGGATGGCATCAGAGGTGCCTTAACTCAAGCACAGCGGGAAGAAAACTGTACCTGACCCAGCTCCTCCACACCTATAACAGGCACACTCCAAGCCACTGTCCTTTGGAGACCGCATTCCAGGAACATTTTAATGCAGAGAAACAATTTACAAATGAATCACAGTGGGGGCCTATAGCAGGTCCCCCCCACCCCAGGAACTGTAAGGACTGGGAGGCCGAGACAGCTGCTAACACTTTGGGTATCTGGCCATGCCCCCCTTGCCTCCACTGCTCTTTCCCAAATGGGAAGACTTCCTCAGCTATATGCAGAGAAGACAAAGGACAGATCCTTGGAGGGAGAGAAGCAGAGGCTGCTGCTGGCTCTGGTGCCTGCCACCACCTGATCCAAGACCAAACCTACTCCAGGTCTGCGGTTCCCTCTCCTCTGCTGGGGCCTAGCAGAAGCACAGGGGAGCTGGGGAAGGGGTGACTGGGTGGCATCTGGCTTGGAGAAGTTCGCAGCTCAGATGAGGCAGCTGCTGGCAGAGCTGACAGGCCTAGCTGGGAGCTCTGTCCCCAAGGTGACAAGCAGAGCTAGCTTCCTGCTGGCTTGGGGCTCAGCACCTCTCACCTAGGGCGGATACAGCTCAGCTGGAGGCTGGGGCACCAGAGGTAGAAATGAGCCCTTCCCTTCCCCTGCTAGGAAGGGTCAAGGGCAAACTGAGGCAGCCCAAGCTGCAGCAGGCCTGAGCTGGCAATGGTGTGCTCTCAAAGGGTGACAGCCCAGGCCCCAGCCACCTGCAGGCACTTCCTCTCCAAGCGTGTCAGGGTGAAGAGGAGCCCCCACCCCAATGCTGGGTTTCAGCCCCTCCAAACAGGGAAATGAAGTCTTCATTGGCATCCACCGGGGAGCCTTTACCATGGCTGCCCACATTCCCCAAGGGTGCCCATCGCAATGCAGGAGGGTACCCTGGAGAACAGGTCTGGCATCAGAAGCACACGGAGGAGCAGGAGGCTGGTCACTTTGGCATCTCCAAGGCCAACACCTGAGGCTTCACTTTAAAGTACTGGCTGAATCGGATCACCGCATACCTGCCAAGGACAGACAAGGAAGTGGCTGGGCGTGGAGGCTGGCAGCCTAGGGAAGACTCTGCCTCCCAGCTCAAGCCCACCGAGGTCTGGGCAAGTCAACTCTTTTGTTCGTTTTTGAGACAGGGTGTCTTTGTGTAGCCCCGGTTGTCCTGAAACTTACTCTGTAGACCAGGCTGGCCTCACACTCACATAGATCAGCCTGCCTCTGCTGAGTGCTAGGATTAAAGGTGTGTACCCCACCACCCCGCTAGGGGCAAATCAACTCTTAAAATTTTTTTCACTATGGTTTCATTTTCTTCAATCAGACTGGAGCAGCCCTCCCAAAGATGTGTTTGGTGTTTTGTTTTTATTATTTTGTAGTGCTGATGTGCCTATTGTTCACAGTGGACCTCCAGAACTTTGTAATCTTTTTAAAGCTAAAACTGTAAACTTGCGTCACTTTCTGGTCCCAGCCCAGTGAGCGCTCTGCTCTGTCCCTATGCACGTGACCCTCTGAGTCCTAAGGTCTTTTTGGTGCTGCCTTATTTCACTTAGCAAAATGTCCTCAAGGTTCATCTGCACAGCCAGTGTCTAAACAAACACAACTGTGAGCCTTTGCTTCTGTCCTCTGGGCCATACACGGGGGGGGGGGGGTGTGCTGGATCAGATGGGAATTGTATTTTTCAGTGTTTGAAGGAACATTCTTCCCTAGAATGGCCGGACCAGTTTGCATTCCCAGTTTCCCACACCCTTGCAGATGTTCCTCATTTTCTGTCCTTGGTGTCCTAACATACTCCCGTGTGTGCCCCAGTGTCTGAGCCAGCATATAGCTGAGGATGGACGGGGACAAATGGAGGAATTAATTCCCTGCCTGCAAGGACCAAGGGGCCTCATTTCATGGGCTCCCAAGCTGTCATATTAAGAGTTTGGATATGGCCCCTAAGCCTAAGGAAGAGGTGGATATGAGGGGACAGTACGGGTAGATCAAAGTCACCCCAGTGATCTGTGTACTCGTTAGCTCCTCTTTAATTTTTAAAAATATTATTAGTGTGTGGGTGCAGGGGTGTGTGTGCCACAGTACATGTGGAGGTCAAAGGACAACTTTCAGTATTCAGTCCTTTCCTCCCATTTTTACGTGGATTCTGGGGGTCAAACTCGGGTCACCAGGCTGGGCCACAAGTGCCTTTACCCACCAAGCCATCTCATTGGCCTTCCGTCCTTTCGCACTGATTCTCCGGCCTGCCTATTGGTTCCAGGTTCTGGCTTAAGATGGCACCAGCGGAGTGGGCCCTAGTGTTGGGGGGCACAGTGCAGAAGGCTTGGTGGGGGTGGGAGCACTTTCACTAGGTTTGATGGGGCTCCCTGGGCGGCTGGGGTTGGGTCAGCTGTGCAATGGAAGGACTCGGGCATTCTGTTTTGCCCAGCTTGGCCACAGGGTAGTCGGGGCTCCCCCTTCTCTGCCCCCCACCCATCCCCCCGCAGCCCCCCATACTGACCTGAGGAAGTCAAAATTGATGGTGGAGTACTGGTTCTGTATGAGTGCCCAGAGTGCCCAGAAGAAGTGGGAGGCCTGCAAACAGGCCAGAGAGGGTCAGCCTTCAACAAGAGCAGAGACACGGCCACCTGGGGTGAACCCGGGCCAATGTGGGGAGAAGTGGAGGCCAGGCCGCGGGATAGCACTGGGGAGCTCACCATCCACCAGTAAAAGGCAAGTAGAGCCAGTTCTACCCAGAGTCTATCATCCAGGTGATCAAAAGCAGGGCTCCAAAGACTTCAAGGTTCCCCAGCCTGCCTCTCTCTACCCCAGGCTCAAAGAGCCAGAAAGCCATGATTCCCAGGGACCCCTGAAAGCTACACCACCTCACCTTCCTAGGCATGGGGGCACACCCTTAGGGCTTTCTCACTCATCCCAAGCCTTGGTCACGCAGTTGCTAAGGAGGGCTCCCTCTACTGCCCTTTCCATGGCTTAGAAGAGATGTAGGTGAGCCTACAGTAAGTATGGGGTTGTTTTTGCTTAGAAGTTGAGCAAAGGTTGAGAAGACTTGTTCTTCAGGTGCAACAGAGGAGGAAGAGGGTGAGGTGTGGGCCAGGGTAGACCAGGACAAGCAATCAATCCCGGAAAAGACAGATTGTCTAAACTCTGTTATGAAAGGTGAAGCCTGGAGCTGGCTTGTCTTCCCGCGGGTTAAAGTCCTGGTCCCCTCGGCACACACCAGCAGACACCTGGCATGAACCATTTTCCTTGGAGAAATGACATTCCCAACCGAATGCCATAATGGAGTGGTGGGGGAGGAGGAGCCTGGGAGGCAAGGCTGGTACGTTGTGAGCTTGGTAGTGATGGTGGTAACAAGGAGCATTTTACTGCAGCATGAAACACTAAGGTTAGCTAGCCGAGAGAACTACCCATCCAAACAGATGAGCTGAGCGAGGGCTTTTTTTGAAATATTCATCTTGAGAGGCAAGTGCCCAGGCTGGGTGGCAGGAACACTAAGGGGACACCAGGAATGGCTGTTTTCAGACCCCTTCTTGGTGGGGTGTAGTCCACAACTGGACTGGTTAGTTTTATGTCAACTTGACACAAGCCAGAGTCATTTTGGAAGAGGGAATCTAAATTGAGAAAATAACCCCACCAGATTGGCCTGTGGACAAGTCTGTAGGGCATTTTCGTGACTGCTTTGGGAGGGTCTGGTCCACCGTGGGCAGTGTTACTCCCTAGGCTGGTGGTCCTGGATGGCATGAGAAAGCAGGCTGAGCAAGCCATGGGGAACAAAGCCAGGAAACAGCACTCCTATCCTCTACAGCTTCTACCTCCAGGTTCCTGCCCTGATGTCCTTGGATGACAGACTTAAGCTGTAAGGCAAAATAAACCCCTTTCTACCCAAGTTGCTTGGTCATGGTGTTTCATCCCTAAGAACAACTGACCCTGGGCTCCGAGTGGGGAGACTGTGGCATGTCCAAGCACTCACCAGAGCAAATCTGTTGACTTGTGCATAAAGGCGCTCTACCTCCCTGGGGGTTGGAGCCGACCCCTTTTGTGCCTCAAGATAGTAGCGCAGCCACTGTAGCTGGATCTCCCGATCTGGGTACCGGCAGTAATCAACCTCATTCACACCTAGGGAGGCAAGTGAGACCCAAGTTGCCGGAAAAGCATCTCTCAGGTTTGAGCCCAGGAGTCTCCTACCTTGAGCTGTGGGCTGGCTTGAGGAGGAGCCCTGAGAGGGCAGGCAGCTCAGTTGGTGGAGGGGGTCTCCTCTACCCAGTAGGGTACCACTTGCCTAGCGCTGAGGATGGAGAAGCTGAGTAGTCAAGAGCCTAGCACTGAGGATGGAGAAGCTGAGTGGTCAAGGGCCAGGTGCTGCTCTGTAAGTAGTGGGAAGCCCAAGGCAGTATCACCTTATACCTGCCCCTCTATAAAGTGATGATGCTTCATGGAAGGTCTCAGGCTTGCTACCACTTGACCTCAGCTCAGCCCTTGTATCTCAAGACCCTAATTCCTTCACCTTCCAGACAAGGAGTTTGCCTTCCCTATCAATGTTAAAACGTTGCTGTTCACACTGGCCTTTCCAGGGAAGTGCCCCACCTCCACTGCTCCCCATGACTGACAATAGCCCCGTTTGCACCCTCCCCTGTCCGAAGTGTTCCCAAGCTACTTCCCAGTTCCTCCAGCTCTGTGGTTAGCACAGGGTAGGCCAGGAACTAGAAAGAAGTAGTTTATTTAAGGTGGGAGCAGAGCTGGGCCACTGTCTCCAGGGTCTCTCCTTTCCTTCTTACACACTTCCCATGTGTCCTTGATATCCCTCGAGACACAGTGTTTCTGAGTTCCAAGGATGTGGGTAGTAAAGAATCTCCCCGTGCCCATGAGAAGGCCCAGGGCACACAGCCAGTTAGAGGCGGGGTTGGGTTGGATCTGTATCTTCCTACTGCCCAGAGTTTGTTTGCCGGCTTCTAAAGGGTATAGCCCACCCCTTTGGAGAAGCTCCAGCTGAACTTTGCTCTGTGCCCTGGATGAGGACTTACCACCTCTGCAAAGGCCTCCCAGCAGCTGAGCACTGCCAGACATGTGCCCTGCAGGGCAGGCCCCTGCTTCAGCTCCCCACAGCTCAGCTGAGGCCCAATGCCTCTCTCTGAGTGCCCTAGAGAGCTGGGCCCCTGGGTGCAAGCAACTGGACAGACCTGGTCCTCCAAGGCTCTAAAAGAGATGTGATTCATCAGCCTGGGTTGGGCTGGGTTGGTCAGGGGAATGGCCAAAGGATGGCTCCACAGTTGGTCAGGGCACTTCAACTTTCCTAAGCCCTAGAGGCCAGCCAGGGCACACTGGCAAGCCCACCTAGCAGCCTGCAGATGGCCCTCCAGCTGTGTCCAATTCCACTGAGGAGTTGTCCCCATGGCCCTATGCCCTGTAACCCTTACATGGATGGGTCTAGATTACCATGCATTTATAGTATAGTTGCTAAGTCTAAGGGAATGGGGGAGGGGAATCTTAATTAATTAATTAATTAATTAATTAATTAGAGACTGGGTCTCTATGTAATCCTGGCTGTCCTACAACTCAATATATAGACCAGGCTAGCTTCAAGTTCACAATGATTTGCCTGCCTCTCTGTGCCTCCTGAGCACTGGGATTGAAGGCGTGTACCACCACACACAGCCGTTTGTGTGTGTGTGTGTGTGTGTGTGTGTGTGTGTGTGTGTGTGTGTGTGTCTTAGGTCACTGTAGGTATTATACCATCTCCATTTTACAGCCACGGAGAGCAGAGAGGAGTGACCTGGACCTGAACCCCACCACTAGTTGACAACAAAACTAGGGCTGAAAGTCAGGAAATCAAGATGTGGAAATACTTTTAACTAGCTCTGCCTAGACTATTCACTTTAGGACACCAGGTAAACAGCTACTTACAGCTTTTTTGGCCTGCATTCAAGGCCTTCATGGACAATAGTACAAGTTGTACTGGGCATGAAGGAGTGCTGGCCAAGCTGATGGGGGCTGTGCCTGTCCTGAGGGGTTTTTCTTTTCTTTTCTTTTCTTTTCTTTTCTTTTCTTTTCTTTTCTTTTCTTTTCTTTTCTTTTTCTTTCTTTCTTTCTTCCTTCCTTCCTTTTCTCTCTCTCTCTCTCTCTCTCTCTCTCTCTCTCTCTCTCTCTCCCTCCCTCCCTCCCTCCCTCCCTCCCTCCCTCCCTCCCTCCCTCCCTCCCTCCCTCTCTCTCTCTGTACATGCTAGGCAAGCTGTCTACCGCTGAGGTATATCCATGACTATCTTTAATTTTAAGACAAGATCTTACTAAGTCCCCCAGATTGGCCCTGAACACATACTACAGCCCAGAAAGGCCTTGAACTGGGATCCTCCTGCCTCAGCTTCTCAAGTAGCTGAGATCACAGCACTGAACTGCTGAGCCCCACTTGGAAGGGGGTCCTTCTTAATTCACATGTCAGGCTGAGTAGCCCCTGGGACCCTATAGTGAATGCATTTCCTCGTTTGTACCAAACTGCCTGCCACATAGGCTAGCGGAGGTCAGCTCTGGAGAGGAGTTCCTTTCTGTGAGATGCAGTGCTCTTTAAAAGCAGGCTGTGCCCACCTCCCATCCATCAAACCTCAAGTCTAGAACCACGTGTGGTCCTCCCTATAGACTTGGCACCCCATCATAAGGAGGACACTGAGGTCAGAGTCAACCCCCTACCTGCAAACTCATTGAAGTGGTTGCCAATGTCGAAAGCCTGGTAGTTGTATCCTGCATATTCATAGTCGATGAACCGCACGTGGCCTGTGAGCAGAAGGAGAAGCAGTGAGGGCTGGGCCCAGATCAGGAAATGGGGCATGGTCAGACTTCCAGACCTCCACGACACACCCTCCGGGCCTCCCTGATCTCTGCCGCAACCTTCTAGGCCACTTGTATCTGCCCGTGGCATAGCTAAGGATCCGAAGCAAAGCAAGGTCTTCCTGCCTACCATGTCTGTGGGTCGCACAGCCATGGATTCAACTAACTATAGACTAAAATCTATACATTTGATCTGTGGGATGGAGATACGGCTCAGCGGTTAAAAGTACAGGCTCAGAACCCACAGGGTAGCTCATAACCAACCACAACCACAAGTCCAGGGATCCAACATCCTCTTCTGGTTTCTGTGGGCATTACATGTACATGACACACAGGCACACATGCAAACAAAATAATCATACCAAAGAACACTCATTAAAAAATTCATATGCACATACAAATCTTCGGTGTGTGACAAGGGACATCTGTATTTCCAGGGGAACTGCATTCTCATGAATAGCAAGATTGCTACAATCTCCCCTTCACATCTCTTCACAATCCCCCTGCCCTCTCAAGGCTTGGGGAAGCCACGAGGTCCTCAGAAGCCCATAAAGTCATCAGGATACATGGCTTGGGTGCCCTGATGTTGAAGACCTTCCCAACTGTGATTTGGAGTCCTTTCTTACAGTATGTTTTTGTAAGTGGTACTTTCCTGTTCCGTTTTCCTCCTCTAGATCACCATAAGGCATACCTGTGTCTTCCATGGTAAAGGACAGTCAAAGCTCAGGTCTCCTGCTCCTTGTTCTCAGACCCCTGAAGCCAGCAGACTAGCCAGCTGGCCCGTGTCCCCACATCCGAGGGGCTTGAGGGGCAGTACCTTTGGTGCCGTCATAGATGATATTCTTGCAGAGCAGGTCGTTGTGACAAAACACCACAGGGGACTCCAGTTGGGACAGGTGTTCCTTCAGCCAGGCCAGCTCCTGTCCCAACACCTCCACCTTAGGGACGTCTGCAGAAAGGCTAGACAGTGGAGAAAAAAAACATTACAGGTCGAGGGAGGTTGACTCAGCTCAGACAGGCAAGCCCTAAGCCCTAGTCCAATCACTTATTTACTGTATAGAGCTCAGACAAAAGGCCAGCCCAGCAGAGCCCCGACTTTTGTTACACATAAGCATAGCCTGTCCTGGTTCCCAGGGTTAAATAAGAAGCAATTAAAGCCTGGTCATAACATAAAAGTCACGAACTAAGCTAGGCAGTGGTGACACACGCCTTTAATCCCAGCACCCAGGAGGCGGATCTTTGTGAGTTCGAGACCAGCCTGGTCTACAGAACTAGTTCCAGGACAGGCAGGGATACACAGAGAAACCCTATCTTGAAAAAAAAAAAAAGTCACTAAAACTAAATGGTATCCCTGCTACTTTGTAAGGACAGAGTGAGGAAGGGGGACCCAGGAGAAGACAGGAGAGGTGACAAGTATCAGAGGCCATGGCTCCAGAGGAAGAGAGAATGGGGCCCATGGAATCAATAGTGAGAGGGAGAATAGACCACACCAGGAACTCCCTAGGAGGGGTTGTGCTCCTCCAAGATGAGGTTCCCCAGTGACAGAACCCCAAGAGGGCCTAGAGAAACAGGACTTTCTCAGCACGGCAGAGGGGTGCCCTGTGTGGCGCCTCATACCTCAGCTGCTGAGGTCATAGACTGTGATCTAATCAATCAATCATCTCACAGGGTTATAACAGTTGGCCAGCTACCCACAGGGCAAATATCAGAGAAACAACCGCCCCCCCCCCAACACACCCTGTGTGAGATACCTGTTTTGCCACTCCCAGCAACTAATTCCTGTCACCTGGAGTGATGAGTGTTTCCTGTCCCTGACATCTGCTAGCCTAACTAGCTTGGAGGCAGAGCAAAAATGCACAAGGCTACTTCCACCCACCCCGTGTCACTGAAGCAGCCCTGTCTGCCAAGCATGCTGGGCTGGGGAATGAGCTATCACAGGTCAATCAATGCAAAGTTGGGTAAGGACACGCTGTACTCAGGTGCTCTGAACTTTGGCCCTTCAGGTACACAGGTCTATGTACAACGAAAAAGCCAAACAACAATCTTTCAAAATTCAGAAGTACCCCTGGGAGGGGAGTGCTGGGCCTTGTCTCCACCCCTGTCTCCACCCAGGACAGCAAAGGTTCACAGAGGAAGATAATATAACAAGATGGGTTCTGGTTCACCTCTCCACTGGACAGACCTGTCTAAGATGTCCCCATGTGCCCCTGAAGAAAAGGGATGCCAATGCTAGAGGAGTCTTAGGTCTTCCATCCTACATGATTGGGAAATGGAGGCTCCAGGAAGAAAAAGAGCCTCATCCCAGATGTTTCACAGCTTGGGCATCCTTGGACCCCAGATGTCTCATTAACATGGGCACTGCTGGACCCCAGATGCCTATAGCATAGGGACCCCTCGACCCCAGGTGCCCCATAGCATGGGCAGCTCCAGACCCAAGATGCCTCATAGCATTGGCACCCTTGGACCCAACACCTCAGCCCAGCTGGGTTCTCAGCCCACCTACCATGTGCCCTCATCATAGGGCTGTGTACCCATGATCTGTTCCCTCAGTCTCTAAGACGGCGTCTCTCAACCAGGCAGCCCACGGACAGGGGGGAGGGCCAAGCTCTGTCCTCGGCCATGCACATGACCCTCCCTGAAGCTACTTTAGAACTCCCCGCTTACTCGGAGGCTACTTCATGATAAAGGCCGGGGAGGATTCCTTTGGTTTGCCCAGGTCTCAGTCTGAAAATCATGCCTGTGACAGCCGGATGCCCACTCCCAGTCGCTGGCCTCAGTCTGACCCTGCCCTATCATGCCAAGGCCACTGTGATACCTACTGTGAGAACAATCCGGGCCTATCTCCAGGGGCCCCCTTCAACGGCACTGTCCCTCCCGGAACATGGAGACCTCAGCCAGCTTTGCTGCCTTCCATCCTGCCAGCCCTAAACCCCTCCACCTCTGCAGGGTGGGCAGTAAACAACTATCGCTGCCACCCGGAAACATGCTCACCCCAGAACCAGCGGAAGGGATGAGGGCTGGGGTCGCTGAGAGCTTGGGACTCCTGCCAGTGGAGAGACTGCCACATGGCCATCTCCACTCAGTTCCCACTGGACAAACACACATTCTCCTCTAAGGGACCAACTTTCTACTGCTCCAGTCTCTTGGCTTCCCATCTTTGCCCACTCATCAGACCACCCATCAGTATCCCCTCATGATGTCCCTAAGGACTCAGGGCCATCAAGTCACCATCTGCAGCCTCTGACACAGTCTATCCTCCATTTCCACTTACCCACCAAGCTGCCCCAAGCAATGTTGCCCCAAATGTGTTCTGTGCTTCAGGGAGGCCGCCTAAACGCAGTCCTGGTCCAGTAGGCACACTCTCTGGTCTGGCCTGGCAGAGTACACTCAGCAAGTACTCTGTGGGGGACAGGTTCTCCCAGCTTGGGTCTCCCAGTCCTAGAACCTGCCCCCAGCTTATCCCCCTGCCTCAAGTGCACAACCAGCCCCTCACCAAGGCGGTCCTTATGCCTGCTAGACCCTTTCCTAAACCATAGTTCTGGCTCAGATTCCTTTGTACTAGTGTGCATGGGGGGCACACACTTATAATTTTAATACTTGGGCAGTAAGACCATGAGTTTAAGACAGGTTAGCTTGGGCTATGTGAGTCTGAGGCTAGTGTGGGCTACATAGTGAGACCCTGTCTCAAACAAGCATACAAAAACCAAACACACCTTTATGACTTCCTGATGCTTGTTCACGTCAATTCCCCACTCCACAACCTCCTAAACGTCTACTCCAGCCACATTTACCTACTCGGTAACTGTCAACAGACCCCCCCCCTCCAGGCTGTCTCTTGAGCTGGAGCAAGCCTCTCATCTTGCCCTGCCACCTCTGCCAAGATGACTTTTGCTGCCCCTTCTTACCTCTGTGTGTATTACACACCCTGCCTTCTTTTGTGCCAAGCACAGGCATGTTCTGTTTACCCAGATGGCTCCTAAACTCCTTACAGGCAGGGACCATGTCACAATCACCTTCACTTTCCTGCCATTTTAATCCCAATGTTTGTGAAGTGAAGAGTTGAATAAGTCAGGGCTATGAGGTAATGCCAGGAGTTCAAGATGCTCCATCTAACTCGGATGACTGTTCAGGACTGTCCTGCTGTGGGATATGCAAGGCAGTTCTAAAGGGTGAGGGGATGATCCTATAGAGAGGCTCAGAGAAGTGAAGCCTTGATTTCCCCAAGGCCAACAGCTTGACAAGAACAAAGGAAGAATTTGGTTAGCTCTTCACCGAGGACCCCTCTCTTCTGGACAAGATCATTCACCACGGCTACACAGGACAGCAGTCAAAGGATGCTGTGGTGTCCGTTCATGAATGAGCACCAGCCCTGCACCGAGAAATAGCAAGTCCCATCTCCACCTGTCAAATAACGGTGCTGGCTAAAGGGATGTGTCACACTCTAGTCTTCAGGGATATGGTAGTCCTTGTCCCAGGGTCTGATGCTAGGGCCATCCTGGGCACTCATAGCACGCTCACTGGGTGTGAGAGTTTAGATAAAGTCATGGTGTGTGGAAGGGATGAATTATGGGATCAGAGTTAATGACTGCCATGGAAGAGGAGGGAATGAGACTCCTTTCTCTCAGACCTCCCTCTCGCCACCTCACTCTGAACACTTCAGAAGAGGCAGTGTTCAAACTAATTGTATATTTCAAAAACTGCTGGAAGAGAGGACTTTGAATGTCCAGCACAAAGAAATTATAAACATTTGAAGACATGTGTCACCCCAATCTCATCATCACATATAGTATGTATAATTATATGTCCGTCAAAGACATTCAAATACATTTTAAAGGCAGTGCTTGCTGGGTATGATAACACACACCTTTAATCGCAGCTCTTGAAAGACAGAGGCAGGCAGATCACTGTGAGTTCAAAGCCAGCTCGATCTACATAGTGAGTTCCAGGCCAGTGGTGGCTCCATTGACTCAAAAAAAAAAAAAAAAAAAAAAAGTTGATGTTTAATCCTTGCAGGATATTTGGAATGTCGGAGACCATGTTGTGGGATCTTTTCCATGCCTTAGTCTCCAAGGTGTGTCAGGAGTTGGGTACCTGCAGGCCAATGAGCAAAGGGGGAGTTTGGGGGACCCTGTTTTGCTTGAAAGTAGAATCAGGATGGGAGGGAGACCTCTGCCCCTGGAAAGAGCACTTCACGGAGCAGTGGGTGTGTGAAGGAATAAAATGGGGACCTGGTTCCCAAAGGCACACAGAGTTGTCCAGGCAATCAGCAGGAAACCGTGGCATTCCAAGGGCATGGCTGTCTATCTACTCTTATGACCTACTGAGCTTAGAACCTCAGCTTCTCAGAGGCTCCGCTCTCCCGTGGTTCCAAAGACAGACAGTCATCCAGCATTAAGTCCTCAGGTGGGAAACTAGAACCTCACTGACAGCCTGACAGGGGAGAAGAGCTTCTTTTTGCAACCCTAGTCTCGTCTAAGGAAAATGAGAGTTGTCCCTAATCCTACCGAGAACTCAAAGAGAAAGAAGTCCTGCTGTACAAAACTGCTAATCCATGTTGCTAAGATGCAGCCAATAGCTTTTCTTTGCCTGGACTGTGGCTCAGGATAGAAGGTGCCCGAGAGAAACTCCTCCTCACTGGGAACTGCATCCCTGGACTTTCTCTAAGAGTGACCTGGAGCCAAAAGTAGGGGGCGGGGCAGAGACATTGGCAGCCTTGAGCCCCCTCAGATCTCTGTACCTGGGATTGATCTCATCCTTGACCAGCGTGAAATAATGATGCATCTTATGCCAGAGGGTGGGCTTAGGCAAGCTGCCATTGGCGTGGATGGTGTGAATCTTTGCCATTTCTAAGGCGATTAACCTACAACAGAAATGGGAGGAACAGTGAGTGTCAGGACTGGGCTTGTCCTCCTGCCCAGCCCCTCCTGACCAGAGAGGGTTTAGAAGGTTCTGGGTACTAGCCAGAGGGCCACATGTGGGATCTTGACAGGTCCCAGGAACCGTTGGTCTCCAAACAAGGTTTCAGTAGAAGGCAGGAAAATGCAGTAAGACCTTTAGCAATTGCTCTTTTTCTATCCCGGAGCTGGACCAGAGAAAAGCAGAGGACCATTCCCCCCAGGCCAGTGGCTTGGCCTTCTCCAGCCTTCTCATAGCTGCCCCTGAGAACACAGGGACAACCAGGCATAAGGGCAGTACCCCACCTCCTGAGTTTGCCCCAACCTCTCTGGAGAGGTGGCAGCAGGTCCCTTTCCATGAAGAGAATAGTGGGTGTTGATGCCAGGCAAGGAGGAAATGTTAGCTTTTTATCAGTCTGGCCAAGATGGAGAGGCTGGCCCAGGGCAGCCCCTTCTGACTCCACAGGGAGCTGATGCTGGAGCGGATACCAAGGACACAAAACAAGCTAACCTTCTATCTCCAAGTTCCTCTACAGACATTATCCAAGGTCCTGGGGGAGAATGAGCAGTTGTCTGGGGGAGGACTGGGTAGCAGGGAGGTCTGCTGGGAGTGAGAAGGGACTGGCCACTGTGGAGGGAAGGACTTTGATAAGAGCCTCACATCAAGGCCAGTGCCAAGGTCAGCATGGAGGCTGGGGTCCCAGCCGGGCTCTGCCAACCCTAACTGCCTGCCAAGCGACATCCAAGCCTCTGGGCTTCCCTTGCCTCTGTCTGTTGCTGGAATAATAATCACTGGGAAGAACAACAAAGACCCTGGTTGTTTGAAACCTTGTTATGCAGTTGTCCTAAGGCTACTCCTCCCCTTGCCCAGCCTGGGAAGGGACCAGCTATACACCATCAGGATGATGGCAATTTCAGGTTCCTCCCCAAGCCTCCCACTTCCTCAAGGGTGGAGGGCCATTAGCAGCTGAGGAGGTGCATGGAGGTCAGAGGTCCTGGGGTAGGTGAGAGCCCACCAAGGAGCTGGGCAAAGCGAAGACAGATCTGAGGCCCAGCTCTGGTCTTCCTTCCCTAGGAAGATTCTAAACAGAGCAGTTCCTTGAATGTCAAAAGGACTGTAGTGTGAATAGCAATTGAAGTAACTTCAACACTCAGCATTTTTATGCTGAAGAGCCTCAGCAGAGCAGGCTGAGGGTGGGCTCAAGAGATATGGAGTGGGGGGTGGGGGTGGGGGGAAGCGCTTTCCTGCAGACACCCTGTCACCCTGTAGGGTGGGGAAAGCTCCATCCTGGGAAAGTCACCAAGGAAAGGCCTACCTCCTACACCCACCCCAATTTCTGGCTCTCCCCCAAACACCAACTTCTTATTATGGCACCTAAATCCCCTTCAATCTTCCTGACAGTGGTTATTGTTTCCAGAAAGAGGATGAGTGACGGATGAGGTTCACAGAGGCGAAGAGAGACTAGGAGTGGTGAGAACCTGCCAGTGTTTGAGCTTATTTTCACAAGACTAAGGAAGGAGCAATGAGAAAAGCGGGCAGGGTCCCCTGTACCCTGCTTTGACCTCTCCTCTCCAGTTTGGGTATACTCAGCTTGAACCCCGATGACCCCCACATAGGTGGGCATGCCCTTCACGCACATGCCCCCACCAACACACAGCTATAACACACAACTCAAATACAATGTCCTGGGGCCGCCAGAAGTCTCAGAGGTGAGTGTGGAGGGACAGCCATGTATGCAGAGAGCCAAGTGTATTTACTTGGGTTGAATGGTGGGCAGCTGAGGAGGCCCCAGAAAGCCAGGCCTACCCCTAGGTGGGCATTACTACCTTCAGGATGCAAGCAAAGTCTCTGTCCTCTTGAGATGGACACCACAGATGCCAAGCAAAGCACCTGGGCAGACCCTGCACTGTTGTCCCCAGCATTGGGAATAAACCTCAGCTTGCCCGTGCCTCACTATGATAGCCTGGTGGCCTTCATCCACAAACTCATGCCACTGTGGGGAGGTAGAGGATACTGCTTGACTCTCCTTCTTGGTCTAGTGGGAGCAGAGAGGGTAGTGTACTGGGGGCTGTTTGGATCCTGGTCTAGTGAGAGCAGAGAGGGTGGTGTACTGGGGGCTGTTTGGCTCTCCCCATTTTGGGCCCTACAGTAGCATCCACAGGGTTTGAAAGTTAAATGCAGTTCCTAGGCCCTATATATCCAGGTATTCACTGGGAGCTGGGCCCGGTTCTGGTGGGCCTTCTGCATGGAGGCTTAGTCTCACTCCAAACGTGCATGGGTCTCCACTGTCAGGAAACCCAAAAGGCCCTCAGCTTGGGAGATGGGGAGGGGGGGAGGCTAGCTCCAGAAGTCAAGTTCACCCTGGATAAGGCTGTTTGTCTTCACACCTTTCACTCTCTGCAAAAAATGGGAGGGGAGCTGTGCAAGGCAGCGCACGCCTGTAATCCCAGCACTTGGGAGGCAGAGGCAGGTGGGTCTCTGTGAGTTTGAAGCCAGCCTGGTCTACATGCAAATTCCAGGATAGTCAGGGCTACATTGAGAGACCCTGTCTCTAAATAAATAAACAAATAAATAAATAATAGCAAAATGAAGAAAAAGGGAAAAAAGAAAGACAGGAGGGTAGACAGCCTGTGTACCTTCAGAATTTGCCCCAGATTTCATTTACAGGCTTCTGGATGTTTCCGCATCTGACACAGGGTGGGCAGAGGCTTGAGAAATGGTGGGGATGGGGTGGGAGGAAACAACAACAAAAACTGGATCTCTGCTCCATTTACGGGACCACTGTGTTCTGGAGCTCATCCTTCCTATGGCTATGGAATGTTGCAGCCTCGGAGCAGACAATATCGACAACTATTTTCAAAGCAATATGAAAATATGACTTATGACGTTTATGACTTCTTCTTCATGAACCCCACTACAAGAACCTCAAAACCATAGCCTTAGGAGGAAATTGTGCATAGTGCCCTGTACTCTACTCACCTGAAGAGCTTGGGTTCTCTGATGTGCTCCGGTCCCAGGGCCACACCCTGCATGTACTCATAGCACAGCCCGTTCTGAAAGGTGCAGTAGAGTTTGGGGGCACAGCCATGTGCTCGCAGCAGCTGGAAGTTCCTGACCTCATTCTCCCGGTCCACCAGCAACTCTGTCCGCTCCCCATACACCCGGACCAGGACACAGTCCCGCATGTCCTCCTCCACATAGCAGGCCACTAGCTTGTTGGTGATGCCATCTTTGAAGCGCTAGCATGGGGAGAGGGCAGCTATGGGTGGGAGAGTGGGGTATAATCCTCTGGTCTCTTCCCAGGGCTTCAATCAAGGCAGATTGGGCTCATCGGAATACTGAACACAACCCCACACCAGCCAGCACTACATCTGCCTTGGAGTGGATTAAAACACAGGCGGAGAAGGGCAGCAGCCACGCTGAGCCCATGCACACTCACTCCGCCTAAGTCTGCCCCCAGAGCATGGGATTTGGCAGAGTGGGCATGTCCACACTAGGCAGGAGGTAGCCGCCCCCTCCCTTCCTTCTCCATTCCGACCCTGAAAGCACCCACCACAGAAGGGAATATGGCCCAGGAGGGCTGGAAACTGCCCAGACAACCCGACCAGCTGCCTCTCACCAAGGCAGGCAAGGGTTCTCAGCTGTATCTCTTGCTCTCCACCCAGTGGCAGAGGGACAAGGAGGATACTGGGGTTGGCACTCATCCCAGGGCTCTGGTGGCCAGAGGTCCTTGAATCTCTGAATTCCACACCAGAAGGAAGACACAGGAGACACCAGGGGTGGGAACAGACTCTGGTCATGGCGATAGGGAAGAGGAACCATGAGCTGAAGTTGTATGGGCACAATGTAGACAGGGCTGGATGGGACTTGAGAGGTCACCTGAACCCATTCTGGGTGAGGAAACAGGCCTAGTGAGTAAGGATTAGCATTTGCTATGCTAGTGCTGGATTTCATTCCAGGTCTGTCTTGCTCCTGACTGGGTCTTCTGAAAAAACGCTACCACACTCAGCCCAGATTCTCCTCAGAGCTGTGCCTTCCCCCTCTCAGAAGGTCTGTGACACGGAACTCTACCCCTCTGCACCTTCCTGCGCAGGCTGCCCAGGCTGTGGGTGGCTGGATAGGTGTAAACATTATTTTTAAGAGAATACGGAGGAGTTGGGGATTTAGCTCAGTGGTAGAGCGCTTAGGCAAGCGCAAGGCCCTGGGTTCGTCCTCAGCTCTGGTCAAAAAAAAGTATTTGTTTGGGGGTGGGGTGGGGATTTAGCTCAGTGGTAGAGCACTTGCCTGGCAATCGAAAGGCCCCGGGTTCGATCCTCAGCTCCAAAAAAAGAAAGAAAAACAAAAAGAGAGAGAGAATACAGAACAGCTGGGGAGTAAGCTAGGGGCCAAGGTGAGCAGCTCTGTCCACAGGTGTGTGTGGGAGAATATATCCAGCGGAGGTGGGAAGACAATCTGTATGTTGGGGGTGGGGGTGCGAGGGGAGGCGTTGCTCAGAGCTAGCCTGAGGCCGTAGTAAAGGTGCTTTACTGGAATTCTGAATTCCACAGGCTGGTTCCTGGGGCCCACAGGGAATGCTCAGATCCCTGAGGGTTTGGTTCTCATGTTAGGGTGAAGGAGTAGGGGGAGGTTTCCTTAAAAGTTCGTGCCTCCTCGGGTTTCAGAGTGGCTGAGTGCGCACTTATGGGCAACTAGGGGGACAAGCACTCAGCGACAGGGGGTGGGGCCGCACGCGCAGCATGCTGACAGTGGGCAGGTAGACTTGAGGCTGCATGCTTGGGAACCCCTGGAACAGGAGAGTGGGGAGGGTCCAGGGAAGCGTGAGCCCAGCTTTGCATAGGGATCAAAAGAGATGGAGAGCTAAACACATATACAAACCACGGTCCAAAACCTTTCCTGCGCAACAGCCGCGCAACCCTGGGACCCGCACTCGGGAGGATGCGCTGACGGGCGTCCACGCAGCCCCGCTGCAGCTCAGGCAGGGCCCCATCCCCGGCCTCGCTCCCTCTCGGCTACCTTGGTCCGAACTTGCTCGGGCTTCCAGTGCGGTCGCAGCTCCCGGATGAGGCACAGGGCACCGGGGAGGATGTCGTCCTGATCCACCGTGACGCCGAAGCACGGGACGGCGGCCCTCGGGGGCTCTGGTGGCTCCCAGCAGCCAACGCTGGCCGCCGCCTTCTCCTCCATGCCCCATGAGCACTGCGGGCAGAGCGCCTGCTTCCGCAGGTAAAAGGGCGAGCACCGCACTGGAGCTGAAGGGGGCACAGCCATTCCCAGCAGCCCCACCCCCTCGGAGCCGCCGCGCCCGCGTTAGCCCCTACGGGGGGGCCTTGAGAGGGAGTGGGAGTGGTCGAGGAGGGGCCAGGGGAAGTCCATGACTCATGAGCTAGCTGCCCGCTCCGATCGCCGGCGCGTAGCCCCGCAACACAGCTGGCCGGGGATCGCCCGGGGTCCGCCGCGACAGTGACAGCACGGGCCGTAGTTACGCCCCCTGCCCGCCCCGCCCCCGCCTCCGGGCCAGTGCCGCCCGCCACCTCCCCTAGCTGGGGCCGTGGCTACCTGGAACTCGGGGTGGGGGTGATGCCCCGCCTTAATGACGCAAAGGGCGGAGCCTCAGGCCCCTCCCCAGGTCCCTGCTTGGGCATCCTCTTGCGGGATGACCCGTTTCCCATTGGGGCCCACAGCTCTTTGCCAGCTCTTTCTCAGTAGCCAAGGGTAGGGCGTAGGGCTGGGCCGGGGAGGGCTCGTCTTTGTCCCCACCTCATCCTGGAATATGGAGATCGGCTGCTCCCAAAGTGTGGGCTTTGGCTTGCCTTCAAATCCCTGGACCCCTGGAAAAGGTCGGGCTGCATTTCTAAGGCTTCCAGGCATCACTCACCACCACAAACATTCAGTGGAAAGCCATATGGTGATGGTGCCGGAGTGAATGTCCCGTAGGCAGACTGGACTCTAACTGAACATTCCCGGGTTCTTTATGAGTACACGAGCACATTGTGACTCACTAAATAATCCTTAAATCTCCTCCCTGTCCTGAGAGGCTGACTGGGCCCAGAGAGTAGGTGTGTGCACAGGTGCCTGCAGCTCAGTGCTTTGTTGAGCAAAGAGGTGATCAAAGGCCTGGCACAACCTATGGACAGAAGTGCATGTGGAGTGGCTGAGGATACAGATCCTGGAGGAAAGGATGATAAATCCTGTGGCAGACTTGCTGTGGAGAGGAAACTTGTGGAAAGATGCAATGCCAGCCTTTGGAAAGCCCCTCCCTTGGCCATATGTTCTGGTCACCTCCAGAGCAAACCATATTACCTACTTACTGCCTTCTGCTATAGCAAAACTTGCCTCAGAGACCTCAGTGCTTACCACCTCACACTGCCGCAACTTGAAAAATGCCACAAAATGGATGTGTTTCTGTGTTCCCAAGTTGTTCTTTTGACCTATTCAGGGAGCTCTCAACCACAAGGCCCTTTGATTCTTACTGTCCAGAACCCAGGTCTTCTGGTACATTTTCTATGCTGATGCCTCTTACAGTGGCCACCAGCCTCACGTGGCTACTCAGCCCTGGAATGTGCCCAGTGCGGCATTTTGTGTAACTTTAATCTTAATAAGGATGTAAATTGCCATTTGGAGCCACTGTGTTGGACATTGTAGCTGATTGATAGAGGATGAACCGCCTACTTAAGGTCATGAAGCCCCAGGATGCCAGCGTTGGAAAGGACATTGCCTCCAGCTCTTTCTTTTGCAATAGGCAAAGAAAACCATGCAGGGCAAGGGATCATAATCAGTGGGAGTCCAGGCTCTTGTTCTCAGCTCTGTGCCAGGACTTAGCAAGCAGCTCCTACCATGCAAATACCACCTCGGAGAAGCCCGGGGACCTTTAACCCCAGGAGAGTGAAATCCTACCAAGGGCTTCGTTGGGACACTCAGTACCTTATACTTTTTGGTCAAAAGAGGGATGAGAAGCTACTGGTAGATGCTGCTTTCTCATCCCCTAAGCTATGCAGCCTGGCAGGCAGGTGAGTGGGAGAAGAGCCCTCAGCCTGTGGTGTCCTCAGGCCTTGAGGTGGAAGATAGCAGCCTGTGTGTGTGCACCCGACCCAAACCAAGGTGTCTGAAGCCCTGTCCCTGTGTGAGCACCACTCTCATGGGATTGAGGTGGAAGTCCCTAGGGCCTGAGTCATCTGGACTGGGTTCTGGGGTAGTTTTTCATTGTTGTTCAGGATTCTTTCCTGCTTGACTCTTCACCAAATGATCTTGGGAAAATTCCTTTCCCAAGATCATTCATGTACTTATCGCATGTGAGGTACTTATCACTGTTGGATATCGGAAGTCCTGTGTTCTTAGGTGGTGATGACTTAGACTGCCTGTGTAAATGGTCACCTGAGCAGAGGTATGCAGAGCAAGCTGAGGGGAGTTTCCCAGGGAACTCCATGTAAGGTCCAGTTGCTCAGCACCACAGAGCCTGGGATCAGTGTTGGCTTCTGTGAGCATCTTTCTGACTGTCTTAGTCAAGGTTCCTATTGCTGTTATGAAACACCACGACCAAAGCAACTTGGGGAGGAAAGGGTTTGACTTCCACTTCCACAGTTCGTCAAAGGAAGTCGAGGCAGGAGCTCCAGCAGAGTGGGAACCTGGAGGCAGGAGCTGATGCAGAGGCCATGAAAAAGGGCTGCTTACTGACTTACTCCCTCTAGCTTGTTCAGCCTGCTTTGTTATAGAGCCTGGCCCCACCCGCGATGGGCTGGGCCATCCCTCATCAATCACTAATTAAGAAAATGTAGCCGGGCGGTGGTGGCACAGGCCTTTAATCCCAGCACTCGGGAGGCAGAGGCAGGTGATCTTTGTGAGTTCAAGGCCAGCCTGGTCTACAGAGCGAGATCCAGGAAAGGCCCACAGCTACACAGAGAAACCCTGTCTCGAAAAACAAAACAAAACAAAAATGTTCTATAGGCTTGCCTGTAGCCCCATCTTATGGAGGCATTTTCTTAATTGAGGTTCCCTCATTTCAGATGACTAGCTTGTGTCAAGTTTGTTGGGGAAAAGGACCAGCTTAAGAAACCCACCCTGGCTCTGTAATCCACTCTGACCCTGAAACCAGAACCAAAGAAACACACCCTGACCCTGAAAGCAGTGTCCAAGAAACACACTTTGGTCCTGGAACCAGAGCCCAAAGGCTAAAAAGAGCCAGTGAAAGAAACACATTTCCGCCCTGAGACCAGAGCCAAATCGGCCCCCTGACCAACTAACTGATCATGAAACCAACCAATCCCTGAGAAGGAAAACCAACTAATTCCTGAACACAACATCTAGCCAATCTGAATTTGTCCAAGCTCAAAGGGATTGAAATCTGACCAATTCCCACCCTAAAAATCATCTCCCTGGAAAAACTCCGCCCCTAAGAAGTCCTATATAAGCCCTCACCTGTTCTGTTTGCAGCTGCCTTTCTCCACCCTGGCAGAGGCAGCCACCCTCCTGGATTCTTCCCTCCCAATAAAGCTCTTGAATGGGGTTTGGGTGAGACCTTCTTTGCCCTGGAGCAGAGACAGAGCCTGGGCAGCTGCGAGCCGAGCAAGGCTGTAACACTTTGGCTGGGGAAACCTTCCCCTAGTGGCACAGATTTGTTACACTCCCGGGGGACCTGAGCAGAACTGTAACAACTTCACGGGGGAAACCTTCCTCTGCTGGGGCAGAGTTGTTACATTGGGGAAACCTTTCCCTGCCGCAGGGCTGTGAGCTGCTAGGCTTACAGTGACTTGTGGTATTCCTTGGCTCCAGCTACCAGGAACCCTTTCCATCCGAGCTGCAATGCTTACAAAGTTTACATAAAACTAGCCAGTATATTTACCTATACTCTATTGCAGTAGCCCTAAGGGGTTTTTTTCCCCAATGGCCCTAGAGGAACAGGGGCCTATCTCTGCAAACTCCCAAGCCAAGGTTGCATGAACAAGCTCTATGTGAATCCTGTTGACTGTAGAAGGAACGCATTGACCTTGTATATAAAAAAGCATGTGGGGGCGGGTGTCTGTTTTGTCACATTCTCCCTCTCTCTGTCTCTCTCTGTGTCTCTGTGCTTCTCTCTCTGTCTCTCTCTCTGTCTCTCTCTCTCTGTCTCTCTCTCTCTCCCCGTGTGTGTGTGTGTGTGTGTGTGTGTGTGTGTGTGTGTGTGTGTGTGTGTGTGTAGAGGCCAAAAGACAACTTCAGTTATCATTCCTTTGGTATCAAACCCCGAGGATCTGCTTGTCTCTACCCCCCACCCCCTTTTTTTCTTTTTTACTGTAGGTTCTGGGGATCAAACCCAGGCTCTCACACTTGGAAAACAAACACTTTACGGACAAAGCTACATCTCCAGCCCCATCTGTCCTATGTGTCTTCTCCACATGTGACCACACAACTGTCCGTCCGTCCTGCTCCAGACTCAAAAGAAGCTACCCGAAACAGGCTGTAAATGGGAAGTCTTTATTCTGTCTTTCCTCAAAGCAGGGAAGGGTGAGGGCAGGCGAGGGGGCAAGCACTCATGAGGAGCTGTGTCCAGTGTCCCTGTAGGGGGGGCAAGCCCTGACCAAAATGGCCCTCAGGAGCACCAGCTTTGCCTCGGCCTGAAGCTAGGGTCACTGGGTGACCGAGAGCGTTAGCGGGCCAGGGCAAACCCAATGCGATTGTTATGCCGATCAAACTCTGTGTAGAACTTGCGGATGAAGCTGGCACCCAGGACCCAGACAGGCCCAGTGGGTGGCGGGATGTCCAGACCATGGAGAGCCAACGTGCATAAGTCATCAGCCCTGTAGGGATCCTGGCAAGAAGCCGGAGGCTTGTTCTATTTATTGCTCACGACACAACCCCTTCCCACCACCCGACCCCAGCTTGTATGCCCCAACTCTTCTACATCCTTCCAGAACCGTTTTAGCCCAGCCTAAATTCCAGCCTTCCTGGGGCAGGCAGGCACTGGGGCAGATATCAGGCAAACAATGTGTCTACCCTGTGTTCACAGGCTCACTTAGCTTCTGACCCAGACCAAATCACTGAACTTGTCTAGGCCTGTGAGCATGAAAAGGGCAGAGAAGTAAAAGGCCTCTCGGAAATGGAGAGAGGACTGTCGCTGAGTCACAGCATGAGTTTTGTTTGTTTGTTTGAGCTGTCTGTTTGTTTATTGGTTTTTCGAGACAGGGTTTCTCGTTGTAGCCCTGACTGCCCTGGAACTTGCTTTTTAGACCAGGCTGGCCTTGAACTCACCTGCCTCTGCCTCCTGAGTGCTGGGATTAAAGGCATGTGCCACCACCGCCCAGCTGAATCTGGGGCATTTTGAAAACTCTGACTTCCTGGTGCCTGTCATGGAAGTTCTGATGTGCTGGGCGAGGCATGGGTACTGGGATTGTTAACAGTTCTCTAGATGGCATGAGCTGCGTTCATGACCCACTGGGCTAGTAGGTGATCTGTACATTACAGCTTCTCTCCTTTCGGCAGCCCCTGCCTGCTTTTCTCACTGAGCCTCACCTGTAGCACGTAGTCCAGACTGGTGAGTGTGTAGGCTCTGCCTCCCAGGTGGAAGGAGATGTCGGGGAGGGTGGGCACCTGGCTACAGTCCACAACATACTGGGGCAATGAAGAAAGCTCTTTTCAGTGTGGAGAACTCTGAGAAGTCCAGAGCCCTGTGCCAGAGAGTCCTGGACACAGTCTTTGCTCACCCTCCACGGGAGACATGCCACCCATTCAGGGAGTATGAGGGGTAAGGAGGAGATGGCTTGAAATGGCTTTGTCTGGGACTCAGTACTGTCCAGGTGGGTTGGAGACTAGAGCCAGGTGGCGCTACCCGTGCCCCATCCCACCCCCCATCCCCTCCTCACCCCAATCCCCTCACCCCATCCCCACCCCCTGCCATTCTCTCCACCTATTTCTTACTTCATCTGTGCTCTGCTCCTTGGCTCCCAGGGTTTGCATGATCAGCTTCAGAGAGCTCGTAGGCCCCGAGATATAGGATGCACCAGTGTCCACCACTGCCATGCAGCCCTCTGCACACAGCAAGGTGGCGGACCCCACAGATACCCTGCGGAGGCTACTGTTAGACGGGCAGACAGACAGACAAAAAGGCAGGCAGGCAGATGCTGCCAGGCAACCCCCAGCCTGCATGTCTTTCCCAACTGAGGGTGATAGGAGGTCATACAAGTGGTCTTGTGGTTCATTGGAGGGAAGCTGAGGCACTGAGAGAAGGTGCTGGCTGTTCCTTGTCATCAACACATAGACTAGAGACTCCGCCTCCTCTCCCAGAGTCCTCTCCTTCCCATCCTCAAATCCCATCCTGGACAGAGCTGGCAGAGGGCAGACAGTGGCTGGGCCGGAAGGAATGGCGCCCCTCCCCCCTTTACCCCAATCCCAGTGACAAAACCAGTTTGGAGGGTTGGGAAGGTTATGATTGCTCACCCCTTCATTGTGATCTGCCAGGAGCCAGTCTTGCTGATGCTCACATAGTGAAAATTGCCTTGGTAATGCTGGGGGTCACTGCCCCCCAGCACCAATTCTCCCCCCAGCAGGTGGGAGCTCCTAAAGGAAAGGCCAGCAGAAGTTAGAGACACACAACCTTTGAAACCTGAGACTTCAGGGATGAGGGGAAGTTGAGTGAGGTGCAGGGTGGGGTGGAGGGCTTTGGGGTAGAGGCAGGATTTAGGGGGTGGATGGCAAGGCTGTAAGCTGTAATAGAGTGGTACACAGAACCCATTGTTTCTCTCCCTTGCTGGCCCCTCCCCAGGGGCAACAGAATGTATTTCTAAGGCTGTCTAGCTGCCTCCAGAAAACCGTCAAGTTCAAGGATACAGGATAGATGCAAATAAGTCATAAATCATGTCTTCCTCACTCGGGTGCAACAGATGTGTGGGGTAGACTCCAGACTCTAGAGTCTAGGGAGAAATCAGACATGTAAGGGAGCTGGGCCTGATGAGTGGGAGTCTGTGTGGGTGGTGGCCATGATTCCGGGACAAAGGTCCGGGGAGTATTGGAGTTCAGGGCCACATGGGGCTCCTGTCTCCTAAAGATTTCTGTTGAGGCTGAGAGAGACGTAGAGACGAGGCCTTCTTTGTGGGCCAAGTTCAGCAGCCCTCTTGTTTGGTAGGGGTAGAAGTAATTCTCACGCTTCAGGCAGCTGAGTCGCCAAAGAGTGAAATCACCCAGAGCCTGGTGGACATGCAGTACCTGGAGCCAGGCTCTCGTTCCCAGTCAAAGCTGATTGCCCTCACCTTCCTCTCCATGTTCATGATTCTGCCTCAGCCCAGGGCTGCCTTGGGCTGGTTTCCAAGGTACTTACATGTATGTGAAGGAGCTTCTCAGAACCCACGATATACACATATGTGCACATGTGTGCATGGGGTAGGTGTGCACATGTTCTGTTCAAGGATCAGTTACTTATAGAAATGTCACTTCTTTCTAGCCCAAGAGGACCCCGGCTTACAGGCCTGCGTGCTGTCTATTGCCGGACTCTAATTCCTTCCATGGACCCTGTTTCCGAGCCCCATGTATCTTAAGTCTTCCCATCAGCTCTTCTTCCAGCACTGAGGCGTCCTCTAGCATTCAGAACACCCACCTCCCACTCCCTGCTTCTCTCTCAATCTTCTCCCACACCCTGCCCCACACCCTCTTCCCTGTTGAATTTCCCAAGGCAGCCCACATTTTGTGACCTATACTTTCTGACACCCACTACCACTCTTAACCACTGTTTATCTTGCCTCTACTCTTTGAAACACAGACTTTCCAGGACCCCTGACTGCAGGAGCCTCTGAGTGGTGTAATTCACTCAAAGCCTCCCTTCCAGAGTCACCGTCCGGAGACTTCTGCTTCCTCCAAGGTGGCTCTAGACCCCACCCCTCCCTTCCATTCTCATCACCCCTGGCCTCCGTTCTTACCCGTAATGATTTTACCTCCAGCTCAGACCCTCTTTCTGAACCCAGAAATTGGCAGCTGATCCCAGCCCTGCTGGGATGCTGCCCACAGCTTCCCCAAGGCTGGCTGAACTGCACAGAATCCTGGCCTAGAATTGAAAAGGATCTGGGGCTTTTGGTACCGGGTGCCTGGTGTGCCCAAGGCATTCAGTGTGCTGTTTTTCCTGTCTCCTCTACTGGACAGTAAGCTCTACGAGGCTGGAGGGTAGGGATTGTCTTGTTCACTGTGCACCCCTGGAGCCTCCCACAGCACATGGCGCCGAGCACTGACTGGATCAGTGAGAGAACAAATAAGCCAAGACATGAAGCTGGCTGTATCTCTGTGGCCAGTCCCTAAGGACTGGATGTTTGATTTCCATTCATTTTAATTGGCTAGTGTGTGGCTCTAGATAAGGATTGAGGACCACCTAACCAGGAACATGCAAATCCTGGCCTGGACTCTTGCAGTTTCTTCAGCTCTCTGCCCCTCCCTGCCTTAGCCTCGGGATCAAAGGCCCACCTGCTGTAGTAGACAGAAAAGACTTCCTCCTTCAGCACCCTCTGGGAGAGAATGTGGTCAAAGACCGGGGTGACCCCGCCGACAGCCTGAGCAGGAAAGCCCATGCCCAAAACCCCATCAAACTTGGCCAGCATGAAGGGTATCAGGGGCAGCTCGGTGACCTCTCCAAATGTCTGTGTCACAGTGATTCCACCCACCTGTGAGAGAAGAACCAGAGTGGGTAGAGGTCATTGTCCAACCCTGGCTGGGGTCTGCTCTGGCTTCCACAACAGGGACCCCAGAGATACGCAGGTTCTGTACAGCAGTTAGGGTAAGACAATCCCAGCAAGCCTTGACATACTCTCTCAACACATCCATGCTTGGAGGCCAGAGAGAGGGGATTAACTAGTGCTGAGAAAGAGGTCCCACCAGGCAGATGATCTGCAACCCTCCCAGAGGCCCATTTTCATGCTAGCCCCACCAGCCCATGCTCAGAATTTCCCCATCATAACCAGGGCTTCCCTTTGTGCCCCCCCTCCCCCATTTCACAGGCACTGGGAGAGGAAGGGCTCACACTGATTCCTTCTGGGGCTCTATATATGTCTTTCTCTAGCTCAGGCACAGCAGGGCCGAGGGACTCCACAAGATAAAGAACTTAGATACTGGCCAAAAGGAAGCAACCCATGCCCCAGCACAAAACCCAGATTCCCCAATCTTAACAATACTCCAAGCCTGGTCTGAATTGGTAAGTCCAGGCTTGTCACAAGGTTGGAAACTGTGGAGTTTAGGCTTGCCCACATGGAAGTTCGATGCAAAGCCTTGTCAGGCAGTGCCAGCTCCTCTGCAACTCTGGTCTTCGTAGCTTCAGCTAGAAGTTGCCAAGGAGGTTGTTCTCAACTCCCCAAGGTAGGCTGGAGTACACCTGCCCTGCTCCACATGGGCCCCATGGGTGTAAGGAGGGCTGGTCCTACTTACAGTTACTATGTCCTGGCTGAGGAAGCCTTTGACCTTCCCTGATCCATAGTGGATGGTGAATTCGGTCCCGTTCTCCATGTAGCTGGAGGATTCCGAGGAGTCATAGAGACTATGAATCTCTAGCAGAACACAGGCTCAGATCAGCATTAAGAGTTATTGACCTAGGCAGGAGGCTCAGAAGTGGGCCAAGTGGTGGATGTGGCTAGTATGGCTGAAGACTTAGCTCAGGGGTGTGTGTGTGTGTGTGTGTGTGTGTGTGTGTGTGTGTGTGTGTGTGTGTGTGGTGGGGTTCCTGAGTCTCCAGCTTGGAAAAAAAAATGTACACCAGTCAAGGATGGTGTATCTTGGTTTTGTCTTATGTGCTTATGCTTCTGAGACATTTGTCTCAAACAAAGAATTCTAAAGCCATTGCTAACATTGATATAATGCCAGAGAGGATTCTGGGTACAGAGTAAGTGCTTAGTGCGAGGGCATTGACTAAGGCTTTAGTTGGAAGAGCCTCAGGCCTTGGAACGGGTTTGCAACATTGTTCCTGATTGAATCCTAGGGACCCGGGAGATGGCCTTCTAGATGCCCAGGCACTTCCCTAAGCTGGCTTATTCACCTTGGTGGTCAATTCAGGAAGATGAAAAACATTTCTTCTTCTTTTCTAGGATCAATGGCCTAGGGCTGAGGGAAAGCAGTTCACTGGAAAATGGGAAATCGAGTTAGGTGCAGCAGGAAGGGCTAGGGGAGAGGCATGGGGCTTGACTCTTACCACAGGCAGTATAGAGAGGGCTGCACTTGGTGGAGGGGACCCAGAGGTTGGCTGAACCCGTGTCAAAGATGACTTTGAAGGGCTGGGGTGGGGTGCCAATGCCAATTTCGCCATAGTACTGGGTCTGCAGGGGTAGAGGGAAAGTGAGGCCCCAGGCTCAGGAGCCTTGGGTTTGGGAGCCTTGCCCGCTCCCCGTCTTGACTCTTGGCTTTCCATTTTGCTGAAGTGTGTGGGCTCTGCCTTATTCTCTGTTATCCTGGAATATAGGAGACTCACTGAGGCATGGAAGCCTAATGAAAGTGGCTGAGAGGCAGAGGCATGTAGATCTCTGTGAGTTCGAAGTCAGCCTAGTTTACACAGTGAGTTCCAGGCCAGACCATGTCTCAAAAACAAAACAAACCAAGTGATGGTGGCAGGCACTTTTAATCCCAGCACTCAGGATGCAGAGCCAGGCGGATCTCTGTGAGTTCGAGGCCAGCCTGGTCTATAGCACTGGATCCAGGACAGACACCAAAACTACACAGAGAAACCCTGTCTCAAAAAACCAGAACAAAACAAACCACCACCACCAAGAAAGCCTCAGATTTTTCAGCTGTTAATAGGAATTCTATAGCGTACTCAGGTGCTCTTTGGCTCAGTCAAGCATGGTGGAAAGAGAGGGGCCTGCTAGTCCTAGAGAGAAAGGGAAATAGCAGCTGAGCTAGGTACTCACATCCAAGTAGTTGGTGAGGACCACGGGGGAGGTGCCATTGCCAAAGGAGGACCTCTTGGTGAATTCACCCCATTCAGCACTGAGCTTGGTCATGTCCACGCCACGCTCCTTCAGGATTTCCCGGACAGAGGGCATTTTCTTGAGCAAGATCCTGCTCCAGGGTAGAAGAAAAACAGAAGAGCCATGTAGTTCCCCAGCATCCACAGAGCTCTTTGCTTTTGGTATATCTATCACTAACCCTCTTCCAGGTACCTAAGAATCACTTCTTGTGCCCTGGGGTTTCTACAGGAAAATATACAAGCCTCCACAAGTTCCTTATTTTGGTACTAAATAATTCCCAAATCCCTTCTGTTGTTTCATTTTAATTAGATAAGGGAATTTTTTAAAACTTTATTTTATGTGCATTGGTGTGAGGGTGTCAGATTCCCTGGAACTGGAATTACAGACAGTTGTGAGCTGCCATGTGGGTGCTGGGAATTGAACCCGGGTCCTCTGGAAGAGCAGTCAGTGCTCTTAACTGCTGGGCCATCTCTCTAGTTCCTAGATAAGGATTTTTTTTTTTGTCTACCCATTCATCATCACCACCACCACCATCACCACCACCACCATCACCACCACCACCACCACCACCACCACCACCACCACCACCACCACCACCACCACCACCACCACCATCATCACCACCACCACCACCATCATCATCACCATGTGTTGAACACCTCACTGTGCCTCGTTCTGAATTGGGACATAAAGGTCATTACTGCCTCTTGACCTCTTCTCTGATTGACAGGGGAGGCAGTGCCGTGTAGGGCCTGTAGGTGGCAGCAGATGCCCACAGCAGGCTTCAGGGACTTGGGGGACCCCTGGGGTGTCACAGAACCGCTGAATCCAGCCAGATTGAGATAGGCCAGCGTCTATAGACTGCCTGTGTGCCTCACTTGGGGAATGATGTGTCTTTGGCCTGAATCCCACATCATTTTGCCTCACATCAGCCCTCCTCCAACCACCTTTGACTGGCAGAATTAAAAAGGTGTTCAAACAGCAACCCACGGAGCCGCTCCTGTCCACAGAGTAGCTGCCTGGCGCATGCCCTCATACAAACCACACGACAGTTGAGACATTGAAGGCTCATAGGGGTGAAGATGACTCAGAAATGCTAAACAGAGAGTCCATGCTCCGTCTGGCTGTCTTTCCTACCCAGGGCTGCCAGACCCAGACAGGCATGAAGACTGTTTTGCAGTCAGAGGAAGACACCTCGGGCCCTGGGCCAGGGAACTCTGGAAGAAGCCCACCTCAGTGGCAGTGTGCTTTCCCAGACACACAGAGGCCCTGTTTCCTCTCCACCATGAGTCCTGACCTTTCTTGCTGGGTCTCTGTTTCCTTCCCCTCCTTGCTTTGCCCATACTTCACACCTATCTGTGTGATCTCTAGCAGAAATGACTTACAGTCCTACCATAATTTACTCTTCACAAGTCTTTTCTCACTTACTTTATTGGATGCCAGCCATCCCATGAGATGAGATGGGTGCTTTTATTATTCCTGCTTTATGTAGGAAGAAAGGAAAATATACCCAAACAAGCTCTATCCCCCACCATCTCCTGAAAAGGCCCAGGCTTTGCCACACTTTGTGGCCCTTCCCCTTTTAGAAAAACCTCTCTTCAGTGTGGGTTTTCTACACACAATTCCAGCACTCTTTAGGCAGAGGAAGGTGGATCTCTGTGAATTTGAGTCCAATCTGGTCTATATGGCGAGTTCCAGACTCCATGGTGAGGCCCTGTCTCAAAAAGAAAAATCCTCTTCCATTCCTCTCCTAGATCTTTGGTCCTTCGAGGCATGACCAGAGCATGCCTGGATGCTCACCCTAAGGACGCCAGCCCAAGGGGCCATTTCCTCTGAGTGCTCCCAACCAGCCTAGCCTAAGGGGATAGAGCCACGTGGTGCTGAGGACATGCTGTGTGACTCTGATAATTCTCTAACCTTTCCAGCCTCTGGCACCTTGACGGTTGGGTCTTGCCCAGTCACTGCTCAGCTGCCTTCAGCTTGGAGGTTGGACACTGTGTGTATGTAAAGCAACGACTTGAGACCTTTCCAGGTGTCTTGTACAGTACTTTCCATGGAGCAGAGAGCACAGAGCCTGACTGCTTTCGCTGATTGCACTCTCTCTGTCACATGCTTTTGCTTTCTTACGCATTTATCCTGGGGTGGGGTGGTAGGGAGCACACCCCTCTTCCCACCCTCCTGCCACAGCCGCTGCTCTCTGCAAACCTGGGAGCAAAGGACGGGGAAGCTTCGGAAACAGAGGCCAGGGGCCTCAGAACTTCCGTGAGGACATCCCTAGTATCCTCATCTGCAAAATGGGCGGTGAGGGTTGGGGACTCTATTTAGGATGGAACAACCTATCAGATCCTTCCACCAGATAGACTCACAACTTTTCTTTTTCTGTTTTTTTTTTTTTTTTGTTTGTTTGTTTGTTTTGTTTTGTTTTTTTTGAGACAAGGTTTCACTGTGTAGCCCTGGCTGCTCTGGAACTCACTCTGTAGATCAGGCTGACCTCGAACTCACAGAGATCCTCCTGCTTCTGCCTCCCGAGTGCTGGGATTAAAGGCATGCATCAGGACTTCCCCAGACCCCCCTCTCCATCCCCAGACTCTGACTGAACCTTCTCCTAGTCTTGCCTCTTCCCTGTTCCTGCCTTAAGAAACCTTGTTCCCATGCCAGGCAGTGGTGGCACACACCTTTAATCCCAGCACTCAGAGGCAGAGGCGGTTGGATCTCTGTGAGTTCAAGACCAGCCCGGTCTACAGAGTGAGTTCCAGGACAGCCAGAGCTGTTACACAGAGAAATCCTGTCTCTAAAACAACAACAAAAAGAAGCCTAGCTCCTACAGGCCTGGAAATGCACTGAATGAACGTTTCATCTTCCCGGCATGGGGCTGCCAGGAACCTTTCCTTACTACACTCAGTGGTAACACATGCTATGGCCATGGCTTCTTTTTTGTGGGGAGGGGTCGAGACAGGGTTTCTCTGTGTAGTTTTGGTGCCTGTCCTGGATCTCATTTTGTAGACCAAGCTGACATCAAACTTACGGAGATCTGCCTGGCTGTGTCTCCCAAGTGCTGGGATTAAAGGCGTGCGCCACCACAGCCCAGAAGCCACAAAGCAGTGTCTGTTATCCTATTTTAAAATGGTCCACTAAAACTTGGTGAGATTATCTTGCTGCGGGATCTGGTTTTACTGCTAGTGAAGCAGAAAATTTAACCTGGAAAAATCTAGAGGACCTGCACCTGACCTCTTTACCATTCTCCTTGCCCAGGAGTGTTAACTTACCTGTGTCCTCCTCAATCATTGGAGTATGAACTGAGGGGTCAGAAACATGTGGTCCTCTGGATGAGACTCCAAAGACAACCCTTCCAGGCCTAATTAGTTATGGGTGTGTGGCATTGGGCACATCACTCAAATTCTCAGAGCAAGATTACACATACCATGGCTGACTGGCTATAAGAACTGGGTGACCCAACGTATCTGAAAGCTGAGAGTGTTGGTAAGACGGCCAGCCCCCACACCCTGCCACCCCTTCTCTGCTCAAGTTACCGTCCAAAGGCAGCTGTGTCTGTCGGGAGACTGAAGGCATAAGAGCTCCAGAGAATCAACCAGAGTCCGCAGAGAGGCATCCTCCCCCCGTCCATCTGGGTCAGCCAAGGCTTTCTAAGATCTGTGTAGCCCCAGAGCCCCTGACCCTTCTTTTATACACATATACACGGGCTCTGCTGTGATTTATTACCCCCAGGACCTGTGGCGGGGCAGCCCTCATAAATCCTACCCCGTGAGACCAAGCTAGGTAGGTGAAGGATAAGCAGGTCCTGGATGAAGAACACAGTGGCTGGGGGTGGGGGATAGTGTTGGTGTGGGAAGCATGGCAGAGCCCAGTAACAGTTGAGTCCCTGCTTGGCCTGGTCCTGTCCTGCCACCTCTAGTTTAGACAGAGGCTGAGGAGGAACTGTCTGCTCAGGCCTGAGGTCAGGGTACAGACAGCATAGAACCTGAGCCTCTAAGCCCCAGCTCAGACACCACCACCTATGCTCAAGGCTGCATCTTCTGTGTTAACATTTGCATCACCGCTGCCTGGCCCCTCCTAGGGTCTGCCCGAGTCTTCCATCTTGCTCATGGGTGATTCCATTTGGCTGCTGCTTGGTGGGAAAAGTAACATCTCATCTCACCTCTGGCATCAGGGAGTGGGATGGGGTGTCTGTCCTCTCCAGGGGTTGGTGATGGTGGAGGGAAGGGTAAATCTTAAGGACTAGAGGGGGCTTGTCTCAAGGGCAGCTGGTTTCCAGCTCACGCTCTCTTAGCGGCCCTTCACTCCCTTAGACCTATCTCTCTGCCTTCCTCCTTCCTCCCTGTAGCCTCACAACAGCCTGGCAGAGCCATCCAAATGCATCTGACTCCTATTTCTCCCAGGCTGGCAGTACTTATGCCGCCTAAGGTGCCCTCTCCGCCCTTCTCCCTGCTTACTTCTCAGGGACCACTTCAACTAGTCCATCCATTCCATGAGATAGACCCTGACTGACATGGACTATCTTCTGCTGTGGCTTCTCACCAGCCCTCCTCCGGGGTGTGACCTCCATCCCTTTGCAGCCAAGTTATGTCTGTGCCCCTGCCTCTTGGTGACATAAGCTTCCGGCTTATCAAATGAGAGAACCAGTGACTGGCAATGGGCAGGGAAGAGCCCTAGATTCTACCAAGAACTTGCTGTGTGACATTGAGATTGGAGGCCCCGCTTCCCTTCTCTGGGTCTTCATGACACAGCTGGGTGGACCCCAAGGGCAGGACTGGCTCAGATGCACGTGTTAGGAGTGCTGTTATGCCAGCTGTGGGCAGCAAAGATGATGGGAGGAGCTGGTCTCTGTTGCCAGATGTGCAGTAAGGAGTGTGTTTTCACCTTGGAGATGACACCCTCCCTTGTGAATTTTCAGATGTCTGGGGACAGGTAAGGACTTCAGAGAACTTCTAAAGGAGATGTCTTGTCAGGTTAAATAAGCATTGATTATACATGTCTCTAGGCATCAGAGGGCTCCCTCCCTCCCTCTCTGTCTCTCTCTGTCTCTCTCTCTCTCTCCAGCATTCACTTAGCATTTATTATGCATGTCAGGTTCTTTGCTAGTAGCTGGAGGTTGTTTTGTTTTGTTTTGTCTTGTTTTGTTTAGGCAGGGTTTTGCTATGTAGCCCTGGCTGGCCTTGAACTCAGAGATCTGCCTACCTCTCTGCCTTTTAAGAGCAGGGATCAAAGGCGTGCATCACCACACCTGGCTTAGATGCTAGAGTTAAAAAGTCGACAAAAATTAATTTCTGCTTGCTGAGCCCAAAGTGTTAGCATTTAGGTATCTGTACTGGCCTGCCCTTAGGGTCCTGACAGGATGTATCCTCAGCTGCAGCCACGAAGAGCACCCTTGTGTGCATTCACTATGCTTCCTTATAAAAGGCGGGCCTTGCTCACCTCCCATCTCTTTTGCTCTTGTCCCCAGGGACCGGTCTCTGCCCCTTCTCTCCCCTCCCCTCAATACACCCTCCATGTGAGTCCTGTTCTATGGTGTGACTCCTTTCTCCCGCCACTTTTAAAATACAACACAGAGCCTCCGAGGAAGGATTGTTATTCTGACACACGAGTATACAACAGCCCGTCCCCAGAACTAAAATAGTAAATGAGTGAAAACAAGTAAATCTACATACAGTTGTACTGATGAGCGGTATGTGGCCGGGACTTCCAGAGGGCTCCTCCAAGGACATCACACGAGCGGGACCCCAGGCTGCACAGGCAATGAATAATGAAAGAGACAAGACCCAGTGAAAACACGTGCAAAGGCCCTGTGCATGGAGGAAACGTGGTGAGGTAAGGCCCAGAAAAAAGCCAGTGCTTTCTACAACAGAGAGTGTGGACAGAGATGTCCCGCCTCTGGGGTGCAGAGGTGACTGCCTCTTACCAAATGCCTATGTGTAGCAGCACTCCTGTAGGTCCTTGACAAACTTAACGCCGCTGTACCTCACGTATGAGGTAGTTCCTTTATTAGATAGTGAAAGGTTCGGGTAACTTGCTCAAAAATCACAGTGACAGTGTGTGTCAGAGTCAAACTATAAATTGGGTGGAACCCAGAACCCTTTACAGAGCTGAGCAGAGTTCCGAACAAGCTGGGTTCACCAAACCCATGTTAAGCAGTTGTAGATTTACAGATAGAACAATTTGAGGAGCCTCTGATGGTTACAAAAGGAATGATGTAATCAACACATTTTGCAAAGATAGCCTGGCTTTGTGGACTAGCAGGGACTTGGGGTGGGTCCAGGCTGGCATGACCCATGCCAGTGAGAAGGCCATAACACTGGAGTGTGCCTGTGCTAGGGTGGGTGGGCTTGGAAGTTAGAGGATTTGGGAGGAATTTAGGCAGTCAAATCTACAAGGCCCAGCAGTACATGGGCATAGAGACTGAGAGAGGAACGGTTGGAATCTTGGTGATTGCGTAGTGGGAAGGGAAGGAAGTTGGGAGATCCTGGGTTTAAGGGCATCTTGGGTGTGGGCTTCCTTTGAGAAATCCCAGAGGTGATGGCAAATGACCCAGGGGAAGGGCTTATGCATCATTTAACACAGATGTGAATGAAATGAGCCTGGGAGGAGACAGGAAGCAAGATCAGTACTCCAATAGACCAGCATGGAGGAGCAGTCTGCAGACGAGGCCACAGTGGAGTGACCAGATAGGTAATTATTCTTTCTTTTTTCTTTTTGGTTTCTCAAGACAGAGTTTCTCTGTGTATCCCTGGCTGTCCTTGAATGTGCTCTGTGAACAAGGCTGGCCTCCAACTCAGAGATTCATCTGCTTCAGTCTCCCCAGTGCTGAGATTAAAGGTGTGTGCCACTACGCCCTAAGGTGACTTCAAATAGTAACTCAGAATGACCAGAAGGAGAGGGAGGCAATCCAGTACAGCCCCAGGGAGGCAGGACTAATGACTCCACGCAGGAATGGGTGACCCCGGGAGTGGGTGACCCCTCCTCAGGAACAGAAGGCAGCAGGCAGGTGTGTGGGAGTACTTGGTCTGTTTGGTATTGGGAGCTGATGGACTTTCTTGCTCTGGAGACTGTAGTCTTTCCCAGCCAGGAGGCTGGAGGAAACGTCGAAGGTTTTGAAATGATTGTGGGGAGTGTAGAAGCCGATCTTGGAAACCAGAGGCTTGCAGAGGCTGAAGAACACAATTGCAGTTAGCATGTTCATCGGAGCAGCTTTGGCTACTTGCTAGCGACCCTCAAAATTGAGCCTGTTGACATTCCTTCCCAGAAGAGGGCGGTGAGGTCATTAGACCCTTCTGAGATTCCAGCTGCTCCTCCCTAGACCAGATGTAGCTGATTCTGCCCAAGCTGCCCAGTTGTGTGGCCTGTGGAGGTGCTGGGGTACAGAGACTGCAGAAGGTTACCAGAAGGGGGCGCTCAGCCTATGCCACTCTGGGGAAGTCATCACCTGGGCTGAGGTGAGACCTTTTGATGGTGTAGCTGCTCTGGGATCGCTGCTCATGCTTTGTAAGGAAGCCTAATCAACTCATTTGTTCAGCAGAGCAGGCTTTAATGGAATCATACTATGGCCTGTTGGTGGCTTATCTGGAGTGAGTAGATGTTCCTGTCTCCCCAGGAAAAGATCAGGCAACAGTTCCAGGCTATTTAGACACAGACACAGGAAATATGTGGCTTTACCCTAGGGTTGGGCCGGTGATAAGAACAAAGGAATTTATGATCTTAGCAAAAGAAAAAAGAGAAGAGGTTTGAGGCTGAATCTCACTCTATAGTCCAGTCTGGCCTCAAAGTCGTGATCATTCTGTCTTAGTTTCTCAGGCACTAGGGTTACAGGACTGTATCCCCACACCTAACACAAACTGTTATTGACTGAAGAACTGTGGGCCTACGGAGGGAGATCCAGATAGCACAGGATGAGAAGAGCAAGCAGGGATGGTGACAACAGCTGAGTCCCAGGCTGGGGTGGCCAGTCAGAGGAGCGTGCCAGGTGATGAGTGCAGATTTGGATGTGGATGATGGCTGAGGTGGAACAGAGGTGAAGCTGTTGGGAATGGGATGTCCAAGGAGCTGGAGAATTCTACCAAATGACCCACACACACATTTAAAGGTATAGTTCAAGCTAGCCTTGAACTTGTGATTCTCTTGCCTCCGCTGCGTCAGCACTTCCTACTGGCATGCGCTATCACAATCAGCCACCCAGGGAACGAGGAGGTCAGGGTACAGCCAGGTCACCATCTGCGTGGTTGGTGATGTCACTGGGCGGATTACAGAAGGCACAGGGCAGAGGAAGTCTGCAAGCTGGGAGCCAAAGTCTATAATAAATGACAGGGCAGGACCTCCAAATCCAGCAATAACATAGTGAGTGAGTGGAGAAGGTCCAAGAAGAGAAGCAGGGCTAGAAGGCCAAGGTCATCTGCTGGTGTCTACGTCAGCCTGGGAGGCAAAGGAGCTGGTGCCCCTGAGGACACAAGAGGAAACCAAGATCCAGAAGGACAAGCAGTGTATCCTAACCCACCCAGGGGGTGGGGCCCTTCCCCCAAATCCCACTCTACACACCTTGAGGCCCTTGCTGATATAGAGTCCCTCATGACTCTCAGAAGAGGGGCTTAAAACAGATGATGTCTTTTTTTCCATCTTGGTTGTAATCTGTCATGGCTGAGGGAGTGTTGACCCACCTACCCTTTTTCTCCCTCTGCTCTTCCCAAGCCCTAGAGGGGAGAGGGGAAGCATGAGGAGAGGATGGATGGGAGGGAAGAGGCCGTGGTGACTGGTGACTGACAGCACAGACCCACCAGCCACCTTGATTGGGCAGCTCTAGCATGCTTTGACCCCTTAGCAGGCCCCATGACATAAGCACAGCTTACCCCCACTACTCAGGCAAGGATGCTGGTGCTGCAGAGTGGAGAGAGGAAGAACAAGCTGAAGGTTCGACCTTGTAACTTCCCTGTGGCTATGGGTGTTAGCATGGATGGGAGTCCAGGGTGATGGGTGCTGAGCTTTAGGCTGGCCAGAGGGAATGATGCCAAACCTACAGACCGGGGCATAGCTTCTTAGCCCTTCTCTAGCACAGGTTAGATCACAACACACTGAGGCAGGACCTTCACAAGTATGTTAGGGTGAAATATGGACTCTTCTAAAGCAAAGGCAGGCCCAGGGTTCCACTGCAGGCAGCAGATCTGGGCCTCAGTGGACCCAGCACCCTGTCTCCCCAACACAGCCTCATTCTTGGCATCCATCCTTGCCTCTTGTCAGTGTGTGCAACATACCTCCATCAGGGTAGTGTGTGTGTGTGTGTGTGTGTGTGTGTGTGTGTGTGTGTGTGTGTGTGTATGATTCCAGGTCTGCTTGACCCTGGGACCAACAGTACATACAAGTATGAAAGAGAAGTGTGAGTAGATTCACCAGGAGAGGGACACCACGCAACATGTGCTCACTCCTAGCTGTGGAAGCGGATGGAGCAGCGGAGCAAGATAAGTCGCCAAGTGGGCCAGCGCCCCGGCAATGACAGTGACTGTTGTTTTTAAATTTAAAAAGTTGTCCTATGTGTGTGAGTGTTCTCCCTGCATGTCACAATATGTACCACACGTATGCAGTGCTGGAGGCCAGAAGAAGGTGTCAGATCTCCAGGAACCAAAGTTACAGAGGGTTGTAAGCTGCCATGTGGGTGCTGGGAACTGAACTCAGGTCCTCTGCAAGAGCAGCAAGGGCTTGCAAGTGCTGAGCCATCTCTCCAGCTGGACAGTGTCCTTTTCTCTCCTTCTGCCTCTACCTTAACGCAGCACCTGGCAGTGGAGTGCTGGACATGGTCATCATCTGGACTGGACACTGGGCATCACCCCTCAGCAACCTGGTGAGGATCTGGAAGTGAGCCAGGACCGCAAGAATAAGCCCGGATGAGAAGCTGCAAGGGAGGAGCCCCAGGGTGACCTGAAGCCCTTGCGGAACTTTGACAAGGAAACCCCGGGCCAGATGCTCTTGTGCAGCCAACGATGCGGAGGAGAGGCCCAAGACTTGCAGCAGGGAGGTACTTGACCTTGGTTCCACGTGAAGGAGCACAGATGCCTGGAGCCATGTGAGTGTCCTTGGACCCTCCAGGGTCACACCGAGGCTGATACTCAGAGGCTAGGAGGCTCCCCAGGTGGGAGAGGCCAAGCTGACAAGGGTCTTCCAGCATTACAGTTGACCCTCTCTGTCTTGACTCAGCCCATTGGCCTGCCTGACCCTCTGCCATTTCCATTGTTGGGGAGGGGGAGTTCAGGTAGGCCTTCTTTTCCCTCTGGACTAGAACTTTCTGGCATCCTGAATTATGAATCAGAGAGTATTCAAGACCCTTATCAGGTCATCTCCCAGGCCCTTAGTCCAGGGGTCTAATTCTTCTCCCAGGCCTCTCCATGATGCCATTTCTAGGACCAGGCTGTGTCGCGTCACCTCAAGGTCGAGGTTACAGAAGTGGAGCAGAGTGGGGGCAGAGGAGAGAATTTTGTTGACCCACTCTCCGCCCAAGGGGCAGCGTGGATGTGAGAACCAAGCAGGAGAGTCATAAATCTAGCTGAGCCCAGCTTTCCTACCAGTTGTCAGAGGCCATGGTCAGGATGACAGCCAGGAAGTCTCTCCAGAGACAGCGATGTCAAGGGTTGGTCTTAATTTGGTTTCCAATCCCATCCACCTCTGCGATAACGGGAGATGATTGTTTAGATGGGGGCCTTGGGAGCCGGGGAAGGGAGGGTGAATGGTATCAAAAATCTTGTTTGTGGTTTTGAAAGGGACATGGATTCACTCCTGGCCATCCGCACTGTTAGATGATACCTGCCCAGGGATGTCTGTCAGTGGTAGGGAGAGGACTCATCCACTGTAGTGTTTGGGAGCCAAACATCTCTGGGCCGGCCCTGTTTCTGTTCATAAATAGCAAATGGATACATGGAAGGAAGATGGGAAATAGACACAGCTTCCTGCCTGCGCCCTCCTCTCTACCCCCTCCTCCTGGTGCCCTCCTCCCCATGCTCCTCCCCATGTCTGCTTTGTTTCCCATCCCCACCAGGACCCAGCTGGCTCTTGAGAGATTTTTTCAATCAGAGAACTGGCGCTGAACCTGGCAGGGATGAGCAACCAGGGCCTTGAGAAGGGCCCAGAATAGAGTCGACAGTCGTCACCCTTGTGTGGGTGGATACAAGGATGATTACTCAGAGCCCCAAGCAAGGTGTTGTGGTTGGGACAGAACCCTGGGGATGGGCTGGAGGTGGGAGTGGGGTGGGGAGCCATGTGTCCTAAACTATTCATCATGAGGACCTTGGTGGGGTCAGGGGTTTAGCCATGGGGTTGGGATCATCCCAACCTGAGACCCTGGTAAGCAGTGACCCACAGAAACTGAAAGCGAGTATCAGGCCTCAGGAGCTGTAGGAGTTCAGGGGAGGAAAGGGTTGGCAAGGGAGCAGGGAATTGGTGGGGGAGTCTGGTGGAAGGTTCCCGAAACAAAGTGCATTCAGTGTGATGGGGCGTTCAGTGTAAGGCTCTTGATACAAGCTAGAAATACAGACTTCCCAACTTCCACTGGGGATCTTTGGTATTGAAGAAGCTGGGGGCCAGTTTACAGAGGAGGATGTGGTAGAGAGGGTTCAGCAGTGTCAGCATAGAGACCAGTGGGTGATGCAGGGTGGATCTGTATGGGGTGCTAAGGGGTGTGAGCTGAGCTTCACCAAGCAGGAAGCTAGCTAGGGAAAGTATAGAGAAACAACTCCAGTTTAAAGAGAAAAAAGGAAGAAAGGGAAGTGTTGGAGCCCACTAGGTTTCCTGGTGGCTGTACCCAGCAGGACTGCATGGGAGGTTGATGGGACCATGGGCCTGGGTACCAGGTGTTTGTAAGGATCTAACTAGCAAGGGGGAGGTCTTTCGCTCCACCCCTTGGCATTGCTATAAATAGACCTTTGGAATAAAGCTCTGGGCCCGTTTGGATAAGGATCCAGGCCCATCCGAGTCTATCCTGTGTTTTCTCTGTTTCTTTTCTCTCTATTTCTAAGTCTCTTATCCCTCATTCCTCAAGAGTTCCCGGTGTAAATAAGTGTGTGTGGGGGGCGGGGGGTGGGGGAGCATTGGTCCTCTACAAGGAAGAAAAGAAAAGGGAAAGAAAGCATTTATAATGAAAACCAGTATTCTCCAGCCCTGTCCTTCCTGTCAGCCCTGATCCCCAAGGGCCACGGCTCCCTCACCCACCCCCCCCCCCGAAACACCCGCCTCCCTGGCCATCCTGCCCTGCTTGGTCACAGGGCTCTATACTCTTGAACATTGCAGTATGTAACCTGCCATTTCTCTGTGCTAAGTGTTGTGATTGTCAATTGATCCCTCACAGTAGAAGAGGCTTTCTCTCCGAGGCTACCCTCCAGGTTTTGACAAGACAAACCCTTGTGTGGTTTTGTTTTTGTTTTTTTGTTTTTTTTTTTTGTTTGTTTTTGTTTTTGAGACAGAGTCTCTATGTAGTCATGGCTGTCCTGGAACTCCAGCTATAGACCTGGATAGCCTTGAACTCACAGAGATCCGCCTGCCTCTGCTTCCTGAGTGCTGTGATTAAAAGTGTGAGCCACTATTCTGGGTAAAATCATGTTTTTCCTGTGGTGCATGCTTCTCCTTAAACCCACCACTGACCCCCCCTTTGGGCTTTCGTGACCCTGAGAACTCTGCCCAGATGCTCCTTTGCACCTGCTACCACATCCTGGCATCTGGACTGCCGGGAGTCACACCAGGCTCGTCTTTCCCGCTGTCCCAGCTGCTTGAGGACTTTTCAATTTCCACCCTTGCCTATGTTTGGGCTCTTGGAGCTTCTTGAAAAGGGGTCAGGAGAAATGAAATAAACATTTCTAGGCCTGGAGAGTCAAAACATCTCTGCACTGCCCGAACTTACTCTAGGCAGTCTGGTTACAAACTGACTTCTACCATGACCTCAACGCTCTACAAGGACCCCCACCCCCAGCTGCAGACCATGCTCCTCTTCTGGAAGTCAGTTTTCTTTCCTCCCCTTTCTCCTTTCTCTTCCCAGAACTAAAGGATTTTGTAGCTTATGCTTTTCTAAGATTTTTCTATTTTGTCTCCTGGTTTCTTTTTGTTCGTCTTCCCAGCATTCCTTAAGTGTATGTTCCAACTCTTTTTTTTTTTTTTTAATTTTGCTGTTATGTGTTTAACTTCCTAAGTTTTCGATCTGCCTCTTCCTATTTTTATTTCATCTTCTATATTTTTATAGATGCAAATTTTCCCTCTTACTTCTCCCCAGTAAGATATTAATTATAGAGTAATTTTAAATGCTATCTCTGATATGAAAACTTTCATTGCACAAAAATGAGAATATACTTAATACTTCTGAGCTGCCCACTTACCAATGATTATGATGGTAAATTTCATGTTTTAACTATACATTTAAAATGTCCTGGGCTGGGTGTGGTGATGCACACCTTTAGTTCCAGCACTCAGAAGGCAGAGGCAGGTGAACCTCTGTGAGTTCAAGGCCAGTTGGGTCTAAATAATGAGTTCCAGGACAGCCAGGGCTATGTAGAGAGACCCTGTCTCAAAAAAAAAAAAAAAAAAGAAAGAAAGAAAGAAAGAAAAAAGAAAAAGAAAACTGCCCTCTATACCTTTACACTTTCTGCATCATCTATTCTCTGTTTGCTTTGGTCTTCGGAACACCAGGCTTTCTCAGGTCGCCCATGCCTCCTTACCTCTCTACTGGCAGGGTTAAGAGCCAGGGCAGGTAGGAGGGTCTGCAAACTGCACTAACCATGCTCACAACTGGGGGTGTCGACTATAGGTTTCTATGCTACGGTTCTCTGGGGCACTCTCCAATATTGGAAGGTGTTTTCTCCAGACCTTATGTCTCCTATCCAGGGACATAAACCTTGCTGCTTGCTTGGATTCCTGGAGCAGAGAGAGAAAGGGAACTCAGGCCTCACCTAAGCATCCACACAGTGCCTCTCCACAGCCACACATTCTCTCTCTCTGCCCAGACAGGGCTCTGCCCTGCCCTCTCTCACGCAGTCCTCAGGAGAGGAAACTGCCTCTTCCAGGAAGAATACCCAGCTAGCAGGAAAGGCTGGGCATGTAGGCTGGGGGTGATGAAAGGGCACCACACTAAGAAAGTCCAATACCTGTATATGGAATTTTCAGCCAGCCTCCCGTTTCTGGGCCAAGCTTCATCTGGGCCAAGCTAACACTTCCCATCCAGAGACATAGTTCTGGGTACTGGGTTCAAGTCAGGAGCTTTTCTTGGCTTTGTAGTTGAAACCTCCTTTGCTCTGCCACCCCCCACCCCATGTAGTTTCCATCTCAAAATCTTGACATTGTTTCTCTTCTTTGTAAAGTGTGTGGTAATTACCTTTATTACTTATGTGTGTGGGGTGGGGAGGGGATTGGGTATGAGCATGACATGCTTACCTGCGGAAGTCAGAGGCCATCTTGGGGGACTATGTTCTCTCCTTCTACCATGGAGGTCTCAGGAACAGAACTCAGATTTGGCAGCAAGTAAGTGTCTTTGCCCACTGAGCCATCTCTGTTTTTGTTTTGTCTTGTCTTAATTACATTTACTTATTTATTTCCCTTCTTAAATCTTCTCTCTGTCCTTTGGGAGTTGTGGTGATTAATCTTTGTTGTCAACGTGACCAGATTTAGAATCACCATGGAAACGCGCCTCTATGTGTCTATGAGGACATGTCCACTGAGTTTTAACTGAGAAGTGAAGGCTTACTGTGAATGTGGGTGGTACCATTCCATGATGGAATCAGAAGGAGGAAGTGAGCCGGTATGACCAGCTGCTTCCTGTCTTTGCCATCCCACCTTTCCCACCTTCGAGGACTGTCTCATCTCAAACTGTGAGCCAAAATAAACCCTTGCTCCTCAAGGTCCTTCTTGTCAGTTAGTGATACTGCACAAGCAAAGTGGCTTTGTACTATTCTTCCTCCTTGTGGGAGACCCATTCCCACATTTATGTCCAGGGTCCTCTTGAGCAGGGAGAAGTGGGAAATATTTAGATAGAGAGACCTAGATGATGAGGAGAGGAAAGATGGAAACACAGGATCGCCTCGGGAGGACCTGGGTCAAAACCCAATGGCCCAGAACTTTATTCAAAAGGGCTTTTCTCAACAATGCCAAGGGGCGAGACAAAAGACCTGCCCCTTGCTAGATGCAACCAAGTGTAGACCCTTTCAAACACTTGGTACCCAGGCCTGTGGTCCAATCATCCTCTCATGCAGCACTGCTGGTAAAGCAAACTCAGATCTCACTAGGAAACCTCTGTGGGCCCCAACACCATCTCTGCTGACTTTTGAGAGCCTGGTCAGGTCACAGGCACAAATGGCTCAAGGGTGGTACTTTTTACTTCTTGTGATATAACGTACTAAAGGGATAGTAGCAGACTGCATCAGGCTGATATGAAGGAAATCACAAGAAAGCACATCCTGAGTGATGATCGTACGGCTGCTTGTCATGTCTTACTTCCCCTCCCACAAGAGAAGCCACCCCTATCCAAGGCACCCCACTTTGACTCAAGCAAGGAACCATGTTGGGCTCTGCTATCTTTAAGAGGAAAGATGGGTAACAGAAGCAGTCAGGGAAGAGCACACCAGCTCTTTGGACTTGATGTCCTTAGCCTTCTTGTGACCACATCTGGGCCCAGGCAAGCTGCTGACAGAGAGAGGAAGTAGACAGGGCAAAAGGCAGGTCTGAGGCTCTCCTGCTCTGGGGGTTGTAGGCAGACTTTTCTTTCCCACCCGCCGGTTCTCAAATAACCGACACAGAGACTTAATTACAAATGCTTGGCCAATGGGTTGGGGATTTAGCTCAGTGGTAGAGTGCTTGCCTAGCAAGCTCAAGGCCCTGGGTTCGATCCTCAGCTCCAAAAACAAAAACAAAAACAAAAACAAACAAACAAACAAACAAACAAACAAACAAACCCAAATGCTTGGCCAATAGTTCAGGCTTGTTACTAGCTAACTCTTACATTTTAGATTAATCCATATTTCTTATCTATGCTTTGCCACATGGCTTGGTACCTTTTCTCAGTACGGCATGCCCATCTTGCTTCTCTCTGCAACTGCTCTTGACTCGTCAGACTCTGTTCTTCCCACAGCATTCTCAATTTGGCTCTCCCGCCTAACCTTATCCTGTCCAGCTATTGGCCAGTCAGCTTCTTTATTAAACCAATCACAGTGATGTATATTCACACTGTGTGAAGGAATATTCCACAGGGGGACCAGGAACCTTATCTGTGCTGTCACTCTGGCTCCTGGATCTGCATCCTAAAGCAAATCCTTGGGCAGACAGGAGTGGGGTGGGGGTGCTGCTCCAAAGGGTGGGGGCTGGAGAAGGAGGGGCTGGGGGAAGGTGACTGACTGCAGATAGATGGTGGGCATGTAGGAATGTGTCTTCCTCTTGATGCTATACCTTCCCAGGAACATCATGTGGGCACATTTTACCTACCTCTCTGAGCCCACTTTCTTTTCTTTGCTTTTTCCTCTTCTTCTTTTTTTTTTTTTTTTTTTTGGTTTGTTTGTTTTTGTTTTTGTTTCTTTACAAGACAGGGTTTCTCCCTGTAGTTTTGGTGCCTGTCCTGGATCTCGCTCTGTAGACCAGGCTGGCCTTGAACTCACAGAGATCTGCCTGGCTCTGCCTCCTGAATACTGGGATAAAAGGTGTACACCACCACCACCCAGCCCACTTTCTTTTCTATGCAGTGGAGCTTATATTATATCTCTCATCTCATAGGTTATTGTGAGGATGAAATGAGGTGACTCTTTGCTTGACAAACTATAGGTACTTAACGTTGCTTGTGAACATACTAAGGATGATACTAGAGGCCAAAATCTCCCTGTTCCCCTCCTACCCCTGACCACTGTATTTCTTTCCTCAGGGATGGGAGACTACTCCAGAGGGGTGGAGCCTGGGGGTAGACTCATCCCTCTAGATGCCTTACCCCCGGGCACTTTAGGATTGAGAGCTCCTGTGCATCTTTAAGTCTTTGAGCTTTGGAGAGGGTCCTGGGAACCTTGGGGACATGTAATATTATGTCTTTCACTTTCCTTTTGCTCTGCCTTTCCTTCAATCTGGAGAGCAGGTTGAAAGTTAAGATTGGAGCCACACAAAGGCAAAGATCTCTCCTGTCCCATAGAGACCCCAGCCTTTCCAGAGACATGGGGCCAAGAATTGGGAAGCCCAGAGTCTTGTAGGTGGCAGTTTAGGGTCAAGAGGCATGGGACATAGAATCAGCAACCCTTTCAGCTGTCTGCTGCAGTGGACCTCTGGGCTAGTTACCACAGAGGGCTCAGGATGCCTTGGTTGTGCTGAGAGCTAGCAAGGCCTGAAATGTGGTCAGGGGGCTGAACCACACCCAGGTCACACAGGGACACGCACACATACGTACCTGCATGCAGATTCTCTCTTCCACTCCAGTTCCGCACAGAGAGGCCTGCTTCTCATAGCAAAGAACATACTGCACTGTCCTGCCCCTAAAGTGGCAATCTTCCTCGCCTCAACAACAAAGGGGTGGGTAGAGGGAGCCACAGGGGTTTCATAAAAACTGGGCTGAGAACAGAGCTCAGGGACCCATAGTCTTTTATTACCTATAAGCTTCATCAGAAAAAAAGGACTGGAGTCTGTGAGGGAAAAAACACTCCTGGGAATAGGTGTTGTGTTATTATTCCTCCCCACAAGGTACAGCAGCACGCCCATGCTATTGCAGCGCCCTTTCCAATATCAACAGTGTCACGATACTGACACAACACGCTTCCACACGAGCTCACAGAAGATCCTGGAGGGCAATTTCAAGGATAAAGATGGGGATGGGGACAGGTTGTCATGTTCCCATGATAGCCTATTGTGTTGCCATAGCAACACAGCTCTGCCTCCATCCTATGCACTCCTGGTTTCTGTGATGAGCAGAAGAACACTGTGGTGCTTTACAGCATGGGGGTGAGGAGACCCTATAATCCCTGAGGAAGTGGACTAGGGAGCCCCAAGGCTCTCAGATTAGGCTGTGGCATCTTGTGGGCAGGAGGGTAGATTTCCTGGGGTTTCCTAATGACAGGTTCTACTTCTTTTCTGCCTAAAGTTCTACTCCCCAGCTGTTGGGGGCCCAGGAGTTGACTCAGATGAGAGCCCTGCCATCTTAAAGAGGCTTGCAGGTGCAGCTGTGATGGGGTGGGGGGAACCATTAGCTCACTGTCACAAGCTTGGACTCCATGACATCCATCTTTTGGGTCCTCAGCATGGTACTATGAAGACCAGAAAAAGACATCCATGCTGGGATGGTCCCAAGCAAAGAGCTTTCCTGGGAGAGAAGGATACTCCTGACATCCCTTTCACCTCCATGCTCAGGGGCCAGGCAGCCCCTACAGAAGCCTGGTGACAGGCTCAGGTGACAGTTAATCCGCTGCAAACAGGGCAGTGATTGGCACTATCTTGTGGATCGCTCTGTTCAACTGACATGGAAATTGAAGGGAAGGAACTTGATGGGTCTGTGTCCCCCTCCACCACCATCAAAGTGTGAGGCAAAACTTCTATCAGGAAAGAAGGGAAGTCTCAGAACGAGGAAGGCCGCTCCAGAACATTGCAGAGAAACTTGAGCTTGGGCTTGGAAGTGGTGGACACAGCTTCTAATCCCAGCATTTGACAGGTGGAGGCAGGTCCATATCTGCAAGCCGGTCTGGTCTAGCTAATGAGTTCCAGGCCAGCCAGGGCTATGTAGTGAAACTGTCTCAAAATAAATAAACAACTTCATTCTAATAGTTTTTTTTTTTCCGCCTGAGACAGGGTTTCTCTGTGTAGCCTTGTGCCTTTCCTGGAACTCGCTTTGGAGACCAGGGTGGCCTTGAACTCACAGCGATCCACCTGCCTCTGCCTCCCGAGTGCTGGGATTAAAGGCGTGCGCCACCACCGCCCGGCTAGATATGTATTTTTTAAAAAGAACAAAATTTTATCTTGCTGAAGTGTCCAAGTGGTATCCAGTTTGGGCACCTCTTTAGGTTTTATATTTTTTCAGCAATTCATTTTTTTAATGTAAAGATTTATTTTTAATTAGTGTATGCATGTCTGTCTGTCTGAGGGTATGTGCGTGTGAGGGTAGATGCCCAATTGGCCAGAAAAGGGCTTTAAATCCCTTGGAGCTGGAGTTACAGGTAGCTGTGTCCACTGAGTGTTAGGAACCAAACTCGAATCCTCTAGAAGAGCCGCAAGTGCTCTTAACAGCCGAGGTCATTTCTCCCGCCCCTTATTTTTTTTATTTTATATTTTCAATGCTTTGAGTTGCAACAGACTGGGGAACAGCTGGGGCCTTCCTTAACTATTAGTTAGTTTCAAAAGCACCAACTTTGGCACCAGAGACATCTTGCAATCAGCTAAGAGGCAACTGAGAGAGAGAGAAGAGGACCTGCCCCATCTGCACTGTTCGCAGAGGTCAGGGAAGAATCGCAAGCAGTGAGACAGCAGCATTACTTTATTACCCTAGTCCAGAAGTCTACCCCAGCCCTGCATGCCGGCGGGCTGAGGCTGCAATCCCCGGGCCGGCTGCAATCCCCGGGCCGCCCTGCACTCAACCCCGCGCCGCCCGCGCCGCCTGCCTCCTGCCGTAGCGCAGGCCGAAGGAGTTCCAGTTGTAGGCCGACAGGTCCTTCTCGCGCTGCACTAGCACCCCGCGGGGTGCGGGGATCAGGCGACTGCGAGCGGCGCACAGGGGCCGCTGGCGCCCCGCGGAACTCTCCACCGGTGGGCACGGCGAGGTCCTACGAGTTCGCAGCCCTGCAACCCCGGGTTTCCTCTCTGCGCACCGCGGGCCCTTTTCCCAGGCATTGATGAGTTCCTGGGGTCCCGGCCGCTGGCCTAGGACAGAGAGCACAGGCAAGTGAGGCTGGGGCTGCAAGGCTTGAAGGCTTGCTTTGGACACAGGCTCAGACCTCCGGATGCTGGCCCTGGGTCCTCAACCTCAGAAGCTGGGCTCTGACCTCAGTGTGGAGCCAAAGTGCTGCTTGGTTAGAGTGATTGGGATGTTTGCCCCTCCCCCAACTCCCTCAATAGCTTTGCTTTAGTGCTGGCCAAAATTCTCCTAAATAACTTGATTAAACTACCTCCTTTGAGGAAGCAGAGAGTTTGGAAATCAAGAAAACCAAAGTGTGTAGGGGGGACACTCTACTCTGTCTCTCTTCTGGGCTTTCTGCCTAGTTGAGTGTCTGCATCTGCAGTTTGAGTGCCTCAGGAGCACCTGGGGCGCAGGGGAGGGAGGGCAATCCATTTATCTTTCAGAATGCTTGAAACAGTACCCCCGCACATAGTAGGGCCTCAATAAGTGCTCATCAAGTAAAGGCTAATGAGAAACCTGGAGTAATGGAAATCAACGACGTGGGGCCAAGGCCATTGTGGCCCCAGCCCCTGTGGCCTGACCCTGGTCACCGAGGACAATTGCAAAACTCCACATACAGTATCAAGACTCGGTGATGACCAGACATTATCTACCTACATTACCCTTGCAGGCACAGCTCCCCAGGCAGGTGCAATGTCTTCGCTTCCTGCTGGAGGCTAATAAGGCTCACTCTGGAAACACTTCACAGACAAGGCTCATTAAACACTCCCCCCCTCCCTTCCCTCCCTCCCCCCTCCCTCCCCCTCTCTCTTTGGCAGTAAAACAGGGTAAGTAGTTGAGAGCACACAATAAGTCTAGTCAATTATAGCGAGTTAGTAGCAGAGAGGCCTGGTGTGAGTGGGTGTTGGGGCGGAGGATGGCATTGAGCTTGGCTCCTCGATTCCCTGGCACACTTTAGAGATGAGTGTGGCCACGGTCCAAGATTAATAATAACCATCTGGGAGGCCTCTCCTACCTTCTCTGGGTAACTGGTGCGGGAGAGATCTCAGTTCTATACACAGGATATACTGTGTGGCCAGACAGAGCCAATGTCCCTGGACAGTGGTGGGGTTATTCCTTGCCCTGGAATGATGGCACCATTGGTGAAGTGTCTGGGGCCCTGTTCCCTTTGATTTGGTTATGTACAATGATGTCAGATTCGGAGGGGGTATCCTGCATCCCATGCCTAAGATCTGAGGTCCAGAGAGGCTAAGCAAGCTCTAGTATGTACAGAAAGCAGACCACCAAGGAGAATTCAAATTCATGCTGGAACTCAGCAGCCAGGCTCTTGGGGTACCCTGGCACCTGCTGGGATTCGTCAGCATTTGGCTGAATAACTTGGGGGCACACTGCCTCTATGGACTTCAGTTCCCCGAGCTCATCAGTTCCCCCAGTGAACTCATGAGGTTGATAGGTGTCAAGGGCTGTCTGTCTGTCTGTTGAGGTTTTTGTTTTTCATTGTGTTGTTTTCAACACCCCCCCCCCTTAGGGGATGTGAGGTCACAGATTAAAGCCGCTTACACATTCAGCTCCTTCCCAGCATCCACACAGAGAAGTGCTTGGGATAGAGCAGAGAGCACAGGAGGAGACAGTCACAAAGGGTCTGGGGTTAATAGGCTCCTGAGCCTCCTGTGTTCACAGCAGACTGGGCCCGGGGCCAGCCCCAGGTATCCATGAGGTGCAGTCATTAAACTCCTGTCTGAGAAATACGCTAAGTCTTATGTGCAATGACTCTCACGCCCCTCTTCCTGGACCGTGCGTACCTGTGGGTCCAGGGGCCACCTTTGCCGGTGGCTCCGCAAAGGTGGCGACACAGAGGAGAAGCAGCAGATGCCAAGAAGCCAATGAGGTCATTCTGGCAGAAAGAGGCAGGTCCACAAGGTGTCCAGAGGCTGAGTGAGACAGAGAGAGGCAATAAAGACCAGGTCGGAGTTAGCACTGTGCCAGAGCCTAGGTCAGAGAGAGAGCCTGGGGGAGAGGAGAAAGCCCCGTGACCAGAGATGACCTGTGGAGGGATGAGCCTGAAACAAGGCCACAGGGACCAGGACTGAAGGAGCAAGGGAGGAAGGAAGGATGGATGAAAAGGAAGGGTCAGATTTGATGAAAGGAGTGAGCTGCTTATGCTGAACAGTGGGGAGTGGGGGATTGTGGGTCGTAGGTTTGCTGGAGAAGGATGTAGAAGGAGAGGAAGGTGCCATGCTTGGGGGTGACCAGGGAGGGGAGGCAGAGGAGGTCACACAGGAGTGTGCTCTGAGGTTCAACTATTCTCTCAGGAGTCTAGGATCAAGCCCTTCTCCCCTTTGTGCTGGGGTCTGTGCAAATATGCTTTATTGCTCAGCTCTCCCAGGTAGTACACGCCTTCCTCAGTCTGGCCCTGGCCCTGCTGCTAAGACAGAAACCCAATTCCTTATCTCTTCCAGGAAAAAGGGAAGAAAGAGGCAATCATCTAGCACATTCTCAAAGCTCTCCGCAGCCTTGGAGACCATCACCAAATTGTCTTATTGCCTGTAATTCAGGACGGGGGAAGCCTTTCCCTCGTCTAACCCATCAGTTGCCTCTATTCTCACGGGCTCTGGGAGGTCGTCAACTAAATTGGCCGCATCCATTTGACTGATGAGATAGGAGCTGACCCTCATCTAGCCTCTCTGCCTCTCTCCTCCCCTGCTCCCCATTCCTCCCCACTTCTCCAGCTCCCAAGTCCAATTTCCCTTTGAAGAAGTCATCATGCACTTTGAAACTGTCCAACAGATGGGATTAAGGACAAAGTACCCAGGAGGCTGGTGCCACAGCAGGTTGAACCTAGGCTTTTGTCAGAGGACAGGGGTGAGGAGTATCATTGTGACCAAGTGTTAGGAGCAGTTTCTCAGCACCATGCATCCCGCCACTATGCCCCCTACTACCGCGCCCCCCCCCCCGCCCCAGTCCAACTGCAGACTCACACATGGTGGGGTGAGAATCCTGACTTGAAGTACTCCAACTTTTCCCTCATCCCATGAATCATGAGTAGGCCACGCCCATCTCCAGGCACCATTGCTTAGCCTGGCCACCTGCTGCCTGATCAGATGGCTACTAAGACTGATTCTGTGACACCTTGGAAGTCAGATACATTCTGCAGCTGCCTTAAGGCCGAATAGAACACGGAGGAGAGACCAAATCCACTAGGAAGAGCCTTAGTTCTAAAGGCTAGTGTTTGGAAGGCACTGCAAACTGAGACTGTGCTAGGTGCTGGGGTGCTGAGGGTGCCCACACAGGGTATGGCTGACCTCAAGCCTAAGGTAAGAAGTTGACTCATAGGCAGCTTAGACAAGTGGATCATTTCAAAACAACAGCAGACACATGTTAAAAGGCAGGGAAGCCCAACCTGGAGGGTCCAGGCGGTGGGGGCACCTGGGCAAGCTTATGCCAGATGAAGAGGGCTCGCAGAAGCCACTCACCTCAGGGGATCTGCCTGGACTGGTGCCAGGGTGCTGGAATGGCAGTCAGAGCTAGGTATATATAGGGGCTGCTGGATACAAAGCTAGAGCTTCATACGGAGAGAAAACCATCCCAAGTTCTATCCCAAAGGGGCCTGAGGAAGGCAGGAATGTATCAGCTCTGAAGATGGGGCCTCCTGGCTTCTCTGAACAGAGCAGGGTGGGAGGTGAGGAGGGGGGAGGGGTTATCAGAGGGGGAGGTTGGGCATCCTGATGTCTCCCTCTCCGTCACTGTAGTACTCCGTCCCATCATGGACAGCACTTCTCATGTGTACCATGGGAGAACTCTGCCGGCCCCCAACACGGCCTCACCCCACATATACACACATACCACACACAGACCACACACAAACGCACTACATCCGACATGGGCCTGGTGAGTTGGCTCAGTAGGTAAATGTGCTGGCCATCAAGCTTGACAATCTGAGTCTGATCCCCGGGGCCCACATGATGAAAGGGGAATGAATACCAACTCCCAAAAGTTGTCCTCTTGACTCCCGAATGTGAGCTCTGCTCACACACATACACAGCAAAATAAATAAATAATAATAAACACATAAAATAATGTACAACACATTACCCCAAATACACACCACATATATCTCACATGCACCATACACATGCCACACACAGACACCCCGGACTTAATTAACTGCTTAGTCTACAGGGCACATGATGTGTGCAGTAGAATTGAACTGCTTGAAAATCAAAAAGAACACACACACACACACACACACACACACACACACACACACACACATACCGCACACACAAAACAGGGCCAGTGTATTCAGCCAGGCATCCCAGGATCATGTGGCTAGCCTGTCAATCAGGAGTGATCAGTGCTCCTGGCATTCTATTTGCTTGATGCTTCAGTTGGCCTTGGGTTGAAGGTCTGCTTCCCCAGACCCTCCCCGGGTCCGGGCAGTCCCGGGTCCTGTCAGCAGGGTACCTACCTTGGCTGGGTTCTGGCTTGAGGGCTGGAGGGAGAAGAACCACTTGGATAGTTGGAACACACCGAGAGAAGCCACTGGCTCCCGGGTTCCCTCTCTCTGGCTCCCTGATCACAGCCCCTTTTATGAAGTCTGGGTGGGTGACGTCTCCAGGCACAGTCCCACCTCTGCCCTCCCAGACCCTCCTTGGAACTCCACGCCCCGCCGCTGGCTTCCGCCTCCTGGCTGGAGCCATTGATTTCCTCGCCCCCAGAAACCATCCAAGGCTGCTCTCCTAATCTCACTAATTCTTCCATCATCTCCATCCTCTTGACGCCCCTCCCTTGCAGCTGGAGACTCAGTCTGCCCCAAACAATAAAGAGAAAGTGACTGAGGAGTGTGTGTGTGAAATGTCTTATCCCTCTCTGCCAACACACACACACACACACACACACACACACACACACACACACACACACCTCGAAGTGAATAGAAGACATAGGCTGGAGGAGGAAAGGAAGGGCACAGCCTGACCCAGAGGCTGCTCAATGCCCACATGCTGCCCCCTCAGAGAGAAAGCCAGGTCAGATTGGCCTCTGTCAGGGGTGGCTCCTGTGCTGTGAATTGAGAGTGGGGGGTGAGGCTGGGGGGTCTGCTCTCCTCTTTTTCCCCTCAATTACCGAACTCCTGCATGACATGGGGTATGACACGCATGAGACAGGGCATGGTCAGATGTGCTGGACAGTTATATAAGCAGTTGGCTCTAAGGAAGGACAGTAAAGCTGGCCCTAGTGCCCCATACACAGAATTCTATCTCCTGGGTGCTTGAAGCAGAAGGATAAGTCTGAAGTCGGTCTGGGATGTGCAGAGAGTTCAAGGCCAGGCTGGTTGACAGAATTGAGCTATTGTCTCAAAAAAAATCAAAACGTGGCAGGCATAGTGGTACATCCCCAGCACTTGGGTGGCAGAGGCAGCTAGACCTATGAGTTTGCAAAGACAGCCTGTGCTACATGGTGAGACCTTGCCCCGCCCCCCCCCCCAATTATAATCATACTACAGAAGGAAGAGAGGAGAGGGCATACCTATTTTGTACTTGATGCTGCCTAGCTGGCCTTGAGAAAGCAGATTCAGAGAGTGGGCAGCACTGGGTGCCTGAAGGGCGAGGGCAGCCTCTCCGTTGGTACCCCCTAGCACCTACTCCGCTGCCAGGCAAATAGAGGAAGGAGCTCAGTGGATGCTCACCATGACTCTGATCCCCCTTCTTCCCTTAAGGGTTTTGTTGTGGTTTGTTTGTTATTTTATTTTAGACAGGGTCTCACTGTGGCCTTGGCTGGCCTTGAACCCACCAGAGATCGGTTTGATTCTGCTTCCCAGGTACTGGGATTCAAAGTGTGTGCTACTAAAGCCTGGCCTGTGCCTTTCTTCGGTCCACTCCTTTTAAGCCTGTATGGCGCATCATATATATAATCCCACCACTCAGACATTCGAAGCAGGATGATCGTGAGTTCCAGGCCAACCTTGTCTCAGAAAAACTCCTTTACCATGAGACGAGGGGCTCCCCAGAACAAGGACCAGCTCCTCTGTGAGGCTGGGTTCTCTGAAGGCAATGGCGCCATCCACCCCCAAACAGAAGGTGGTTTCTGCACCAACTCTACCTGCTGTGTCCTAATTGGAGTGGCCACCTCAGGCCTGAGATACTCTTCCTGGTGCTGTGTGGGTTAGTTTCCATTGCTTGCCTAATGTTAACTGAAGCTTAGAACCATATCAGCCCCTTTAGGATGTTAAATACCAGCATGAAAATTACGCCAATTACAGGGTCCGACTCTTAGAGGTTGCAATTACACCTTGTAGTATTAGGTTGGGAAGTGATTGCACGTCCAACCTAGGGCTGGGCTGGATACCCTGGACTGGAGACATCAACCCCAAATCTCAGACACATTCACAGCTTGAGGATTTAATCTTCACTCCCCTGTATAAATTCAGATTGGGAAAGTTGCTTCCAGCCTCCACTGGGTGTCAGGGTCAGGATCTCTACTCCTGGCAGCGTCTTGAGATAACTTGGGGGTCTAAGATCAGTCAGTCAGCTCCATCTTCCTGCCGGACTTGGAGATGCCCGAGTGTGATGGGAAGTAAGTCAGTGCTGGGGAGGGGGGCTCATGAGGATAACCCCCATTTCCCTTCCAGCCCCCTCCACCAACAATCCAAGTTCAAGGAGCGCATCTCGACGGTTCAGACCATTGAGCTGGAGCCTTGAAGTTTCTGCAACAGCTGTGGGAGCCAAGAATCATTATTCCAGACAAAGAGTGGGAAGTGGACTCAATATCCAGGCTATTACCCAGCTGGCCTTGAGATGCGGGGCTATGCTGCACTACACGTGGCCAGTGGCGGTGGGGTGTGCCCAGCTGGCAGGCGCTGCAAGATGTGGGGTTCTGGCCCCCTTCTTGGGTGTCTCAGTGTGCATCTGTCAGGTGCTTCAGAGGTAGGTGTGGGCCCAGAACAGGCTCCACTCCCTGCTTTACTTGATGTCACCAGCTGTCGTACATGCCCGTGGCCCAGACTTAATCATGTGTCCCAGAAGCACATGTTGCCTGGGTCACCTGGAGTTTTCATTTCTTGGGCTGGGGAGCTGTTCATGACTGCCTTCTCTCACCCACACCTCAGCTACTCCAGCCTACAGGGCCCTTGCTTTGGATCTTGTCGAGTGGAGAAGAAACAGGGAGGGAGGGGAATGAACCTGGGGTGGGTGTGTCTCAGAGGGTTTGGGGGGGGCAGGAGGGAGGGTAGCAGGGGGTCTGGGGCACTTAGGAGACCACTTTAACCCATTCCATACCCTCTCCCACCCCAAACACCACCGCCAAGCCCAGACTTCATCTACTCACGGTGCTCAGGAAGGGGATGTTAGAAACACTGCCCAGGAATCCAAAGGCCACAGGGAAAAAGCCCCTAGGAACAAAGAGAAGACCAGGGTCAGTGGTGGCCCAGGAGGGGAGGAGGAAGGTAGCAAACTGACATCCCCCTACTCAAAGGATCAGACTTTGGCTCCTGGGAGAGCAGCCCCTCGGCCCTGGGGACAGACATGTCCTGGGGTCTGTTGAAAGAAGCAGCAGAGTAAAGTGACTGAGAACCTCAGGCTGAGCTCCGGGGGTCTTACAGATGCATGGCTCTGCCTCTTACTAACACTGTACACTCTGAACAAATCCCTCACTTCTCTGAACCCATGGCCAGTTTTCAAATGTGCTTAACAGTATTGGTACCTACGTCATAGGACCTCACATACAGCCAAGCTCAAAGGGCATACATTTTTGTGAGTTACTCTCATGATTATTATCTTGGCCTGATGGGGTGGGGAACATCTACACTAGAGGCTGAGCCCCTGGCATGGATGGCGGCTAGAGGTTGTGTTCATGTGGGCACAGCCTTGTGTCTCAGCATCCTCCTGCCGCCGAGGCTTCCTTCCCTTTTCAAGCTGGCCAGGCCTGATGGGATGGATGCCTGATCGTTCACAGGGCATGGAGGCAGCCAGGCTGGGAAGTGAACCCCTAGTGTCCTGAATGAGTAAGGAGATTGGAGATTTGAATCTTGGCCACCAGGCCATTTCTCCCTAAACCCCAGTATTCTGAGGTTGAGGGAGATGGTACTCACTTGAAGAGGCTAACAAATCCGTAGGCCTCCAGGAGCATGCCCAGCAGGGGCCAGCGCAGTAACACAATGGCTACACCCCCCAGGAAGAAGCTGGTCCCCTTGAGCTTGTGTCGTTGAAAGAAGAAGGAAAACGTCCTCCTCAGGCCGATGATGAGGGAGAGGCCAGTCAGGAACAGCAGCTGCAGGCCCAGGGGAGTGAGTGAGGACAGAGAGAGCAAGTTCCACCCCATCCCCCAGGGCTCTGGGTGTATGTGTGTGTGTCACAGTGTGTGTGTGTGTCTGTGTGTGTGTGTGTCATCGTGTGAGTGTGTGTGTCTCAGGGTGTCTGTGTGTGTGTGTCTCAGGGTGTGTGTCTGTGTGTGTGTGTCACAGTGTGTGTGTCTCAGTGTGTCTGTGTGTGTCTCAGTGTGTCTCTGTGTGTGTCACAGTGTGTGTGTCACAGTGTGTGGGTGTGGGTGTGTCTCAGTGTGTGTGTATATGTGTCTGTGTGTGTGTGTCACTGTGTGTGTGTCACAGTGTGTGTGTGTCACAGTGTGTGTCTGTGTGTGTGTCTCAGTGTGTGTGTATATGTGTCTGTGTGTGTGTCTGTGTGTGTGTGTCACAGTGTGTGTCACAGTGTGTGTATGTGTCTGTGTGTGTCACAGTGTGTGTGTGTCTGTGTGTGTATGTCACAGTGTGTGTGTGTATGTGTATGTGTGTCATGGTGTGTGTGTGTCTGTGTGTGTGTGTCACGATGTGTGTGTGTGTCACAGTATGTGTGTCTCTGTGTGTCTGTGTGTGTGTGTCACAGTGTGTGTGTGTCACGATGTGTGTGTGTGTCACAGTATGTGTGTCTCTGTGTGTCTGTGTGTGTGTGTCACAGTGTGTGTGTGTCACAGTGTGTGTCACAGTGTGTGTGTCTCTGTGTGTCTGTGTGTGTCACTGTGTGTGTGTGTGTGTGTGTGTGTGTGTGTGTGTGTGTGTCCCAGCAGTGGGACAGAATCCCAGAGCTGGAAATGACTCTATCTAGTAGAGAATAGAAATGTCCTGAAGCAGAGGGATGGACTTGAAGGCCTTTCACTTTCCACCCAGTTCCTCAGCTCCAAGCTCCTCATATAGACTCCCAGGGAGGCTGCTGTGGGGTGAGATCTTCCTCTTTTACAGACAAGATGTTGGTACCCAAAGTCCCTGAAAGGTGCCCCCTGTGTGCTTCTGCCAGAGCCTTCCACATGGTTCCTAGTGGTCACTTTATGGGGCCCAGGCTCCCACAGAATTGAACTCTTCCTTCTAGTAGTTAGTTCCATGCCCCACCCACACCTCCACTGTGCCTTTTCTTTCAATGTCCCAACCCCTCCATCTCCTTCCCAGCTAGCTGTCTTTGGTCCACTCCTCCCTCTCAGTCCTTGTTTCATAGCGAAGCATTCATCTTACTCTGGCTTCCCCACAGCTTCTGCTACCATGGGTTATATCCTTGTTCCTAAATGCAGGGATTTGGTGGCGGGGACAGGGTCTGATTCATCGTGGGAACACCAGGACCTCACCTAGAGCTTGGTGTAATCATCTCAGTTTCTCCGTGCCCACAGACCCTGCTGTCGTCCGCCCCCCTCCCCAAGTCCTCCTCCACCCTGAACAGCTATGATCTGAATGAACTCGGGGCTGACCCTCCTGGCCATCCAGGAGAGGTACCTAGTTCTGGGGGACTCACATTGCCGAAAGCCAGGAGTACGGAGTCGAAGTACAGGAGTATACCCAAGACGATGAAGAAGACGCCGAAGCCGGTGATGCCCACACCAATCTCTGCAAGAAGCAAGGAGAGCTCAGCTTCCCTACCCCATGGGTCAGGCGTTCTGTGTAGGCTCTCTGTGTAGGAGAAAGCCGGCCAGGGGAAGGAAGATGGGCAGGAGCTGCTGGGCTCCTGGGCAGCTTTGTCCTCACATTTTGTCAACACAGCCCTCCCTGTGCCTGCAGCGCGTTGTTTTCAGGATTGAGCCCCGACAGAACTCAGTAACCTGCCTATTCTTTCCTTCGGCTGAGAGCTCCAGGGCCGTATGCAGCAGCAAGGAGAGAGAGACGTGGCTGAAAGCTCAGGACTGTGAGCTCCAGGCCCTGGCTGGCTCCTGGATTCCTCTGTGCCCTCTCCTCTCTCCTCAGCCCTCAGTGCTGACCTGCCCCAAGTGACTGGGAAAAGAGAAGCCATCAGTTAGGAAGACGCTCACCTATCCTGCAGCGGGGGTTCTAGGTAACCCCTCTCCCCCTAGTCTCCTCTAACTTTCAACTCAGCAGAGTCAGTCATTGGCTGACAGGGTTGACCGCCACCACTAACAGTGTCCCTATCCATTAGCAATGTCCTGTGGGTGCCATGGAAGAGCACGGGAGTTAACAAAACCAATGAGCAGCAGGCAGAAGTGTGGGGCAGTCAGGGCACCTGATTAGTCAAGGGCTGTACTCCGGCCTGTGGTGTGTGCTTCTGATCATTCTCTTCAGAAATAATGGACAGGACACGTGGTTGTTTGGTCTGAAGTCCTTCTCATCTCATAAGGAAATGTGAATTTGACTCTCTGCCACTGTGATAGGCAATAAACAACCATTCATTATGCTGCCTTTTTTTAAGGCTAACTTAAAAATTGGACTGGAGAGATGGCTCAGAGATTAAGAACACTGGCTGTTCTTCCAGAGGACACGGGTTCAGTTCCCAGCACCCACTTGGCAGCTCACCACTGTCTGTAACTCTAGTTCCATGGAATCTGACACCCTCACCCAGATATACAGACAGGCAGAAAACCAATGAACATAAAATAAAAATAAAATAAAGTGCCATTAAACATGCACACACACACACACACACACACACACACACACACACACACACACAATCTTTGAGTTCCTGGTTTCAAAGCTGAGCATGTCAATGCAGGTCTGTAATATCCCAGCACTTGGGAGGTGGAGGCAGGAGGATTGTGAGTCCATGTCATCCTTGTCTGCTTGAGATCATGGTGGACTACAGAGCACCCATCTCAACAAACAAACAAATAAAAAATCCTGCTTTCTGACCCTCTGGTTTATACCCAGAAGTGGGGTTTCTGGGCCACATGCTAATTTCTCTCACTGACATTTGAGAAGCTCCAGAGCTATTTTCCAGACTGGCTCATTCCTTTCCCTTACCTGTCCCCAAGGCACAAGACATCCCACATCCTTGGCAAAACTTGATTTAAAAAATATTTTTAGTTTTATTTTCATTTATGTGTATGTATGTGTGTCTGTGTGCTGTGTGTTTGCATGCCAAGTGTGGGTGCCTGCAGAGGCCAGGAGAGGCTGTCAGGTACCCTGGAGCTGGAGTCCCAGGCAGTTCCCATGGGTCCTCCGGAAGAGCAGTGAACACTCTGAGCTGCTGAGCCATCCCTCCAACCCCAATTTTAATGTTTCTGATAGCAGCCATGCTGACAATCTCGTACCACACTGTGGGGTTTTGCTTTGTTTTTAGAGGTAGGATCTCAGGTTTCTGACAGACCTTCATGACATGTTTGGGCTTATTGACTCCTTCCATGCCCAATGGTGCTGGCCCAAATGAAACTTCTTAGCACCTAGGGACAGCTCAGCAGAATACAATAATACCCTTGGGGCTATAGAATGGCTGTGTTCTGTTTCCACACTGTACGATGTTTCTACTCTAGGAGATAAGGTATCCACCCACTACAACTTTGCAGACGGGAGCATCGTGGAAGACTGTACCACATTTCTTTAATGGGAATGATTGAGATTTGTTGCAGTAGTGAGAGCTGAATCCAGGGCTGTACTCCATGTGCTAGACAAGTGTTCTATGCTAGTGCTGCATCCAACTTGCTCCCCAAATCAGGGTCATGGTCTGTCGCCTAGGTTGGCCTTGAACTTGCAATCTTCCCATCTCAGCCTTCTGCATAGCTGGGACTGTGGGTGCTCACCCAATGCCAGGCATGCTTTAAATTTGTATACTTGTTATAAAATATTATATATAATGTGATACAAATATATTATCAGCTGGGTGTGGTGGCACACGCCTTTAATCCCAGCACTCGGGAGGCAGAGGCAGGAGGATCTCTGTGGATTACAGCCTGGTCTACAGAGTGAGTTCCAGAACAACCAGGGCTACACAGAGAGACTCTGCCTGAAAACAGTAACAACAACAAAAGTCTGCTATCTCCTTACACTGGCCAGAAAAATATACATCATGACTCCAGTCTCATAAGACACCCTTCCCTCTACATGGAGACATGATATCAATATGGTTTTGCTATTTGTTTTGTACTGTTAAAATATCTGTATGCCCCATCTGTGCACCCTTAAGAATGAACTTGGGTTTGTTTGTCTGTTTGTCTTGCAAAAAACCTAAGTTTCTCAGATTTGCTTTGTATGTCTTTCTGGGAAGGACAGCAGAGCCTGGCTCTCCGGTCCACACACTCTGACCGTGATTCACTGCTGCTTGCTTCTTAGAGAAACAGGAATTTGAGTCAGGAGGCTACGAGAGGCTTTTAGATGTGGTCCTCCTGGAAGCAGAGGCCAGGAGTGATGGGATTGATTACACTAACCAGCCACAGCAGTGGCCCTCCCCTCACCCCTTGAGTGAGCCCAAAGATGTGTGCTGATGCCATTAGAGGCACCCAAGACCATTTTGGATCCCTATCAAGATTCTGAGAACCAATATGAGGAAACTCCTGTGGCAAGGATCCTGAGATGTGGAAGAATCCAAAGTGACCCACAGGCACAACCAGATGAGAATTCATGGCCTGCTCAGTGGTGTATGTCTGCACCTCAGGAGGCTGAGGCAGGAGGATCATGAGTTCAAGATCAGCTTGGGCTACAGAGTGAAAGGCTGACGTGAAACAAAATGTCCTGTGTGGTGGCGCATGCTGCCATCCCAGCCTTAGGCAAAGGCGGGAGAGTTACGTAAAGTGGGTCTAAGATCAGCCTGAGCTATATAGAGAGTGAAACTTTGTCTCAAAAAAACCTAAACCAACCAACCAACCACTCTCTGCATCTTCTCACATAGGCGTTACAATTACTTTGGGGTTATTGGGGTTACTTTGTAGCCCAGGAAAGTCCCCCTGCCTCAGCCTCCCCAGTGCTGGGATTACAGGTGTCTCCCACAGAGTGCAGCTCATTTTTTTTTATGTTAGACTTCTTCTCTAACAGTGGTTTGTGCCATGATCACTGCTGGTTTGTTCTGTGCTCTTCTCACAGGTTGGTGCAGTTCCAGAATTTTCCTCTGTTGGGATCAGCCTTTTTAAATAGGCCACATTTAGTTGCTTCTGGCATTCAGCGTCACACACAAGCTCATAAACACATGTCAGGAAGTGTGTTTCTCACACAGGGCTTCAAAACGTCCCCCATCTTTTGCTCCTACTATAGTTCAGTGATTCAGTCAAATTTAGGAAGGGGGGCTTGCACCTGAAGTTCCTTTCAGGATAGCAGCCGTGCAGAGGAGAAGGCAGTGGGTTTGGGTGGGCGTGTCTTACAGATAGATACACCGGCTGGAAGGTGATCGGTGCGTGATCCAGACAGAGGTCGCAGTGCGCCCCCTGCTGCACAAGTTACAAAGCAGCATGCAGGGAGTAAGGCAAACTGAGGATGGCCGGGCTCCAGGGCACAGCAGAGCAAGGGTAGAGACCTCCCCTGGCTTCAGACTGTCCAGTTTGGGGTCTTTCTATGTCGAGTATCATCTCAAGTCTGAGTCTCTACTCTTCAACCTCAGGTCCTTAGGTCCTGAAGTTCCCAAACTGCTGCCAGAAGGAGCCCCCAGCCTGCAGCCCTCGGGGACAGGCCAAAGCCAGGTGACCAAGGCATAGCTTTTCAGAATGCATCAGGCAAAGCCAGCTTCAATGTCTTTTTTTTCTTTTTTCTTTTCTTTTCTTTTTTTTTTTTTTTTTTTTTTGGCTACAGGGCATTGCCTCCTGGGGCAGATGGATAGGTTTCTTTGGCCCACTCGTGTGTAAGGAGTAATCTATCAATTGGTTCTCAAATTCCTCATCCTTCTTCTCCAATTCATGTGATCTTCCTGCCTCAGCCTACCAAGTAGCTAGGGCTACAAGTGTGAGGCAGCTGTGGCCCTTTTCTTTTTACAATCACAAATGTACCGAAATTTCTAAGTACTCTGGGGTCCTCACCTACTTGCAAGTAGATGTCACCCCTGAGCCATTAGGAGTATCCTTCCCTCCCCTTCAGAGAGACCCTGCTCGAGCTTTACCCATGCGTGCCCGTAACAACATTCATAGGGAAAGAACACTGCTCATCAGCATGTGCCACCTTCAGTGTGCATGTCTGGAATACTTCCACAATCGGTACTCACATGACCTTGATCTTTGGAAGATGCAGGCCTGTTATTTGTAGGTGGTCCCTTCATAGGGTGTGTCTAAGACTTTCTCAAGGCAAGAGCTCACGGGCAGAGCAATCAGCCAGAAGTTACCGTGTACACTTACAGCAGCCTGGGGGGCGAATCTGCTTCTAGCCTGATTACCACCGATGAAGTACCTTTACTCTTCAGGTGACACAGTGGACCCTCCTGTGTAAGGTCCTGCCTCTACCCCATGGGAACGTCCTCCTCACCCCATCCTGGCTACCTGCTCTGCCCACAGGCTGGGGCTCTCGCTCCCCATTTTGAGTACCCCTTCCTGTTCCATCAAATGACTTTCAGATAGGACCTTTGGAGAGGAAGAAGGGGAGATGTCCATAGTGATAGACAGCTGGTGCTCATGCCGTATCGGGCACAGGTCACATCTTAACTTGACATAACCACCTGTGAAGGGGCTGTGGTTAACTCCACGTCACAAAACCAAACTGAAACCTGAGGGAGTTTGCTGCCCACCCAGGCCTTGAATCCAGTGGAGACTGTGAAATGTGACATTGGCCATTTTTGCACAAAGTGTTCTTGCTCTGGCCATTAATAACCTTCAGGTAACCAAATCTCCAAGTAGGTGTCAGTCCTTGGCAGTGAACAGCAGGCCACCCCCTGGTTGAGATCTCCTCTCCTGACTCCCAGGATTCTTTCTGATTTTCTTCCGGTTGGCTAGCTATCTCCCGCTTCCCAGGCCCCCGCCAGCACCTACTTTCTTTCTTTTATGATTTGGCTCACTCAGGGTTTGGGCCCAGCCCCTGCCTCTCCTCACTCTGTGTTCACACGCCTTCCAGTGTTTTTAAATGCTGCCTGTGTGCTGACAATGTCTACATTTATCTCTCTCGCCCAGGACTCACGGGATCCTGCTGCTTGCTTGGCTGCTGGCTGGCTTTTCTCTCTGGCACTGTGCACACCACTGGTCCCAAGCTGTGATCAGCCTTCCTTTCTTTATCCTCCACCTCCTGTGAAAGCGTCCCGGCTGCCACTGTCTGCCAAGTCACTTGAGGCGGCTGCCACCCTCCTGTCTAATCGAATGTCTCGGGCAGATGCTTTCAGAAGCATCCAAAAACCGCCACGCTTCTCCCTCCCGCCACGCCACTCCTAGCCAGCCACCCTCTTCTCTCTCCTGGACACCCCTCTCCCCCTGCCCCGCCCCCTGCACAACCTCCATTAGTCTCGTTTCCTGCTTTCCACTACTCCCATCGCCAACCCTCTTCCATACAATGCTCAGAGATTGAAAACGGACCAGCTGCCCATACAGCATCCTGGTCATTCCACTCACTCGGAATGAATCAGGGACCCATTTCTGTATGTGCATTATAGATCCTGTGGGGGGCGGGGAGCTCAAACTTCTTCCACTTTCTCTCAAATCCACCACACTCCTCTTACAGCCTTTGACTGTCTATGATGCCCATACTTTCCTGCCCCAGGACCTTTGTGTATGAGGTTTCTTCGTGTGGAACACTCTCCTCGCGGTTTTAAATGGCAGCTCCTCAGGGAAGCCGGTCCCAACCTCTGTGCTCTGGCATCAATCTGGTTCTGTCGTTTCTTCCTCTTGCAGGACTAAGCACCGTTCTTCACAGGACTTGTCACAGCCAGTAAGAGCGTATTATCCCACCTGAAGGCTGATGAGCTTAGTAACACGTGCCAGCATGCCACGTCAGCGTGGGCTCAGGAATCCGGGATCCATCCTTCTTCCTCTGTCTTTTTTTACTCCCCGGGTGGCAGGGTGGGCATGCTGAGCGGGCAGTTTTGGGGGTGTATGGAATGATGTGGAGATACTTTGGTTGTCAGAAGGTAGTGGAGGGTTGGCTGATGTCACCTGGTGGGTGGCCAGAGGTACTGCTAAACGTCCATAGTGCCCAGGACAGTTTCCACGACAGCATCATCTGTGCCCAAACACTCAGGGAGTGGGAAGACTGAAAGGTTGTGCTCCAAGGATCCGGGGACTCCCATGGCTTTAAGCACCAGCTATAGACATGTTGACTCCCAGATTTCTCTTTCTGGGTAAGTCTCTTTCTTCAAGTTCAGACCTATACCCTCTACTCTCTGCCTGAGGTCTCACCCGGATGTCTGAGACAAACATACCCAGCCTATGCAAATCTGGCTCCTGCTTCCCACTTCCACATCCACTTTCCAATCCACTCCCCAGGTACCAGGGAGGTATTCTTGACTCTTCATCCCTTCATATCTCACATCCCGTCTTCCAGCAAATTCCTCCAAACAGTCACACAGGACCACTTCCCATCTCTGCATTGCATCTCCTGCCTTCTCTCACCTCAGAAAGGCCTCTTCATTGCTACCCTACCCTCTACAATTTGTTCTTGAGAATTCCAGCAACCAGAGTGAGCTTTTAAAATGCGAAAAGGTCACACCTCTCACATACAGCACCCTCCAAACTTGCCCATCTGTACAGTGATCCACCATGGGCTGTCTTTCGGGGACCTCCCTTACCCAAGCTCTCCTTTCCACCTCTGATGTTCCAGCCACACCAACCTCTTTGTTGGGACACACACACACACACACACACACACACACACACACACACACCCACCACGGGTATAATGCCTCAGGACCTTTGTGCCAGTGGTTCCCTCTTCCTGGAACATTCTCCTGTACATGGCTGCATAGTCTACCTTCTCACTTCTTGTAGTCGGCGGCGGCGGCGGCGGCGGCGGCATCAGGGCCTTTTCCAGCAAAGCCTTCCCTGGCCGATGGAAATGAATCCCCCAACACACACACACACACACACACACACACACATTCTTCAAGCTCATGGCCCCTTTATTTTTGCTTTAGGATGGGAGGGGTGCTTACTACTATCTACCTTGCTACACACAGGAGGCATTACCTCTCTTACTTTTAGCATTGCGTTCTGTGTTGGCACAGTGCTTGGCATACAGCAGATAGTTACCATAGATTCACTGAGGAGAAAGTTGGCTCAGAGGCTAAGCCGCTGACCCAGTGAAACCTACAGCTCTCTCCTCCCCAAAGCTGACCCACTCTTCCCAGGCAGTGGGCTGCTGTCTCCCTACTCCCACAAAGAAGTAGGGATGTTTGGAGTGAGGATACAGACCCAGGGCCACAGAAGACCTTGAGGGTTTGGGGAGATGTCTGAACAGGCAGAGGAATCCCAGTTTTCAGAACTATGGGCTCAGCCTGCCTTGTGAACTTCCTTCTGATGGCCTGAGTGCCTGGGCTGGCCCCACCCTCTACAAGGCAGAGGTCACACTTGCCCTGACTCTGGTCCTTTGAGGATGCCAATACAGCAGCTTCCAACTGCTGGTTCCAGAGGTCACATCTGTAGATCCCAACGGAAGAGCCCAGTTGGGAAGAGCACGTGTTCACTCACCCTAGCAGGGACTCCCTCTATAGCCCCACTTGCGCCCACCCCCAGCCACGCCTATCACTCTGCCACTCGGTGATGGAGATCATGCTTCAGTCCACTGGGGGGGCCTTCCTGATCAGCTGGCTGGTAGTGAGCCCAGAGGACTGATCCTGGGCATGTTCCTGGGAAGCTGACCCTTGGCAACAGTGAAGGAGCCTCTGGTAAATCATTAACTCTGTCCTTCCACTTCCCCACACAAATGGCTACTTAAAGACACAGGCCTGTTGTGAACTAACATTCATAAGGCCCTTTCTGGCCCACCTCCTCTGAACAGCTTGGACTGGATATGGAAAGGCGAGGGTCTAGGCATGCCTGGGTTTTCTCACTGGTTTTGGTAGAGAGTATAGGAAGAATTGGAATGGTGCCCCACCCTTTTGCTTTTTTTTTAGACAAAGTCTCTACTCGCTAGTCTGGAACTCACTATGGAGACCAGGCTGGCCTTAAATTCATAGAGATCTACTTGCCTTGGCCTCCCATGTGCCACCACACCCAGCCTGGCTCCTCTCTTTGAAATTGTGCTAGTCATTGTTTTTGTTTTTTGTTTTTGTTATTGTTGTTTTGGGGCTTTGTTTGTTTGTTTTTGCTTTGTGCTAGTACATATGAGAAATGCTAGGGACCCAGACTCATCTAAGTAAAACCTATAGCATACCTAAGGGGAGTCAGGTTTATACAGCAAGAGTATAGGTGCCACACAGAATTGGGCAGCAGAGACTCCAATTTCCTTTCCCCAACAGAGCCCTGAGGGATGGCGAGGTTGAGCTGGTGGAGACCTGGTCTTAGGAAAAGACTGGACAGTTAGGTAACCTGTGCCAGTCCACTCTGCAGCTGGGCAGACATGGGTACATCCTTCCTTGCTCTGTGAGCCTCAAGAAGAGGCAGATGGGGGCCTCAAGGGCTAGCTCAGCAGTTAAGAACACTTGCTGATCCTGAAGGGACCCAAGTTTGGTTCCCAGCATCTACATGGTGACTCACAGCCTTCTGAAATCCAGCGGATCCAAGTCTCCATTCTGGTCTCAGCAGGCACAGGTAGGCATGCAGTACACATACATATATACATACAAACACTTATACACATGAGATACGTTTTAAAACAAGAGAAGAGGCAGATGGTTTCTGATAACCTTTGCCCCATTTTAAAGGGAGCTGGGGTGAGCTCTCCTTTACAATGTGCCCCTGATCCCAACATGAAGCTCGCAGATGGTATGACTGATAGCCAAATACCATCTGAGAACCCAAAGCCACACTAGAAAGGAACACAAAAATCACCTGTGAGACATGGTGTCTCTCAGTATACAAAAGCTCAGACAAGGACTTAAGGAGATGCATGTGGGGCTGGAGAGATGGCTCAGTGGTTAAGAACACTCCCTGCTCTTCCAGAAGTCCCGGGTTCAGTTCTCAGCACCCACGTCAGGCTGCTTGCAATTGCCTGTAATTCCTTGTGGCATAGACAGAGACAGACATAGACAGATAGATACACTAAATAAATACATAAAATTACAAAAAAAATACAACATGAAGTCTATGAACTTGTACTACTCATAAAGAAATAGAAAACAGAGGTCAAGCTGGGTGTGGTGGTACCCACCTTTAATCCCATCACTCAGGAGGCTGAGGTAGGTTGATCTTTTCTCAAATACAAAAACAAATAACAAATAACCTTAAGTTGTTTCATATAGAAAGGAAAACCCTCATGTACATAAGTAAACAGGTAAAGCGTGGTGGCACAGGTCTGTAATCTTATTCTAACATCAGGAGACTGAGGCAGGAGGAGCTCAGATTTGAGGCCAGCCTGGGCTACACAGTGAGTGTAGGGTCAACCTGTACTATCTAGTAAGATCTTTTCTTCAACCTACCACCCCCAATAGTAGAGCGTAAGCACAAAACTGAAACCTGATACTAGGACCTGTCATTCCAGCTACTCTGTAGGCTACGGCAAGAGGATCACATGTTCAAGGCCTCCTGAGGTTAGAGTTCAAGGTCAGCTTTAACAATTTAATGAGACCATGTCTCAAAATAAAATATTTGAAAAGACTCCTTCTCCAGGGTCTAGCCTGGGAAATATAGTCTTCACTTTGCATCAAGGAAACTTATCTTTGCAACAGATGGAGACTGTTGCAGAAAGCCACAACCAATCAAATGCAGAGTTGTGGAGTCCAGTCCCAGTGGATATATCTACAAAACAACTCCCAAACCTTAAGGCTCAGAGAACATTTTGGAGTCGGAGGGTGGTGGTGGTGTAAGAGAGTTTGCTATGATTGTGTCTTCTAGGAAATGTCAGAAGACACCCATAAAGTCTCACCAACATCACTGCCCCCAAATGAGCTGAACAAGGACAGCAACAATAGACACACTAATATGGATGGAGGGGGAAAGGCCAGAAGGCCTCAACCCCACACAAAGAGCTACAGGCAACTCAGAAGTGCTGAGAACAGGAGACAGAGTCTTTGCCAGGGAAGAGCACACACCAAATGGTCAGCTCTGAAACACACAAGTAACAGTATACAGAGCTCTGAAACACACAAGTAACAGTATACAGACTGAGCAGGTTGTTCTTATGTGTTTAGGAGTGAGTGAGTGAGTGTGTGTGTGTGTGTGTGTGTGTGTGTGTGTGTGTGTGTGTATAGCAACAGTTATTGAAAAAAGATCATGAATTTGAAAAAGAGCAAGGAGGGGATCATGGGAGTATTTGGAGGGAGGAAAGGAAAGGTGGGGTGGGGATGATGTAATTGTAATCCCAAAATATACATATATATGTGTGTGTGTGTGTGTGTGTGTGTGTGTGTGTGTGTATGGCTAGATCCAGGACTGTAGAAGTGGCTCAGCAGTTAAGGGCACTGACTGCTCTCCCAGAGGACCTGGGTTCAATTCCCAGCACTCACATGGTGACCCACAACTGTCTGTAACTCCAGTTCTAGGGGATCCAATATTCTTTTCAGGCTTCTGTGCATTGCATACACATGATCCACAGACATACACACATACAAAACTCTCATTCGCATAAAATAATAAAAATTTAAAAATCAATTATAAACAGCTGGATCTATGAATCACACAGTGGTAGACTGCTTGCCTGACATGCCCAGGGCTCTAGATTCGGTTCCCCAGTACTGCGAACGAAGAAACCCACAAAATATCTATGTCAGATAATAAGAGAACCCAGGTCACTTATATCTAACATGAGGAACAGGGAAGTGACCCTGAATGGAAAAGAGGGGTACATCAGAGACAAAGCAGGGTGAAGAAGCATGTGGAGCCTGCTGGGACTGGGCTGTGTGAGGTCATTGTCACAACGCCAAGGGCCTTGGGATGGATCCCAGACACATCTGGCATGAAATGCCATCCCCCCCCCCCCCCCCGGTGGATTTAAATGGCCTCACTAGATCTCCATTTCCAAAGATCAACGGAAAACCATGAGTGGACTGAGAAAAAGTAATCACAAGTGGGTCCTGGGGACAGTGTCAGAGAAAGAGAAGAAAACCGACATTGACGCAGAACTTCAAACATTTTAGGAACCAGCTGGAAAGATGGTTCAGCAGATAAGGGCGCTGTGGAACCCTCGTAAAGTCAGAAGGAGAGAACAGACTCCACAAAATTGTCTGACCTCTGCACACAACAGAAAATTTAAAAATTAAGGGAAATGTCAGGCAGTGGCGTCCACCTTTAATCCCAGCACTCGGGAGGCTGAGGCAGGTGGGTCTCTGTGAGTTTGAGGCCAGCCTAGACTACATGTTCCAGGACAGCCATGCCTTCAAACACCAAAAAACAAAACCAATAAATACATATGTAAATTAAACAAAGAAACAAATAAATAAGGGTAAATATAAAGAATGGCAAAAATGTGAAATGAAATTATTATTATTTTTTTTTTTTAGTAATTTTTGTTTTTTGAGACAGGTTCTCACTATATAGCACTGGCTGTACTCAAACTTGATATGTAGACCGGGCTGACCTGGAACTCACAGCGGTCCTCCAGCCTCTGCCTCCTGAGTGCTGGGATTAAGGAGTGTGCCACCATGCCTAGCTTTTTTTTTTTTTTTAAACATAATTGTTTTGTTTGTTTGTTTGTTTGTTTGTTTGTTTTGGTTTTTCAAGACAGGGTTTCTCTGTAGTTTTGGAGGCTGTCCTGGAACTCGCTTTGTAGACCAGGCTGGCCTCAAACTCACTGAGATTCACCTGCTTCTGCCTCCTGAGTGCTGGGATTAAAGGCGTGTGCCACCACCGCCTGGCTACATAATTGTTTTTAATTAAGTGTATGCCCTTGGGTGTGCCTATGTGTGCACGCGACTGCAGGTACCCATGGAACAGGATGCTGTGGAGCTGGCATTGTGAGCTGTCTGATGTGGATGCTAGGAACCAAATCCGGGTCCTCTGAAAGAGCAGTATGCACTTTGACCCACTGAGCAGTCTTCTAGAGCCCCTGAAATAATTTCCCAAAGCTTTTGCTATGCGACCTCAGTTTAAGGGGGCACTTAGTGATTCGTGGGTGCTGGCTCACCTCTGGCAGACACTCGCAGCTGGTTTCTTTGCTCTTCAGCAACACAGCTTTGAAAGAACCCTCAGTTGTATGAACTGTTATAATACGTGTATGGCCAACACGCAGAACGGGTTATCTGATAATTCTGAGACTATGTCATATTCTGCTTCATAGTCACCATAACCTTGCCGAGCTGTTGAGGAAACTTATTCTCAAAAGCTTAAAACCTCACACAAACTTTTCAGCAGTATGATGAACTGACGTAGGGTGAGCTTATACAAGAAGTGCGTTTTGGTCCAGGCATGCACTCTAAAGTGGTTTTCGGAGGAACTGGGGCAAGTCTTGTTTTGGAAGTCTGTTCTGCGCTGTGCAGCAATTAAAAGATAGCTGGAGTTTTGCCGCCCATTCTTTAGAAAACCCAAGGCTCTCTTGCAAATCTTCTAAACAGCCACTAGGGGGGAGTATGGCAGTCATTAAAACCCATGAGCTCTAATGTCAGGAGACCTTAGACTTTCTATTTAAAATTTCTGTGCCTCAGTTTCTTGGCTCAGAATAGTACCTACCATGTTGGGGTTATCATGAACATTACTGAGTAGCTATATACCTGTGCATAGCGGGTACCTGTCCCACAGTAAGCACTTAATGAGTTGTTGCTATTAATATTCTAATACTTATATTAATTACTGTTGCTGTTATTAGTCTTCTATTAATAGGCTGTTATACCTAAAAATTGTGGTAATAAACTGCTCCCCAAAGGTATCAGACATCAGCTAGGAATATTATCTGTCATCATTCCCATCACAGACCGCTGGGGACCTGGGACAAGTGAACTCTGAACTGCACTTTCCCTGGTACGATTTTCCAGACACTGGAGCTGGATGTCCACAGTCTACCCTCCTGGGGAGGGCATTTCACAAGGGCAACCCTAGGAAGGAGTCTGGCCACAGAAGGCCAGGCTGTTCCTCAGCCTGTGGCTGTCTTCTCCACTAGGCACCGCAGGGAAACAGTGATGCACTTACTCTCTGGGGCTACAGACCTATAACTGAGCAGGAGAGGAACCCCCCCTGCAGGTAGCTCAGGGACATTCTCAATGTGACCACGCCACTCAGTCATGACTGTAAATTAATTCAAGTTTTCAAAGTGCCTTTTCATCCACTTTTTCATTTTTCCTTTTTTCTCAAGAACTTCTTAGGAATAGTCACTGTCGTCAGATGAGGACCCGAGGTTGCAGAATCTAGTCACCTGTCCAGATCTTTGTGCCAAGAACACCTCAGCACCGCACCACAGAGGCGCTAGACCAGTGGTTCTCAACATGTGGGTCGTGAGCCTTTTGGAACTTGACCGACCCTTTTCACAAGACCATCAGAAAACATATATATTTACATTACAATTAATAACAGTGGCAAAATTACAGCTATGAAGTAGCAATGAAATAATTTTACTGTTGGGGGGGGGTCACCACAACATGAGGAACTGCATTAAAGGGTCACAGCATTAGGAAGGTTGAGAACCACTGGTCTAGAGAGATCAAGGGGATAGGCTAACAGGGTCTGGAGCCTGCATGACCCACCATGCCTAAGAAATAAACAATCACGGGGTTGGGGATTTAGCTCAGTGGTAGAGCGCTTGCCTAGCAAGTGCAAAGCCCTGGGTTCGATCCTCAGCTCCACATACAAAAAAAAAAAGAAAAAAAGAAAGAAAGAAAGAAAGAAAGAAAGAAAGAAAGAAAGAAAGAAAAGAAAAAGAAATAAACAATCACATACACAGTTCCAGAGTAGCACTCTGCAAGGGCATGCTACAGAGGCTTTTGTTCTGTTTCCTGACTGCCCCTCTTTACACACCCAACCTGGCTTGGGTGGAGGGTTCATCTGAGCAAGAGGGAGGAGGCTGCTCCTGGAAACTGCTGGCACCTTCATCCCATGAGAGAGGCCGATCTTGCCAGTGATACTAGGTGGAACTTCATGACTGCAGAGTTCCCAGCAGGTGCCTGTCACTGGCTCTGGTCTAATGGGGGTTGCAGATGGAGGCTCAGAGTCCAGAAAGTGACCAGCTCTCCTGTGCACACCCATCTCCTTGGAGGGGTTTTCCTTTCAGTCTGAATTTTTAAAAAAAGATTTAGTGAGGGGTGTGTGTGTGTGTGTGTGTGTGTGCCTGCAGAGGCTAGAGGAGAGCACTAGATCCCCTGAAGGTGGAGTTATGGGCCATTGTGAGCCACCTGATGTGGGTGCTGAAAATATAACTCGGGTCTTCTGGAGGAACAACTTTTAAACTATGGAGTTATCACTCCTGTCCTTTTTTAAAAATTTTATTTAAAAACAAATCTTAAAGACTTATTTTTATTTTAGTGTGTATTTTGCTTGTATGTGTGAGCACTGCAGGCATGCTTGGTGCTTATGGAGGCTAGAAGGAAGAGAGCTTTGGATTCTTTGGAACTGGAGTTACAGACAATTGTGAGCTGCCATGTGGGTGCTGAGAATTGAACCCGGGTCCTCTGCAAGAATAGCAAGTGTTTATAACCACTGAGCCATCCCTCCAGCTCCATGAACTTTTCTTTTATTGTTTTGTTTTGTTCTGGAGACAGGGTCTTGCTATGTAGGCTGACCTCCAACTCATGATCTCCTGCCTCAGTTTTCCAATTGCTGTGTTGCTAAGTGTGTGCTACTTCACCTGCCCAAAGGTGTCTGTCTACCTTAAGCCCATGTTTGCTCCCAACTCTTTCTGATTCACAGATAATACCAGCTCTCCTGAGGACGTCACCCACCTATAGTACCTGTTAAAAAGAATATCCCTACTCAGGCTATAGGGATGAGAACAGGGTATGACAGCTTTAAAGGTAACTGCCTGGTTTGTTTGTTTTGAAGACAGGGTCTCTCTATGTAGCCCAGGTTGGCCTGGAATTTCCTATTCTCCCAGCTCTGCTTCCATGTGCTGGGATCACAGGTATGCATCATGCTCAGCTTCAGTTGGCTTCTTGAGCCGCTCCTCACCCAAGATTTCCAGTGGAGAAGGTCTAGTAGATTCCTTCACACTCAGCAAATGCCAAAGGGCTTAGCTTAGAGAACTATCAACTTAGTCCCCATCAGCCACCACCACCACCACCACCAACACACACACACACACACACACACACACACACACACACACACACACCTCCATGCCCTAAAACAGCCATAAAGTACTGGGCAGCAACTGAGAAAGGTTGGGATCTTTTTTTCTGCTATGATCCTACCATCCATGTCAGAGCAGACCAAGGAAAGCACCTGTAGAGCACCTGATACTTCCATTACACAAACCTCAGTCTGATGAGGTTAGCCGGCCACCACCCCAGCTCCAGGCTGAAGGCACTCACTCTACAGTGTACTCTGAATACGATGACGACGTGCTTTGGAAGGAAGCTGAGAAGCGCAGGCCAGCGGGTGACAGGGAAGAGCTGTCACCGGTGTTGTGCCTGTCCCAGCCCTGCTTCCTTTTCCCATCTAGTCTAATCTGTGGACCCTGAGGGCAGGGCAGCAAAAGGCCGACAGCAGGCACGCGGAGAAGGACACACACACCATAGGTACAAACCAGTCGTTTTATTTCCGGTATTGGTTTATACAAACTTGCAGGATACAAATGCACAGCTCATTGGGGTTCTTGAGTACCTAATCTAGTAAAATTGCCACCGACAGGAGGGAGCAAGCTCTTACCTACCTCAGCCAGGCGCCCCTTCTCCAGGGGACAATGATCGGCTAGACAAATGCTCAGGAGAGGCTACGGTCGTGTGGTCCCAACAGAGACACTGTTCATCTAACCTTAACTTTGTCTAAGGTCACTTTCATACTTAATAAAGACACTGAGATCATAAATGTCCTTGTATGGTTTATTGTCTAACACTAGCAAATCAAATTGGCCCCAAATATATGCATAAATAGATATGTATATATATATTTATATTTATATATAGTATTTTTCCTTAGTTTTAAGAGCTGCCAGGAGGAGGGTGCCTAATGGGGAAGGAAAGGATTCCATCTTGCAGTAGTAGCCCTGCCTCCAAGAACATGCCTTTCATAAAGGCAGGAGAGCAGACCTGCTGCTTGCAAGCTTGCTCCCTCAGAGGCCCTTAAAGTGACAGTAGCAGTATTTGATAGCAGCCTCTTGGTTTTTGGTGGTGGAGGTAACGCATGAATTGGGAAGGCCCTATGTGGGCAGCCAGGACTTTCCCCAGAAGGGTTGCCTAGCCCTAGGCTTATATCTGGGCCCTGCTCATTCATAGCAAGAGACTTGAGGCTGGGAAGAGGGCCAAGAAATGCCAGAGTTGGAGATCCGGTAGGAAAGGCTGGCCAGAAGTGCCGGAAAATTCCCAAACACATCATTTTAGATCTGGGGTGAGGTCTCCATCCTGCCCAAACCCTTGCAAGGCTAGAACCTCTTTGCTCACTTCACCTGTCAGGAAGCAAGTTTGGAAGGCTGAGCTAGCACAGGCCAGAACTCAAGCCCACAGCCTGTCAAAACACGGAGCCTTTCTTCTTGGGAAAGAGTGAGGTGTGACATTGGCTGTGGGGCCCTCCCCAGCCAAGAATGGGGCTGGATGCTAGACCAATGTGCCATAATGACTCCCAGAAAGGAAAGTCCTAGAGGGAAACCAGTGTGGCACAGAGTGGGCTCCAGAGAAAGTGTGTGAGAGGCCTGGGAACTCATAGTATTCACCAAAGAACACAGAGGATCCCAAGCCACTTTCTCTGGGCTTCACCTTGTGACTGATATCCTTCAAACTGGCTAGCATATGCTGCCAGCAACCTGCTGGCCTTTTCTCACAGAGAGATGAGGGGAGGCAGTCCAGGGGCCTGTGTGAGGACTGCATGTCTGCAGTCGTAAACATTTCCTTTAGGAGACCCATATGCCTGACAACCCTTGGGCTGCCTTACAAAGTTGACAGTGAAGTCAAATTCTTAGCCGAGGACTTTCAAAGAAATGTCCTGCTCCCGCAGGATGTATCTGGGATGAGCCTGGGGACCAGCTCTTTACAATGACTGGGTAAAGGGAAGGAAGCCAATGGGGCAGAGGGAGGGCATAGACCCAGACTAGGGACAGCCACCTTGGTCTCCTCACACGTCACCAATCCCTTTCAGACATTGCACATTTTGAAAATAGATCTGTTCTTAAGCAAAAGCACAAAATAGGTCTGCCTTAAAATAAATCTTTCCTTTCTCCTTCTTTGGATCAAAAGGCAGGGGGCGTAGTTTCAACATGCAAAGAATGGCGTGGACGGAAAACAGGCCTGGGCAGGAGTTGAGAAAGGACTGACATCCAGACAAATAGATATAGATGTATATATATATATATTACATGGGTATCTATGACATGATCACTTCCATAAAACATATATTAAGGCATGTAAAGCAACATAAAGAGCCAGCTTTATGAAATATGGGATGAACAGTGGAAGAGGCCCAGACGTTTCTTGGTATTTTATGTGTATTTCTAAAAATACCACTTTTTTTTTTTTTTTTTTTTTTAAAGGAGAGACAAAGACAAGAAAGCCCTAAAAACTCTGTGTCTTGTGGAAGAGGGTATGGGGAGAGAGCTAATCTGGGAGCTACTCCCACCTACCAGTCTTTAAGGAAAAAAGGGCAGGTTTTGGGTGCTTGGGCTGTGTGGATAGGGAATGTCACCGAGGAGCACTCTCCAGGCCTGACAGGGTGCATATGGGTGGAATCCTCTGATCCAGAGTCCCTCAGAAGCAAGACAATCTCCTAAGCACCTAGAACACCAGTACTTGGTACACACAAAGTGCTTGACTAGTATTTGTGAAATGAACCGTCGTCTTTACTTGCACATAAACTAGTAACTGTCCCAACCATGAAGGAGCAGCGATGAATGGACAGGAGATGATGCAGTTATATCTTGGGACCACTGATGCTCAGGCTGAAGTCTTTGGGCAGCAAGTCTGGCAGGGCAGGCCTGGAGACTGGTGTCTGCAGCTGGCCCTCCTTCACTGCTCTATGGCTACATCCACTCAAGGTAGGTGGAATCGAGAAAGACTATACTCTGTTCCCGTCTCTCCCTGTCCTATCCTCCCAGGGTAGCTGGGTTATAAGAAAGCCCAGCCTCCGGTCCTGCTCTGGATGCTTGAGATGAGTAAGGACCCAGAGCCTGGCCTCACATTTAAATCCCCATTCCCTCCTCCCAAAGCTCACCCTCAGCCATCCCACAGTACTCTCTGGGTTTGAATGGGTCAAGAAACTGGCTAGGTAAGGCCCCAAGGCTGACAGACAGACAACAGATAGACAGACAGTAAGACAGTCCTCTCCGCCCATGACCCTAGGAGAGAGACAAACAGCAGGCTTCAACACAGATGGACCATCTCCCAGGCTGTCTCACCCTAACATCCCCCTCTTCCACACCTTCCTACCAAGCACCTCAGCTGGGGCTGACGTGTGCCTGGCAAGTCCTCCTGGGTCACCTGCTCCTGAGGAAGATGTGAAAGTACAGAGGTACAGTCAAGGCCCTCTGCTTGGCACTAACGTAAGGCTCCACTCTAGGGAAGACATTCCTACTCTCCCTTCCCATTTCCCCTCCTTCCTTACATCCCCATTGCTTGTGGAAAGCATCTGGCTTTCCCCCACTTCGGTCTCCAAGCCTCTCTCCTCTTCTGTCTGCTCCCACTTCCAACTTGCCCTCAGACACTGCGCAGACCTGCTGTCCTCTATCCACACCACACCTGACCCCTCCAGGAACCCAGGGGCCACCTCCTGGCGCTCATCATCTTCTCTTTGGCTCAAGCAGGGCAGCTGGTCTCCAGGGAAACCCATCAGCATCACTGTGTCAAAGCCTTGGGCATCGCTGAGGCAGCTGGGACTGAAGAGGGGAAGCCCATGGCAAGAGCTGGCCTCTCACTGTGCTGTGTGTTCCAAGGGGTAGACAGTCTGTCTTGTCCTCACTTCCAGTTCTCACCCATAGCTGAGGGCCTGCTCCCCTCCAGGACACGCTCTCCATCAGGTTATGGTGCAAGAGGGCCTCACAATATCATCCGGAACTGCACTTGAACTCCCTGTGACGGGGCATCAGAGAGGATGACACGTTGGCCTTGCCATCCCAGGTCTTGCCTTAGAACTATGGCATGACAGTGCAGGCTTGGGCAGCAGATGTGGATTTCAAGGCATCCATGCTCCTTTCTGAAGCAAGCCTGGCCCCCAGCCTGGCTCCCTGGGGCATTCCCATGGTGGGTGCAAGGGCAGGAGGCCAGGATGAGGAGCCAGAGTCCCGGATGTGCTATCAGAAGGTGGCTCTGTGGAGCTTCACAGCATTGGCCTCAGCCAGGGCTTGCACTAGAAAAAAGAGAAGCGGGTAAGAAGAGAACACTGGGCTACTGGGACAGGCAGCTTCTCTAGGGCGCAGGAAGCTTCATTACAAAGAGCTGAGGAGCCATCCCTTCCCCACCCTGGAGAGAGCGGAAAGGAGGGGAAGAAGACGGGCTCTTTCCCATTCCTAACACAAACTACATTTGGCCGGGGAGGGAGGAGCAAAGCTAGACTCTAGCACCACCCTCGGCTACATTAGAGTCTGGGGGTGGGGACACCGCTTCTAGGGGCTTCTTAGGGTTCTGTGGCAGGACTGCCATGGATCTCAAGAGATGGAAGCTGGTGAGCAGACGGGAAGTCTAGGGTGGCAGGAGCAGAGGCAGGGGCCAGGGAAATACTTTCCCGAGCAGCAGACAGGTGTGGACTCTGCGCCATTCCCTTCTGCTTGCACAGAAGCAGAGTCATTGGCATCGTCATATCTAAGCAGCAGCATGGCCAGCCACCTGCAGCCAGTCCTGCTCAGAGACATCAGTGGCTGAAGCGGACAAATGGAGGGGGACACTGAGCACGGGGTACCGGGGTGGGGAGAAGCGATGAGAAGGGTGTAGATGACTCAATGGGGGTGAGGGACGCCCCCCCCCCCAGGGGGGTGCATGAAATACAGTAGAAAAGTGCTTACGTCAGAGCTCAGACCCGCATGGTATGGCTGCCGTCGGCGCCCCGTGGGCGTTCAGAGAGGGGGTTGACTGGTGGAGTCGGGGAAGCAGGGGAGGTGGGAGGGCTTGGGGTGGCACATTGCACTGGAAACAGAAATGAACAGGGCGGTGAATAGAGGACCAAGGGTACTGGGGAGGAGACTGGGCACCCAGAGCAAGCGAGGCCACTCCCTGGGCAGGGAGCAAGGCAGGGAGGCAAGCAGAGAGAGGGAGCTTGCTCAAGCAGAGGCAAAGCCGTCTTTATCCCCAGGGTGCCCCGGAGGAGACCTGGACAAACCCAGGCTCTGCTAAGAACCAGGGTGTGATGGTGCATGAGGCTGAACCCCACTCTGGGACAAAGACTCCCTTCCCATCCACACTTGGGAGAGTCATATTCCACCTCGGTGCAGGACAGAATGAAGGGGAGTCACTTCACACCATCTATGGCAGCTTCCCTCATGATAAGGATGAACAGTGCAGTAAAATCACACCAGTCCACAGCGTCGGGTCCCCACTTCATAGTAGGACAGCCAGCTTGATAATCATTTCCAAAGAACATGGCTTCCTGATCTGTCAACTTTGGTGTGATCAAGGGCTCGGATGCAACATCCACGGTCACGAGAGACGCCGCTCTGACCAACCCAGCAGAGAACCTTCAGTCTGCTCGTGAAAAATCACTTTGAACTTTAAAGCGTTGACCTTTGAACTGATGAGATTTTACCCTATCATCATTCTTTCATGGGAAGAACAGCAAAGGGGGACAACAAAGACAACAACATGGAGGGTCCTCTAAGTGGCCACTAGACGCTCGCACATCCTCAGGGTAGCCAAGGCAGAGGATGGCAGAAGGTCCTCGCTTGGGCTCAGAGAAGAACCAGACCTCAGCCATGAGTCACTCTGTATTTCCAAGACGTGACACTAAACTTCCTCGTCCTGGCTCCCCACCCAGGCATCACCTTCTCTGACTTCTGTGGAACACAGGGCCCGTGAGGCTCCTATTATTGCTATGGGCATGTCCCCTGTGTGTTCGTAGCCCAGGTTGCTCAGGTGGATGTGAGATCATGTCTACCTCACATAATGCCATTTGTGCCTGGGATTCTGAAAGCATCACACAGTTACACTCATTTTACACAACTTAAATATGTGTTTGCGCACTTCCAAGCCTCAGTGTTTCCATATGACCCGGCATCCTTGTCACATCATAGGCAAAACCACTCACAAATGCTTTCCAACACATTCATGTGCATGTCCATATCACCAGAGGAGGGGGGTGACTTATGGGCTATGTTCAGACTCAGTCAAAAACCCAGCAAGCAGGCAAGAAGACTCCCTCCCTGGGAAGCCAAACAGATGTTATAACATCTGCCTAATGAGGCTCTTGCAACTGACAGGCAGAGTCCTGTGGAGTCCAGGCATTGTTATTCACAATTCTAATAGGTCTTGACCTATCTGTGTTCTGACCCACAGATTGGAAATGGGGGAGAAGGAGGGGAGTTGAAAGCCCCTGTGTAACTCTAAGAAGGACAAGTGAAGAGAACCCCTTTTATGAAAAGTAGAGATAACATGTAAGTTACAGAGATCACACTTAGTTACAGAGAGAGCCACACAGAGGGTTTACAGCTCCTCGAGGAAATGCCTTCAACAGAAGTCAGGAGCACAAGGATATTGAGAGCAGTAACTGAGGAAGAAAACGGTGGTTATGTGAATGTGCTCCCTTTAAGGAAACAGACGTGCTAAGTATATAGTAAGATTATAGCCACTGAAGCAAGTTAACTTCAAATGTGTAGCAAGTACATATTGGACAGGTGTGGTCCTACAATCTGTATGAACGTCTGCATGCATGAGTAGCCCCATACATTTATGAGTGCATCCATCTCTCACCTTGCACACAGACTTGTTCACAGTGCTACTGAGTGTACACTGTGCACACCATATGGGATAGGCCTCAGCACTCCCGACACACATAAAGCCAGTCACACATAAATATGCACATTTGTAGATATCGTCTCCACCCACATGCTGCACACACACACACACACACACACACACACACACACACACACACACACACATGTGTTCCTATATTTGCCTTCGAACATCCCTTCTACCTACATACCAATCATCTGAACGCACAGAAACACATCTGCAAACATTACCAGATACAGACGCCGTACATAACATCTGCGCCAGGTACACAGATTCAGAAATGCCGCATCTTCTCATGTGATTCACACTGAATCAGCAGGTAGCAGCCAGGTAGACAGACAAGACAGAGTACTCCTCACTGATTATGTTGTCCACGGCACACACACCCTTTTAGCTCTAGCCGCCATGCCTGCTGTTCTTGGGACCTATGCCCAGATGTTCTCCCTCCTCGTGGCCTGGGTATGAACCTACGCCCACACTGCATGTGCCCAGGACCAGTCTTGCTCTGGGGCCTCTGGGCCACGGGCCAATGATAGCAGGGTCAGTGGGCGAGGTCTGAGGTCTGGGCCTACCATAGCCATTTTCTGAATTGTTGGGGGTTTTGGCAGAAGCACAGCGACCATTTGCTTTCAGCACACAGACCCTGAAAATGTAAGCCCAAGCGTCGTCAGGAAAAATTTGATAGGCCCTAAGGTTTGTTTTCATGAAACCTGGACTGTTGGGTAACAGTGGAGAAAGCCAGGTGCGTGGCAGGCCTGAGGGGAGTTTCTAAGCATTGGGTGTGCTGCCCTCTTGAAATAGGAAGTGCCTTTTTGCTCAAAGCATGTGGAATTTTGGTTCAAGTTCAGTTTAGGTTCAAGTCCCACTAGTAACTAAAGTGGAGAAGCCACAGAAGGCCTCCCTGGCCACTGCCAAACTGGTCCGGCTGCCTTAGCTGCAGGAAAGGAGACGGTCCCTCCTGACTCCCGCGCCAGCCCGTGCAGAGCCTGTCCCAGGAGCCCTGCAGCCTACAGTGCGCTCCCAGCCCTTCATCCTGAAGCTCATCATTCCCTAAATGACAGCAGGTTCTCGAGGGTTAACTGATGTCTTCTTGGTTGTGACTTACAACCCTCTGGTTGCAATGTGCCTGTAGAGAGTTAGGGTTCTTCACTGCGGCTCCAGCGCTTACTGATTCAAATAGGTCTACCAGCATCCTGGCATCCCAGCACCGCCATTGTTATGGCACTCGAACCCCAGCACTGAGCAAGGGGCTGCCCTCAGCTGCTTCTGACCCTTGCGCTGTCTGAACTGAAGGTAGGCGTTTTGAATTTTGCCAGCGAGGAAATGGAGGCTCGGAATGCCGTCTGTCACCAATACAAAGCACCATCCCTTCCACGGCCCTCCTGCCTCGTCAGGACAGCCGTAACTGTGGCCTGTGACCTGGCCTCTCTCATTCCTACTGGTCACCTTTCAGCCATGACTGATTTCATGTCATTCCTCCTAACTGTGGTCACCAAAGTTCACTGGTGGCCATGGTGGTGTACACCAATAATCCCAGCACGCAGGGGCCTAAGCAGGAAGATGGAGGGTTCCAGGCCAGGCTGGGCTATATAGCCAGACCCTGTCTCAAAAACAAAACAAAATTAAATGTTCCTACTATGCGGGGATGAGCTAACTACTGCTTTACCTGTCTTCCCACTCCTACAGACTCCCCTTTATTCAAAGGCTGGCTGCATTCCCCTCTTCCGGGATGCTACTCTAGCCTGTGGATGTTAATCCCTGTGACCTCAACACTGTGACATCTAAGTGGGACTCTTGGGTCGGGTGTGAGGTCACTTTCCTCATCTCCTCTTAGTGGATTTGGGAATGGCTCTCAAGTCCTCAGATGTTTTGTCATCTGTCACCTTTCCATGGTTGCTTGCACATAGCAAGGAAGAAAATCAGAAGGAAACCTGAACACCTGGCCTTCTCACCCTGGGAGCAAACACACCTATGCTTCCCAAGGACGCTCCATCCACTTCTCTTCTCCGTGCTTTTCCAGGGGCAGGTGGCTCTGAGTTCCCTGCGGCCTCTGACTGTGAGCATCAATGAGAGCTGAGCCCCTGGAGGTCAGACACTCTGGCCCCTCTGTACTGAGCCTGGCACAAACCCAGTGGCTTAGTGAATGCTCACTATGACCTGGCATCTCTCTGAGCCTGCCCCCCTGGCACACTGCACTTCCTCCCCTACACCTGGTCAGCTGGCGTCCCTGGCAGAGCGAGGCCCAGCCCCTCTCACCAGACAGCATGCGGCCCCTGCGGGAGGCCTCGGTCGCCAGGGCACAGGAGATTTCAATCCGCTTCTCCTGCTCCTGCAGCTGGCTCTCTGAGTCCTGGGGCACGTCCACAGAGTCCCCCTCGCCGATGGGCACCACGTTCTGCATACTGAAGAGGCACAGACACACAGACATGGAGGGAGGGGACAGCATGGTCCAATTGGCTTGGGGTGGTCTGCAGCTGAGGTTGGCGGGGAGGGCCAGGGGCCTTTGAGTATGCAGCCTCTGGTGCCCAGCAAGGCTGTCCCTAGGAGCGAGGGAGACCCTGGCAAGACTGTTGGGATCCCTGCCCTCAATGTTTTCAAATGAATTTTCAAAAGTTCAAGTGAACATGTGGGGCAGTCTTGAAGGGAGGGAGGATGAGCTGAGGCATCCTCCATTTTTGTGCACAAGCCCAGCAGGTCTTTCTGGGGCCCAGAGGCAGCATCCTCATTTCTGCCAGAAGCCTGGATATAGTCTGCTGCCCTTGGCCACTGCTTCTATTTTCTCTTCCCCGGGGAGGCAAGGTGCCAGCCACCAAGACATCTAGCAGCCTAGGAACTTAGGAGCAGGGAGGGCAGTGGAGTGCAGGCTTGTCTAGGCCTATCACCTGGACTTGGCAATGAGCGTCTTGATCCTCTCCACTTTCTTCTGCTTCTCCTTCAACTCCTCGGGACTCAAGGGAGTGTCTGGTTCCAGGTCAATGTACCGTTCAGGAATGAGGACTTTGTCTGGAGTGGAGAGCTGCGGAGGGCCTGAGGTCACCACCTACATCCCCTCCCTGGCCATCACCCTCCCTCAGCCCCATCCTGAATCTACTCACCTCCTTACTGATGTCCACATGATAGTGCTGAGGCTCCAGCTCCATTTTGCGGAGCCGGGCAATTTCCTCCCGTGGTGTCTCATAGGCCTGGCCCCCAGGTTCCTCGGCCCTCAGGGCTGCCTCCAGGTTGGAGATGTCCACTTCGTGGATGCTGCGGTGACGGCGCACCTGGGGGAATAGCACTGTCATGACTACATCTCTTCTACCCATGTCTCCCTCCAGGCAGGTCTTTCTATTCCTGTATCCTTGCCCCTGACCAGCATCCTTGGTCAGGCTCCCACTGGCCTGGCTGCACAGCCACCTCCTTCCTCTCTGTTCCCGACACCTGCCCACAGCAAGGCCCAGAGGCACAACCTCATTAATCTCTCCTGTCAGTACTCACTCCTGTCCTTACACCTTGGGCAGTAAAAGCAGTGTGTTCCACATTGATTTCTTTGTTTGTTTGGTTGGTTTGGTTTTTTTCCTAGACAGGGCTTCTCTGTGTAGCTTTGGAGCCTGTCCTGGAACTCGCTCTGTAGGCCAGACTGGCCTCGAACTCACAGAGATCCGCCTGGCTCTGCCTCCCGAGTGCTGGGATTAAAAACGTGCACCACCACTGCCCGGCTCCATATTGACTTCTAATAGTCTCAAGCTGTGGAAGTTCTGAACTATGGACTTGAGCAAAACTGTATGAAGGTAGGATTTGCATCCAACTTCTTGTCTATTTCTGAAACTTACTGTAGAGAAAAGTTAAGCAGCTGCCTTGGCTACACCCACCTCTGCACTTAGAGCTGTGAGACCCAGCACGCTCTTTGTTTCTCTTGACTTGATCTCCCTATCTATAAAACAGGGGTGACACATTTGAGATCACTGCTGTCACTGATGGGTTAAATGAAGGAATATAGATGGCTCCGTGAACAGCACCTGCTCAGGGAGCCACTATGGCTGTCCTCGGGGTACCCAGGCCAGTGCTCACGATGCAGAATGTGCCCAGAATCACATGAGAGCGATGGCCCTTTCTACATGATGGATTTTGCACTATTCCCTACCCAATTGACTTTCTGCTTTTTAATTGTGTGTGTGTGTGTGCGCGCGCGCACACGTGTACGTGTGTGTGCATATGTGTATAAGCACATGTACATATATGTTTGTGGGTGCCTGCTGAGGCCAGAAGAGGGCTTTGGATCTCCTTAATTAGAAGGAGGCAGCTGTGAACCATCCGATGTGAGTACAAGGAACTGAACTCCAGTCCTCTGTAAGAGCAGCAAGTACTCTTGAACACTACATAAATTTTTGAATACTTCATTTCAGCAAAAACATTCATCAGCCTTTTTTTTGGGGGGGGGTCATTACTTTTCATTAGACATAAAGCAGAAACACGGGCTGAAGGAATTCTATGCAGGGGGGTATCCCAGGAGCCCTGCTACGTTCTGCTTCGTCTCTCCTTCAAGCTCCCTGGCCCAGGCTGGCCATGGGCAGAGAGCAGCAGTATGGACAGATGGCAGACTCAGGCCTGTGGGCAGCTGGGAGGACATTACCACTTTGTAGGCAGGCCGGGTGCTAGGTTCAGGAGCTGGGCTGGCTGGGAGCTGTAGGCTCCTCCTCTTTTCCTTCATGGAGCCGCTCTGATGCCGCCGCATCCGGTCCATCTGCTCCTCCACGCTCATCTTCACCTTACCCTCTCCAGAGAACACAGCACTCTTGGGGCGCTCTTGCTGTAAGGAGGAAACAAGGCTCGGCCAGGTGCTCCCCGCCCCACCAGGTCGCCCATCGCTCCAAGTGCCCCAAATATTCCTTCTGTAGGTAGCCTGCCCATAGAGGGCTGAACAATGGTTCCAGAAAAACATGTTAAATTTATTCCGGGCCCTGGTGCCTGCAAAGGTGATTTTATTTGGAAACCTGAGGTCATCCTGAATCAAAGCTAACTTGGATCCAATAGCAACTGTCCTTGTAAAAGGCAGAAAAGATGACAACACGGAGCAGAAAGAGGGTGATGAAGATGGAGTCGGAGGCTAGAATGATTCATCTACATGCAAACAAACACCAAGTCTGATTAGCTGGATCTGCACGTAGGAGGGAGGCTGGACAGATTCTCCCTCAGCGCCAGCAGCAGCGACAACCAACCCTGGCAGCACCTTCATTCTGGATCCACACACAAACGAAGAACAGATTTCTGTTGTTTGCAGCTATGTAGGACATGGTGATTTGTTTCAGGAGCCCCGGGAAGCTTATAAAGACTGGGATACTAGGAAATGGGGTGCTAAGAAATACTTAGCAGAGCAGAAGAGACTTCAGAATCAAGAAATGTGGAGAGGCCGGGAGAATTTTAAGGTGAATAATGAGGAAAAAAATCATAGGTTTCATTGGTGGAAACGGGGACTTCAAAATTATTCTGATAAGCTCATCAAGCATCTCAGGAGCCAGAAATAGTGATGGGCCACCTAAGAAGGCTTTGAATAGGCCTCACAATGGACAGCATGGATCCCTTTAAATCCAGCAGGGCCACATGTGCTTTTGAGAATGCTATCAGAACCAACTCTGCCAGTTTGTAGATAAAATGAGGATGTGGAGAAAAAGCTATCCAATTTTGGGGCATGATATAGGCAAGAAATTGGCTAACAGAGCTTCTTGGCTACAAATGCCAGCTACTCCCTCCAGAAAAGGCAGGCTGACCCTGAGAGAAAAGCCCTGGCTATGGAAAGACCAGTCTGGCACCAAGGCTAGTGGAGCCTTCACCTACCCACAGGCAGGGCAGTGAGCCCCAAAAGACTCTCCTCAGGCCCTAGGATCCAAGGCTAGAGCTCAGAGGTACAGCATTTGGCCAGCATGCACAGTGCTCTGAGGTTTGATCTCAGCATTGGCAAATAACAACTTGCTTGAGGTTGGAGATCCTTTTATTCCTTCTAATTCTCCTTTGGGACAAGAATGATTATCTTGGGGCCAGAAAGCTAGCTCAGCAGGTGAGAATGCCAGGTTGTGCAATGACCCAAGTTCGATCCCTGGAGCCCATGTAAAAAGCTGGATGTGGTGGCAGTCACCTGTAACTCCAGCACTACTACCCTGAAATCGAGTCAGACACAGGGGAATCACCTGGAAGTTCACAGGCCAGCAACAGAGAGAGACTCTGCCTAACAAGAACTGATTCCTAAAAGCTGTCCTCTGATCTCCACACATGTATCATGGTACACACACACACACACACACACACACACACACACACACACACAGAGTGAAAAAGTAAATAAATTCTTAAAAAAGATTAGCATAACAAACACAATCTAGAGTCCCATGCACACCTGCTAGACATGATTCTGATGATGAGTTATGGGACTTACCTTCGTGTGGGGTGGGGGTGCATGTGTGCACACATTTGTGTGAGGATGCACTCACTTGTGCATGCATGTGTAGAGGCTGGAGACTGATTCCAGCTTCCTCTACTGCTCCTCACCTTGCTTTTTGAGACAGGGTCTCTCCCTGAACCCGGAGCTCACTGTTTTGGCTAGACTGGCTAGTAGTGAGTTCCCTGGCTATGCCTGTCTTTACACCCCCAAAGGTGGCCTTCAGGTCAGGCCTGACTTTCACATGGATATTGGGGATCTGAGCTCAGGTTCTCATGCTTGCAAAGCAAGAACTTTACCCCCTGAGCCCTCTCTCCAATCCTGTCTGTCTTTGTTTCTTGAGACAGGATCTCATTCTGTGATCTAGGCTGGCCTAGAATTCACTGTGTATCCTCAGCCTCTCAAATCCTGGGGGTATAGGCATGAGTCACCGTGCCTGGCTGGAGATGTGGGACTTCTGAGCCAATAATAGTTAGATGAGATTTTAGTATTAAGGTTAATGATGTCATGATTGAGATTTTGGGGTTCCTGGAATAGAAGGAGTACCTTTTCAAGTGGAATGGCATGAAATTTGGCACTATAGTTGTTGAATGTGATCCCAAAAAGATATGTCTGAACCATAGCCCCTTAGGCCCAATACTATGCCCCTTTTTGGAAACAGGTTTCTACAATTGTAATTAAGAATCTGAAGATGAGGTCATCATGAATTTAGGGACCCCAAATCCAATGAGGAATGTCCCTTTAAGAAAGGGAGAGGGGCCAGGCAGTGGTGGCGCATGCCTTTAATCCCAGCACTCGGGAGGCAGAGCCAGGCAAATCTCTGTGAGTTCGAGGCCAGCCTGGGCTACAGAGTGAGTTCCAGGAAAGGCGCAAAGCTACACAGAGAAACCCTGTTTCGAAAAACTAAAAAAAGAAAAAAAAAAGAAAGAAAGAAAAGAAAGAAAGAAAGAAAGAAAGAAAGAAAGAAAGAAAGAAAGAAAGAAAGAAAGAAAGAAAAGGAGAGAACATACAGGGAAGGCGATGTCAGGGTGATCTGATGGATACCAAGCCCGGTGGGGAAACACTGTTCACCAGGAGAGGCCTGGGACACAGTCTCTCAGCTTTCCAAAGGAGCCAACACTGGTGGCGCCCTGACTTTGGACTTCTGGCCTCCAAACAGGAAGCATAAAGTTGTGTTGTTTTAAGCCACTAGGTATGTGTGGTGATGTGTTAATTTCCAGGAGCCCTAGGGAGCTAACAGCACACTGCACTCTGGCCTCTGTTCTCCCTGCTACATCCTATCCTGCCCACAGCATGCTATGACAATGTGAAACACGCTCATGTATTTACCATGCTCCTCTTCCTTGACCCTTGACATGTCTATGAAGGACCATTCTTCCTCCCACATGTTCTACCTCCCTCCCTAGCTCTGGGTCCTAAGAGGTCACGACCACTGGGCACCAGCCCTCAGAGCCTGCAGGCATGCACTTACCCGTGAGGAGAGACCATTGGTGAGGCCATTGGAAGTCCTTCTCATTACTGCTGATGGAGTCATCTCCTCCTCAGCAGGAGATTTTGTCCGAGGGGGCACGATGCCAACTACAGTGAGACAGAGCAGACAGAGGGCCTTGTGGGAAGCAGGGGCTAGAGCACCTGCTTCTTGGGGAGAGGTCTGGTTGCTCTCTCCACTGAAGCTGAGGGTGGGTGAGCATCCTCCTTCAGTATGGGGGAGTACCTTCGCCTTACTTAGGCAAGTGTGGGCTGAAACATACCTTTGTTGAGGGCTGTCTGCTTCTCTGCCTCCACCTCTTGCCTGGTGGGCACAAGGCTGATGTCTCTGGGGGTATCCAGGGGTGATGTCTGGCCGGGCTCTTTCTTGTTTGGCTCATAGCCTGTTTGGGGCTGGGAAGGAGGGATGAAAAGATGGCTGATGTTAGGGTGAATGCTAGGTCAGGCCTCCTTAATGCTTTCCTTCAAATCCTCTAAGATTCAGAGGGCAGGGAAATTGCATGGGTGCTAGCTGGTTCGTAGTGGGCAAGGATGGCTCTTCCCTATGTGTCACAGACTGTGTTCTCTCAGGAATGAGAGCCAAGAAGGGTTTCATTTTAGGCTAATCAGAGAGGTCCTTGCCCAACCCAGGTGTCTTGGAAAGCTTGAAGAAGCACAGACTGTCTGTGGGCTCTGGATCATAGGAGGAGCCACCATAGGGGGCCACAAATCCTAGAGTCTCTGAGGATCCTGCCGGGATTTGTGCAGACTAGGCAAAAAGAACCAGGTGGCTGGACCTTAACACCAGGGTTCCGGGGACGTGTAAAGGGCATTGGCTTGTGGGTTTACAGAGCCACGAGGCCGCAGACAGCCTCTGTGCAACCCCTTCCTATTGTACAGTCAAAGAGTCTAAGCCTCACTGAAAATTCAGAAAATAAGAAATAAGGCTAGAATCTGAAACCATAGCAATCACCCAGCCAGAAGCCTGGGCAATAGGCAAGTCTTGTCCATTTCTTGGTGTACCAACTACAGGCAATGCCAACTATTCTGCCTCTCTTGCTGGCAAGGCCTCAGCTACACAAACTACATATAATGGAGTCTGGATAGACCATGGGTCTCCCAACAACATACAACCAAGTCCAAGTCTCATTATCCACCTCTTTGTCCTGACTAAGGACCCAGGTGAGAAGCCCACAGGGAAGATGAGGGCCTGTGTCCTTCCTTACAGACTAGAGGCTCATGAGACCCAGCGAGAACAAGACAGAGGCAGTGAGAACATGAGAGGATGGGGGTCTGAGGTGGGCAAGGGACAGGAAGGGCCTGGGATGGCACCAGGGAAGGTATCATTCCATATCCTTTGGTTTAATCATGGTGGTAGGGCTCTGCACCCACAGCCATCAGATGCTCGTGAGCCAGGATTGGGGAGGATTGTAATTTGCTTTCCATTGTCCACAGGAAGCAAAAGGGAAGATGACCTGTGAGACTGTTACCCAAGGGCTCAGGAGAAATAGAGCTTTGCGGAAATTCGTGGGAAAACAAGCCCAGTGCCCTACACTGCCCCTCCCCGGGTCTTTGTCCCATACCGCACCGTCCCACCCTCCCAAACCCCAGGATGCTGGGTACCTGACCCCTGGCTGTCTCGCCACTGTGATGCCAGGAAGGGGAGTTGGGGTATGGCCAGAAGCGGCTCTCACTAGGGAGTGGAGGGACCGTGGGAGGAGAGTCCAAGGGGACGTAGGCTTTGGGGAGGGGCGGCCGAGGTGGGCCAGGTTCCTGAGGCAGAGAGAAGCCAGAGCATTAGGAGGAAGGAGAGCAGCCACTGTGAGAGCAGAAGACAGGGTTAGCAGGAGCCAGATAGTCTCATCCTATGAAGCACAGCCCAGGCCTGGGCACCGCACCCCAACCCCGGCCTGGCAGAGCTCCACACCCACTGGCAGCCCTCTGCCTGGCCTGTAGACCCTCCTCAACTGATCCCTCCTGCCCACCTCTCCACATCTCTCCCCACTTTCCCAAAGCCCCCTCAGCACTGCCTCCCCATCACGCCAGGACTTTCCCATTCTGTATCTCCCCATCACGCCAGGACTTTCCCATTCTGTATCTCGGCCACTCCCTCTCTTGCCTATACTCCATTCGGCCTCTCCCTATCCAGACACCCCATGGTCCCATTTAAGCTCCACTCCCCTCTTCTTTGGAGTACCGGAGTCTTTATAGTCTGAACCACGTGACTCATTACTGATACTCCACCCACATCTCCTATAGGTTATTATAGCCTACTATAAATTGGTCCCTACTGGATGCTGGCTCTCCGAACAAAGGGCCTCGGGGGCCTGCCTGGGTACCATCCAAAGAGCTTCTTTCCATCCTACGAACGCTGACTGACTGACTGACTAGCAAACAGCTCCCTGTGCTGACCCTCAACCACCCTCACCTCAGGACACTCCTGATTTAAATTCCCACCAAGTAGAGGGGAATCTTTGGAAGTCATCTTGGGTCTCAGGAAGACTTCCTTGTGAGGCAGCTAAATTTAGATGACAGGTGGAGACGGCAGTGGGTGCAACGGAAATCCCAAGGAAAGCTCATAAAACAGTTGGAAGAACAGTTCCTAGATACTGTGAACCCAAACACTAGGATGGGGCCCCTGGGGAAGAGGTGGAGGGACTGTGTGCCCTTCCCGGTGGTCAGGATCTGGCCTTCCTGCCCCCATCGACCCTGTACTGTTTCCCCAGCTTACCTCGCTGGACCCTGGCTTGGTTGGAGATCCCTGAGAACCAGACACCATTGAAAAGGGGCTCAGGGGACTGGTAAGGCTGGCAGAGCTGAGAGGGCTGGCTGGGCTGTTGGAGCTATAGGTGGTTGAGGGGCCGAGTCCTCCTGAGAAACAGAAGAGAGGGGTAAAGAGTGGAGGGCGCTGTGGCGGGGTGTGCACATGGGGACAGGGGGTGGAGGAGGCAGGGGAGACGCCCGCAGGTGTTGGGTCACAGGCTGGCTACTAAGAGGTCCTCGAGGCAGCGGACACAGCACCGAGGTTGACACCGCAGCCTCTGAAGTGTCAGAGCCCTGGGCTCAGGGACAGCTCTAAGGTCACGCATGGGTCCTTTAGCGAGAGTGGGCTGGGATGCGACAAGAGTCCAGGGATGGAGGTGCCTACTACCTCTGTGCTTGGCTGTGTCCGTACCCCGGGACGGGTTGTTCTTCCTCAGCCCTTCCATCACATCTTGGATCCTCCAGATCTCCTTCTGAATTTGCCGACTGAGCACCTCATTCTGAAAGAGCCAAAGAGTGACTCAGGATGTGCCTGCCCTGCCCTCGGCCTGGACCCCTCTGATCAGGAGGGTTTGGAATCCCTGTGTTCCTGCATACACATCTTTCTTATGGGGAGTCTCTGCCTCTTTAGCTAATATAAAATTGTGTCCCCACAAAAGCCAAGGCCTCAGAAGCAAGAATGAGGAACCCCTGCTGAACCCCCATGGGGGACCAGGGGACATTTCCTGTTTTCCACGGGGCAAGACTTTCCAGTGGGTTTTTGTCTTTTTTTTCCCCACATTCCAACAGCCTAGCCATGAGCTACATTCTACTACAGCTCACATTCTGAAATTTAACAGCTACCACTTATTCTGTGTGCCTCGGTACCAGGCGCCACTCCTAATGCTTTGTGTGTGCAAACTCATCCCGGCTGCAGGACTCCTCACCAAGGTACCGAGAGGCCGTGGTTCCTACTTCGGAGAGGAGAGAGGAGACTGTGTCCAGGGCCATCCCCCGAGGAAGCCGCAGAGCCAGGGTCTAAGGATGGGTCTTTCTGAGTCAGGAGTTGCTGCTCTTGCCCACGGCCCTCCTCCCTCCTAAAATGTGTGCATTTAAAGAGCAGTGGGACCTTGGGATGTGGTAGCAGTATCTGGGTCCTCTGGGTCCCCACTTTACCCAGCATAAGGTAGGGAGGTGAATTTTGTCATCAGGAGAAAATCAGGGTGTTAACTGTATCTGAGGAACAGAGCTTGCAAAACAATGTAGAGAAGAGGCAGGGTTTGATCAGACAAAAGACAGGGGAAAAAATAACATAAACCAGAAGCCTCCAACATCTACCCGGTCCTCCAAGCCCCGGGAGAGAAGCTCTGCTGCTCCTAAGGCCACAGAGATGGCTCCGGCACTGCCAGCCTTTTCAGTGTCTTGGGAGGTATTTATATCCACATATCTGTTTTTAAATCCTTTCAGCCACAGAATATCCGGCCTCTAACCTGAGTCTCTTGCCTCATTAGCTCCAGCCCCTGTGAGTTGAGGCGAATAGTCTCATGTTGTCTTCAGCCTAAAAGTATAGCCTTCAGTGGCCCGAGTCAATCTGTTCTTCCTTCTCTCTCTGTGTCTCTCTCCTCTCCCTCTCTCTCTCTCTCCCTCTCTCTCTCTCTCTCTCTCTCTCTCTCTCTCTCTCTCTCTCTCTCTCCCTGTCCATCTCAGGACCAGCTCCTTGTCTTACATGAAATGGCTGAATCAAGAAAGGAACCACTTTGTTCTCCTTTGCCACAAAGGACAAGGGAAGAGGCAGAGCACATCTTGCCCCTCTCCCCCCACCAAGCTTAGGGCTCCCCCCGCTTTCACCTGGATGTCCAAGTTGAGCTGTTCCCAGAGGTCTTCATGTAGGGCAGAGACCTCAGACTCGAGGTTCTCATACACCACTGTGCTGTTGGTCAGAGCCTGCAGGGGGAGAGGATTACCAAATTACCAATAGTTCATCTGGACTGGATTTAAAATCACCATGGACACACACCTCTGGGTGTGCCTGGGAAGGTGTTTCCTGGGAGGAGTAACTGTGTAGGGATGATGTATGTGGCGCCGTCACACAGGCTTGGGACCAGGATTGACTATAAAGGGCATGGCGAGCTGAGCACCCCAATCCATCTCTGCTTCCTGAATGTGGGTGCAAGTGACCAGCTGCCCTGCACTCCTGCCCACCATACCCTCCCCACCACGGCAGGTGTGTTCCTTCAAACTGTGAATCAGAAAACCCTTCCTCAATGTGTGCTGTGGGATGTCTTTCCATATGCTGTGAATATGTGTGGCTCCCGTTGGATAATAAATAAAGCTGCTTTGGCCTATGGCAAGGCAGCTTAGAGGCAGGTGCAAAATCCAAGCAGAGATATAGAAAGAAGAAGGGTGGAGTCAGGGAGACGCCAACCTGCTGTCCAAGGAACAATATGTAATGGGACACAGGTAAAGCCACGAAACACGGGATGATACACAGGTTAATGGTAATGGGTTGAGTTAAGTTATACAAGCAAGAAGCAATAGGCCGTACAGTTCGTAATTAATATTAAGCCTCTGAGTGATTATTTTAAAAGCGGCCATGGGACCGCCGGTCCAGGTGGGACTGAAGAAACATCTGGCTACACTGGTTCTCTCCCCTTCGAGACACTTCCTTCTCCTCTGGGCTGTGCTTTCCTGGGCCACTGTGATTGGAACAAGCCGTGCTGAAGGATCTGCCCTTGTCCTCCTGGCAGGGCAACAGCCAGCCAGCCAGTGCCCTGCTTCCCCAAGGCAGAGGGCAGAGTGGGCAGCATATGGGTTAGATAAACCAAGGAACTCAGTAACCCTCAGCTGTCACTGCCTCACAGGAACCCTGGTGCACACGCAGCCTGTGGGGAAACGAGCTTGCTCTCTGGGTGGAGACACTTTGGAATGAACAGGTGGGCAAGCTCGCTGTTTGTGCATGCCCCTGCAGCAGGAGTGCCTCTGCAGCACTCTGCTCTTACTGTCTCGGAGCCGGTCGCGTCAGGGCGGCACAAAGGGGAGGTCGAGAAGGGGATGTTGATGGCCATAGCCCCTGCTCCCGGGCCACAGCCCCTGCTCCTGGGCCCCTTACCGTGGTCGCCTGTGACAGCTCCACCCGGATGTTGATGAGCTGGTTCTGTAGAGACTCCTTCTTGTGCAGCAGCTTCTCGGGGTAGGCAGGCTGGCTTCCAAACATCTCCAGCTCCTGGTGGGTCCCCATCAAGGCACTTTCCAGGCTCTCCTAAAGAAAGACGGGGATGGCGTGAGCTGCCCCTGTGACCCTCTCTAGATGCCTGAGGCCCTAGCAGTTCCGTCAGGCAGCTCAGGAGAGGTTATCCTCATCCTGGCTACTGTCCCTTGGAGATAAGAAGTTTAATGAGGAAAAAGCTCTCGCTGGGCGGTGCTAGCACACACCTTTAATCCCAGTGCTAGGGAGGCAGAGGTAGGCAGATCTCTGTGAGTTCGAGGCCAGCCTGAGCTACCAAGTGAGTTCCAGGAAAGGCTCCAAAACTGCACAGAGAAACCCTGTCTCAAAAAAAAAAAAGGTCTCTCGTGCTTTGGAAGGACAGAGATGGCATCTCACACCATCCCCATGCCAGCCCCATCTCCAAAACATCCCAGACTCTCACCTTCTCTGCACGCAACTGCTGCACCAGCCGGTCCTGCTCCCTCACCACCTTGTTCTGCTCACACAGCTTGCCCAGCAGCTTCTAAGGGTCCAGAGGGGAGAAAGGAGGGGATGAAGGGCATGGTTTCACGGGGTCTTGGGAATTGGGTTGGCAGGACCTGGCCTCTGGATACCGCCACTTTTCCCAGCCAAGGACCCTGGGCCTTCACCATCACCTCGGAGGCTCTGGAAAGAGCATGATGGATCTCTCCATCTTAGGAAACAAGATACGCTAATTCTCTAACCGGAGGAAGTGAGGAGTCAAGTGCATTCCTAACCTACTGTCGGGGTATGGTGCCCAGAAGCCTGAGAAGACAGTATGGCCTCACATCTTTGGCTCAGGTAGGGGACAGACAGGGTATGGGAACAAGTAGTCTTAAAAGGGCCCCAGTATCTCTTATCCTGAGATTCTGAGTTCTCTTCCTCTAAGGCAGTGGTTCTCAACGTGTGGGTCATGACCCCCACGGGGGTTGCATATCAGATATTTATATTACAATTCTTAACAATATCAAAATTACAGTTACGAAGTAGGAACAAAATAATTTTATAGTTGGGGGTCCCCACAACATGAGGAACTGTAATATGAAAGGGTTGTAGCATCAGGACAGCTGATGGGGGTCCCTCTTAGCAGGTCCTTGCCTGAACCTCCCTCCTGGCCTCTGCCTGGGTCTGCTGGCGAAGCCCGATCAGTGGTAGTGAGGAGGCAGAGCCCACTCAGTTCTGAGCAGTCTTTTTCTCTCTAACTCATGTCTCCCCTCAGACCTCTTTCTACTGAGCCAAACCTTGCCCTTTGGGGCTTTTCACCTCAAGGCCTCTCTGTTGGCTACCTGTTTTGTCCTTGACTCACTCATTGGCCGTGTTCAGTCAATGAATCGGATGTTGCCATCTGGCACTACCTGGAGCCTCCCACAGAATGAAGCTCCTTGAGGGCAGAAGCAAGCCATACTCTCTTTAGTATCTCACAATGTCTAACAAAGGCTGGCACAGGGTGGACTGACTGATTTACCATCTAACAAAGCTGAAGTCTTGGCCCTAAGCAAATCCCACTGATGTAGAGGGGTCCACAGCTTGGTAGGGAAGCCCAGGTCCAAAGTGGGAGGTGAGGCAGTGTGATGTCCAAGAAGAGAAGGGGAAGGAGGGGGAAGCAGATGGGATGCTGTGTTTGTGGTCCTGATGAGAGGACAGGAGTCAAATGTATGAAACGCCACCAGCAGAGGGAGGGGGAGGATGGAGAAAAAGACCCATAAGGGGAAAGCAAAGATGAAGAGGACAACATGATTATGTCGTGGCCTGAGGAGCAGGGACAGCTGCCTTACATCCGTGTCTTGCTCGTTTAACTTGAAGGTGTGGAGGCCATCCCGGAACACCTCTGGGTATGCAGGGACCTGCAGGAACATGAGGGCGGTTACTGCAACAGGGGCAGATGAGGCTAGGTGAATGGGAAAGCTGGCATCACAATCCTGCTTCATTTCTGCCAGAGACCACTGCCCATCACGCCTGATGCTTCTGTGCCAGCGGGGAGGGGCTCAGCTAATTCTACGTCCTGTGGCTGGGAAGTCTGTGATGGTACAGTCTAGACTTCATCCTGATAGTCCGTGGCTGATTCTGGAGAGGTTAGAACTTTGCCGGCCACGTGACCTGTGTCTCCTGGCCCTGGTGGAGGCCATCATGAGAACACCAGTGACTCCTGGGTAGTTTGTAGGGACAGTGCATGAGAGCATGGCAGGGATAAGCAACCAGAAACCCGGAGAACTGCTGTCCCCGTAAACTGAACGCACCAATCACAGAGCCCACTCTAAGCCAGGACTGGCACGATTCCAAAAGCATCAGGAGATCCAGTTAATGCTGCCTTGTCTTGACAACACAGCAGTCCTCGTAACACATTTCACAAACACTCGACACCCTCCCTTCATGCCCCAGCCCCGGGAATATCTGCCAAGAACAACAGCAAATATGAACTGGGCATCCTGGGCATTCAAAAGCAGGTTTGTAATCCTCAGCATGCATGAGATGTTGCTGCTGGCTGTTTTGATGGTTCGGGAAATACACCTCGGGTTTATCCATGAACATGAAGAAGGGAAGTGGCTGGGGAGAAGACTGGGCAGCATCTGTGTCGGGGAGATGAGGCCAGGCAGATGAATGGGTTGGGTGAAGCGGGGCCTCATCTCACACGGGGTGACCCAACCATGCACAAGCAGCTGAGATGGCATTGACAGGACCATGCCGGCAGCAGGCAGAGGCCTTACTTGCATGAAGAGTTGGGCCCTGGGGGAGGAGCTCTCCACCATGCGGTTCACCATACTGATGAGAGTCTCGCTCTCACTCATCTGCAGCAGAGGAAGGAATGGACGGACGGTTCACTCGGCCCTGGGGACGAGTGTATCTCCCCACAACCCCCGTGGTTCTCTGCAGTAACCAGGGGAGAGGGTCTGCTCCGGGGGCCTCCAGCACCCGGTGCTCGGCCTCACCATTTTTTCACACTGTGAACTGCTTCAGGACCACTACTGATGGGTGCTGTCCTCAGGCAAATGCCACTTGCACGGCGCTGGGAGGCCACGAGACCCTGCGAGGCCCAAGGACTCTGCCCTCAGGGTGCCTGCCACAACTGGCCAAGCTGTCCCCTCCTTGCCGTTTCTCACAGGAAGGCCACACAGTGGGAAGGCCAGTCTCCTCAAATGGACACTAAACTGACCCAAAACAGAAAACCTGGGACCTATACTCTCCACGCAGCACTCCCCTCCCCACCTCCTGGACAATCACTGAACAGTTTTCCAGAGCTGGGCTGGCAGCGTCCATGAGGGTCTGGGATGTCACTGGGAAGCAAACAAGGAGACCAAGACACGTGAGCCACGTTAAAGGGACAACCAGGTGTCGGAACATCGCTCTACCATGTCATCTTTTAATTTCAAGGATCATTGGGGAAGTGGAAGGGGAGGCTGAAAGGGGGGGGGAGGGATGGAGAGAGGGAGGGAGGGCCAACCACACCAATCAGCTCTGCCCTCACTTGCCCACGGGTTCCACTGGGAGAGAATCAAAAATGAAACTGTCAGGGAATGTCCTTGGTTGTATCCCTTTAACTGTGTGTTCCACAGCAGATGGTGGGAGAAGACAGGAGGGAGGTGTACAGGGAAAGCTTTGCAGCCATAAAGTAACTAAGCAAAGGACAGAGCCACATTAGGGACGACCTTGTGGGGTCAGAATTCTATCCATCTCCCTCGTCTCTCGGGCCTGTTGTCTTTTCTTCCTCTTACCCGCTTGAGGCGACACCCCGAACACAGATGTGTTGCTGCCATGCCATGGGCAGAGCAAAGGCAACCAGTCCCCCAGCTGCAGGGTCTACGGCATTTTAATTAAAAACCAAACACTTTTACTCTGTGCGGATGTTTTGCCTGCGTGTATGTCTGTGTAGCATATGCCCACGGAGGCCAGAAGAGGGCACTGTATGCCCTAGAACTGGATGAACAGGTGGTTGTGCTTGCAACCAAACCCGGGTCCTCTGGAAAAGCAGTCAGTGCTCTTAACCGTGGAGCCAGCTCTCCATCCTCAAGTCTGCAGTATTTTAAAAGACTGCTAGCACTCATTTTTTCTACTCCTGTAAGCCTGGTTAGAGTTTTTCCATGTGATATAAAGGCTTCAAGAATGCCCATAGTATGAGGGTGAGTATGAGTTACAGAACCAACAGGACAGCCTTCTTATTTTGTCTAAAGATCTGAAGTCAATACAGTCCCTATCTACCAAAAGAGACCTTGTGTGCGCATGTCTGTGTGCACACATTTCTGAGTGTATAGTGAACAAAGGGAGGCTTTCCTTGGGCACCCATTGACTGCGCTTCTTTTCCATAAGAGGTTTGCCCTAACAATGCCCCACAGAGAGCTCCCACATGCTCTCCAATCTGATTCTGCCACTACTCTGCAGAAGAGCAGACTCCACTGTGTCTGAAAACAAAGAAGCAGGAGACCGACACATTCTCCAGTGCTGCCCAGTACCTGGCTGTGTCTGGCCCCTCATTACACAGGACTGCCTATAAGAACATTATCCTACAGGCAAGAGGGTAATCCAGGTAACTTCTGAAGACCCTAGCAGTCAGCCCCTCTGGAAAGGCAAAAGCCAGTCTGTGTTAAATGCTTGGACAGGCAGCCATTGTGGACAGGGCAGAGCAATCCACAAAGCTACAAAGCCAGCCTTGCTGGGGAGGCCGCTGCAGGTTGCGCTGAGCCCTCTTCAGTTCGAGGTACCACAGGCTTTGCTTCCTTCTGGCAGGACCCAGCACTCCCAGCCATGCTTGGGAGAGGACATCCTGGGTTTCATCCCCACGTGCCCCAGAGTGCTTATGGCATGAATACAATGCACTGCTTTTGGAACAAGAATGCCAGGAACTTGAGAGCCAGAAGCAGGCCCTGCTGACTAAACTCTGGCAGGCAGAGCTTCCCAGTGCCTAAGGCCTCTTACAGAGATGATCTCACCATTAACAGGGAGGCCATAAGAGATGACATGTCACATGACTGTTACTGGAAGAACACAGAGTCATCGCAGTAAATATAGCCACTCAGAGGTCACGTTTCTGCCTACAGATTTATGAGCATGAACTTGTCCTGATGAGATGTGATGCTGGCCTTGTCTCCCAGTTACAAGCTGGGGTAAAACCTAAGCTCTGCTCTTTGCTGGCTGGGTCTTTGGCATGTTTTTTTTAACCTCTGTGCTTTATTTCCTGGTCTGTAAAATGGGATAGCCACAGTTCCTATCTTTAGAATTACTACAAAAATTAAAAGGATTGTGATCTATTATACTCAGTCTATTATAAGGCATGGAGAAAGCACCAAATTATGGTGGCTGCTGTTATTATTATTACTACTATTTTTATTATTGAGACAGGGTTTTACCATGTAACTTTACCTGGCTTGGAACTCATGTTGTAGGTCAGGCTGGCTTCAAACTTACAGAGATTCAGCTGTCTCTGCCTCCTGAGTGTTGGGATTAAAAGCATGCACCACCACACTTTAGTTATTCTTAATATTATCACTATGGATCATCTCTGCTTCCCCAGGCTGGCTTCACAGGAAAATGACAAGGACTTCCAGATTCCCTGTGAGTTGTAGCATGTATCTAAGAATAAGTGTGTGGGTTCACCAGAAGCCTATCTAGACCAAGGTTTCTAGTAGCCCTCTTTGGAGTTAAAAGACAGCAGAGCAAAGGGAAAAGCCTGGAGTAGGACCAGGCAGTCAACAGCTTGTGTCTCACTGGAATATTCCCTGCCTGGTCAGCTTGCTGATCATCCAAACTGAGCTGACATTACTGCCTCTGTCAACCACACTGAATTCTCAGGACCATGAGCTGTATACGCAAAAGAGCTTTGCTGAGGGGACTAACAAATATATGAAATTGATACTATTTTCTACTACGGCGAATCTATAGGCTACCTGTTTATAACTACAGAGCTTACCAATGACTGGAAAACAGGACAGGATTTCCCAGATCCAGGCTTACCCAAACCCCTCGCATCTTAGGCCCAAATCCTGCCTCTACTCTCTTTAGCAAAAATGCCACTTCCCACCTGCCTGTGAGGGCAGCTCCATGTGTGCGGGACACTGGAGAACACGGATAGTGGTAGTTAATTATCTGTGTCCCGTTCCCATGCTGCTCTCCTGAGGACCACCCCAGCGGCCCCTAAGGGATTCAGAGGGAAGGAGATGAGGAAGCAAACCGAAGCACAGGCCACTTTGTTGGGTCCTGGCGACACCAACAAAGGTTGTCAGATGGCTGGAGGGTGTCAGGGACAGGGGGAGGGGGATAGGACAGGAGGGCATGGGATGGCAAGGGGCACCAGCTCTGCCTACCTGCTGGTCCAAATACTCTAGGTTTCTTTGCAACTGAAGATCTAACAGTTCATCCTACCCGGAGCCCGAGGCCAAAGGGCCCACCAGCAACACAAACAAACAGGAACACACAAAAGAAAACGATAAAAAAAAAAAAAAGAAGCAAAGTAGTTAAGAGTTAGCTAGGCATGGACAGGGAAAAGTCTCTGTCTGGTCCTGCAAGTGGTTCTTGGGTGGACAGGGACGAGACCACAGGCAGGTGGAGAAGGGCTGAGGGACACTCTCTTTCCCAGCTGCTAGCTCTGTTCCACCCTGCGAACCTGATCAGAAGGTTTTCCAAATATTCTGGGGAAATGGGCTATTTCTGGAAATGTACACTTGCTGTGGATCAAGGCCCTGGAGTCTGAACAATAGTATGAGCATCAGCATGGGGAGTGATGCTCCTGTACCCTGGCCTCCCTTGCCAGGTATGGAACACAGATTTTTTAGTCCCCAACCCACCGGTGTGGAGTGTCTGTATCTGACCCTCCGGGGACTACATTTTAGAAGTAGAAACAGCAGAAAAGGGAGCAAACACAATGTGGTACACTCTTTCTTCCCCGGTCAGAACCCTGTCCCTTCCCCACAGGTGGCGTTCCAAAAAAGGCAAGCTGGCCGCAGTGCACCAAGGGGGAAAGTCCACATGCTCTAGCCTGGGAGGCCTAGGCTGGCTCTGCATCCAGCTCACACTCCTAGCTACTGGCCTTGGCCCCTCCTCTTGCGTGTGGTGAGAAGAGCTGGGAGCAGGAGAGCCTATGCCCTCTGCCCTGTGCCACAGAGGAGAAGGGGCAGCTGGCTCCAAACCCTGTCCTGGGGGCCGGAGGCTTGGTGAGGAAGGAGGGGGTATCCAGAGACTTCTAAAAATACATGGGCCAGGCACTGGGCCCAGAGCATCCCTGGCACCTGCCCCAGTTCAGCTCCACCTTGGGTGGATGCAGGCGAGGAGGTCCTGAGGTGGAGTGGAAGGGAGGAGAGGACGTACCATCTTATCGTGGACCGTGGGGGATGGTGGGTAGTTGTAGGGGAACAGTCCTGCAGGGACTGGCCGCCTGTCTCCCAGGTAATCATACTGGAAGAGAAAGGGGATTGCAGAGGTGAGAGAATATGGCTAGACTGTGGACTTCCCCACCAATTGAAGTTCAAGGTTAAGGGTGTCGGTCTTCGGTCCCAGAGCAGAGTTCAAACTGAAATGCACAGCCACCCCATTCACAATAACCTGAGTCCTCAAGATCTGAGGACAGGCCTTCTCTGTCCTCTTAGACACGGCGCAATATTTTAGCACAACCTGGGAATGGGTAGGGTTCCTATTTAGAAGCCAGAACGACCCCCAAGGCAGCTGGCTTAGGGATGATACCACAGGCCAGGCTCCCCAGGGCAGATCCCAGATATCCATTTCCAGCTCTACTCAGCAGATGGTCTCAGGGGCTTAGGAGGGAGGGGCAGGCTGGTAGCTCACCTTTGGGGAGCTGATAGATCGCCTCATCACATAGGCAGCAGGGTCTGCGTAGATGTCCTCGCTGCGAGGTGGCAGCCGATCAAAACGGGCACTAGGTGAGCGCACAGGGGAGTAGATTCGGGCACGACTGTAGGAACCCTGGCTGGGCGAGCGGGGCACAGAGTGGGAACGAGGCTGCAAGGACAGGCGTCGCAGGGAGCCAGAGGCGGCATCCAGCTCATCGTAATAGACTGGCTGTCGGGAGGGGCTGGGGATCCAAACAGTGCCATCCTGCCGCCCATAGCTGGTGGGCTCCTTCCATTCACGAAGCTGGTAAGTGGGTCCACCCCCATTATGGAAGGAGTGCCGCTTGTCCTCCAGGGCCCAGGGTGGACTAATCCTATCGTAGGCTGGCATGGAACAGATGCTGTCTGGCCGCACTCCTGGTGGGTAGTACTGGTAATCCTCAGGGTACTGGGAGGAGTAGGGGCTGTAATAATCAGGGACCCGGCGGGACACAGAGTAGAACCTTGAAGGACTGACAGAGAGAGAGAGGCCAGTGTAAGGAAAGTAGACAACATGGACATATCACTGCCCCCCCTTCCCCGCGCACCCAGTCCAGTCCTCCAGTTCACAGGAGGTGCTTGAAAAGGTGACTGGAGCCCTGGAGTATCCAGGAAGTACACAGGGGAGGCCACTGCCCAGGCAGGTTTCTAGGCTTCTTCTAGAGGTGAGAAAAAGTCCCACCCTCAACCTAGAGCAAAGACTGCACCATTCAGAGTTCAACCTGTGTGTCTTTAAAATGAAATGTCCTGGAAGGCGGCTCTAGGCTTTATCTGCCATCTCCATCTGAATGTGAACCAGGTGACCAGGTCCTTTCCCAGACAGGTAGTAGAAGAAAGCAGTCAGGTGTACCATGCTCCTGAAGGATGCAAGTGTGGCTCTCTAGTCATATGCTGTCAGAGCCAATAGGCTCCCAGGATTTATAGCCATAGCCAATCACCAACAGTGAGGTGTTAACTGCCTAGAAAAGTGGATTTCTTCAGGGCCCAAGGTCCCTCCTGAGGCTGTACCCACAATCCCTGAGGCTCTCTACATCCGAGCTCATTTGCCCTGACAAGCACTGTCAGGCTCAATAGGTACCACCAAATATTTGAAAGCCAGTCATCAGATAAATCCCTATATTTATCCATGGAGCAAACTGGTCGTCACGGAACAATCGGACAAATGAGGTACCTTGTTTCCTTAAAACAACAACAAGCCCTCTCCCCCCAAAACTTGCTATGAACAGTGGCTTTAAAACGATAGAGCTGTTTCAAATGGCATAAGTTCTTTGGACCCCAGTGAGTAGAAGCACTGTGTTCAGATGTTACAGGACCTGCAGCAGGAATTGGTGTTTAAACTGAACAGCTTTGAGGCCCGCCTCCACACCTGCCTGCCTCCTGCCTACTCCAGGTATCTCTCTTTTCTCCTCCCCTCCCCTCCCCTCCCCTCCCCTCTCTTCTCTCTCGCCCCCCCCCAAACTCTGAGACAGGATCTCATGTAGCCTAGGATATCTTCCACCTTACTATATAGTGGAGGATAACCTTAGAACTCCTAATACTCCAACCTCTGCCTCTCAAGAGCTGAGATTACAGGATTGAGCCACCATGCCCCGGTCTGCCCTTTCCTTTGAAGGCAGCAGACAGAGAAAGAGTTGGAGGCAAGGATTTGGACAAGCTGAGAATCAGGGACAGTGTTGGCTTCCCAGCACAGTCAGCTTCCAGAAGGTTCCCAATAAAGGGATGTCTCATAGGTTATGCCCTCTTCCCATGCCCTAGCTATAACAACCACCCTCTTCCCCCCACCAGCCACCTCACCTCCGAAGGTCTTCAGGTGGCGGCACCCCACGGCGCAGGTTCACCCACTGCTGAAGCTGATTCATGGAGCTTTTGCGTTGGGCAATTTTGTCGGGATCGGTACGTGGTGGAAAGCTCCGCCGGTGTCCCCCAGTGTCCCCATCATGAGGTGGGAAAGCTGTGCTTCCTGGTCGGCTTGGGGAGCTATACTGCCAGCCATTGGGTTGGGCAGGCTGTTCCCCACCTCCTGGTACCCTCGGGCCATCAGGGTAAGGACTGCCAGGCTCTGAGGCTGGTTCAGGTCCAGGTGGGAGGCCATTGGCTTTCACTAGAGGCTCTTTCTTGACTTCGGCCCTCTCCGGCCTTCGCTCGGTCTTCTCACAGCCTCTACCATCCCCCTCCCCTCGAGTCTTGGCCTCGGGCTCTGGCTTGGTGAGACTGCTGTGAGGTGGCTGCTGATGGAGCTTGCTGGGTGGGATGTTCTCTGAGTCTGGCTTCTCGTGGCTGCAGGGTGCCAAGGTAGAGACTGTCAGTCAGTCGCACTGGCCCAGCAGTGTGGGCTCAGGCAGGGGTGAGTGGGTTGGGAGGAGCGGAGAGGAAGAGGCAGAAAGGTAGTGATGGGACCAGGGCAGAGTGACACCCAGTTCTTCTTCCTAAATCCCAGGCTTTACTTTAGTGCTGGGCAGTGATGTGATACAGTCAAACAACCCTCCAGCCAACAGTACACTTGCTCGGCCCTCCATTACCCAAATTGCTTTCCCTTCTGCTACTAACACGGAGCCCAGCCCTTGCATGTGGTAGCCCCTCAGTTTGGTCTTCTCTGTTATCTGTCTCCAGCCAGCCTTCCAGACCCAGCCAGCACTGTACCACAGTTTCAGAGCAGTAACTGTACTTAGCAACAGACACTTGTTACAGATCCACCTTGTGTCTTACCACAAGTCACCGGCCGAATGGGCAGAATACCACCTGCCCTCAGAGGGTTGCTATGAGATACAGCATGGTGGGCAGCAAGGCCACAGGCTGTTGCCTCCAAGCAGGTAAACATGAAGGTCCCTCTCCAAAGCACAGCCCTTCTGGATCTAGCATCATTAGAACGTAGGCTCCATAAAGGCAGGATCATGACAGGTTTTCATCCCCTGTGCTCCTAGGACCTGGTATAGAATCTATGTCCTGGTTATTTTTGTTTGTTGGGTGTTTATTAGCTTGACATGAGCTATTGTTATTTGGGAAGAAGGAATCTAAACTGAGAATATTCCTCCATAACATGGATCTGTGGGCAAGTCTGTTGGGCATTTTTTTTTTTTTTGATTGGTGATTGATGTGGCAGGGCCCAGGCCACCATGGACAGTGCCAACCCTGGGCAGGTGGTCCCGGATGGTGTAAGAAAGCAGGGTGAGCAATCCATGAGAATCAAGCCAGTTAGCAGCATTTCTACATGGCTTCTGCTTCAGTTCCTGCCTCTAGGTTCCTGCCTTGAGTTCCTTCCCTGACTTCCCTGGATGATGGGAAGTCCCTGATGGACTACAAACTGTAAGATAATAAACCTTTTCCTTCCCAAGTTGCCTTTGGTCAGTGTTTATCACAGCAGTAAGAGTGCTGGCTGGGCCAGTATGTTCTCTTTCTGGCAAATCTGTGAAGCTGACGAATTAAGTTCTGGCAAAGCACAAAGACGGACCCTTGAGACAACTTCTCCTTAGAGTTTCCTGACAGACAAGCTTCCTCGCTGAAACACTGTTGGGTAAACATTTCTAAGACACATGGCCAGACCTGGGGTCCACACTGCAAGGCCCTTTCTTCTGGATCCCCATTCACCTAACTCAAGGTTCCACACAGGGTAAGGAGAGGTGGGCACTGAGAACACATATAATCTGCAGTCCCCATCCAGGACAAATCCAACTGCTAGATTTGAGAAGAGAAAAATCAGGTTTGGAAAGGTTAAGTCAATCACCCTGAGGTCCCACTCTGGCCAAGTAGCTAACAATGATTCAAACCTGACTCGATTTTCCTCCACAGTGTTTAACACAAACAGCCTGGAAACAGTGAGTAGATGACCCCAGTCTCTGGCTCCTGGTCAAGCTTCAGTGGCACTCTCTGCAGACTCTCCCAGCTCAGAAAGAGGAGGAGCAGGCCAGGCTCCACAACTTGCTGGCCCGACCTGCTGCAGGGAAGTGGTCCTCACTCCCTCAGGAGGTTCAAGCCCACACAGTGGGCCCAACAATAACATAAAACTGCGTACCTTAGAACATCTCTCTTTCCTTTCCTCCCTTCCATGCCAGGTACCCTGGCACTCACCTGTGTCGCACAGGCTGAGTCACTGACTTCTGGGCTGGAGGGATCTGTACCCGAGCAGCCTCTCCCATGGCCTGGATCCAGGCCTCTTGCTCCTCAGGGCTCTCAGCACTGAAGAAGTAGGTGCGGACTCCAGCGTGCTCGGCCTGTGGGGAGAGGCAGTGCGTGGAACTGGCCCCAGCCTCATCTACCCAGTAAACAGTCACCTGCAGGGAAAGGATACCAATACCCACAGGAGGGGTAGTCAGTCAGTCAGGCCATTCACAGCCCCCAGCTTCTTCCCAGAGGAGCTTAAGAGCCAGGCAAGGAGGGTAGCTTCCAGCCACCTCTCAGATACTGCCTGGGCTAGGTCTCTGAATTCGATCTCAAAGCCCACATACCAGGAAAGTGAGCCTACCTCCCCCACCTGAAGAAGCAGAAAGGACAATTACCACACCCTCTGTTCCCTTTGATTCCACATTAGTGACAAGAAAATTACCCCAGGGCTGAGGATGATGTCCCCTAAACAGGCCCATCTCGAGCCCAATTTAACTGGGAAGCTGGCCCTGCCCCTTCCTCAAGAGGAAACACCTGAGTCCCTGTCCATGGCATGCAGGGCACGCACAAACAAATAGACGGAACACACTACCTAGTTGATGGCCGTGAGCAGGCACAGCGGGCTGGAACCCAGAAGAGAGCTCCTATCCAGAGGAGAGGGTCCTCATGCGGCCAGAAGGAGGAGAGGCAGAGACAAGTCAACCGACACCAGAGGGAGAGACAGGACCAGACGGTGAGGCTGTTCCCTTCTAGTCAGCATTACCACCCCCGAAGGACCGCACTCAGCAATGCCCAGCTCAGCCCAACAAGGGATGGGGCACAGAGGGAATGCACTACGGGAATCTGCACTACGGGAATCTGGACTACGGTGGGCAGTGAATCGGGGAGCCCCAATGTTAACCCCAGCTCTTCTAGCAGACAAGTTTGCTATTTTGCTCCAGCTTAAAAATGATGCATCCACTGAAGGGCAGCAGGGGAGAGGGGTTCTGCCTAGTAAAACTCAAGGGAATGAAAGGCCACACACAGGACTAGCTAGGTTCTCCTGGAACCTTAGCATACTCCCTTGGTGACACCCTTGATTCCTAAAAAAAAAAAATAGTGAAAATTTGCATCACCTAACAGGGGGCTCCAGATGTGATTAGGAGTCTCATTCTGCTCTTGGCCTCCTTGGATGCTAGCCCACAGGTTGATGGGGGTTGAAGGGGAAAGGTCAGGCCTTCTGGCTAAACCCAAGACTCTCCTGAACAACACCCTTCCGGTGTTTTCTGGCCCGACCTTCAGGAGACTCCCTTCACTGCACCCCACTTCTCCCTCCACCTTCCCTCAGCCTGGAATTCTCTGGGCTGGGACTGGGGCTCCCTCCCTCTGGCTGGACAGCCCTGCAGCAGAGGACCCAGCAGGAGGCAGAGCTGCAAAGGGGGTGGTGCTAATGGACAGCGAGGGAGCTGTAAAGAGGGCAAGGAGGATGCTGGGACTTGAAACTGAAGAGCAGCACCCAGAGCCCAGGAAAAGCCCTCTGGGACAAGAGTACAGGGTTAGTATGGCGGTGTGGGAGACACAGGCAGGGCTGGTGGTGTGCGGTGGGGTAGGTAGGAGTCAGCAAACGAATCTGTTTATTCCATGGGCAACCGGGGCAACCTGTGTGTGCAGCTGGCTGGCTGGGGCTCCAGTCACAAGGAAGATGGAGACTGCATTTGAGCTCAGTCATGCGGGGGACAAAACATGCCACAAGGAACAAGGAGCAAACAGACCCAGGACCAAGCACTTGTGACAGGAGAAGGCAGAGGGCCTGGGAAAAGACAGGACCATTGATGGGGTGCAGGGAGGGGCACCAGCTTTAATATGAAAGGAACTGGGTGGGGAATTGAGGGAGGGGGTAAAAGAACCTAAGTCAGTCAACCGTAGCCAGGCAGGGACAGTTCCTGGCTCCTCATTATTTGCCATCCAAGACTTGTGCTTGGTGGCCACAACGGGACAAGCCTGATGTCTGTCTGTCTCAGCTCCCCTCCCTCCCCTGGGGATGGGGCACTGAATAGCACCAGTCAGAACCCTTTGTAGGCCACTGAGCATAGCTATCACGTGGGGGCCTGAAAGAGGCAGTGCAGGACACGGGGGAAGAGGAGGGTGTGGTGTGAGTGTCTGTAGGCACAGCAGTGGTCGCCAGGCTCCACAGAAGGGTGTGCATCAGCCATTCCAGGACATTTATCTGATGCCTGCAGCTCCCGTTTGGAGTCTGTGGCTCTGACAGGTCTGGTATGAAGGGCGAGACAGGCTGTGGATGGTGGTGTGTGGGTGCAAATGTGTCTGTGGAGCGGGACTGTTTGTTGGTTAAACAGCCTGTTTCTATTTTCCCAGCTAGAACCCAGCTCCCTGGAGTTTGAGTCTTATTAATTGTTCATTCTGTTCACACCTCTGGCACACGAGACCCTGGGAGGATGCAAACTAATTATGTACCGAATAGGTCCCTCCCCGCTCCCTGGCAGGCCCGTGTGCGCTGCCCGTCTCTTTGACCAGGATTGCAGGGCAGGAGGAGCCTTGGAAGCTAGTGCTACCTGGAGTTTCTGTCACATTTTTTAAAGCCATGACATTGGGTTTTAAGGGTCCTGGACAGCAATTCTCAACTGGAGGGGGAGGGGCGCTTTGTACAAAGACGTGCAGAGATGATATTATTATTTCATATTTTGAAAAGGAGCCTAGGGTTTTTGCATCACAAAACACAAAGGGCATGGGATTTTTATAGTTTTTAATGGGTCATGAATTTTTAAATGTGGAAAAATACTGGCCTAGGAGGAGCCAGCTGCAGGCGCAGCTTTGCTGAGCAGGTCCCCCGGGGTTCTGAGGGAGTGACACTAACAGGGGTCTCATTTTCCTGAGCACTAGTCCTCTCCAGTTGTTGTCTGCACAGCCAGGGGTGCGAATCCATGGCAGAACACTCGCTCAGCATCCACACGGGCCTGCGTTCCATCCCCAAGATTAAAACAAAATTCAACTCCTAATGTTCTCTAGAGATTAAAATTTGAGTAAGTTTGGCGGGGGGGGGGGGGGGGGGGGGGGGGGCAAGTGTGCACCTCCATATCCCTAGACTCAAAATAGAAAAGAAACCTATTTAGAAAAGAGCCAATGAGCCCCGCCCACCACAGCTCTGCTCTGTAGAGGGGCGGAGGCAGGCTGCTAGGCAGAAGGTCCAAAAGGCTCAGGACATAATTTTCTTCCCTGGTGAAAAGCCTGGCATCCCAGAGACACAGTTCTATTGGCCCATCTGTGCCATTTACCCGCTGGAGAAGAAAAGAGAGTCCCAGCATGGCCTCAGTTTGCCTTCCGGCCATCCAGATGAGTCTAGGGGTCATGGCCTGCTCCAGCCCCAAGTTCTAGGAGAGCAGACTCCCTCCTGTCCCCACCCGGAAGGGGAAGCCCAGCTGACCTTAAATGTATGCTTCCGGCTGATGTTGTCTGAGGGCTGCACAGCGGCAACCCGGAAGCTCAGCAGGGGGATGCTGCCCAGGATGTTCTCCTCCTTCTCATCTGTCAGGGAAACAGAGGCACAAAAGTGTTTGTGTGCATGCATGCATTGTGTGCTCGCCAGTGTGCATGTGTGTGCCCGTGCATGTGTGTGTCCGTGCATGTGTGTGCCAGTGCATGTGTGTGCCCGTGCATGTGTGCCCGTGCATGTGTATACTCATGCATGTGTGTGCCAGTGCATGTGTGTGCCCATGCATGTGTGTGTCCGTGCATGTGTGTGCCAGTGCATGTGTGCCCATGCATGTGAGAGTACGGTGCTGATGCAGAGGAAGGGCAAGGAGCTCTTCAACCTTACTAGGATAAACATCAATGAATATTTTGTGTCAGGCAGTTCAATACCTTACTAGATCCAACACGCCTAACTGCCCCATTACGAGGCTCTGCTATTCCCCCCCCTCCATTGTCCAGTGAGATGCGAAGTGATTTGCCCAGGTTCCTTAGCCGTAAAAAGTGCAATCGGTCTTAAACTTGGGAAGCTTAACTCCAAAGCCAGCATCCTTCACCCCTATCTTGTCTGTCCTGTGTTGATAAGCAGGACAATTTCAATAGCAATACACAGAGAAGGGGGCAGGATGGACGTACTGACTCCTTTGGGCAATGCTTTGAGTGTTTTTGTTTTGAGATGGGGCCCTATATGGCCTGGAATTTACTCTGCAGCCCGGACTGGCCTTGTGCTAATGACTCCCCTACCTTGGAATCCCCAGAGACAACAGCATTGCAGCTGTGAGCTGCTGCGCCTTGAGGGTGACTCTAAGATCCTCCTAGGCCCTTCCCTCCACAGGAAGGCACAGTGCTGCAAGGGTCTAGCTCTACATCCCAGGATCAGGCTACTATACAACTCATCCTGGATCCTGAAGGATTGCCCAGCCAGTGTCCCAGCTATCAACAGGAGACCAGAAAGGGTGGGAATGTTCTGTGGGACAAGTGTGGGACATCTCTGAGGCCATGGGAACCGCTTCTTATCTTTCCCAGTATTTCTATTTGTCTCCTGTCACCCCTGAAAACCACCCAGGAGTTTTCCATACAGGAGGAACTGCTGAAGTTATAGATTCCCCAAGATCTGCCTCTCTGGTTATACTCATGAGACATTAAGTCTGTGGGGTTTTATTATTTGTTATTGTTATTGTTGTTGGCTTCTCTGTTCAGTCCTTCCTATAGTGCCATGGGAAATGGCAGAAAAAGGGGTTTTGGGGTTGAACCCGAGGGCTGTATCGGGGAGACAGAAGCTGTTACCATGCAGATGGCTGAGTATGGGTCAAGAGGTGCTGCGTTTGGGTGTGGCCAGTGGTTCCAGACCTCACTCGTGCTGAAATTCGATCCCCACAGTGCTGACATCTTCAAGGGAAAGGTGTGCCCATTTTTTTAAAATTTTTATTTTTTTATGTTTTGCTTTGAGACAGGGTCTCACTATGTATCCATAGCTGGCCCAGAGACAAGGCTGGCCTTGGACTCACTGAGATCCACCAGCCTCTGCTTCCTAAGTGCTGGGATTAAAGGAGTGCCCGGCTGACATGCCCATCTTAGAGTGGGCTCCTCCCCCAGAGCAGGGTGCTTGCTGCAAAGCGAAGCTGTTTTGTGTTTTTCCACATGTCCCCACTTGTCCTTCTACTTTCTGACATGTGCCAAAGCAGCACCAATACCCCCACCCCCACCCCAGCACCACCCCCAGCTAATCATGCCGGCACCAAGCTCTCAGACCTCCTAGCCTCCAGATCCAAAGGCCAAAACAAAGCCCTCTCCTTTATTAATTACCCAGCCACAGAAAACTGATGGATATGGGGCATCCTGAGACCGTCCCTCTGCGGCCCAAGAGCATCCTTTGGTACACCCTGCTCTTTCCTTCAGAGACCCCGGCTCCTCCCTCAATCCTGTCCCATGCTGCTTCTAGGGCAGGGGAATTTCTTATTCCTTAGTTCTAGACTCTCCTCTGTCCCTGTCCCTGTACCCCTAGCCCTTGCTTGGCTACAGCTCAGGAAAAGCAGCCCCAGGGCAGAGGGTGAGCGGGTACAACATGTATTTGTTGAAGTTAATGATTCACCGCACTGCACTCAGACCAGGGCTTCACCATTGCACCTAAGTGAAGCCCAGAGCCTTGCTCAGAGATCATGTCAACCTCTCTCTCTCATCCCTCCTGCCCACTCCCTCCCACTGCATCATGGTCCCCGTGACTGTCATTAGCCCTTGCGAGGGTCCTCTGCGCTCACTCACCCCGACACGTGTTGCTGTGTACACTTTAGAATAACTTCCTGGAAGAGGCGGTGCCAGAGCACCTCAGATCTTTGTCCTCTTGGGTTGGGGCAGGGGAGCCTCACGTGAATGTGGGGGTGACAGAGAGGCTAGCGGCCAGGACTATTTGTTTATCCAGCCTCGTCTGGACATCTTCCCTGCTGTCCAGCTTTTAGTGCTGAAAACTCCACAGTAAACAAAATGGTAAAGAGTCTTAGATGCCAGACCAGATTGCATATTCTGTTGGGCCAGGAGGAAAATCAGCACCAGCCTCCTTTAGGAGGTGACTTTCAAGCAGTAACTAGTGACCTCCTCCTCCTTGCCTTTTTCCTCCCCCTGCCCAAGAATCTCACCACCCAAATGTCTGCCCTGTTCACCTGCTGTATCATCATTTGGGACCCAGAACTGCTGCCTCCTGGATAAGTTTTTATAGCTAGGAATTGAATAAGCAGAGAATGAATCTGAGACTGGGCTGCGATGCCCATGGCCCCACATCCTACCAGTGCTAGGACCCCACCTGGAGAGATCCACCTGCCAACGAGCTTCCAGAGCAGAGCCCAACAGCAGGACAGAGTGGCCCGCGGCTCCCTCTGCCCCGGCAGGGCAGCACTGAGGCAGACTCACCTTTGTAGTAGAAAAGGCAGCGGTCCACCAGGACAAACCAACGCTTGTTCCACTGCTTAACCCCGGAGCTGGCCTGCAGGACACACAGAGAGACAGATGGGAAGGCCATGAGCTGGGTGTGCAAGAGAAAGCAGACGCCGCCGTCTCAGAGCGCTGTGCTAGTTACAAGGACACCCCGCTGGAGCTGCAGCGCCGCCAGCACGTGGCAGCGACTCCCTTGAGATCGCAGATACCAGGAACTGACATCAGATTATTGCCTGTGACTTTCCAGTTTTGTCATTTCTGAGGCTCTGGGGGAGATAAAGGCGGGCGAAAGGTACCCCAGAATGAGTGAGTAGAGGAGCAGACAAGAATACAGCAGTGTCCATCCAGGGCAAGTTGGCAAACTCCAGGACTTGAAGCCACCCCACCCCCACACATAGAGGAGATGCACAGGGAATGTGCCATGGGTTGCTGATGGGATTAGTGATATTTCAAAGTCACCACATATGCCCATCGGGGACCTCATCTTGGGTCCCCCAATTTGACACTAGTTAACTTTGGGGAGGTTTTCAATTTCTCAGAACGCTTGTATAATTGGGAGACATTCAGAGACAACAGGAAAACACACCAAAGAGGGCATGAGCTGCCGTGCGTCCATGCTATGAAGAAAGTGATGGTCACTGTAGGTCACATGGCAGGGTGGCCTCACCTGTTTGAAGAGCCAGCCGGCCTTGGTGACAGGGGCACTGGAGTTCCGCTTCATGGAGTGTGAGCGCTTACCAAAGGCAATGGCTTTGCGGGAAGTTCGAGTCGCCTGGAGGGGCAAAGGCAGCAGTTAGCCCAACTCCTCTCCTCTCCTTCCAGCTCTGTCGGCAAGGGAGCTGTCCTTGCTAATGGGCGTACCTCTCCAGCGGGCCCCTGGTGCCTTCCCAGTAAGAGGCAATGTGAGGCTTTGATCGTCTACTAACTCAAGGGCCACGCCTTTTCGTTCTTTGGATCTTCTGATCTCAAACACGAGTTTCATCATTTCAGCATACTAGGGGTTGAATAGGGTTTGTCTTTTATTTCCTTCTGGGAGGAACATGCACACCATGTGAGGCTGGAAGTCAGAGACCCATCTGTGGTCTTAGCTGTCCTCTCCCTCCACCACGTGGGCTCTGAGGATCAAACTCGGGTCATCGGGCTTGATAGCCAATGCCTCCTCCCCAAGCATCCGGCAGACCCATCTGCCCTCCTTCTCCTGCCCCCACTCTCCTTACGGTCATCCCTCTTGCACAAGGCTTCTGGCACACACACAACTCCCCCGCATCATCCCCTCTGCATCCTGTCCCCGTCTTACACCAGACGATCCACAGAGCTGGGAGGGTAGACAGTGTCCCCTGGCTCGTCACTGCCACGTGGACGCATCACTCCTGGGTCTGGCAATGACAAACTGTCTTCTTTGAGCTCTGCTGCTGACCTTTCAGCATAACCCTGCTGTGTTTTGTTTGTTTGTTTGTTTGTTGTTTTTGCTTGTTTTAGTCTAAGGATTATGGTGTCAGCCGTCCTCTTCACCATAAGACTTGGCAATCACCACGGGGAAACCTCACTGCTCTTGAGGATGGCCCATCCAATGCCCTTTTATATGACCTTATGTCCTCAACTCCAAACCATGCATGGAGACTCCAGACCCTGCCAGCACCCAAGCCACCTCACCATCAGCACCTTCAACCCCGCAGGAACATTTTCCGATCACAACACTTTGTCTTTGGGGTTTTGTTCCCTGTCTCCTCAGCTCTACCAGCTTTTCTACGTCACACAGAGCTTCAGCTCCTCGGCCCTTCCATCTTTGCTGGATCCGCACGCTACTTCCCGGTTTAATTTCCGTCAGAGCCAGACTCAAAATCCCCACCTGCTGACTTTCTGCTCTGTCTTTTCTGAAACTCAATATTCCAACTTAACCTAATCACTCCTATCTCCTCCAAACTTCCAGGAACAGAAGTATTGCTGCGGGGGGGGGGGGGGGGGGGGGGATCATACTGCACATACATGAGCTGCACATACATGAGCTGCACACACGCAAGGTCACCACAGACCTCCAGTCCCCAACCCCAGTGGGGATGAGACCGGAACAGCAACTCCACTTCCCCCTCACGCCATTTTCCCAAACCTCCCGACCCTCCAACCCCTTCTGTCCCCCTCTTACAGCCAGGCTCCGGATACCCTACTGTAGCTAGCTATTCATGCACTTCCTCAACTTCATGCCCCTTTACCTAGAAAATTGCTGCCTTCGCCACCGCCTTTGCCTTTGAAAGAAGCGTCACTCCCCTGGCCAAGGACGATGCTGATCCACTGAACGTCTCCTCTCAAACCTGCCTCTTAGAGGCAGGGGAGCAGCTCAGTAGTAAAGCACTTGCTCTCGCCTAGCATGCAAAAGACCCCGGGTTCCATCCCTAGCAACACCACACACACATATTTACACACACACACATCTACCTTCAAAACTTCAAAATACCCTCCTCGGGGCTGGAGAGATGACTCAGAGGTTAAGAGCACTGACTGCTCTTCCAGAGGTCCTGAGTTCAATTCCCAGCAACCACATGGTGGCTCACAACCACCTGTAATGAGATCTGGTGCCCTCTTCTGGCCTGCAGTCATACATGCTGTGTACATAATAAATAAACAAATCTAAAAAAAAAAAAAAAATACCCTCCTCTAGCTGCTTCTCCTCAGCTAGAGCACTCAGTCTCCTCAGGCTCCCACACACCTTCAATCTCCCTTCAGCCCTCAGTCCGTGTGCCATAAGACCCTCCTTCTCCTCTGGGTTCAGCTGCTGGGAAGAGCCTCATCCTTTTCTTCCTCCCCAGACTACTCCCAAACCTCCCCAGTGAGGTTTGAACATGAAATATCTCCTAAAAGGGCTCATATTTTGAACACTTGGTCCCCAGTTGGTGGCACTATTCTGGAAGGCTGTGGAACTTTCTGATGGGGGGGGGGGCTGTGGCTGGTGAGAGTAAGTCATGGCGCATGTACCCCCATACACACGCTCCTCTCACACACCCACTGCCCCATGTACCCCGTACACACACTCCCTCTCACACACCCACTGCCCCATGTACCCCGTACACACACTCCCTCTCACACACCCACTGCCCCATGTACCCCGTACACACACTCCCTCTCACACACCCACTGCCCCATGTACCCCATACACACGCTCCCTCTCACACACCCACTGCCCCATGTACCCCATACACACACTCCCTCTCACACACCCACTGCCCCATGTACCCCATACACACGCTCCCTCTCACACACCCACTGTCCCATGTATCCCCATACACACGCTCCTCTCACACACCCACTGCCCCATGTGTCCCCATACACACATTCCTTCTCACACATGAAAATTGAAAACACCTTTCTGAACCATTTCAAGCATTTCAGAAAAGCAGGGAATATCACCACAATCATTCCTTTATGTCATTTTTCCCCCTATAAGAAGAGTCAAGTGGAGCTAAGCCTCCCTTTGAGGGCTTCAATCTTGTTACCATTCTCTTCCCTGAAGGCAGCCCCTGACCCCAAATCGGTCTGCAGTCCACGATTATAAGCTTGTGCTGCAGAAATGTCTGTAAATATACAGCTCTGCGCTTCACAACTTGCACAGCTGTGTTCCCAATGCACGCTAGTTCACAGAGACACACACACTTGGTTTGGCGGGAGTGCTTGGCATGAACACGCTGCAGTCCCGGACTGCTCCCTCAGCAGTGTCCCCTGGTTTCTACAACTCCTCTCCACCCCTCTCAACCTTCGTGTACGCCTCTCAAACTGCTTGTCCAAGTCTCGATGGCCCACAGTCACTGAGCTCAAAGGACACCTTCCACCCCCTTCTCAATGGATGACTTCTTCCAGGATCCCCTTTCCTCCACCTTCCACACTGACGCCCCCATCACCATCTTTCATGGGAGGTTCTTTTTTTTCTTTTCTTTTCTTTTCTTTTCTTTTTTTTTTTTAATGTATACAATGTTCTGTCTGCATGTCTGCCTGCAGGCCAGAAGAAGGCATCAGATCTCATTACAGATGGTTATTAGCCACCATGTGGTGGCTGGGAATTGAACTCAGGACCTCTGAAAGAACAGTCAGTGCTCTTAACCTCTGAGCCATCTCTCCAGCCCATCATGGGAGGTTCTTTTGCTGTCTCCTAAGATCAGTGATCCTTAGGAGAGTGGGAGATTTTGTCCCCAAAGGACACGGACAACATCTGCAGACATTTTTGGCCGTGACAGCAGGAAATGAGGTCCTACGGGCATCTGGTAGGCAGAGGTCAGAACACTGCTTGACAGCCTGCATCGCTGGAAAACCCTCCCACAAAGCGTTACTCAGGCTCAAAAACTAGTAGGGCTGAGGAAGAGAACCCTGTGTGTGAAGCCTCGTCTTCTGTGAGATACTTGTCTGGGTTTTCTTCCCTTCTGCGCTGGGTTCTTGTACCTCCTTGCCTGCCCACTGGAACCTAGTGATGTGTTGGGCAGGCAAGGCTTTTCCTGGAGATCCTGAGATCCTCCTACCTGACAGCATTTCCTAGAGGGCGAACTTACCCGGATGTTGGGCCGCTCTGGAGGAACCTCTGACACCATGTTGTGGTTGGCTATGTCGCTGTTGATGGTAGCAGAACGTTTCCCACCTGTTTTGTTGGACATGTCCAAGGCCGATCTGAATTTAAGTCAACAAAGAAGGCAATTAGTCAGATCTGAGAAGCAAGGGAGAGCACCCAGCCGGCCCTCGCCCGCCCTGCCCCCACTACCCCAGCATCAGCACAAAGTCCCAGCCTCAGGTGCATCTCAGAAGTCATCCCAGGGGCTCCTTTGCTTCTTCTGGGATAATCTCCCTTTTCTTCTCTGTTCATTTATGAATTTGTCTTTTGGATTTTTGAGATAGGGTTTCTCTGTGTAGTTCTGCCTGTCCTGGAACTCACTCTGTAGCCCAGGCTGGCCTTGAACTCAGAGATCCGCCTGGCTTTGCCTCCCAAGAACTAGTGTTAAAGGCATGCACCATCACCACCCAGCTGGCTTTTTTTTTTTTTTTTAAAGACAGGGTCTCACATAGACCAGACTGGCCTCAAATTCACTATGTAGTGGGGCTGATCTTGAACTCTTGATCCTCCTGCCTCTGCGTACCAAATTCTAGGATTATAGGCATGTGCCACCCACATGACTTTCTCCTGTTTGTGTATAAGAATCTGGGTTGGGGATTTAGCTCAGTGGTAGAGTGCTTGTCTAGCAGTCACAAGGCTCTGGGTTCGAACCTCAACTAAAAAACCAAAACCAAAACCAAAAACAGTGCCTATGACATTTTAACCGGGTGATGGTGGCACACGCCTTTAATCCCAGCACTTGGGAGGTAGAGACAGGCGGATCTCTGTGAGTTCAAGGCCAGCCTGGTCTCCAAAGCGAGTTCCAGGAAAGGCGCAAAGCTACACAGAGACACCCTGTCTCAAAAAACCAAAAAAAAAAAAAAAAAAAAAAAAAAAGAATCTGGACTCTGAGATAATAGACTATGGTTACTCTTATTTTGAGACAGGCCCAGGTTGGCCTTGAAATCAAGATCTCAGGCTCCTAAGAAACTATGATTACAGGTATGTACTACCAGGCCTGCAGCCTTCTATTTTAAAGGTTCAATATCATACATAAAACTATGTACTTGATCCCAGAAGGGTAGGATTGGGGGGGGTTAGGGGGGTGGAGTTCATTGCTCAAAGGCACAATAGCTCAGTGGACTATGAATTATCCTCCCCCCATCCCTTCAGTGAGGCAGGTATCGAATGGAATATGAGCATTTAGACCTCTGGATTACATCTGATTCCCCTGCGCTACCTTCAGGGGCTCCTAGGGGCTATCCCAAACTGAGAGCAAGCTTTCATTCCTTCAGCTCCGCCTATAGGAAACACCGCCATGCTCTCTGACGGAACTTGGGAACAGTGTATGAGGGAGGGGTCAAGAGATATAGCCCAGAGGTTAAAGCTGAGGTAAGGGCCCCAAATACCTCCTGCTTCCTTCCCTGCCCAACCTACACACGGCAGCAGCAGGTCAGTAGTGGCAGAGGTCAGAGAGCAAGCCCAGGGAACTTACGTTTTCAAGTCAAACTTTTTGTTCTCCTCTGGGACCTGGCCAGTCACTGGGTGTCGAAATGTGTTGCGTCTTTCATTGTGGCTGCAGAGGAAAACGAGAGGAGAGAGGTGCCATCAGCTGGGGAGGGCGGAGTCACAACCCAAAGGGGTGGCAGATGTGGAAGGAGCTGTGGCTCTGTTCCCCCAGGGGCGTAAGGAAGGTGCAGGTGGGTGGGGTCAGGGTCACCTCTGGCTGGTTCAGTGTTAGTCACCTGCCGGAGATCTCAGGCTCTCAGCAAGCTATGCTCAGTGCCTTGGGGACGGGAGGATGGGGGCAAGACGGGGTTTTCCAAGCCTGAGTTTGACACAGTCAAGATTTCATGCAGCAGCTTCTCCTCAGGGACAGCGCCTGCCAGTGCTCTGCACAGAAAATGCTTGCTCATAATTTGCTGAAGGAACTCTCTTGTGACCTTGGACTCCTCTCCTGCTCTCAGCTCCATCTCTTTCTTTAAATGTATCCAGAAACTCAGAAACTCCAGAATTGAGCTTTGGGCTGGGACTCAGGCACACTCTGAGACCATGGTCTCCTGTTGAGAGGCTGCTAGGCATTGCAGAAGCCCCAGGCTCCATCACGCAGCAAGGTCAGTGCTGGCCTAACAGTTGTGCCTAACTGACTGTGCCTAGCCAAGAGTAGGATTGGGTGTTGTGCAGAGAGCCTGCCAGGAAGCTGGGGGAACAGGTCCCAGGGGCTGGGAATGAGGCAGATGGGAGTATCCGGAGAAGGTGCCTCTGGCTGACAGGATGTCAAGCCAGCTCCTGCGTGAGCTCTCAGGGGACATGCAGAAGGAAAGCAGCAGAGAGGTCTTCCAGAGGAGCAATGGCTTTGGTAAGTGGGGACCACTTGGCAAGAATGTGGTAGTGTCTAGCCCACAGGGGCAGATGAGTTTAAAGGCCCTCCTCCACACCTCTTCAGAAACACCAAGCGCCCAGCATAGACTCCAGTTAACCATAGGAACAGGCGTGGGGACCGAGGCTGCTAAAGACAGCATGCCCACAGCAAAGAGTTGGCACTCCGCTCAACCAGCCTCAGGCCAGCCTGTGCCTGAGCAAAGTGTGCTTAACTTGGTACCTTCCACCATCTCCCACTAGTCCAGGATACGTCCCAACCCCCGGGATGCCAGGCGGAGCTAAAGATAATATCAAAGGGTGTTTTTCTTTCTTTCTTTCTTTCTTTTTTTTATGCCCAACTGGTGCTGTTCAGATGAAAGCCAGGAATTCAGGAGAAAGAGGTACAGCAGGCATGCCTTCAGCCTCTTTGGATACCCGGAGTTTGTAGCTTGAGTTGGACCTAAAACCTGACCAGCATCCACCAGACCTGAGTTTGAACTGAGCACATTGGTAACTACCCTCTAGTTCCTAAACTATAGTCCCTCCTCCTTCCTGAATCTTCTAAGGATGCTCCCTCAATTGGATCACAGGGAAATCTTTGCAAGGAAGAGGACCTGCCTGTCACCCAATGAAGCTGAGGGCAGCAATCTGGGTCAAGAAAGGTCCTTAAAATGCCAAATTCTCTGTTTTGCCCTATGCATGGAATGCCTACCTGCTTCCCACCCGCCCCACCCCTCCAGGCCCCTTCTGTTCTGTGTTCCTGGGAGCACTCTGCAGTTGTTCAGATAGTCACACACAGAAGCAGTCCACTGTTTGCCCGGCTCAGTTTTCCAGGGCATGGCACACCTCTCCCTGGCCTGAGCCTCCTACCCAGCAACCCTACAAACAATGCCCTCTTTCCACCCGCTGTTAACAATTTCAAAATAGCTTTCCCTCCACAGGCACTGCATTGCAGTAGCCACTGACCTAACTACTATCCAGCAGACCCCCTCACTGCCGAGCCCTAAATTCAAACACGATGAGCAACCAACTCAGACTGCTCAGATTTCACTAGGCCCATGGTTCACAGAGGAAATCCCTACCTGACCCGTCGATCAGCCCGAAACTTCAACATCTTTTTGGAAGCTCAGTCCCCAGTTCGGCAGCCTCAGAGGAGCCACCAGCCACCCTCCTGCTACCATCCCTCCGAGAAGTAAGTCCTTGGCTCCAACTCTTAATGCTGTGGCAGAGACGTGGGGCGAGCTGGGGCAGGCTTCATGGGTTGCCCTTTCTCCTGGCTCTAGCACTGGAGAACAGGGACAGGGCTCCCCCTGGGCAATGGGAGGGGTAGCCCAGGTGCCCTAGGGGGCCTATGGCTTCCTAGCATTCGCCTGTGATGCTACAGTTAGAAGGCCGGAGACAGAATAAATGAAGAAGAGAACCTCCCAGTGCAGGTTCCCAAGAAGGAAATGCAGAAATGGAGAGAGGCATGCACGGAGCAGGTGTACAGCTTCCAGGTAGTCCGACCTCACTGGGCTAAGGACACTGAGCAGCTGGGCGGGCGGAGGAGCATGGGCTGCATTCCCATCTGCACGGAAACTCATGCCAGCCCGACCTGCAGGGAGACGGTGTTCCAGCCTCTCCAGCTCCGAGCCCAGACATGGGCTCTGGGGCAGCAAACCAACTTGCTTCTCCGAGACCTTCCAAGCCCTTCTGAGGGTTAAAGGAAGCTTCAGGTTCATTGGCTGTTACTGTTGCTGTTGCTGAGAAGCTGAAGAGAATTGAAGTCTCCGTTCCTTTCTCTCAGCCTGCCCAGCTTTCATCTGTACAGACAGGAGCATGATACGTGAAGCGGCTCTGCAGCCGCCCTGACACATTCCCCTCTCCAGTGGCTTGCCCTCCGAGTGCGCTGGCCCAGCTGGTAAGAAGCTGGATATATGCAGCCCGAGTGGGATGGGCGGGATGTTTGTGGAGCCCCAGCTGCTAGCAAGGATCAGCTTCCTTACTCAAAAGTGGAAGGAAGCCTTCCTCCCAAGGCTGGTGAGGAAGAGGGCAGGGAACGGGGCTCGAGGGAGGGTCATTGTATATCTATTGCTGCATATCTTCCCAGATGCAAGATGATAAATTCCAGCTGGTAACTGTCAAATCTGCTCGGCTGCTAGGAGGTTTGCATGGATGGTAATTCCCCCGAATAGGTCAAGGCTAGTCAAATCTCCTCTTCCTCACTGTCCTCTGTGCTTTAGGATTCTTGGGCTGCAAGGCCTTCTGAAGGTCACCTCCTCATCCCCCTGCCTCCAGACAAGCTTATTCTCTTATCAGTCCTTGTAAGTGCCTTGGAGGTTTGCAGAGGATTCCAGCAAAGGAGGACCCAGGCTCGATGTCATCTTAAACAGCCAAGATGCTCTTTCTGACGCTGTTTAGCTCCTCTGCCTTCTATTGCTTCTACTTCACATGGCAGATTCCTTTCTGACCAAGGTGCTTCTTTTTGCAGCACCGGGCATTCTGTTGACATCATAGTCTGTTGTTATGGCAACTCTGTGATATCACAGTAGACACTCAAAGGGCAGGGCTGATCTAATTGTTTGGACTGAGGTCAGAGGAACAATGGGATCAGTAAACAGAAAAATAAATGGACAATATTATTATTTTTAACCCATGAAGAGACAAGTTGGCCAGGTGTAAGCAGGGTCACAGCTGTTGATATTTAAACGACTAATCCTAAATCCAAAAGGTCAATATATTCAGCCATTTAGTGAGGCTTTGGTCAATGATTTATCTTGGTGACAGGAGGCCTTAGATCTGGGCTTGAACCTATCTCTAGTTAATTGAGCCAGAACCTTCTCCAGACGCCTTCTTGAGTTCCCTGTCTGCCTAACACAGGTACTCAATAAAGTTTTGTTGAATGTACAAATGAACAGATGAAAAAAAAACACTCCCATGCTCCGGTGTCATTTTTAGCTGCCTGCATTTGAAGGTTGATATTCTATTACCAAAGGCTCCCCTATCTTAGCTCTCTCTTACAATTAATTACTTCCTCTCCGGGAGGGAAGCTCTGTTTCTGTCCCTTCACCCCCTCACTCGGCTTCCCTGACTGGCTCCCCCTGAATATATAGCTTGGCTTTCATCCATCTTCATTAAGAGGAGAAGAAAATTAAACTCATCTGAACAGGAGGAAGGGGGGTGCATTGGGAAAATGAGTCTTCTTCCTCTAGGAGGCAAAAATATCCCCCTTCTCTTCAAACTGAGCTCAAGGGCCTCCCTCCCACAGCTTTGCTCAAGTTAAATTACTTCTCTGACACTGTGTGAAGCCATCACGAGGGAGTGGAGATGGAGAGCACAGGCTCCTGGGCACCGAGAGCCCCCAAATCCTCGGGGTTAAGTCAGAACACAGAAAACCTGGCTGGTGTTCCTCACCATCACCCTGCACAGAATGACAGGTTTTCATTTTAAGTAAGACAGCAGGAAAATTTTACCAGGTATAGAATGTTTTTAAAAAAGGAAGCCATTTTCTTTCCTCTTTACTTCCTCTGGGGATGTCAGAAAGCTTCCCCTTCTCAAGGGCAGATGGCTAAGACCAGACCCAAGGTGACCTTTCAAATTCTACTCCCTCAAAAGTGAGAAACTCAGGAAGAAAAGACTTTAATGGCAGAAGAAAGAGCATCTTTGATTTCCGGAGTTGCCCAGGAGGTGGTCACTTCTCTACTGGACCTACAGCTCACTTGGGCATGCCCATGAGCGGAAAGGGAACTGGGCAAGTCAGTCTTCACTGCGACACATCGAGTCTGCAGTATGGCCTCACCTGTTTAGCCCTTAGTTTGCTCGTGTGCAAACTAATTCTATGAATTAATCCCTGCAAACTTTCAATGTGAAATATTTCATGTACGACAGAGGATGCCTGTAAACATTCTGCTTGAAAACAACCAAGAAATATGCTGGGTGCCAGCGTGAGAGTGGGGAACCCAAAGACAGATGAGAGAATAGCATCAAGATTCAGGGGGCGGGTCCACGAAGACCAAGACACATTCCCTTCACCTCATCAGGGCACTTGTGTGGTCCAAGACATCCTCAGCTTCTATGTGGTGTGCCCCTGGCACCATAAAGTTAAAACCAGAATCTTCATCACACTGGGCAAGCATGCATGCACACAAGCATGTACACACACACACACACACACACACACACACACACACACACACACTCCCAGGGTAGCTGTCCAAGACTCCCACTGTGATAAATACTGAAAACCTAAGGAATACACTCCATTGCTTCTACCCCACTGTACCAATCAGCTTCATTTCCGCAGACCCTGAGAATCTGCTGACGGAATCAGCTTTGGCCATTTCCCCCAGGCTCAGAATGCCCATCACCAGCACTGAAGTTCATAGGTGGTGAGGAGAGCTGGGGAGGGAAGGGGACTAGCCCTCCCAATTCCTGCTGTCTCCCAGCCAGCAAATTCCAGTGGGGCCTGATGGTGGGGGGGGGGGGGGGGGGGAGGGTTGGGATCTGCAGCTCACAAAGGGAAGCTTGGCTCTTGCCATTTCCCTGTCTGGGTCTCATCATTGCTGTCAAAGAGCCTTATCTGCCCCAGCATTCTGTCCCAATTAAAAACTAGCTCAGTTTCCAACTCTCTAGACTGCTGGATTCCTGACACTCCCTGGCTGTCCTGGAGGAAACACTTTCCTAGTCAACCACGCCACCCCGCAGCCCCTGTTCTACCTACAGCTGCTGTATCAAGAAGAAAGGGGGGGGGTCAGAGCCCAGGCAGCACCTCTGGGGGTTTTTAGGTGGAAAGAGCCTCCTTTCCATAATACCATCTCTCCCCTCTCCACCTCAGAGCAAAACTGGTTCCAAGGTGCCAGGACCAGCTTCCAGCTGTCTCCTCTCACTGGCTTGCCCTTGTTTCCCCTTTTCTGCCCTTGCTCCAACCCTGCTTTTGATGCTACTGTTATTTCCAACATGCTATGAATAGTGTGCCCTCCCCAATCAAGTTTGGAACACCCTAACATTCTAGGACCCTGAATTGAGCGTCCAGAGGACAGGACCCAGTACCTGCTCCTGCCCAGCTCTCTCTAGTCTTAGGGAGGGGATGCCAGAGAAATTCGCTGAGCTCGGTCCCTACCTTAGGAAAGGGTGTGGGCTCAGTTACGAGCGGTACACATTGGGGAACACAAGTCAGGGCCCTGGGTGTGCTTCCTTCCAGCTGCCCTCCTGTCTTGTGGCACGGTCAGCTCATTCCTACCACAGGAGAGGGGCCATTCCAGGACACAAAACAGAACATACTCTTCAATTAGGGCAGGAAGAAATTATACAGACGAACTCATGCAACTCTCCTACCCTATATACTTCAAATTACCTTGTCTTTAAATCAGTTCTTTTACTTTGTGGATTCTAGCTGTCTTTTGAAAGATGGCAATAACCTGGGCAAGTGATCAATGTCACTCCTCAGGTCAACCTAGCCTCTCTGGCCAGTGCCTGGGACCTGGCTACTTCTCCATAACATAGAGCCCAGGAGGTTAAACCTAGCCACAGGTCCTGCCACAGCACCAGGCCAGCATCCTCTCCGGCCAGTGATGATTGTGCACAATTCCAGGGGCAGAGGCACCTGACTGTAAGTGTTCAAATGCTGATGACCTGTCAAGTTGCTGAGAACTGCAGTCAGTTCTGGAACCCAGGAGCCACTAGTCATAGAGTAGGGCATGTCCCCCTAACTCAGCCCAGGCTAGAGAACTGAAGTGAGCCTGCTTTCATGGTCCCCACACTACGTCATGGTTCCTGTTGAGACAAGGAGAAAAATGGAGAGGAAAGAAAGCTACCTGCAACCCGGACAGTGTAATGGCAGAGGGAGGCAGGTTCGGTCCCCACCCACCCTCACCCCAGCCTCCTCCTTTCTCTTCCCCTGTCTTCTCTTGGCCTCCAGGGTGCCTTTTCCCAACAGTCAGCAGGATTCGCAAGGGTGACAGGGCAGAGCAGTAATTAATTAGGCTTCTTCCCTTCCCTCTGGGTTGAATCTCAAACTCTTGCCCTTCAGAGACTGAGGGCAGTATGCTTCTGCTTCCGGGTCTACTGAAGGTCACTCAAACCAGATCTCTCCATTCCTCACGCAGCCAATCTGGTTCTAATGTCCCACAGGGATTGGCATCCCCACCCAGCCTGCCTCATGGGAAGGAATTTCACAATGAGTGTTTGGACAGTAACCAGCCAGACTGACAGTCTTGCTTCCACATCCTCAGAAGCATCCAGTGCCTTCTTGTTTCCCATTCAGCAATGCGAGGCTGTCAAGCTGTTCGACACCTCATTTTTACAATAAAACACTAGTGAGTGATGCCTTGTTCCACAGGCAGCTCAAACTTCCCACCAGACCAGACAGCAGAGGAAATAGAGGCTGTACCACTATGAATGGGAGACAGAACAAAGAAAATGAAACTCCTGCTATGTGGTTGGTACCCTGGACCGAGGCAGGTAAGGCCTAGGGCAGAGTCAGGAGGTTTATTATCCCCTGGCCACAGTGACCGGCAAAGCGGCAGTCTCCGTGGGCCCTACTGTCAACCTCTCGGCATACCTCATCCCCAGGCAAGGAGTTGCACATTTTGGTGGTAGACTGTTTCACAGGGCTCTGAGAACACTCAGCCGGTCACAAACCCTTCACTGCTAGCACCTATCAGCTACAGGTCTGGAGACAACACATGATGTGGGACGGGGTGATGATGCCTGGGTGCAGGGGTAAGTTAGAGCAGCCACCTATTAACTGCCCACGGCCGAAGTCTTTAGGACTGTGCCCCAAATCCTCACCTCCTGCACAAAGCTGAACACATGTTTGGTGGGGTAGTGGGACAGGGACCCTTGTTGCTCTGCTGGATTGCTAAAGGGGGGCAGGATGCCCAGCATCCCACCTGTTTCTTGCTCCTTCCTCTGGCCAGCAGGCTCTGACTGGTCACAAAGCTGAGATGAGTACACAGTCATAAGTCTTCTAGAACTAGCAGGCAGGAGCCTAGACAGCTGTGCCTAGAGGGAGGAGCCTCCTGCATGATGGTACATGAGGACCAGATACCAAGGCAGGGGATGAAGGTGAGGTTGTAGCTGTCATTGTCCCCCACAGCCAGTCTGTGAGACTTCACTGAGGAGCTTCAGTCTGAGGCTGGGAGTGACAGGGCAAGGGAGCATGCAGATGGGTGGTGGAAAGTTCTGACTACCTCCTTCTGCAAGGAGAGAGGGGTTTGGAACTGTTTATGTCCCTTGGCAACTTGCCAAGGGCAGAAGTCGCTCTCTGTCTCACTGATTTAAGGGAGCTACTGTAAGAGCTGGAACAAGAGTCTCTCCTGGAACCAGCCAGAATGTCTATATCCAGGATGGCCCCTGTGGGCCGAACAACACTCATGTGACTTCAAAGTGACTTACCCACTCTGCAGCTCTAGGATTCAGCTTTTCATTCTGTAATACAGAGCAATACCAGGGATGCTGGGAGGATTAAATAAGATCATATAGTTAAAGCACTTTGGAGAGAGCTCGCGCAGAACAGCTGCTCAGTTAGTGGCTGGTGTGTCCGTCATGAATAAAGGGAACAGCACCCCACATCTGTACCATCTGGTCTGATGGTCAGTCACTACAGCATCCTGTTCTGGGATATTTGTACGCTGTGTGAAGGTGTATTGCTGTGACTGGTGTAATAAAAACCTAAACATCCAACAGCTAGGCAGGAGGCCTAGGGGAGACTTCCAGGCAGAGAAGAATGCTGGGAGAAAGAAGGCGGGGTCCCCAGCCAGACACGGAGGAGGCAGGACATGCAGGAGGAGAGGTAATGGCCACAAGCCACATGGCAGGATGTAGATGAACAGAAATGGGTTAATTTAAGTTATAAGAATTAGTTAGGAACAAGCCTAAGCTATAGGATGAACTTTCATAATTAATAAGAAGTCACAGAGGGTGCACAGCTTTAATCCTAGCACTTGAGAGGCAGAGCCAGGTGGATCTCTGTGAGTTCGAGGCCAGCCTGGTCTACAGAGTGAGATCTAGGACAGGCACCAAAACTATACAGAGAAACTCTGCCTAAAAAAAAAAAAAAAGTATGTCAATATTTGGGACTTGGTAATCCAACGATAGTTCAACAAGAAAGCTTGCTACAGCACCCCACATCTGTACCATCAGACAAGATAGTTACTCCAGCACCCCACATCTGTACCATCAGGCAAGATAGTTACTCCAGCACCCCACATCTGTACCATCAGGCAAGATAGTTACTCCAGCACCCCACATCTGTACCATCAGGCAAGATAGTTACTCCAGCACCCCACATCTGTACCATCAGGCAAGATAGTTACTCCAGCACCCCACATCTGTACCATCAGGCAAGACAGTTACTCCAGCACCCCACATCTGTACCATCAGGCAAGATAGTTACTCTAGCACCCCACATCTGTACCATCAGGCAAGATAGTTACTATAGCACCCCACATCTGTACCATCAGGCAAGATAGTTACTCCAGCACCCCACATCTGTACCATCAGACAAGATAGTTACTCCAGCACCCCACATCTGTACCATCAGGCAAGATAGTTACTATAGCACCCCACCCACATCTGTACCATCAGGCAAGATAGTTACTCCAGCACTCCACATCTGTACCATCAGGCAAGATAGTTACTATAGCACCCCACCCACATCTGTACCATCAGGCAAGATAGTTACTCCAGCACCCCACATCTGTACCATCAGGCAAGATAGTTACTATAGCACCCCACCCACATCTGTACCATCAGACAAGATAGTTACTCCAGCACCCCACATCTGTACCATCAGGCAAGATAGTTACTCCAGCACCCTACATCTATATCATCAGGCAAGATAGTTACTCCAGCACCCCACATCTGTACCATCAGGCAAGATAGTTACTATAGCACCCCACATCTGTACCATCAGACAAGATAGTTACTCCAGCATCCCACATCTGTACCATCAGGCAAGATAGTTACTCCAGCACCCCACATCTGAACCATCAGGCAAGATAGTTACTATAGCACCCCACATCTGTGTCATCCTGTCTGATGGTCACTAGTCATACTTAGATTTTTGTTAACTTTTAAAAATATTAAAATTTCAGTGCCTCAGGCTAGCCACATTTCACTGAGACTTAGTATCCATGGAGGCTGAATACTAGACAGAACAGTCATGGGCCATTTCATCACAGAACTTTCTGTTAGCACTGACCTATCCTCTAAGCCACTAACATTTTTGGATTATATGAGACAACTCCAAACCACTTTATCCTTCTGGCAATGAATATGTGTTCAGAACCCTCAGAAATACAAGGCCTGTGACAATCATGAACTACACCAACAAGAATGGGAAATTTGCCCCCAATTACAACAGAAAGTTAAAAATTAAAACTCAAGGCTGGGCATAAGGCATATCCACACATTACAGGCATACACACCTGTAATCCCAGTACTTGGAGATGGAGGCAGAAGGATCAGGATCAAGAGTTCATAGTCAGCCTGGAATATAAATCCCATAAAAAAAAAAAAAATCAAATGACACATTCTAAAATCCAGTCAAAGCTGACATAGCTGTAATCTCAGCAGAGGCGGGGCAGGAGGTTCTTTGTGAGTTCAAGGCCAACCTGGTCTGCATAGTGAGTCCCTGCCTTGAAAAAAAAATCCAATTACAATGTATTTTAATGATCCATTGGCTTTTAAATCAATGCATTAAGACTCCCCAGTCTGAAATTATCGTCACCAAGAGCCCTTTTGGCATAGGGCCAGAGGGACATACTTGGAAAAGAGTCTAATAATGGAAGGAGATGGGGAGATGAAGACAGCAAGAAAGAGAGGAGTTACCTAGACAGAGGAGGCTGACTGGTCCTCCTCCAGACTCCCCTTTCCTGCTGGGAGCAGCCAGCCTCCAGCTCCTGTTGGTGGGGAAAGAGAAAGGAAAGGGCCCCCTGCGGGCCTTTGGTCCAAAGAGAAAGGACCTGGAGGGAGTCAGAGAGAGGAGCCCCACCAGATAGGCAGTCTGGGGATTCTCCCTTGCACCTCCCGCCCGACCCCTGCTCCCATCCAGACCTGGAACCCTCCAGAGTCACCAGTGATGCAACCTGCAATCGATTCAAAAACAAAAAGTCTAGGAAGCAGGTGCCGGGGATAAACACAAGAGGGTAGGGAAATGGTCTCAGAGGAGAAAACGGTCTCCTAGAAATAGTGCCCAGGCCACTTCCCAGTGCTTCCCAGCCAAGATGACACTTGGTCAGGTGAGTCTACCCACCCCTACCTGTTGGAGCAATTCTGCAGCTGCTGACAGACCCAGTAGAAACACAGAGCTCTGGGTCACAGCTCAAGCACAGAAACCAAGCAAGGTCTTCTGAGCATTTGCGGTGAGCCCACAGGTGACATCCATCCCACTGGGTACAGCGGTTCTTCTGAAATCCCCCTGAGAGTGTTAGATAGAGGTTATCTGGATGCATTTGTGGCTGGCAATCTGCATACAAGGCACACAGGGCCATTCCTTCCCTAAATTCTACTTCCTCCTCTTTCTTGGCCTCAACTGCCCAGAAACTTGGCTCCTTGTGCTCTTGGCCTCCTGGGTCTAGTGGCCAGCACCTCCCTCCTATTGTCCTGGTTTATGTTTGCCTCCTGGAAACCCCACCAGAAGGAAGCTGACTTTGCCCTGTCTCTCAAATCTGCATTCAAAACCAGCATGGCAAGTGCCCTGTTCCGACGGTCCCTGTGCAGGTGGAACCAGCATAACCATTATGTCATCTAATCATTTTCCTCCCTAGAGAGACAAGGGAAACAAAAGAGCTCTTAGCAAAGAGGGGGGGGATGTCAACATTTCTTCTTTGGTGACAATTCCTTTTAAAGTCATATGACCATGTAAAACACACACACACACACACACACACACACACACACACACACACACACACACAATTTGCTGATCAGGCAGCGCACCCATTGCCTCCCACAAAGCCAAGAACTTTTGTCCATACTCCTGGTCACGTTACCAGAAGGTGTCAAAGAACACAATGACAATGGAGGGTGAGGGGACCCCCCTCCAAAAGGAAGTGGAAGGGTGAGAAGAACAAACCCCAAAGCAAAAGATTTGTTCGCTTAGACTTCAGTTTTGCTGCCAAATGACAACTTTGTCTTTTTCCTGAGTGACCAGTTCATCCCCAATCCTGCCTCCAGTCTGTCCCACCTGCTCTCTTCCAGGGCTTACTCACTGTAATCTTTGCAAGAATACTATCCCCATCTGCCACGGCTGTGTCCCCGGGAGCCTGCTCTGCTCTGCTCGGAGCCCCTAGACCCCTCTGGAGACAATGGCTCAGAGAGGGACACCACAAGGGAGAGCAGCCGGGCTTTGTGTACAGGGTGGCTCCATGAAACCATTGTTTCCTCCACAGGTCAGGCAAAGCAGCTGCACTCCACTGTAGGGCTAAGGCTCCCAGCTTAGCTGACAACGCTTCTGAAGACTTCCTTCTCATAAAAGGGGGTGAGCCTCCAGTCCGGCCCAGCTGAAAATGTGTTTCTGGCGTGACAAAAGCCCCCTCTGGCTGAGGAACAGAAGCGGCCAGAGCTTCCTCATCTGCTCCAGAACCACACAGACAAACATGCACCAAACCCATAGCCACTTACTCACCAGCTCGGCTCTGTTGCCTCTATCTCAGCCTCCTTTCACACTCAGGAATAGGGAAAGGTCTCCCGTTAATACCCAGCAGGTCCCTCTGGAAAGCAATCATTAACAGCCACACATGCTGATGGACCTTAACCCCTTCCGTGCTGGGCTGCCAAAAACCAGCTGGCGGACTGTCCTGTGCCTAGCAACCGGCAACTCTTAAGCTTGCTACCATCTACCTTCACAATGCTGCTGCCTCCCATGTGGAGAGCGAGCCTATAGTCCCACCCAGGCCTCCTCACCTAACTGGAGCCCGCCTACAACCTGAGGCGCTTAACCCTGGCATGATGCCCAATTGGATGAGCCCACATTATGAAATATTTGCCAGGCAGGCCAATAGAGGAGCCAGGATCCGGGGGAGGGATGATATTTTTATTTATTCCTGGAGGAGGGTGTGCAGATGAAAGCAGTCATAGTGTCCGTCGCCCTGGGACAGAGGCAGAGAGAAGGCCACCTCAGACCCCAGGATGTCTCTAGCTGCTCTAAGACCAGAACCCTGGGGGACTCCTAAGATTGAGCACTTGCTGCTGAGCTAAAGTGTTCTTCTTCCTCTCCTCATTTCTCTGCCCTGCTCAGGAGTTTGGAGAGGAGAATTAGCACACACTAACAATATGAAACACCAACAGGCAAAGAACTCTGTGAGCACAGATATTCTCTACATCCTAAGGTTGCAGAATTCATTTGTGCAACTTTGGAACATACAGGTGAGAGGTGGGCAGGTTTGGGTAGAGACAAAAACCCTGCTTTTTCTCTTTAGAAATAGGTAACTGATTTAAGGAACTCTGAAGCATAAACGTGTCTACAGGTAGGACACATGCAAATCGATGCAGATAGGTGCAAATGAGCAGCAGCTCCATGCTTGCCGCTTGTCAGCATGTCGGGGCGAGTCCTTGCCAGGGTTTTCCTAGTTTAAGGGAAAAAATCAGTCTCGAGCTCAGCCTTGAAGCTGAGGCAGGAGTCAGAGCATCTCACGAGAGAACACTTACTGAACCTTTACGGGAGAGTGCCTCTATGTAAAGGCTACTTGAGGTTTTTGCCATGAGCATAAATAAATACTGTAGGATGGTAGAATACAAGTGCCCTCTGCCACACACACACACAGCTGGCACCTCTCCTCCTTACAGTGTCAGACGCATGACCAGCTTTAGCAACTGGCACTTTTCTTATCACCTCGGTTCCTGTTTGCCTATCAGTAGGCCAGCCCCAGTGGCTCGGGACCCTCATTCAAAACCGCCAGGGCGCCTTATCTTATCTTTGGCAATGCCTTCCCAGTCGCCCGGAGGCTGGCTCACCCTGGCTTCTTAAAGGGGCTACACCACATTCACATCTGCTCCATTTGCCCTCAAGACCATGCCCAAGATCTGAGTGTTCTGTGCAGGGTTAGAACTTTCTAGAACACCATTCCTCCTCAACCTTTACCTTCACGGCTGCCTCAGGGCCGCTCCTGAAGAGATTTAGAACACGGAAAGATGCCAGTGTTTTTTATGTTTATGGTATCCCCGAGGGGGAACTGAGGTTGAAGCAGGGGAGGGAGAGGCTCTGGATATAATATTAGTTCTATTTCCATACGCTAGCAACAAGCAGGGCAAACACTTATAATAGCAGGGAAGAATATTAAATGCTTAAGGCTAAGCTTGACAAGAGATGCAAAGCCGATGTGCCCAAGAGCAGGAAACACTATTGAGAGGGATTAATAAGATCTAAAGAAGGAGAGATTCTGCGCAGTGGTGGTGCACGCCTTTAATCCCAGCACTTTAATCCCAGGAGAGGCAGAGGCAGAGGCAGGTGGATCTCTGAGTTCGAGGCCAGCCTGGGCTACAGAGTTAGTTCCGGGACAGCCAGGACTGTTATGCAGAGAAACTCTGTCTAAAAGAGAGAGAGAGAGAGAGAGAGAGAGAAAGAGAGAGAGAGAGAGAGATTGTTGTCTTCTTGGGTCAGAGGACAATGTTATTAAGACGTCTATTCTCCTGATTCAACATAATCTCAATCAAAATCTCTGCAAGTTCTTTATAAAAACCAAGACAAAATCTAAAACTCACATAGAAAAAGACTTAGAATGTTCTAACCAAAAGAATGTTCTTATACAAGAAGAATGGATCCTAACACTCAGGAGGCAACGGCAGGAAGATCGCAAGTTTTGGGCCAGCCTGAACCAAATGAGACCTTGTCTCGGAAAAACTGAGGCTTCAAGTGTAGCTCGGATGGCAGAACACTTGTCTACCATACCTCAGGCCCTGGGTTTGATCCCCAGCACCAGGTGGTGCAAGCCTATAATACCAGCACTGGGGGAGGAAAGGAGGCGGGAAGATGCAAAGTTGAAGGTCCTCTTCGGCTACATAACAGGTTGGTAACAGGTCGGAGGAGCGAAAGTAGATGGGAAATAGATGGCAGGGCTGAGGATGTAGCTCCATGGTAGAGCACCAGTCTACCATGAGAAAGGCCCTGGGTTCAAGTCCTGTCATGGAAGAGGAGGAGGAAGTTATTAACAGGGTCACTTAGGCTAAGAGTAAAGCCTCAGTAATCAAGACAAGATGGTGGTGTTATAAAGATACATATAGAAATAAATGGAAAAACAAAACAGAAATTATCGTCACCAAGAGCCCTTTCGGCATAGGGCCAGAGGGACATACTTGGAAAAGAGTCTAATAATGGAAGGAGATGGGGAGATGAAGACAGCAAGAAAGAGAGGAGTTATCTAGACAGAGGAGGCTGACTGGTCCTCCTCCAGCCTCCCCTTTCCTGCTGGGAGCAGCCAGCCTCCAGCTCCTGTTGGTGGGGAAAGAGAAAGGAAAGGGCCCCCTGCAGGCCTTTGGTCCAAAGAGAAAGGACCTGGAGGGAGTCAGAGAGAGGAGCCCCACCAGATAGGCAGTCTGGGGATTCTCCCTTCCTTCCCTGCGCTTTCCACCCTTACTCCTTGCCCTACGAATAAACCTATCCATTTGTGATCAATTGATTTTGACCAAGATATAAAGATGATTTCAATACATGGTACTGGACAAACCATAGGTCCATATTCCAAACAAACAACTACCACCAACAAAAGAACCCTCATGAGGCTGGAGAGATGGCTCAGTGGTTAAGGGTACTGGAGGCTTTTGCAGAGGATCAGGGTTCGATTCCCAGCACCCATGTGGTTGCTTCCCACCATCTGAAACTCTGGTTCCTTGGAATCTGACACCCTCTCTGATCTCCAGGGGTAGAGGCACACACACTCACACTAGAAATCAATAAATCTTTTGAAAAGAGAACCCTCTACTCAACCACTAAAAAACAACTTAGGACAGACCATAGACCTAAGAATAGGGGCTAAAAGAGCATTTCTAGAAGAAAACATGAGAGACTTTGAAAACATCAGTGACTTTGGAGTTGTCTGAAGTAACTCAACAAAATGAACTTTGTCAAATAAAAGATGTTCTTAAAAAGACATTGTTCCGGGGCTGAGGATTTAGTTAAGTGGTAGAACACTTGCCTAGCAAGTGCAAGGCCCTGGTTTCTATCCTCAGCTACACACACACACACACACACACACACACACACACACAAAGACATTGTTCCAAAACCAAAAGGCCAGTGAAGAGTGCCCCACACACAGGACTGACATGAGACTTCAAGAACCCACAAAGAGCACCTGACTTACATGGAGACAGTAAAGGAGACACCGGAAGTGCAAACGGAACAGCCGTGAGATGCCATGCACACACCCAGCGTGTGGGAGGGGAGTAGTTTTAGAACAACTAAACTTGAAAGACTGGCCAGTGCCCAGTGCGGTCCCGAATGGAGAGGTACTGATGAGGACAGGAAGGGGGCATCTAAGTGAGGGAAAGCAGGCCACTTCCTGAACCACTAAAGATGTAGTCACCAAAGAGCACATCCATCCTACTCCTGCATATGCATGGAGAAATTACAGCCTGTGTCTACACAAAGACATACACACCGACGATGCTCACAGCACCCTTAAACGAACAGCTCCGAGCTGCAGAGTCATCCACAAACCTGTGAACACGCATGAATCCACTGGGAAGGATGCCACTCACCAAGAGAACAAATTACTCATGTAGGCAATGAAGTGAATTAGCTAGATCTCAAAATAATTACGCTGAGTGAAGGAGCCCAGGCCTTCCAAAAGAGAATGCACACTGTAAATACCTTAAAAACTGCAAGCTAATCTGTAGTGGCAGAAAGCAGATCAGTGTGGCCTGAGGACAGGGCAGAGCAAGAATTACAAATGAGACAGGAAGCAATTTGAGGGAGGGATGGGACTTTTTCTCTCTTCTGGATGAACCAGAGACTGAACCTAACTAAGGTCTTGCACTGAGCCAGATCTTTAGCCCTTTATTATCTTAACTGCTGCAGGAAGATTACAAATCTGGGGCTAGCCTGGGCTATATAGTGAAACCATATCCCCAAAATAAAGCAAAAAGAATATCTCACAAAATACATTGTTTTAGCCTCTAAATCTATGCCATTTCATGTCAACCATAACTCAGTAAAATTATAAAGAAGAAAAGCCTTCACTTGAAAAGGTTTGAGAGCCGGGAGGTGGTGGCACACGCCTTTAATCCCAGCACTCGAAGGCAGAGCCAGGCGGATCTCTGTGAGTTCGAGGCCAGCCTGGACTACCAAGTGAGTTTCAGAAAAGGTGCAAAGCTACACAGAGAAACCCTGTCTCGAAATCCCTCCCCCCCCCAAAAAAAAAAAGAAAGAAAGAAAAAGAAAAGGCTTGAGACAAAACTTCCTCTTAACATACACCTTATGTTTCAGGTGTGGATGGAGCTCGGAGATGGGATAGATAGGCAGGATCCAGCCTTCCTTTCCTAGTGGCCTCTTCCCTTATTCGGAAGTGGCCCTGAACAGCAGGGATGGACAGGGGTCCTTATCAGCCTGTGTTTTTCCCATGACTTTACAGCAATTAACTCAGGCAAGCCCAAATGCAGGGCACATAAAAATAAAGGCGTGCTTGTTTATGACAGAAGAGGAATGTCCAACACAACCTTATGATTCAGCAGCCATCAACCACTATTTTCTTTGATTCCTTTATGATCCACGAGGCTGGCAGGAAAGTCTTTATATTAGCTCTACTCTAATCTAAATGAACACAGAAATAAGGGACCAGTGAGATGGTCAAGGCACTAGCTGTGCAAGCCTTACAACCTAAGTGTGACCCCTGGAACCCAGGTAAAGATGGAGGGAAAACCAACTCCATAAAGATGTCCCCTGACGGCCGTATACCACCTATGGCACACATCCATGCCTCTGCACCCACACACCATCCACACACACTATAGTAATAAGGGACAAATGCACTAGCCTGACTCCACAGCTCTGAGAGGTTAAGGGTCTTGGGTGAAACAACCTACCTTGGGATCTTTTCCATTGAAGTCTTCCTCTTCCTAGCCACAGGACCTGTCCCCAGCCAAGGCTGCCTCTACCCTGGTTTGGCTCGCAGAGGCCTGGGCAGTGCAGACCCACCACACCTTATGCTCACTCAGCCTTGGATGGATGTTCCAGGGGAAGTCAGGGACAACACCCCATGAGCTCTGGTACAAACATCAAAGGACCCAGCAGGGTGGGAATGGGATCAGCTAAGAGAAGCTGTGATATCAAGACAGGGAGGACTGGGGGATCCGGGGTCCTAATTAGATCGCACATTTGATGTGAAGAGGGGAAAAGGCCATCCAAACACCACTCCCTAGCCGGAAGTCTAGTGGGTGTGGAAGCAGCTGGAAGCTCTTAGACTAGAGGCTCCCAGCCAAAGGCCTCTGTACCCTTCCTACCCGCCCCCCCCATCCCCCCCCTCCCTCTGTTCTGGCCAGGCAAGAGAACAGCCTCTGGCTGGGAGCCCTACCTTCCTTTCTCTCCCTTGTTCTGAGGACAGGATGCCTGAAAGGAAGAGAGACCAGTCCTGCAGGGCACAGGGGTACAATGGATAAGGGGTACCTCAATCTCAGCAACTAAGATTCATACCACTCTGGTACAATCCTGTAGTGGTTGTTTTGCCTCATAGGTGATGGAACTCAGGGCCCCAGGAGTCAAGCAAGGGCGCCACCCCACCACCGCTGCTATAACAATATTTTTCTGAAATAAAAACTAATGTACTCGGAAGGCTCAAGGAACACTGACTGACATGTCATATCAAGACAGCCAGGTATTTGGTGCATTTTCCCACTGCCTCGGGCTCCAGTGTGGCCTGGGGTGGCCCTGCTGTTGATCCTGACTTAATTTAAAATGGCAAAGGTTTTTCACAACATGTCTTTGTTTTTGTTTTAACGTTGTGCTCTAACATCTCTCTACGGGACTGAAGACATGGCGCGGTGATTTAGGGCACTTGGACCTGGGCTCCCTGTGAGCGCTTGTTCTCACACGATGGTTCACAACCTTTGGAAACTCCAGTTCCAGGGGATGGCTGACATTCTCTTCTGACTTTCATGGGCACCTGGCATGTACGTGGTTCACAGACATGTATGCCAATAAAACATGCATACACAGAGAATAAAGAAATCCTTTTAAACGTTAAAAAATATATTCACCTTGTTTGGCAAATTTTTGGCATGCCTCGCCCACACCCACATTTAAATTTTATGCCTAAGAAGGATGCCTTGATACTGTTCTCCTAGGCAACCCAGCTCAGGGATGAGGTAGAGGGGTGGGAGGTGGAAAGACTGGACATGACCACAGAGACCCAGTACTGCCAGTGTGTGAGCAACAAGGAAGAGCCGAGGCCAGACAAGCAGAGATCGAGGAGTGGCAATCACAGAATAGCCTAAATGTTGTTTTTAGGTTAAGTGTGAAGTGAAATATGGACTGTATATCAAATAAAATTTTATCAATGTTATGTTTCCAGCATTTGCTAATTGGTCTGTGGTTACGCAAGAAAATATCCTTGTTTTTAAAAGTTAAAAAAAAAAAAAAAAAAAGAGTCCCAGCTGTCTGACATCTGTACCAGCCAAACCCGCCTCCTCTCCAGCCTGTGTTAAGGGGAGGCAAGAGAAGGAAACAGCAAGGACCAGACAAAGGATTGTGGCTAGACGTTTTTCTTCCTGAAACAGGAATTAACTTAACCTGGACCCCCAAATCTTCTCCTTTGCCTCAGGAAAACCTAACGATTGGCAGAGAAGAAAAAGGAAATGGAGACACTATCCTGAGCTGCAGCATCTGCCTTCACCCCACACCCAGGCCCCGCTTCTCTGCTCCCCACCAAGGAGCCAGGTCAGGTGACCCGCCTCCGCTCTGCTAAGGAAGCTGGAGACCTGGAGGAGGGCCCGAGATGGAGCTCAAGCTGCTTGCTCTCTTCCAGCTTGGTGTCAATCGTGCAGCATGAAATCCCCTTTGCTCTATCTACAGGCTAACCTTCCCATTTATTTGCATTGCACTGAATTTGCATTAGTCTTCAGGTGAAGGGCTCTGAAATAGGCCTCAGTCCTGATCCGAGCACCTCCAGTCACTGCCTACAGAATTTTGGGTGAGTGACTCCACTTCTCTGTGTTTCATTCCCCCAGCTGTAAAAAGGGGTTTGCCACAGTATTAAATGAGATCACAGCAATGGCGGACTGAAGACAATGGCCAGCATTTAATAAACATTCAATGGATGCCAATGACTGTTATTGTCTGCCTGTGTCTTCCTTAACTGTTGGTCCCTCGGAGATGATGGCCATACTCCCTACAAAAGCTCTTGGACTAAAACCCCTTTGGCACCCTGTCACAGAAAGATGGATGCTTAAGACATGGTCCACAGCTGGGCGTGGTGGCGCACGCCCTTAACACCAGCTGTTGGGGAGACAGAGGCCGGCTGATCTCCATAAGTCCTAGGCCAACCTAGCGAAGACTACTTAGTGAGATCGTGCAGGGAGGGAGGAAAGAAGGGAGGGAGGGAGGTATGGAGGGAGGGAGGAAGAATTGGTCCAAAAGAAGCTATCCATCAAGAGAACACCCAGAGGGTACACGCCTGCAATTCTTCCACTCACTAGGGTAAGACAGCAAGATGGCCACGTCTTCAGGGCCAGCCTGGACTACTAGAAAGTTCCAGACCAACCAGAGCTACAGTAAGAACCTTTCTTACCTGTACAGTAAGAAAGAACGGGGGGACAAGGGAAGGAGGTGGAAGAGTACCCAGAGATCACTAAATCCACTTTGCAATTCAGCCCCCATCTCAGACCAAAGGTTCATCCAAGTTGAAATCTTCTCTTGTTCCCCAGGAGCCAGAATAAGCAATGCCCGAGGGTCTCAAGTGGGACACCTGTCCCAGCAGCGTGTGTACTGGGAAGTGGACACTTCCTGTGTGACCTATCTTACTTGGGTGTTGAAAAGCAAGTCAACCATAGCAACCGCATCCCCGGGCAGAGAGAGTCAACTACCAAGTTCCAAGTTCCACATTCGGTGCTTTTGCTACCACTGCTGTAGTGTGGCCAAGTCCCTGCTCCCGTGGAACACCGTGGACATGAGAGAAGGAATCCCATTGCCTCTAGAGTGAATCAGAGGACAGAGGAGGCCACCACCTTACGTGTTTCAGGGACTCCTCTGAGAGCTAACTCCTCACCCAAAACCCTCTCCCCATCTTAGAGATGCAGATTCAGCTGCGGAGGATGCATGGCCAGAGAAGAAAGTGAACATGTGGAGACGTGCTTTCAGAGCTGAAAAGAGCAGGGGCAGGGTGGACAAAGGTCGGGAAGCAGTCCATTTGGCCCAGATGGTCCTTCTGGGACAGAGCTGGAACAGGCAATTTTCTAGCCATAAACAGCCACTCAGAAATCCCCAAACCACACACATGCACACGTGAAGATGAAGAGGAAATAGAGCTGCTCCCGGGTGAGCTGACGCGGGCGGGTGCGAGGGTGAGGAGGGAAGGGGTGGGCACGTGTGTTGGGTGTTTCCAGACACACTGGTTGCAGGAGCAAATTGTGTTTCCTGACACCTGAAGCTCAAACAATTTGGGAGGCTACAAATATGGATTTATAAGTTAGATGAGGCTTCCGAGCGAGGGCTCAGTGCTTAGCTCCACACATTCATTCTCCCCGTGCTTTTTCTGACCACTGGCACTCACTCATGCTAGTACTTCTCTGAGATTCCCCTGCCCATGCCTCAGCAATAGTTCACTTTCCTCTCTCCTCAAGCTTTCCTCAACCCAATTTACTTCTAATGGCAAAGAGCACAGAGACTCTCCACACCTTCCTTAGATTAAATTCTGCCCTTCCGCTTAGCAGAGAGTTTGGGTTTTGCACACTGTCTTCCCTCTCCAGGGTGCAGCACAGCTTAGGGCATCAGGAACTTGCAGGGTAGAGTCCCTCCCCACTCCACATGCTTGGCTTTGAGCAGCCCCACCTTCCCCAAAGGGCACTGCAAACCTTCCAAGCTGCCAGGAAGGGTGAAACCACAGCTCCACCCACTGCCTGGCCCCTTGCATTCCAGCCCTGCGCCCAGAGTTTGACCTCTTCTGTGGCTGACTGCAGATATGTTCTATTTTTCAGAAATAGTCCAGCTCACTCACAGACCCCTCCAGATCATCTTCTAGTCCATCCTCTCTCTCTCTCTTCTCTCTCTCTCTCTCTTTCCTCTCTCTCTCCAGAAGAGTCAGGCAGATGACAAGGAAGAGTTCCTTTCTGTAGCATCCTTCTACACAGCCCTTAAGACATAGACCCTAGTGGACCTGCCTCCTCCTGCTTGCTCAGTCTGCACACATGGTGGACCAGGTAAGGGGCTCCAGGCCTGGAAGAGGAGCATTGGGCAAAGGAAGGAAGCCCTGCACCCTGGAAGCTTCTCCAGTGTTATTCCTGGAGAGTGGGATCAGTAAGCACAAGGCTATTGCCACCCACAGAGCAATCTCCAGATTCCTCCCTCCCAGCCAAATTAGAAAGTAAAAGTATTCAGAGACTGGTTAGAGATGGAGACAATTCACATGGACAGTGTCATGGGCTGCTTAACATACCCATCCTAAGCCTCCTGCTGCAATTGGACTGGTCTGGGATGCACCACGGGACCCGTGAGCACACCCTTCTGGAAAAGGCATGACTTGTCTAAAGATAAATTTCCCACAGCAGAAATTCTCAGAACGAAGACTGAGTTCCTACAGTCTCTTTCTCTCCTTCCACTCCAGCTAAGCTCAGAGGTCAGCCTGGGAAGGGCTCACGAGGGCAGAGCTTCTTCCTCCCTCAGCTGAGAGAGAAAAATCTGCTTCCCTCGTGAGCCAGAGCGATTCTGGGAGCCAGTTGTCCCGTGGTACTAAAGACAAGTTCATCCCTCTCTGGCCTCCATTTCTTCTGCAGTATAAAGGTCCTAAGCTCACTGGCCTACTACACCACGCTTCCAACATCACCAGCCACACAGATGATGGCCATCACCAGCTCAGGCTCCCAGGGGCTATAGGTCCACCCAAAAGGAAGAAACGGAAATCCAGCCTCTCTACGTGGCTCACTGTGATTTGAGTATTGTTAAAACTCAAAATGACCTGTGATCCTTTGCAGGTTTGAACTATCAGCCTTCCAAGGTCTATTAGTACAGAGAAGAGAGAAAAGATAGTATCTTGGCCTGGGCCCTTTTGATGGCCTCCTACACCTCATAGCTCCCTCCTGACTTGCCCAAACCTCCACACCTTTCTTAGGGCCCACAGTAGGCTGTGAGTGGGAAAGAGAAATCTAGCAGAGTGTTCTCTGCCTCTTCTTGTATAGTTAAATGAAGGTGCTTTGTCTTCTTTGCTGTTTCTTCAGATGAAGGGCTACAGCTAGTGAGAAATTGTTCCAAATCCCCAGGCCTGAATTCTCACTTTCAAAGGTAGGATGATTTGAATACATTATGTACATGTATGTAAATGTCAAAAAAATTCTCATGTAAGATTACTTAGGGACATGAAAACTCTCTAAGCCAAATCCATGTAGGAGTAGAGACTAATCCACCTTGTAGAACTTGCCACATCACAGCATCCACAGTCACCATAGTAATAGCCATGCTCCTGAAACCTGGCACCATTATCTTGGTGACACAGGGTAGGTACCTGATCTCACCTGGCCTAAGTTCCTCCCTGGGATTGAAGACTATAGTTGAGAGAGAAAGAGACCACTCCACTTCCAAATGATTCTACTGGTAACATGTCCACAAGAGGACACTCCCCCTTCTTCTCCTCCTATTGGCTGCCCACGGGGCTAAAATTCTTCCCTGCACTAAGGGACAGGAGAGAACCAGCACCCAAAGAGCAAAATAGCTAGCCCAAGATGACAGCCCCAACAAAGCCCAAGATGATAGACCAAGATGACAATCCAAGACAGCCCAAGACAGCCCCAAGAAAGCCCAAGGCAGCCCAAGGCAGCCCAAGACAGCCCAAGGCAGCCCAAGATGACAGCCCAAGACATCCTAAGACAACCCCAACACAGCCCAACACAGCCCCAACACAGTCCAAGATGACAGCCCAAGATGACAATCCAAGAAAGCCCAAGACAGCCCCAAGAAAGCCCAAGGCAGCCCAAGATGACAGCCCAAGACATCCTAAGACAACCCCAACACAGCCCAACACAGCCCCAACACAGTCCAAGATGACAGCCCAACACAGCCCAACACAGCCCTAAGACAACCGGCCTCTTGATTCTCTTGTTCCCGGGGTCCAATCATTTCTGTCAGTGAGATCTGAGAAACACTCCAGGCTTCTATAACCAAACCTTCAAGATGTAAGCTATTTGAGTAGTTTTACTAACTTGAGCCCAGAAGTCACAACTAGTACAGGGGTGCAGAGTGGAAAGTACCCAGGGTCTGCTCTAGGCTTGGCACAAAAGGCTGATCTGAGGACACAATAGAAGCACTTGGGAAGGGAAAAGTAAAGGAGGAGAAAGATGGCAGCGGTCGGAGAAAACAGGTGGGCTTACTTGTGAAGTACAGAAAAGCGTCAGGGAAGCTCCAGAGAGAGCTGGCCACAGGAGACCTTGGTATGGCTCTACAGGTAAGCTGGGGCCCCTAAGGAAAGTGACAGATCCGTCACTGATGCTCAAAAGACTCTGGGCTGGCTGCCAGCAAGTGGACACAACTTGGCGATGCAGTCCCAGGGGGCAGCATTACTGGGGAGAGAACAAGTCTAGCATCCTGGGTCCTCTGCTGTCTCCGAGTCTCACAATTCTCCCAGGCCACAGGGTCCAATTTGCCCATCTAGTCTTCTTTAGGGATGTCTATTTTTCTGCTACCAGCTCCATGATCCAAAAGCCCCTCTGGGGAGATCTCTACCGTGGTTTTCTGTTCTGCAATTGGCTGGAGCAGACATTCTTTGTTCCTATAGCAACTAACTTACCATCTTTCCTACTGAGTATCTTCCCAGTGAGAGACACAGTCCAGTCCACACCCTTTCCAGATCAGCTAGGCCTTACCCTGCTTAAAGTCCCCTGACAGCAAGCTCCTTTGCACAGAGAAATACCATGAACACAGGGACTTAAATATTCAGAGTTCAACACTTGCCTGATCTAGAGTAATCCGGAGATAGGACTGGCCATCTGACAGCCCTGAGAAGGCAGGTGAGGAAGGTCACCCATGCCACTGCCCCCTGCACCACTGCCCAAACCACAAGCAGTGTCCATCTTTCCAGGGAAGTGTTAAAAGCATGCAGTGTCATCACCAGATTGAATTAGCACTTCCTCTGACTGTTTTTCTTCACATCACTAATGAAGACCAGTGAGACCCTCTAATTGAATTCCCTCCATTTCAATCCTCTCAGGCTTCTCTGGGAATAGTGATGCTTGCAAACGCCTCCACAGACGGCCCTACTCTATGCAAGACTTCTTCAGACAGGGCACATTAGTAGTTCTGCACAGAGCTGTTTCCGCTGTGGATGGCTCTTCTCTCATTACCCGTGATCACGCTTGTTCCTGGCTCTCACAGGCCCCACGGAGCCAGCTGGTTTCTTCTCGTAAGCCGCAAACCGAGCTCAACCTTGGCTTCTCTTCTGAGCTCTTCACCTACCGGGATCCCAGAAGTCAACGTACAAACCGACAAATAATGCCAATCAGAAAGTGCCTTCCCCATGGGGAAGATGCCGAGCCAGGGGATGCCCACCCCACCCTCAATAATCTTCCACTCATACCCAAAGATATACTATTCACACCACTTATATCCAGAGAGATATTGTTCACACCACAGAGGAAGATGCCCAGCTCCCTGACGGACGGACAGACCTGCATTGGAATCACAGCTCAGATCCTTACCAACCAAATGTCAATACACAGAGTCCTAATTCCCTCTGAATCCCTGCTTCCTCATCTGTGAAATGGGGAGATTAGTTCCGACCTAGACGATTACACAAGGGAGTATACAGTCACAATGCCTTCACTGCATTCCAAAATCCACAAACACCCGAGACAAAGCTTTTTCCTAATACAGCTGGCAGGGAATGCCAACCAGACTTGAACCTATTTGGCAACAAACCATGACCTGATCTGGCCTGAGTCCCCTTACAGCCTCTATCCCACTTCTGTGACTCTTGAGATCAGTTTTGCCACAGATACATTAAAACGACTGTGGAGGACAGGCATGGTGTCACATGCCTTTAGTCCTAGAACTTGGGAGGCAGAGGCAGGCAGGTCTCTGAGTTCGAAGCTAACCTGGTCTACAGTGAGTTCCAGGATAGCTAGGACTACACAGAGAAACCCTGTCTCAAACAAACAAACAAACAAACAAGCAAAACAACTGGGAAGCTAATCCAGATTGCTGAGGTTTTATACAGTATAGAATATGTACTGTACCTATCACCCTAAAATCCACAGGCCCTGAAGAGGTCACATAATGAAGCGGGGAGCTATGTAAACCTCTTCTCTAAGCCCTTCCACCCCAGACAGAGATTTCAGGGCAATCATCGGAGTTATTTAAGCTAAAGATACTGACAGCCATCTGTCTTATCACCAACCTGGAGAGGGTCTCTGGGTTCCTGGGACCTGGGGCTGGCTCTCTGGAATTCAAGTTAGCATGGGGTTGGGGAGAAGAACCAAAGCCCAGCCCTTTACAAAAGCCTGCTGCTTGTCTACCCTGAGCAGAGCTGGCAGAGGCAATGTGATGCTGTTATTTGGTTGAACCTCAGGTATGGACATGCCTGAAGATTCCAGACATGCCTCCCAGCTCCCCACCTCATTGGGCATCCAGTGCTCTCTCCACCTTCCCACGGCCTCATCTGAACTGTATGTACCCTATGGGCATCCCCGGGGGATAAATGGCCCAAATATGGCAAACACTGAGAAAAGGGGGATCTGAGCTTGTGGGAACTTGGACCAATAGGAGGAAGGGATTCTGAGCATTAGGAGGTGCTGAAGATGGGGTGTTCCCCAGGTGAGTGGGGACCAAACACACCAACATCCAGTGGAACAGGTCTGGCACGTTTCTCCTGATGCCATCTCATGGCCCCAGGAGATTTTTATATGGGAAGCCAGCCCTGGTCAACAGCAGCACATAGTGTTGGGCAATTCCTCTACTCACATCTCTTGGCTCTAATCACACATTTGAGGGACTTCCTCATGACTAGTATGTGACCAGCTTTCTTAGAGACCCAGTCACCCCAATGGACTTCCCAGATCTGATCCTGGATCTGTCCAATACTTAGCTCTATCCTGCTACCCCAAGCCACCCTCCCAAGAGACCTAATCATTGGACAGATGACCTGAATTTTAACTCTGACAGCATACACTCCTTGTAGAACAGTGACGTCTTCCTGAAGTTCCTGCAGAGGACCCACTGCCTATCACATGGAGAACTGTGTTAACAATGGGGTGGTGGCACTCAAATTCAGTTCCCTTACTATGCAGAAGAAGCATCCAAAGCCAGGAGAAGAGCTGAGCTGCTTGACATCATGTATGAGTTAGAGACTACACTAGCTGCAGAGCCTCAGATACCAAGGCAAAGCTTAGAGAGCTAAGGCAGGCCCTTGCTGACCTTTGTATTCAGAAGAAGCCATGCTGACTGGCTCACACATCTGCCCCCCTAGTTTGAGTATCTTTGAAAAAATTCTTATCTCCAAGAATATGGCTGTGTAGTGAGTAGCCATCCCAGCATTGGCCTGGAAGTTCCAACCCTCATTGAGGCTTCGGTAATGGTCACGCCCATAAGGCGGGGCCGAGGAAGGAAGCGGAAGACCCAGGAGTCTTTGGGGCTCCAAGAATAGGTCACATGGTTTTAAAATAGGTATCATTTAATGTGACATTCCTGAATCTTGAGTCTGGGGAGGTAGACCAAGCAGAGTTCTCCAGCGTCCAGGGTCCCAGAACCAAGAGAGTGACCTCCTCTCGATCCTGGGTCTTCCCTTCCTTCCTCCACCCCACCTTGTGGGCGTGACCATTACCGAAGCCTCCATGGGGGTTGGAACTTCCAGGCCAATGCTGGGATGGCTACCTATTACATGGCTGGACTCTGAATCTGTGTCCTAGACATAGTCAAAGTCAGGGGAAATCTTTATCAGCCAAGCTTGGTGCTGTATGCCTGTACCCTAGCCATTATAGTGAAAGGTAAGAGGATCACAAGTTCAAGGCCTCCCTGAGCTACATATCAAGTTCAAGGTCAGTCTGAGTAGCATCATAAGCGCCTATCTCAAAAACTAGTCTGGGCGTCTGGAGAGATAGTTAAGAGCACATACTACTCTTGCAGGAAAATTGAGTTCAGTTCCCAGCATCCATGTCATGTGGCTCATAACTATCTATAACACCCTCTTCTGGACTCTATAAGCACCTGCACTCATATACACACACATCCACACATAGAAAAACTCCCATACACAGACTTCAAAAAAAAAATTCATTTTAGTATCTGGGAGTACATGGATCACCATGGTGGAGCACTTTCCTAGCAGGAGGAAGACCCTGGGCTCAACCCCAGCAAGGGGCTGGGAATCCTTAACAAAAAGCGATTTTTAATTTGTTTTGTTATTTTGAGTCAGGCTCTCACTATGCATCTCTGCCTGGCTTGAACTCACTGGGTAAACCAGGCTGGCCTCCAACTCCCAGAGCACCACTTACCTCTGTCTTCCAAGTGCAGAGACCAAAGGCGTGTGCTACCACACTCTGCTCATATGAAAGAAAGACTTTTTGAAGAAAGCCACCAATAGAAGTGGCCAGAGATGAGTTAAGCGAAGTACTCGTTGCCATCACTGGCCCTCCTCATCACAGGCCCTGGCAGGCTCTACTGTGTACTCTCAAGTGGCTGAGATCTTTAATGTGCAATTATCTTGGATCCCTTCCCATTTTGTGCCCCCCACATCAGCTACCTGGAGTGGAGCCCAGAGTATCTGCCAGAAGCTCCAGGTTTAGGCTTTACCATATCACCATTCCAGAGAACTTGTGGAGCAGGGACTCTCTGGCCCTTGGGATCTGAGCCCTGGGTACCTCAGGCAGCTCAGCATACTTTTCTGTGCCCAGGAAGAACTTGTCTACCACGTACTCCCCCAACTTCATAACCTGCCTAATTTAGGAACTTCAACTACTTCTTAGGACTAGAAGAGCCTGACCTTGTGCTTCTAAAGAAGGGCCCAAGGATGCACCCCAAAAAAGAGCACCTGGTTCAATTTCCAGGGTGGTTCCAACTTAATCTCCCCCAACATTTCTGCCCCTGCAAGTTCACACACATGTTCGGAGCAACCACAAGCCTGAGGTTCTGGTAGCTGGGAATCTGCCTGGGGAATCTCACAGATTTGTTGGAATTCCAGGCTTAAATCCTTAGAAGGTGGGCATTTCAGATACTCTAATGCCTACAGGAGCCTTGAGTTTGGAAGTTTCAGTCCATAGTCAAGAGCTCAAAAAAAGCCGAGGGTTCAGCACTAGGAACTGAGCTTTGTAAATGTCCTTTCCCCGACCACTAAAGAGATGTTTCTACATGATTGACACTGGGCACCAAGACCCCAGGTGCAGAGCAGACTTATGCTGCTCCCAAAATACAATCCACAAATCCCCTCTGTGATTCCCAAGGATAGATGATGTCATCATTTCCAAAAGTCGGCTGTGTGAACCGGAGCTGCAAGGCCCAATCTGTAGCTTGGAAAGAAAAGTCTCCATTTGTGTCATTCAGGATGTGGAAGGGCTGACATTGGCCAGCGGCATTGTTCTGGAGAGGAGACCTCCTTCAGCTTGGGAACAGGGAAGCCAAAACTCATTTTGAGCTCATAAGGCTTGAGGGCCACAGGGAAAGCAGCTGGACTTGGATCAGAGGCTGAGCTGCCTGACAGGGCCCTTATCAGAGGGTCTGCTTAGAGAAAATCCTGGAGGCAAAACTTTTGGATTTCACGGGCCAGTAAAACTTGAAAAATTGAAATTTGAGGAACCAACATAAAGTTGCCAACTTTCTGTTTTTGCCAAATAAGGAAATTGTAAAGCCCAACTACCATCGATTCTCACCATCCACCCATGAAAAGACAGAAAGCTGTAACCTCGGCGGAATATTTTAACACATCTCCCATCACTAAGAGAAGTCCTTCACACAGAACACATCTTGCTGTCTTAAAAAGGAAAAAAGTACATTCTCCCCACTTTCCGTATTTCATCTTAACTGTCGAAGACCAAAACTTGAAATCTTGGGACTCAAAGGACAGATGACCTCTCCATGTGTGTTTTTAGCTTGGGCCTAAAAGTTAAGAAAAAGACCCTAAACTTTGGCGATTTAGACCTCCCTCTGTGCTGGATACAGGTGGGGGTCTACCACACGCATGCCAGCTTGGCCTTTAGGAAGATACCATGCCAACAACAGCACCAGAAAGGGTTACTTTATGAATCAATGTTCACCAAGCCCCACCTCCATCCGGGATCACCATGTTTCTGTGAACCCCTGAATTTTATCGTCCTCTTGACTGTTACAATAAGTTGAAGACAGAAAGACAATTTGGCCCAGGTGAGGAACCGAAGACAGTTCAGTAGGCTGTGGGCGTGGCAGCGAGCACCACCTCAGCGAAAGGCAGGCAGAGCCTCAGGGGGAGAGGCTTCTCCACCCTATTACAACAGCTTCTCCACGTGACTGGGGGGGGGGTGTGAGCAAGCAGAGGGGGTGTATACAGTATCAAGCTGTGTTGGGGGATTTTCCATCACACTGTGAACCCTGTAGCACAAATCTTAAAAGTTCTTATTAAAAACAAACCTGAGGCCAGATATTGGGGTGAACGCTGGAAGATCAGAGAAGCAGAACAAGCTACAGCCACATCACCTCGTCAGTTCCTCAGCTGATCCTATTTCCTCAGACTGGAAGCCTCTGTGTCCTCATCCAAATGGATCTCAGCTGAACTGTTGCTCAAAAGCCTAAAAGCTTAACCAGCTAAAAGCTTCTAGTTTCTGATCTTCATATCGTATATACCTTTCTGCTTTCTGCCATCACTCCCTGGGATTAAAGGTGTGAGTTACCATGCTTGGTTGTACCCTTGAACACACAGAGATCCAGGTAGATCTCTGCCTCTGGAATGCTAGGATTAAAGGCATGTGCTACCACTGTCTATCCTCTATGTTCTCTGACCCCAGATAAGTTTATTAGCATGCACAATATTTCAGGGAACACAACACCACCACAAAACCCCAAGTCTGCATTTGCATTAATTAAATAAAGTTAACCTTGGTTCAGGAGGCTGAGTTAGCAACTAGTTAACGAAAGTAATCATAGAACATCAGAGGGCATTGTAGTGGATAGGCATCCCAGCATTGGCCTGGAAGTTCCAACCCCCACTGAGGCTTCGGTAATGGTCACACCCACAAGGCGGGGCAGAGGAGGAAGCAGAAGACGAAGGATCGGGAAGAACTCACTCTCTTGGTTCCGGGACGCCGGACGCGAGAGGTGGACCGAGCAGAGTTCTCCAGAGAACGCCGCCGCCGGACTACCCTCTACCTTGCCAGACTCTGCGACCTACCCCTTCATTTGTAAGTTACCCCACAAAATAAACTTCCCTTTTAACTACGTGGAGTGGCCTTAATAATTCCACCAATAGGGCATCTGGAAGAGACAGAGACACACCAGATTTGGAGCGGCAAGGCAGAGCGGAAGGACACTCTTTTTGGGAGATACTAGCAAGGAGAGAAGGCTAGCTAGTTGCTAGCCTTTGAATGTCAAGGTTTATTTATAAATAGAATGATAGAGATTCAGGTAAAGCTACCTTTAGTGGCAGCTGCAGAGCCAGTGTATTTGGGAACAGAATTTCTGCTAGGCTGCAGCCGGGGCAGCCGGGCCACTGCCAGAGAAGCAGGGCAGTAACTGTGGAGTCGCAATAGCTGGTTAAAATAGCAGTAGATTAAGGTGCAGCCACTGTGCTGAAGATAAAAACCATAGAGCTGATAGTAACCAGGGGACGTGCACCAGCCCTAGCGCCATGGTTAGGAGCCGGATCTCGAGTCTACTCCTTCCCACTGACTTAGGGGGCGGCAGCATCTTCCAGCTTCTTCCTCATCCGCACTGGGGGATGGGTGCTCCCTGCATTAGATAGAGATCCTTTCCATCTCTACCCACCCTGTACCTAATGCTGTGCCAGGAGAGGGAGGACTGAGGATGCATGCCCACGCTGGCTAGGACAGCAGTGTGGGCACCCAGTGCTGACGCCCCGCACTGGCCAGGACAGCAGTGTGGGCACCCAGTGCTGATGCCCCGCACTGGCCAGGACAGCAGTGTGGGCACCCAGTGCTGACGCCCCACACTGGCTAAGGCAGCAGTGTGGGCACCCAGTGCTGACGCCCCACACTGGCTAAGGCAGCAGTGTGGACACCCAGTGCTGACGCCCACACTGGCCAGGACAGCAGTATGGGCACCCAGTGCTGACGCCCCACACTGGCCAGGACAGCAGTATGGGCACCCAGTGCTGACGCCCCACACTGGCTAAGGCAGCAGTGTGGACACCCAGTGCTGACGCCCACACTGGCTAGGACAGCAGTGTGGGCACCCAGTGCTGACGCCCCGCACTGGCCAGGACAGCAGTGTGGACACCCAGTGCTGATGCCCCACACTGGCCAGGACAGCAGTGTGGGCACCCAGTGCTGACGCCCCGCACTGGCCAGGACAGCAGTGTGGGCACCCAGTGCTGACGCCCACACTGGCTAGGACAGCAGTGTGGGCACCCAGTGCTGATGCCCCACACTGGCCAGGACAGCAGTATGGGCACCCAGTGCTGATGCCCCACACTGGCCAGGACAGCAGTATGGGCACCCAGTGCTGACGCCCCGCACTGGCCAGGACAGCAGTGTGGGCACCCAGTGCTGATGCCCCACACTGGCCAGGACAGCAGTGTGGGCACCCAGTGCTGTGAGTCCGAACTTGAAGACTGATACAATCAACGATTGTTACTGCTACCTGTGGGCCACGACCATACACAGCAGCTTCTACATAGCAGTCAACACTGGAAACTCTATTTAGAAGAAGCTAGTAGCACAAATAAAGAACATTTCCTTTAAATTTCCATAGCTTCAAAAATAACCACAGCATATAAACTGCTGGTTATATTGAAGAGCAGCGTGTTTGCCCCAGCCTACCCCTTCCCAGTTCAATGGCACTGAGTTCATGTGTTCAAAATGCATTTGCCAGACCCACACTGCCTATCACATCTATTTCCTCAAAGGCAGCAGGCAACCGTGGTTTTCAGTTCCAGATTACATCTTCACAGGGAGCAGAGATCTCCTGGGTGGTTGCAACTTTAGAACATCAGAGTTGGGGGTTCCTCTGCACCCTCTCCTAGTCCTTCCCAACCATTCCAGGTCTGTCTCTAGCTTCCATAAAGCCTATCTCATCACCCCCAAATCTGCTTTTCAAAACCCTCCTCTGTGCTCTTGCTGAGCCCCATTCATTCTGGCCCACCCACCATCCCAGCCGGAGCCCTGCTAAATCCTTCCTCGCAGCCTGTGCTGCCCACAAGGTCAGTCACTGCTCAAATGGGCCTTGGCAGTGAATCAGAGCTGCCTGCCCATCAGCGACTATACTGGGTGGTTTGCCACGCTCTGCCCCCTTGCAGCCGATAATTCACAAACCCAGAGAACATTCAACCGGCCTCACCCTCTGCCACCGATCACCTTCCCATCCAAATATCTGTATCCAGGCACAGTGCCAGCCCCACCCACCTAAGGCATTGGCCTCCCTCCTGCCCTGCATGGAGAAGAGAGTGCTGCCCCACTTGTCTGTCATAGCTCTGACTCCGTCGGCTGCTTCAGACTAACTGGACATGGAGATCGTGCCAGAAGCCACACGGGTTAGTTGGCTGCACCAGAGGGGAACCAAGTGCCTGCCACACCGAAGCTCACCCAGGGACGTGAGTTCGCGGGACACTCCAGTACCGACCCACCTCTGTAAAGTCCCTCTGTGATCCCTACCCCAAGCACAGAAATATTCACATTTCATTCCAGAAATTAGACATCTCCATGGAAGACCCCAAGGGTGAGGGATCTAGGGGTGTATTTGTTAGGAGGGAAAGAGGGGGCACCTGAAAGGGAAAGGGGTGGAAGGGGACTGTGTCCTTGCTGTGAATGGACACCCCTGACCGTGACACAATCCTGTCTCTGGTGTTCCCTGAAAGGTTTGGGTAGCCCCAGTCCTTCCTAGCTAAGACCCCCAAGACTCCTAATTTTACCTTCCATGCTGAGACTCAGAACCCAGCTGAGAGACGCGGAGCCCGTGGTGGCGGCTGTCACAGCTGCCTTGGCGTCAGCTCCCACCAGAAAGAGAAAGCAGCGCCCTGGAGTGAAGAATCTCCCCAGCCTCCGTGCAAGACTCTCCCATCAGCCCGCTCTAACTGAAGAAACACCGGCTGAAAACCTGAGAGAAAGTCTCTGGAAAAAGTGGTGTGTGGAAGTTGAAGCTGCACGTTGGCCTGGCCCTACATAAACGCCTCTGCTCCTCAGCCTGCCGCCTACTGCCGCCTTCCGGTGCTTCAGGCTTGCTCCAGAGAACCACACAGCCCCTAGCTGCAGCAAGCTGAGCAAGCCCAGAGAGAGAGAGAGAGAGAGAGAGAGAGAGAGAGAGAGAGAGAGAGAGAGAGAGCCCTCCCAGGCACCCTCAGCCGCTCTCCCAGCTCCAATCCCCACTGGCAGCTCAGGTCCAGGTACCAAAGTGGCCACAGCTGTAACGGTGTTCACCAAACTTCCAGCTTCAGAGCAGAGTTCTGGAGACTTTTTATTTTGTATCAAGGAAGAATGTCCTTTTATGGATCTGGTTCTAGATGTGGATCTGACAACACCCTCCTAGGGCCATCCCTTTCCTTGGGTTTGCACACAAAACACAACCAGGCAAACAAAACACAAAAAAAACAAAACACAGCAAAGACTGTAGCAGTCAGGGTGACGGATGTGGAAGCCAAAAATGAAGTGCCCGGCAAAGCTGGGGACGACGTGCCAGCCCAACTCGGCATTCCTGGCTGGCAGAACGGAAAGAGAAGCCTTTAAATCCAGATACGCTCCTCGCTGATCTGGGGGAATGGCTGACTTCTCTGATTCGAATCTCTTCATCTATAAAACGATGTTAATGATGCCACCTCACAGCAGCAGTTCGGTAAGAGCGTGTTTCAGGCAGGAGGTGCGCACTAGACACTCAGTAGCTATCCAGGGTCCCTCCCATCACAGCTCCGCACTTGGCATTATTGGTTTTCTTCTGACTCAAGAAGAACCAGTTGCCTCTGTATTTACTGCTTCTTCAGGGCTGGTTTCATGTTTCTCCATTGGCTTTCTGACGGTCGGCCTGGTGACCTCCAGAGTTCCCCTGGCACAGTGGTCACCAGGCAATGCTTCATGTCTGCCGGGGGAAATCTTTGATCTGCAGGCCAAGGTCACAGGCTCACATTGCAGATCCCCCCTGCAGCTGTCTCTCATATCTCCATCTTCAAGCTCCAAGCTTGATCTCCACAAGTCCAACTTCCTATTGAGCACTGGGGCAGCCAGGCTTCACCTTAAACTCAGCATTGACTTTTAAAGTCAAATGAAGTTTGGCCACCCTCTATTATAGGGTTGATACGACATGATCTCCAAGAAACGGTGAGCAAAGGTGGAAGAATTTAGTATTCTACTATCTGAAATAAACAAGGTAGGGGAGGAGTGTGCCTGGAGATTCCAGGGACTTGTGTACACTAAATAAATAACCTACCAATGAATGAGCTTCATCCCTAGTATTAGATTAAAAATGTTTTATGACTACAAATATGATTGCACTTGCCTAGAGCGGAAGTCAACAAACATGTTAGGTAAGGGGTAGAGTGCAGACGTCTCGCTCTGGGGCATGATCTCTGTTACCCCTAATCAGCTCTCCCAATGCGCAAGAGCAGCCAGAGGGACAGAAATGGGTCAGCGTGGATGTGTCAACCAGACTCTCCTTGTGCTCACTAAGGTTTGAATTTCATATAGTTTTTATGTATACAAAACAATGCTCAAGGGCTGGAGACATGGCTCAGTGGTGAAGACCACTGGCTGCTCTTGTAGAGGACCTGGGTTCACTTCCCAGCACCCACAGAGCTGCTGACAAAATAATATTCTTATTTTGGTGTTTTTCCCAGGTATTTAAAATATAAACACCACTATTAGCCTGCAGATGATACAAGATCAGGTAGTAGGCTGAATTTGGCCCACAATCATACTTGGCTCACCTGCTCCCCAACTTTGCGCATCTTAGGAAGGGCCCAGTAGGCACAGGAGATGGTGACCATCTCTAAGAAGGGGGCTGGGGCAGATCTGAGCTAGGCAGGAGGGAGGTGTATATGGGCTAATCATCTTCTTCTTTCTTCTACTTCTTCTTCTTCCTCTCCTCCTCCTCCTCCTCCTCCCCTCCTCCTCTCCTCCTCCTTCTTTTTGAGACAAGGTCTATGTAGTATTGGGTGGTCTGGAACTTGATATGTAGACCAAGCTCATCTCGAACTCACAGAAACCCACCTGCCTCCACCTCCCAAAGTACGAGGATTAAAGGCGTGTGCCATGAAATACTTTTCTGAGCCACCAGAGCACTGTAACCAGTCATCAGTGGGGGCTCCTCTGTTTTCTCTCCCTTCCCTCCGCATCAACATCTTTGTAGCCAAGCATCCTCCCAATTGCCAGCTCAACTTTGACTCAGTCCCAGTCTAGCCTTTCAGCCCAACTGTAATCAAGCACACAACCCACTGGCCCCGAACTCTCAACTCTAGTTATACCATTCTGTACTCATCAGCCATTCCCATACAGCCTACGTGGACTTGGTTTGTTGTTGTTTTGTTTTGTTTTCCCCATTGGCCTGGAACTCACCTATTAAGCTAGGCTGGTTGGCCAGACAGGGAGCCCCATAGGGATCTCCCTATCTGTACTTCCCATAGCTAGGATTACAAGTGTGTATGACCATGAGCAGCTTCCCTCAGCAAACTTTTCTCCTGTGTGAAAATCATTGACAAAAGAGAGACTAAAATGCTGGGGATGTAGCTCAGTATATAGAGTGCTTGCTTAGCATGCACAAAGCCCTGGGTTGAGTTCCTGGTACTGCATAAACTGGGTGTAATGGCACACACTGGTAAGGCCAGCACACACATGACACTAGCAAGCAGATCAGAAAGGAGAGAGGTCATCTCAGCTATGTAGTGAGTTTGAAGCCAGCCTAGGCCGCCTGAGGTTCGGGGGGGGGGGGGACCTGAAGCATCCTAAGGAATGGAACTCTTTTGCAACTCCTCACCCCCCTCGGGGCTCCTATACTTGCACATAGTAGGAACACAAAGTTGCTGTCTCCATCTTCCATCCTGCTGGAGACAGGGATACAGGGCAAAGACCCACTTAGAAGAGGCCCGTGAGATGGCTCAGTGGGAAAGGATGGCCCCCAAAGCTCAATGATCTGAGTTTGATCCCTGGAATCTACATGGTGGACAAAGAGGACGAGCCCCCAAACATTATCCTCTGACCCACACACATGCACCATGGGGCATGTGCATGCACGCATACACATACACAAAATAAGTACATATGTATAATGAAAAGATCCATGTAGGAGAAAAACTGGTTCTGAGACACATGGCCAGACAGGACCACCCAAAAGCCAGCACCTTTGGAAAAGATTATCACACAACAAACAACAGCAAACAAACAAACAAACAAACAAATGTTTATGGGGAAGAAAGATTCAGAATTGAGAATAAAGGTATCAGAGCGGAAATTGGTCCAATAATTTAGGGCTATGCTTTGATGGGGAAGCCGTTTTCCCTAATTCTACTCTCTGGTGCTTTACAAGTGAGAACTCCCACTCCTTAGAAATGGGGGGATTTGAGTGGCCCCAGAATCACAAGGCAGGAAAAGCAGAGGGAGAAGAGTTCGCCTGCCCCAGGTGTGGGGTACAGGACAGCAAGCTCCCAGCTTTGGGAGGGCATGGCCACAAAGCTTTTTTTGCTTCTACACATTGCTCTAGTTCAGGAACTAAGCAGCGAGATTTCCTGAATACGTAACCAAAGGCTTAACAAAAACAGCCAAATATAATAAGAGTCTTCAAGTATTCTTTCTAAAACATTCAAAGGATTCTCAAAGACAGAATCATCGTGTCTTGGGAACTGAGAACATCTTTGCTCAGAAGTGTGTGTTGAGGCCCATTTTGATGGCTGGTGGGGAAAAGCATTTGCAGCCAAGACTGCTGAGCAGAGTTCTCTCCCCAGACCCCATGGTGCAAGGAAAGAACTGACTCCTAGATGTTATTCTCTGACCTACACACACACACACACACACACACACACACACACACACACACTACATTTAAAAAATATAGATAAAATGTTTCAAATGTTTGTCATAGGGTTGGGGAAATGGCTCATTGGGTAAAGTGCTTGCTGCATGAGCGTGGGGATCTGAGGTTTGGATGACCTGCACCCACATTAAAAAACAAAACAAAACAAAACAAAACCCAACAACTGGGCATTGGAACCTCAGTGCTGGTGTGGTGGGAACAGTGAGGCCAGCCAGCATAACCCAAATAACAAGTCCCAACTTCACTGAAAAGCTGTCTCCATGATGATGATAATAATATAGAGAAGTGATTGAAGAATACACAGGACAATGACCTCTGCCCCCACATGCACTCACACAAGTGATCACACCTGCATACACACCTGCACATAGACATTCAGCACGTGCGCGCGCGCGCGCGCACACACACACACACACACACACACACACACACACACACACACACACACACGTTTAACTGAATATTATTCCTTTTCCTGCTTCCCAACAGGAAGGCACTCAGGCTATGATGCAAACAGAATTGCTCATTTCCTTGTCTCCTTACCTCCTCTCACTTGCCCCCACCCTAAGACAAGGTTCACAACATGGAAGAGAAGAATAGCACCCAGGCCCTGGCCAGGTTCTGTCCTCCAGAGGCATCCATTCCTTCCTGGCTTGGGGAAAACAGACCAAAAAACCATCTAGACCCAAGACACAAGCCTCTCAGACACTGGAGGAGGAACAGCGTGGCCTGTCCCTGGCTGGGACTCAGCCTTCAATCTCTGCGGGAGCCTGGCTGCAGGGCTCACAGCAGGTATAATCGCTGCTCGAGCAGCGTACAGTTAGTTACTGTACGTTTACCTGGGTTCTGGCAAGTTCTCTGCCCAGTCTAGCTTTTTGGCAAACATTTGGCTGGCTCACCCAGGAGGATGGGGAGCAGAATTAGGGATCTTTTGTGCCAGTTCCCAACAGTCCTAACCCTAGGCATATGGGCTGAAGAGTTCTTGGGTCGGGAAGAAAGGCAAAGTGAAGTGCAGCTGGCCCCCAGCCATGAGCAGCAAATCACCAGCGCACACGGCCTCATGCTGTCTGCAGGGGTCTTTACAAGCAAAGCCCTTAACTCTTTTCCAAACTCAGTTTCAAGTCCTGGATGCCTGGATGCTCCCGACTGGGCAACCGGGGCTCTAGGCCTCAATGCTGTAGGGTTCCTGTGAGTTCCCCTCCACACTGCCACATCAGGTGCTGGGAGACATTGGTTGTCGGCCACCATGGTGCGCCCCCTGTCAGACCCAGCACTTTCCAGCTCCCGTGGCTCAGGGACTCTGGACACTGGGATGTTTCTCAAGAGAGGAGACGTTAGCCTGGGGTTTGGAGTGCACCCAGGAAGTTACGCTGGAGACAGAGATAGAATAAGCTTCCTGCTTCTCCCTTTCCTCAGTAACGAGAGGGCTGCAGGACCACAGAAATCACCAACGCTCTGCCTGCATGACACTCACTCTCAGGTGGCTGTCCTAGAGAACTCACCTGTACTACCCACAGTTGTCTGTGATCTCCTGGGAGCCTCAGTCATTACGGGAGAACCATGTGGGTGTCTAATTAAGGAATCAACAACAAATGCAGAAACCCATTCAAACTGCCTGCTCACAGCCACCCCGGAGCCTCTCACAGTCAGCTCTCTCCCCCAGCTTCCTGGAAAGGCCCCTGTTGTTTGCCTGCCTGCAGAGAAGTCTCCTGAGCTGCTCCTTCTTATCTCCTGGCACTGGCCTCACACTCCCACAGGGAGCAAGCAGTTCCTGCAGATCACATATTAATCAGGCTCCTAGAAATGTGGCTCTGGTAGCCCTCCTGGATGGGTAAGTGAAGGGGTCCAGAGGGACAGCCTTCTGAGAAGATGTTCCCTTGCCTGGCCTCTCTAGATGTCCCAGAGCCCTGTCTGGCCACTCGGGCATGTTGGGATGAGGACGCAGGAAGTGGGGTATCCTCAAAGACACAAGATGGCAGCCATCTCTCATACTGAGGCCTATTGGAGGAGCAGCACTTGGCTCATCTTGTCCACCCCCACCTCTTGGTTTTTTAAGACAGGGTTTCCCTAGCTGTCCTGGAACTCGCCCTGTAGATCAGGCTGGCCTCGAACTCACAGAGATCTGCCTGCCTCTGCCTCCCAAGTGCTGGGATTAAAGGTGTGTGCCACCATTGCTTGGCCCTATCTCTCTCTTTAGATGGAATGTTCCACTTGCTCTGGGAGCCTGGGACGAGGGGGGTCCCAGTAAAGAGAAACTTTCTTTTTTTTAGAGACTGAGTCTCCCAAATTCCATCCAACACTTGTCCACATCATAAGGAAGGGAAATAGGCTATGAGCAACAACACAGGAGGACATTGGAAAGACTAGACTCTACCAGGCTACCACTCCTCCTAGCCTAAGCCAGCCAACTGGAAGCAACAGATACCCGCCACTGCCCTGAAGCAACATGGATCCCACGCATGGCGCGAGACACATCCAACCCCATTAACCTCATGCCCTGTGATCTGCCTGAGCCACATCTCATCTTCTTCTTTGTGTCTTATCTCTTCTGGCAGAGGCTTTTACCCACCTAAGTCCTGCCTTACAGTGGGGCCAAGGAGGCAGAGATGCCTGTGCTGATGCTCAGGGTGGGGATGGGGGCACCAAAGGGACAGTACATAGGCCAGAGCTGGGGACAAGGGACAAGCAATACCTTAGGGGACAAATCCAGGGCTTCTAACTCTTCAGGGCTCCAGTTATCCCTAGCCCACACCCTCCTTGCTCTCATGCCCTCCCCCACAAGCTTTGCGAGCTCAGCTCAGAACCCTGGCATACACTCTAGTCCCATCATATGTGTTCCCTTCTTGCAGAACAGAGAGTAGCCAGGCAGTGGTGTCTCACACTTTTAACCCAAGGCCAGCTTTGGTCTACAGAGTGACTTCCAGGACAGGCAAGGGCTACACAGAGAAACCCTGTCTTGAAAAACCAGAAGGAGGAGGAGGAGAAGGGGAGGGAGGGAGAAAGGGAGGGAGGGAGAGAGGGAAGGAGGAGAGAGTGACCTCTATTTCTAATCACTGGGCCCTGTCCAACCACTTCTGACTATAGGGCAAACTGGATTTTACAGGCAGCAGGTAGATAACAAAGTATTTGAAATGGGTCATAGGAGAGAGCTGATTACCCTGCCACTGTGCTTTACAACTATAGAAATTTCCTCCAGGAGGTTAGGGGTTAATTCCTAATATCACATGTTGCTGTCTGGCTCAGAAATTCTAAACATGCTCCTTTCCCCCCACCTGCCATGTCAATACTAATCTCCTTGGTTTGAAGTCTCAGGCCTGGGGTTGGGGATTTAGCTCAGTGGTAGAGCGCTTGCCTAGCAAGCACAAGGCCCTGGGTTCGATCCTCAACTCCACATACAAAAAAAAAAAAAAAAAAAAAAGAAAGAAATCTCAGGCCCGCTTGGTCCATTCATCATTTGTTTATTTGGTAGGTTGGTTAGTTGGTTTTTATTTTTATTATTTATTTGTTTGTTTGTTTGTTTGTTTTGAGGCGGGGTCTCACTATATAGCACTGGCTATCTTGGAACTCCCTATGTAGACCTCGGAACTCAGAGATCTACCTTCCTCTGCCTCCCCAGTGAAGGGCATAGGACATATGCCACCAAGTCTGGCCCCGATTGGCTGTTTTTAAGGCAATGTCACTTTGAGGGTAAGGCTGGTCTTAGGTTAGTTAGCAAGACTAAACTCCCCAGAGCTGGGATAAGAGGTGTACCCCACCAATATCCTCCTTCGTCTGCCACCTGAGTGCAGGGATAATGGGCATGCGTCACCGCCCACCCCAGCTCCACTCTTCTTCCAAATGCTCGGTGTGTGAGGGTTTTAAGCAGCTGGATTGAAATCTTAATGTTTCCTCGAAGGGTCTTGATGTTTCTACACCCACCGTCTGCGAAGATTCCTTTCCCTGCTCTCTTGGGTGGCCCATTCCTCAGCCACTAGAGGAAGCTCTTTTTTGAGGTGGCAGATTCCAGCCACATTGATTATCTTGTAACCAGAAAAACTTTTCCAGAAAATAGATTGGCTTCATGTCTCCTAGGGGACAATGACAGTGGACAATGATTCTGGCTGAGCTCAGATGCCACTTCCTCCAGACATTCTCTCTAGCCAACCAGACACCAGAAGTCCCCACCATGCTGAAATGATAGCCACACCTCAGCCATTCATTCCATGGACTCGTCCTGAGCCGCCACAGTGAGGGACCTCCATCCTAGACGGATGCAGACAAAACAGATGAAGGAAGCCATCCTCTCATCAAAAGCAGCCATGATAGCCAGAGGAGTGGGTCCCGTGCTCAGGGGAGAGAAAGCACAATCGGGGGACAGTCACGCTCGGGAGGATGGTGAAAAGTCCCAAGAACATTGCAGGAGGGAGGTGATACCGACGGCCAGAGACGTGAACACTGTGCACACTGCTGAAAACGCTCCCCAGTCAGAACTGCCTTCATTCCGCACACAGCAGAGCTGCCAGGGAATCTGGGTGGCCCCTGTGGGACCCACAGTGTATACGACACACACAAAGCAGCTTCTGCTCAGTGGCGTCATCCCATGCATCAGTAGACCTACGCTGTCTGGGCACTCCCTCCCCACAGGAAGAATCTGCTCCCTCAGGAGCGGCTAGAGCTCTGAGCTATTTCCCCTATTTCGAAAACCATGGACAGAGGAGAATGATGAGGAGAGGCCCAGGTTGGCCTTCTTGATACAGGATGAAAAGGTTGGGTATTGGAGCGTTCCTGAACCCACAAGAAACCCACACTGGACTAGGGGGATAGCTGTGGAAACATTGGCTGTGGGACACTCAGAATACGGACACAGGAGATGCTCAACCTGTTCCTAGTGCCAGCACAGGATGTCTGGAGTGGTCTCTACGTAACCCAGAGCTGGCTGAGCCCCGGGGCTGAGCTCTCCCCTCCTCCCTATTCTAGGGATGGCAACTTAGCTAACTTGTTCCAAAAAGATGGGGAAGTCATCTGGAAAGCCACAGTGTCCTCTGCTTTCCATCTTCTCTAGCGTGCCAACACCGATTTGACCTTCGTGTAGACGGCTAGAATTTAAACCCATTCCCAGACACCGGGGAAGCTTAGACAGACATCAACCTTACTAACTTTAACTCATTCCCCATCAAGTTGTGATGGAATACACCTGTGATCCCACCACTTAGGCTGATGCGGGAGAATGGAGAATTCTAAACTAGCCCAAGCTACACAGTAAGACCCTGCCTCAGAAGACCAAGGTCTGAGGACACGGCTTGGTGGGGGAATGCTTTTGCCCAGCATGTACAAATGGCTAGGTTAAGTCTTCATCACCACACAACAGACAGACACTTATCCTAGGAAAAGTCAGCATAGGCTAAAACGTCACTACAAGGCAGAGGGACAGAGCGAAGGCAAGTTGTTTTTCCCTTTGGCCTGACACACAGCTGTCCTCCAGGGTGGGAAGTAATTACTCTATTGATCTGGGGCTAAAGTACAGAGGTACCAAATGGTGAGAGAGAGAGAAAGAGAGAGAGAGAGAGAGAGAGAGAGAGAGAGAGAGAGAGAGAGAGAGAATATGATCCTGTGACCCCATCTCTCTCCTAAACAGACCCATCCATCATCAAAAGCAGAAACCAGCTGCCAACAAAAGCCAAACATCAACCACAGACCTGAGTCAGAGACTCTTTCCAGCCTTGTCCAAAGCCATGGACATCTCTACACCTCTCTCCCTTAAATCTCTCTTTGTTTAAAAAAAAAAAAAAATCTAAGCACAAAGCCTGTAGCGCCAAGGACAAGACACCACTGGGTTCACAGAGTCGCTCTAGAAGCTTCCCAAGCAGTGGCCAACCGAGACCTCAGCTCTCCTCAGGACAAGGAGGAAGGCGGTGTCCACAGCCATAGCCAGGCCTCTCCTGCGAGTCTGTGCAGAAACGGCCCAGCTGGGAGTGAAAGCCTGACCTGGCTGACACCTGGGCCTCCTCTGCCAGGGGTGTCTGCCTTTTCAGACACCTCCCATTCCCCCAGCTAGCTCACTCGGTAGAGCATGAGGCTCTTAATCTCAGGGTCATAGGTTCGTACCCCACGTTGGGTGTTAGATGTAGTGTGAATCTAATTCATCTTAATCAATAAAAATCCAGAGTCAGATATTAGGATGAAAGATCACAGAAGCAAAGCAGCCAGCCACCAGAGAGTTCTTACCTTTATGAAATCTCAGACTGAATGGGCTTCAGATTCTGTCTCCACCCGCCGTATATTCCTGTCTCTACCTCCCTAGTGCTGGGATTAAAGGCATGCACCACCACCAGGGTCTGTTTCTCTTTTAGACTGCCCAGCAGATGGAAAACTCAGTCACCTCCCAGCCGCTCCTGGGAGACCGGACTCTCTCAGGCCACCCTCACTGTCTCCCCACCTTGACAAGATCTATGCCAAGTCCCCCCAGCATGAGGCCGAGTTCATCCCCACCCCCAACAGACCAAGCAGCATGCAGATGGGCAGAGAGACAGCAGAAGCAGCGACATGTTGTCCCCTATGCCAGAGGGTAACGCTGGGAACAGAGAAGCAGGCATCCATCCTGCTCTCTTTATGGACCATTCATTCACCTCCTCCCAGAGGACCGCAGCTAACACCTGCTCTGTGGGGCAAACCCAGAAATCGTTTGCATCTTACTCTGTGGCTGGCCTCCAACATTTTTTTTCCTTAACATGGAGAAACTGAAGTCAAGTGAAGGGACTTCCTTACTGTCACCAACTATGAGATTTAAGTAGTGGGAGGGTTCCTGTTTTGTCCCCTTACAAATCCACCATTCCCCACCCAGAGAGGAAGGGTGTGGTTCTTTTCTCTTCTGATTTTTTTTAAAATTCATTTACTTTATTTGTCTTGGTACTTTGCCTGCATGTATGTGTATGTGAGGGTGCCAGATCTTGGAGTCACAGACAGTTGTGAGCTGCCATGTGGGTGCTGGGAATTGAACCCAGGTCCTCTGGAAGAGCAGTCAGTGCTCTTTACCATTGAGCTATCTCTCCAGCCTGTCTTCTGATTTTTTGTCACTCTTGCTCAGAACTTTTCTGAGTGGCACTCAGTACAGAAACTGTCTGTATATCACCTCCTACTCCCAAGGTTAGGGTGAACTTTGGGGGCTGCTTCTCATGGGAGGAGCCTTGTCTACCATACAACCCACCAGAAGCACCAGCTGGGCTGCCACAGAGCCAGAGGAGGCTCCTGTAGAAAAGGCGCTGGAGGACAGACTCTAAGACTGTTCTATTTACAAGAACTAGAAATCCTTACTTGATAGCTTGGCTTCCCTCTTAGGTGAGGAGACAGGGATACTGACAGCCGTGATATTGAACCCCTGTGAGGCTCTGCGCCACCCCCACCCCCTACTGGAATCTCACTTCTCCCCATATGACCCTCATTGCAAACTGACTCTCTGCTCCACACACACACCAGTGAGGTCTACTGTGGTAAGGTGGGGAAGGAGCAGAAGGGCCTATCAGTGTCTTCCAAAACTTCAGAATGCTGCCTCTACCCTCTGCATCCTAGTTGGTCTTTTGAAAAACAAGTCCTCAACCATGCCTGGCATGTGCCAGGCACCAAGCACCTGGAAAAGAAGATGGAACCTATTCCAGAGGATCCTGTGACTCCTTCTGAATGCCAGAGAACTGGGGGAAGGGAGGGGGGAGAGTTGGAGGAGGAGAGCCAGGCTCCATCATTCCTGACCCTTTAAATGAACAAAGCTGTTCTTGATAGCCAGAGGGCAGGACGGGGCTAACCAGAGGCCACAGCTGCCCACAAGGACAGCAGCAGCAGTCAGCTAAGTGATGCCAACAGGACAGGTCTTGAGATGAAACACCGCTGAGCAGATGCCAGAGGTCCTGAGCTCCCATTCTGACCCCAAAGCGAATGCTCTCTGTGTGTGTGCACAGGCCGCTACAAAGCCACTGTGATCTTCAACTGACTGCACATGGCCACCAGAGGATGGAGCTGGGAGAGGAGAGGGAGCAAGCTGGCTGTGCCTCTTGCCTACTTAACCATCTTTAAAGGATGACATCCAGTCCCCTGGGTGGGCATTCAAGCTCCCCCCGCGCCCCAGCTGCCAGGATTCCACCTCCTTGCCTGGCCCCTGCAGATCCAAGGCTCCCAGGCTGCCTCGCACCTCTTGTCCATAGTGCCTGCCATTGTTTCCACCTGAACTGCACAGCTTCCCTCAGAGCCAGCCTGAACCCTGTCACACTCCCACACCCCCTCCACACGGAAGGGGTGGGTGGAAACTGAGGTCTTCCCTTCATCTGCAGGAGGCTCCTTATAGCTCATCTATTTCCCTAATCCTCTGCTAGGCTGAAAACATCAGATGACAAGGACCTCATCTACATCTGTCACTTGTCAAGTCTAAACGATGTCTATTTTGTCCGTGTCTTGATACAAGGAGAACAAGGAAGGTTCGGAGTCTGTCCCTTGTGCTGGGGACAGTGTGGACATGTCAGTCAGGAGGCTGGAGTTGCCCTGGGGCTCTGCAGGGCCTACTGGCCCCTCTGCTTCAGCAGAAGGCTGAAGACTGAGAATAAACTAAAAACACAAGCACCCCAGCTCTGGCTCCTTATCAAGTGCATTGTTCTCATTATTTAGATCTTCGGCAAAATCTTACGCTGCTTTGACTTTATAGATTAAACCAGAGGACCAGGGTTCAATCCCTAGCATCTACAAGGCAGCTCACAACTGTCTGTAACTCCAGTTCCAGGAGATCTAACACCTTTGCACCAATGCTCATAAAATAAAGTTAAATAAATTAAAAAAAAAATTTTAATGTGATGCCAGAGAGGTTAGGAAAGTTGCTCAAAGTCACACAGCAGGCAGCAGAGCTTGCATAAGACCTCATGTTTGTCTGGCTATCAGCTACCCTTACCCTTATTTAACTCAACTGCAAGTGCCTGTGTGTGCCCAGGCTTCCTGCTTAAAATGAGGAAATGAAAATCTATTAACCTCAGGCTCTAGGGCCATTTATCTTCTGCGAATTCTCTTCCCTTTCCTGTCCAGTGCCAGGCCAGCTCCACCCTACCTCAGGAGGCCAATGGGATGGCACGCCAGACTGCTGCCCCAGCCTTCATTAAGTCACCGTGCCATCACTGTGTGGTGCAGGCTGGGACTCAGCGAATGATGTCACCGAGAATGCTACTAAGAGCCATCCAGGATGGGAGAAGCAGACTATGGCATCTTGGGGGCTCCTCCCACCAGCCAAGCTGCACTCCTCAAACATCCTCCTCTGTATCCCCCTGCCCAGGCAGGCATTTTCATCCCTCAGAACCTAACTGTAGCTGTTGCCCACCCAACAATTGTCTTTACACCTTCCTTCATTCCTTTCGGCCACTCCTGCCCCAACGCACAGGAACGACCCTCCAGCCTTAGGACTGTAACATGTGCCCATCCATCCTGTAGAGTGTCCTGAAGGATGCACATTCTTCCACCCTAACTATAAGCCACTGCTTACAGGAAGCCCTCCCTGATTGGCGGTGTCCAAATCTGACCTCACCATGCTTTATTTACTTGGAACTTAATCTTCCCCCTGCACTTAGTGTCTGGAGCCATCATGTGACACACCCATTTTGAGAAACATTGACCAGAAGCCATGTCCCAAGTATTTACTGGGCAACTGCTATGTGCCAGCAATGCTAAGCACCAGACACTTGGCCCTTGGGAAACCTGTGCTCAAAGCAATGATCTTCAGACGCTTTCCCGGGAGAGGCTCAGTTCTGTGCCTAGACTGCACCTTCCCAAGGACTGTGCCCTCTCTGCTCCCCAAGCACCTGACTAATGTAGGACTTTTGCCTTGCTGTCTCGTTTTGACTGCACAGCACGCCTACAGAGCAGGGCAGGCAGAAGGTGTTGGGCCCCTGAAAAGACGGGAACGCCAAGGCCCAGAAAGACAAAATGGCCCACCCAAGTGCCTTCTGCTTACCAGCCAGGTCGTCCATAGAGCTCAGGCCACATGGCTCCCACAGCCAATCTCCTGTGCCCCATACCATGAAGATGAGGACCTTAGAGAGATGGATGGGACCCAGTAGACCCACCTCTTCTCACCTGCTGCCCCAGCCAGGTGAACAGAGGCAGAGACCAAGCTGAGGTAAAGACAGTGCTGTAACAGGTCTTTGCCATGACCATCCCTCCATTCCCTGCACAGAGAAGGTGAAGAATGGATTTGCCACATGCATGAGAAACTTGTGGGAAGACAAACAGTGAAGGGTAGATGCTACCTGAGTACATATTTGTTTGGGGTGTCATCCTAAGGGTAAGATTTATTCTGTCTTGATGGTCTGGTAAGGCGGTCATATGGTACCTGCCTTCCATGAGGGGGGAGGAAATAGACAAAATGAAGTTAAAATCCTTCTTCCAGCCACAGTAAGGTGTGGGCGGCAACTGGGCAGAGAGGCTTCAAGGCTGGGCTCTGGCCCCAGCAGCCAAGTGTAAGGCACGCCCCCCAAGACACGTCTAGGTTCAAATCACGAGCGTAGTGACTGAGAACTAAGCAAAGCCTGGCACACACTCCAGCCCTGACCCCAAGGCTCTGTGGGGTCCCCCATCCCCTCCTCCTAACCTGTAATAGTGCAATATAATACAGCTGTGTTGGACCCCAGGAGTCTCCTTCAAGGCCAACCTCTAGAGGCCTGAGCCACTGTCTCCCTGAGGCCCTGTCCCTCAGTGGGCACTTCTCACTGGTGTGATGGTGAAGTAGGACCTAAGAAGAGTCAGGGACTTGAAAGGCGTGGATGGGAGGATATTTTTAGTATTGCAATGGTAGATAGCACTAAGGAGTGGCTAGTGTTTGCCACTTGGGACAGAGACACGCTGCAAAGATTTATAAATAGTGTAAATCAAGAAGCCTGTGTGAATAACCCCTTTATGGGATGAGAGGGGAAGGGCAGGGCTGGACAACAGGAAACTTGAGCTCTGGCCACTCTTTGGCTCCATCAGAGAAGGAACAGGCACCGAGACAAGAAAACAGAATCATCAGTCAGACAAAGAAAGGAACCAAACAGACTGGATTGTGGCTCAGTGGTCAAGGCCCCCGGGTTCCATCACCAGCACTACAAACAACAACAACAAAAGAATCTCTTAGAGAGGGAGCTGGAGAAATGGCTCAGAGATTAAGAGCACTGGCTGCTCTTCCAGATGTTGTGAGTTCAATTCCTAGCAACTGCATGGTGGTTCACAACCAGTTATGATATGTTCAGGTGCCCTCTTCTGGCCTGCGGGCACACACGCAGGCAAAACACTGTATACATAATAAATAAGTAAATCTTTAAAAAAAAAAGAGTCAGAGGGGGTTAAAAAGTAAAGATTTAGAGTGAAGAAAAAGCACAAAGCAGAGGACTTTGTGTCTAGAGGTGCTGAACTGGGAAGTTGATTCTGAGTGTTTTAACATGACCTGAGGATGATAATCAGGGACTGGGTGACAGTCAGGGACCGTGCCATTTGGGAAAAGAAGGCACTTGGCATCATTTGGAAGAGACTCTGACACAGGTTTGATTGGTATTCTCAGCCACTGGCAGGCAGGAGCCGCTAGGCCTCGGCTAACCCCAAGGCTTTCAGACACAGATGTCGTGGCGCTCCTGTGAGACACAAAAGGCCTGCAACATGGGTAGGTAACATCCCTGTCCATCTGTGAGTCCAGATTCCTGGGATCAGCACATGGAGGACAGAAAATAATTGGTGAAAAGACACATTACCCTTCAGTCAGCACAACAGAAATGGAAATTGAGCTAAGAGCTGGCTGAGGGAGAATCCCTGGACAGGTGACTGACTGTCTCCGTTTTCCTGGGATTAAAGGGAGTTCCCGCCATGCAGGACTTCTTTCAGGAAAGTCCTGAACAAACCAGGATGACTTGGTCTCCCCAATAAATGACTCACATGTGATAATGTCTTTGGTTTGATAAGGACATTATCATGGTGGGCACTCCATGAACTCTCTTCTTGATCAGAGGCATCTAGACCTCTGTCCCCAGAGCTGGGGGGACCTCATGTCCAGCTGTCTGTCTTTGGTGTCCTGGGCACATAAAACACTTTATCAAAGTCCCACCTGACCGGAGAGGAGTTTGTTCTTACCTAGAGGACAAGGACCTTTAGAAACCGCTGCAGGTTCTTTTAGAACGTCTAGAATGTTTCTTTTGGGTAATTGTTAAGAATAGTCTGTGGGCAAACTCTATAGTAGGCTCTCAGCTGGGCATCTGGGTGGCCACTTGGTCCTGCAAGGATCTCAGTGATCAGATTCTGGAATGGAGCCACAAGGAAACACAGCAACAGCCATGTCAACGCTGTCAATGCCAAGTACAGTTGGGTTACCACGAACATGAAGACCCTTGGCCCACAATGAGCACAGCTCTTCACTATGTCCAGCTCCTGGGAGTCCAGTCAAGCAGCTGGGCTGCCCCTGGCTTGGGTCCACTCAGCTTCCCTCTGCGCTGCCTTTGAGGCAGGCCGAGCACTTGTGACCAGTCCCTCAGTGGCCAGCTTTCTCTGCAGCTCCAGTTCCGTGCCTCCTTCCGCCAGCTGAAAAGGAGCCCAGCTCTGACTGTATCCTTGAACTTGTGCAGACCAAAGGGCATCAGCAGATACCCAGCTCCCCATCCCTAGAGCAGGTCCATCCTCTTCTAAGGCCAGGGAGGAGGAACATGGCCTAAAAAGCTTGAGTGGATAAAAGTCCCCTTTGCCTACTGAGTCACATCTTCGTGGGCCAAACGCCAGCGTCCACAACATGAGAAGCACTAGGAACCCATGGGAAGAGGCGGGGACAAACCCATGAGACTCCCTGATTACTCCCCTGCTTACTCTACTGGTTCTAGCACGGCTATCCCACTGCCCCCCCACCACCACCCAGTAAGCACCACAGCAGTACCCACAGGCTCTGCCTCGGCCTCTCATCCAGGGCTTCTCAACCTTCCTAACGCTGCGACCCTTTATTACAGTTCCTCACGGTGTGCTGACCCCCAGGCATAAAATTATTTCGTCGCCACTTTGTAACTGTCATTTTGCTACGGTTATGAACCATAATGGAAATGGTATCTGATAGGCAGCTCCAAAGGGGTGGTGACCCACAGGTTGAGAACTGCTGCTCTATTTAAACTTAGAGTACATTTCCAGCCGATCGCTTTCGCCGCCAGGTGCCTGGGGGTCCAGCCAAGCCTTTGCTACCATTTTCACACCAAGAGAGCTTTCTCTGCGCTAAGCTGGGCACTGGGACTTGGGCACAAGTCCAGTCTGATTTCATTGAACCCGCTCACCCATGTCACTCCCATTTGGCTCCCTTCTTCCCTTACAGTACAGATGAGTCCCGGCCTGCCCATGGCTCACATCCTGGAGCGCTATGCTCAGGCAGAGAACCCTCCAGGTGGAAGCCAGCTCCGTGAGCAGGCTGCAGCAGGAAGATGAGGTGAGGCAGCTCCTTCAGTTCCTATTTCCCTCTAGTTTCCCTCTGCCCTCCCGTGCCCCGGACAGGAAGCTCACCGCTCTCCATTCCCGTGCGTGAGTCACGTGGCCAAGCTCTCAGAAGAAGTAGCTCCAAGGTGTTCTGGGCAAGAGCCCAGGGAGACAAATACAGCGCCGCATCTACTCAGAATGTATAGTCTTCCTCCTGGGATGCCTGAGGCAGCAGTGTCCAGGCTCCCTCATTCTCTCTCCTCCCAGGCTCCAACTGCTCAGTCTCCTCTCTTTCTCACATGGCGCTACCCTTCTGCCTGTTTCTCTGTCTCCCTCGAGAGGCCCTCCAGTGTACAACTCCACTGGCCAGCATGTGAAAAGGCACAGGGCTAGCCAATGAGGAGGAGCTGGGATAAGAGTCCATCATGAGCTCTGATGCCTTTCTGGCTGGAGCCTCTGGCCCACGTAAGTCCAGGAGAGTACTGAGAGCCTCTGGTTGGTCGGCTCCCTTTTCTGCCCAGTGGGTTGTTGTGTTTCATCTTCTTAACACAGATTTCCATCCGATCTGCAGGGGCAGATGGGTGAGCAGCTGAGCCAGGCATCAGGGACCTCAATCTCCCGGGGAGGAGCCTCATTCACCCAAACTCTCCAGGCCCAAACCTCAAGGGACCTCCCTGAGGGTAAGAGACAGTCTCGGCCTCCAAGAGGGAAAAGTACCAGGGTCAGCTCGAAGCCAAGGCAGGAGTCTCCCTACTCCTTCCCTGCTTACCCCCATTGTCAGAGAAGGACAGAGCAACTGTGGGACAGCCAGGTCCCCTGCCCCAGGGCAGACATAGCCTCCACTCACTGAGATTGTGAGAGGAAGGGCGCTGAGTTTTCTAGATATAACTGCATGATCCTCAAAATTCTCATGAGCATGGCCAGAGTGAAGAAAGAAAGAAAAAAGAAAGAGAGAGAGAGAGAGAGAGAGAGAGGAAGGAAGGAAGGAAGGAAGAAAGGAAGGAAGGAAGGAAGGAAGAAAGAAAGAAAGAAGGAAAGAAAAGAAAGGAAGGAAGGAAGGAAGGAAGGAAGGAAGGAAGGAAGGAAGGGCTCCTGAAGGCAATATGGACTTCCCTGGTGATGGACCAAAACGGAATAAGACAGACTTTTGTCTCTATAACACACAACCGTTTGCTGTCTGTCACCGTTCTGTCCCAAGTTACATACTGGATTGCCAAGAGATGATTTACATAACAATAGGAACGCATACTGAGTGCCTACCTGTGTCCTGTGCACTGTGCTGGGCTCTTCATCTAATATTCATAAACTAGCTGGGTGTGGTGGTGCGTGCCTTTAATCCCAGGACTCCGGAAGCAGAGATGAGGGAATTTCTGTGAATTCAAGGTCAGCCTTGTCTACATAGAGAATGTCAGGCCAGCCAGGACACAGTAAGACTCCATCTCAAAAACACATTCATAATAAACCTTACAAAGCCTACAGGAAAACTAAAGCAGACAGAATTCAGAGCCTTTGTGCTCAAAGCCAAGTAATTAGAGAACGGTAAAGCCACAGCCATCCCTAAGCAAGCTGACCTTAGAGCTCAGCTCCCGGGCTCTAGACTGAGCTATTCTCTCTCTCTCTCTCTCTCTCTCTCTCTCTCTCTCTCTCTCTCTCTCTCTCTCTCTGTGTGTGTGTGTGTGTGTGTGTGTATGTGTGTGTGTGTGTGCGCACGTACACATGCTTTATAAACTATAGATTAAGTCACAGGCAGCAGAAATCGCTAGGGACAGTCAGGGGAACTTCATGACTAATTATTAATTTAATTAAATATAGCCGAACTGTATTTAGAACTAACCAGAAAAGTTGTTGAGAATGTCTTGGGTTTTGACCCCCTCCACCAGTACCACGGCTTGAGATTTGTCCTGTAGAGCAATGCAGAGAACTGGGTCTAGACTTCCAACCTAGCTCTTTCAGGGGCCCTGCCTTCCCAACCCACAGAGGCCAGAATGGGTGGGAACGAGCCACCCTGGTCCCTTCTGGTCTCAAGCTCCACAACACCTCCTGGAGAAAGAGGCCTCTTTCCAAAGCAAGCGATCACTTACTGTGAAATCAAAGCAGCAACGTCTAATTAGAGGGAATAATTAATGGGCAATTAGTCTGTAATGAATTAATGGGTACAGGCAGAGATCATCAAGGCTTCTGACATCCCAAAGAAACAAGCCGACACAGCGTGTCCTGATAACGTGCACACGGGGCAGGGTCTTGCCCCACACCCCAAGAAAAGCAAGGGCTCTTCAGTCTTGATCAGGCTTCTACCTCTAACTGCCTTTGCAGGTAATACAGTAGACTGTGTCTCACGTGTGCTGAGGATTCAATCCCCAAACCCAGGACAGGAAAAGTGCTGTAAAACAGGTAACCCTGTTTCTTTAGCCACACGTCCCAGGAAAGAAAGGAAGGACAGCTACAGATAGGAACAACCTGAGAGCCGTAACACCCATCACGATGTGCAGACCTTATCCAGATCCAAATTAAAAGGAAAACCGTTTTTAAATATGAGAGAGAATGCAAATACTAGCAAGGCTTGTTGGTTTTATTTGGGTGTGATGATGATATTTTGATGTTTTTCTAAGAGTCGGTACCGTTAGAGATGAAATGATGGGCTGTCTAGGTTTCTCTTCAAAATAATCCGAGGGCAGAAAGGACTGGAATGAGCCTGTAAGAAGACTGACCATGAGATCACTTCCAAATGATTGAAACTTGGGCCTATGAAGGTTATTACATTATTCACTCTAGTCTTACACGTGCTTAAAAGTTTTAATTTAAAATGTTGTAAAATTAATATAAATCACCAGGCTGAAGAGTTGGCTCATTCAGTAAAGTGCCTGCCATGTAAGCCTGAGGACCTGAGTTTGGGTCCCTGGCATCTCTTCAAAATAACTGTCAGTGGGAGGAGCCAGAGGAGTGGGCAGAGACAGACAGATCCCTGAAGCTCATTGGCTATCCAGCCAAATTGATGAGCTCCTGACAGACTCTGTATCAAATAAATAAATGTGTCTAAATACATAAATCAGAAGCTAGATCTGGTGGCACAGTCCTGTAATCCCGGTAACTCAGGAGGCTGAGACAGGAGGATGGTAAGTTCACGGGCCTGCCTGGGCTACAGAGTTCAAGGGGTGGGTGGTAAGAGACTCAGCAGATAAAGTCACCTGAGTTCAGCCCCCAGAATCTACATGCTGGAAGGAAAGAACTGACTCCCACAAACTGTCCTCTGTGTGCACACGTGAACACACAATAAGTAAATAAAATGTAGTGTTTTTTGTTTTTTTGTTTTTTGTTCTTTGTTTTTTGTTTTTTAATTTAAAAAGGGAGTTCAAGACCAGCCTGGGCAACTTAGTGAGACCTTGTCTTGAATAAAAAAAATACCAAAAAAAAAAAAAAAAAAGTATCAGGCATAGTAATACATGCCTGTAATACTAGCACTTAGGAAGTGAAGGTAGGAAAAATCACGAGTTCAAGGTCATCCTTTGCTACATAGTGAGTTGCAGGCCAGCCTGGGCTACAAGAGAACCTATCTCAAAAAGCCAAATGAGTAAAATAAATGACAAGTCAGATCACTGTGAGCTTGTGGCCATGATGTAATAAACACCTCGAAGCTGACCAGGTCCCTGGCTCTGGCCTGGGGCACCTGCTCTGTAGCCATGTGCACACAGGAGGCAAGAAACCAGAGTGCTCTTCTCCTCCCGGCAGAACCACAGCCGCTGCACCCCCATTCTCTACAGCTCCATTGCATCTTTGACAAGGGTCCTGCCAGCACTACCTAAGAGAACGGGGCAGCCCCTGGCGGAATCATGCCATCTTCCCTGGAGCATCGCCAGCCCCAGGTGGAGTTCCGCTGCCTGTACCTGAGGCCTGAGGGAAGTACCGTCTCAGCAACGCAGTTCCTGCAGCAGTTGGGTTGGCTTTGCTGCCTCTGCCTCCATGGGGGACAGACGTGGGACGTGGGTAGGTGTAGGAAGGACCTGGCCACACATGAACCTGTGTTCTAGCCCTGCCCTGCCCTGCCAGACAGCCAGGCTACGCCAACCCCACCTTGGGCAAACACCCCACACTCCCATCCCAGCACTTCCTGGTACTACACTGATCACGAAGGAAAGGAGGAGACAGCGTCCTGAAGCTAGGGACTGAGGGAGGGAAGCAGACAGAAATCGGGAGGGAAGCAGACAGAAATCGGAAGGAAAGCAGGACGTAGGGGCGGCCGGGGTCCTTTGGAAGGGAGGAAACAGGAGAAAGTGTGCCATGTTTGGCACATTCCTGAGTTCAAATTTGCTGAGCAAATAATTGACTGAAACAGAGAGGAAAGAACAAGAGAAAGGACAGAGGGACGAATCAACCATGGGGAGCGAGTGGAGGGAGAAGGAAGTAGAGGGATGCTGCAGGAATATGTAAATCCAGCCAGTCAGCCAGTCTCCTGCCCGGTCCCCCACAGTCCCAGGCCTGAATTCACAGCCCTTACCGGTCAGGAAGGGTGTGTGAGAACCACCTCGTGCTGCCAATAGTCCACTTTTCACGGAGCAGCCGCTCTGGTGAGAACCACAAGTGCCCTCCTCCACCTGCTCCTAAGGTGCAGAATGCCAGGAGATGCTCCACCCCAGACCCCAACAGCCAATCAAAGAAGCTGGCCCAGAGCCCGCCTCTTGGGACACATTGCTGTAGGGGACAGACCACAGTATTCAACCAAGGTGCTTGTTCCATATTCATGGCCATGCTGGGCAGTCACGAGATGACCACCACAGAATCGCCTCTAGGCCAACATAAGGATCAGGCAAACACAGACCAAGCCAGAATCGCACCTTCTTACTCTCACTGATCTTGAGGGACCACAGTTCCCAAGGTCCCCCGTGAATCAACCTCCCTCAAAGCCAGGGCAAGCAGGCCCAGACCTAACTCTTAGACCCTAAGGAAGTGGCCAGCAAGTCAAGGGACCCTGTAGTTCATCCCAGCTGCAGTACTGATGCTGAATTGAAAAATCCTGCCTTCGACACTTCCGGCTGCGTGACTGCAAGCAAACCACTGAACGCCTCAGAGTGACCCAAGGTCACGGTGACTTTTCCTTCAGTCTGCACCCTCAGAAGGATGGAAGCATGCTCAGAGAGAAAGCTCTCAACAGCAAAGACGCTCCATAAATGCAGGGTATCGTTATCATAAACAAGCAGCCCTGCCCACACAGCAAGGAGGGTGCAGGTTTCTGTCAGGCTTGGCAGTGCTCCACTGAATGAGGATCAGGCAAACGCAGACCAAGCCAGAGAGCATCAAGGCTCTAAGCTCCACACTCTGGGCAAAGTCCTCCAACTCTACAGGGAGGGAAATGAGCCGTGAGAGGGAAAATGGGAAGGAAGGAATAGGGTATGGGAGGGACGGTCCAAATAAAATGTTTGTACTTGGAGGTTTGCAGACGTCTATCTGACCATCCAGGACTTGGTCTAAAGCAGGCATCATGGAGAAGCACCCAATGGCCCTTTCTTCACACACACACACACACACACACACACACACACACACACACACACACACACATACGAAGAAAGCATGTCTCCTCGGAACTAGGGCTCCAATCTAGGTCTCCAGCCATTCTTCACCCCTCACTAGAACAACAACCGTATTAATAATAACCCCTGAGGATGGGGATGTAGCTCAGTTGGTAAAGCGCTGGCCGGGCATTGTGAAACCCTGAGCTCAGCCTCAACACTACACAAACTAGGTGTAGTGGCTCATGCCTGTACTCTAAGCACTTGGGAGGTGGAGGCAGAGGATCAGAAGTTCAAGGTCACCCTCATCCTCTTAACAGGTTCAAGGCCAGCCTGGGATACACGAAGCTCAAAATAGCAACAATAATAATATTCTCTGAATATCTGCATAGCTTTTTAGACACACTGACTGTTTTCCATTGTAGCTTCATATAAGCCAAAGGAGGAGGCCCTAGATTATCCTCATTTCTCAGTTGCTATGAACAGGTGGGACCTAAAGTTGCTGGGAAATCATCCTGTCATATATACCTAAAGGAGAGGAGAAGCCTGGTGAGAACTGAAATCTCTCCTGCTCCAGCCAGGCTGCCACATTTCTCAGAAGCCAGCGTTGGGAGGCCTAGGCCTGCTTCCTAGGAGCAGCCCCTGTGCCTGCTCTCAGGCTACTCTCTCAGGGGCTAGAGACATAATGCTCCACTTCTGCACCAAGCACATTTGAGGGCCTCAACCCAGTGCTCAGGGGGTGGAGGCAGGACAGTCTGAGTTCTGGGCCAGCCTGGGCTATATAATAAGACAAAGGTTCAAAACAAACAGCAAACAAGGCCGCTCTGAAGTTGTCAGTTCTAAAGAGAGCCAGCAGTGGGCCATTTCTCCCCTGGCCTTGACCACAGAAAGTACTTCATTTTTGAGAGTAGCAAGGAATAGTATCTTCTAGAACCTGCCTGTGTTCCAGATGGGCTGGGATGGAACAGACATGCAGTATGGACTCGTCACACTTCAGACAGATGACTAGGAAAGTTTTCCTGAACTGACTGTGTTTCTGGGCATGAGAACTAGACAGGGGATGTGGAGATGACTCAGTGGTTACCAGTGCTCACTGACCTCCCAGAGGACCAGCCAGAGTTTTGTTCACAGCACCCAGGGCGGGCAGCTCCCAACCACCTGTAAACTCCCTGGAGTCCGATGCCCTCTTCTAGCCTCCACGGGAAGCAGCACTCACATGCACATACCACCCCTACACACAACACAGAGACCCTCCAAGCTGAGCAGAGTAAGGGAAGACAGGAGGCTGAGGCGGAAGTCCACCCCCTCCCCCGTGTGTTCAGTCAAATCTCAATCCTCTCTACAAATGGGGGCCTCTGATCCTCCAAGCCAATCTTCAAATAGCCTGTAAAATTAACTACAGCTTCCAAATTCATTACAGTGGCGGGTTCTGGGCCTACGATTTTGAAATTCTGTATTATGGGGTGGTGTGCGTGTGGAGGTTAGAGGACAACTCTCAGGAGTCAATTCTCCCCCTCCCCGCCACCCGTGGGTCCTGGGATCAAATTCAGATCGTCAGGTCTCAGCAGCAAGCACCTTTCCCCACTAAGCCATCTTACCTGTCACTTTTTTTAAAAATTGACTATATACAAAATACTAATTGTGCATGTTTACAGAGAACAATAAGGTGTTTTAGAATAAGCTAATTAGCATCCGCATCACTTCAGAGTCTTGTTTCTTTGTTATGAAAACAATTAAGTCCACTCTTCCAGCAACTGTGAAAGGTAGCGTACATTGTTAGCGTCACCACACTATTCAGGCAACATCACCAGACCCTCCTCCTGTGTGTAGCTGAAACTGACATTCCCACTCTCCCCAGCCACACTTCCCATAGGCTTGGCAGATGAGCCGTACAGGAAACGCTCAGAGGCACTTTTCCACTCAACTGTTCCCGTCTTTGCCAGAGGAGGCCAGAGAAACAGGAAGAATGGACACTGGGAAGGCGGAGGGGAGCAGAGGGAGTCAGCTTGACTTCTCTCCAGCACTGCAGGCAGCAGCTCCACCCAGACGCCCAGGCTGGGCCTTGGTCAAGCCCTCCCTTCCTTCCCTAGCAGACACAGGCTACAGAAAAGCCCCTCCAGAAGGTAGAAAGGGAGGGAGCTGGTACTCAGCAGGAGAGTCCTCAGGGGATCCCATCTCTCGGAGCATTGTTAAGGTGCAGTGGATATTCGACCCTCCTCTGCTCTTTGCCAGAGCAGCGAGGCAAGCAACATTCTGGAAAACATCACAAGCCCTCATCCCCACAGTTGGCAGTGTCGTGGAGATGGTATCACTTTGATAAGCAGAGACAAAATGACTTCAGGGAAAAGAAGAGACAGAGAGGAGCTGGAGAGATACTAGGTTCAATCCCTAGATCTCACAGTGGAAGGAGAAACTCCCAAGAGTTGTCTTCTGACCTCCACACGTTCTGTGGCACACACACGCCCACGCTCTCACACACATACACCACATGCACACAAGACCCGTCCCCCTGCTGACTCTCCTCAGCTCTGCTGCTGACACACCAGGGCCATGGTGTCCCTTCCTCTGGGGACCCATCTTCATCTGGAGAAAAGCAGCACCGTACATAGTCTGTGACTGTAGCATTCTACGCTCATGACAAGTGGGTGGAGCGGTGGGAAACAGATAACACGCACACAGCACACAGCTTGTTCTAGTCTAAGACAGTGTGCTCTGAGCCCCAGGGGACCAACGAGCTCACTGAGCAGAGCCCGGCATCGAGGTGGGTAGAGCACAGGAGGCAGGGCAGGGCACACCAAGACCTTCTTTTCACGCCTTCAGACCCTGCTCTGGCAGTCTTCTTCCAGTACTGGCCGGGATCATCTCTCAGATGTCCCACAGCAAAAGCCTCCATGTTATGATCTTCTCCGATGTCAAGAGAGCCCTTCCTTGACCCTGTCCCCAATGCTCTGCCTGATATCCTATGATATCCTATGTCCTTTCACCCTCCTGTCCCATTGTCCCACTTTACCCTAAGACTTGGATTGCCAGCCCCACCTGTTGAGTGTTTGAAGTAGCTCTTAGGGGACTGCCATCACAGAGCTCCCCTAACCATGTCGCTTCTTTAAGCCTCTGCCTGGGTCCAGTCCTCTCTAGTGCTCCAGCTCCTGCAGGATACAGGACGCCTTTGCAAGGAAACATCCAGAACCACATGCACTAGGCTGGTTTGTCCTCCACCTCAGCCTCCCATGGGCTCCCATGGGAACAGGAATGCTTTATACTCATGAAGATTTGTCAAACTCTAGACACTCAGGCCAGAAACCAGAACAGAATCACCCAAGCACACGACTGCCTGAGCTAAGTCTCCTGCTAGGGCTGGACCAGGCTGATGGAGAGCTGGGTCTGAGGATGGACACTGCAAAACGAGGGCCTGAAGGCAAGGAGTGGGGGATGTTAAGGCTCTTGTGCCTCTTTCTATATTCCCAGACTGTTTAGTTTGTATCTTTAGAGAGCTGAATAAGAACAATTAAGAAAAATCTCCAACTCTCTCTGCCTTCTGGTTGCTCAATGCCATGTATCAGTGGCCAGGCCAGACAGCTGGAGGTGAACTGAGCTTGGGAAGGGATGGAAAACCAGACTAGACTATTGGCCACCTAAACCTGTCTCTAGCCTGAGAACGTGTTGCCAGAGCCAGAATAAGATGGAAGGGCATCAGGAAACAGAAGACGCAACTTTTATGTCTCGCCAGCCCTACCAAGGAAACACCCTCCAAAAGCTGCTGTCACCATGATGGCCTGTGTCCTGGTTCAGCCAGTGAGACCTCACACGGCACAACTGCTTGGAATGGAGTCCCTGCATGCTTTAGCACACAGAGAGACAGAAAGACAGGAATAGAACTGAGAGGCTGGGTGGGCATGCATAAAGATGAGGAAAGGAGGAGAATTAATGAGCTCTTGCTGGAATTAATTTTAAAAGAACAAACAAAAGCAATTAACATGAGAGGCTAGAGTTCCCCAGCTCAGCTGCTCCAGGGGACACTGCTGGGGGACCAGAGAGCTGTCCGTCTGCTCTGTGAGTAGAAGGAAGAAAGGTGTCTCTGGAGGAACACAAGGACTGGACCCTGCAACCCCACACTGGGTCTCCTCGGGAGGAGTGTGTAGACATATGGGTTGGTGAACAACTCTCATACCAAGGACGCTTGAGGGCAAGTCCCCCAACCTTGTCACTAGCTAGCTACAAAGACTGCCAGCTGTGCAGAACATTGCCAGATGCTTAAGAACAAGACACGGTGGCAGGTGGGCAATGCACGGGAAGCACCAGCTAGATGCTAGACTTCCTTCCATCCAATAGGGATGATCTGCTCTGATCTACAGATGGGAAACACAGGGTTCCTGGAGGCTAAAAGTACAGGAGAGTGCTCATGCTCTGTGGTCCCAGACACCTAGTTTTGAATCATGATCCCATGACTTTCTCATCATGTGACCTAACCATGTCACCTTGCACAGATGATGTAACTTCTTTCATTGTCAGCTTATCATCTGTACAGCATGGATACTGTCATGTGTGTCCCAAATTGTGGTAACAGTTAAGATAATAATGTAAGCCGGGCAGAGGTGGTGCACGCCTTTAATCCCAGCACTCGGGAGGCAGAGCCAGGTGGATATCTGTGAGTTCGAGGCCAGCTTGGTCTACAGAGTGAGATCCAGGACAGGCACCACAACTACACAGAGAAACTGTGTCTGGAAAAACCAAACAAACAAACAAACAAAGATAACAATGTACTGCTCCCAGTGAGTTCCAGAAGGTGCACACAGCAGTCAGTCTGTTGTGCTCCTAACACCCGTCCTCACCAAGACAATGTGTTCCTTCTTTCAACACACAATGGGAGGCCAAATGTTTGAAAAGGGGGCAAGGAAATGGGATTTATGGACGCCTTTATTTATATACCAAGCACTTTTACTAGGCTCTAGGGTGGGGTACAGAGAACACAGGCCCGCCCTTCCTTGCCTTCAGTTTATAACTCAGCCCAGGAATAACTGAATGCTGGCGGTACATGGCAGGAGCCATGGGAGACAAGGGAACAATGACACAGCCCTGGATTCTAGAAAGCATGAGTGAAGACGAGGGATACAGAACAGAGGCCAGCTCCTGTGGGCAGCCAGGAAAGAGTCCAGAGAGCCCACGTGATTCTCATCCGACTTCCATGCCATGCAAGGGCAGGATTCTGCGGCAGGGGAGGTCAGGAGGAGAGGATGGGAAGTGAAGGGGCGGGGCCTCTCGTAGGTGGACTCAGGGAGACTTCATAAGCTACTAGTCAATCAAGCCTCAGACTGCAAGTATGGGGGAGGCTCAAAGATGGCTGCAAGTTCTTTGGTGCTCCTCATCTTGGAGGTGGAGCCCAGGCCTCCCTCGCTCTTTGCATCTGGTTGACCAGTTTGAGAGAATACAAGAGATAAGATGCAATGTGGCTGAGGTGAAAGGCCATAGCAGGCCTTGAAGTTTCCACCTGGGCATCTTGGGATATGTTTTGCGTTCTCTCTCTCTCTCTCTCTCTCTCTCTCTCTCTCTCTCTCTCTCTCTCTGTGTGTGTGTGTGTGTGTGTGTGTGTGTGTGTGTGTGTTTTCACGTACATTTTACAGTGATAGGGATGGAACATGCTAGGCAAGTGCTCTACCACTGAGCTCCACGACAGCCCAGAATGCTCTCTTGAGACACTGCCTCTCAGAACTCTAAGAATCAAGTGACTCGCTCTGTCTCAAGGAGCCAGAATTTTAGATCCAGATCCTAGATGACAACTAGCGTCCCCTGCTAGTCACATGGGGACTCTCTGTCTGTGGATCCAGGGGGGACCTTCAGACGATAACACAGACATTAGAAAACTCAAGCAAGAGCCCCCACACGGCCCACTGAGCTAAAGGCAGTGATGTGTTGTTCTGAGCTACTATATTTTGGGTTGTCTGCAATGCAGCAATAGTTTATCAGAACTAAGTCCATACTACGAATGAGTAGGACCCAAGGGAAAAAGTAGCTATGTGCTGGGAGCAGGGAGGAGGGCATCAGAAAACTCTGTAGTGAGGAGGAGGGGGAGGAGGTGGAGGAGGAGGAGGAGGAGGAGGAGGGGGGGGGGGGGGGAGGAGGGGAACCTCTGACTCAAGATCTCTCTCTCCTCCACTCTTCCAGCTGTGGCCCAGATCAATATGACTTACAACAGGATTTTCCACCGATGGGAAAAGTTGGTATGTATAATGCTGCTTAGAACAGCGCTTGACTGCCACTTTTTCAGAAGTACCAGTCTAGGGAATGTACCTGGGTGATAGAGTCTAGGATATGTAAGACTCTGGTTCCATCCTCGGCACCCCCAGCACAAAGAAAGAAGCATTCGCCAACAGTTGCAGCTACAGAGAGGCTGAGGCAGATGGATCTCTTGAACCCAGGAGTTCAAGTGGCCACACAGTGACATTCCATCTCAATCAATGAGTCAGTCAATACAAAGTCTAAAAATGGGGTCATAACTGTGTAACAGGAATCAGAAAGAGACAAGGTTTCTCTCCCGGGCCCAAAAGGTTCCCTCCCCCCAGTTTTGTTTGGTCTGTGTTGTTTTGAGTCAGTGTTTTCCGGGGTAGCTCTGGCTTTCCCGGAACTTCATCTGTTCCCAAGATGGCCTCGAACTCAGCGATCCACCTGCCTCTGCCTCCAGATTGCTGGGATTAAAGGAGCCCAGTGAAAACACTTTCCATCACAGGGGTGGGGTGGGGGGAGGATATGGTTGAAATCCCAGGCCCCAGGGAAGGGAGGAAGGGCTGTGAGTGGGGGAGGGGGTGTAGCATCTCCTCAGCAGGGGAGTCGAATGTTAGGAAACAAACCCACCAGTGTTTGCTGACACGTGCACAGAGAAGGACTCACACAAAAGCCACACATTATCCCATAATTATTGTCTCTCTCATGCCTGCAATTAACAGCTGTCTGAGAGGCGGCTGCCGGGGTAAATAAATGTTCACCCCCATTACAGTCAATCAGCCAGCTGAAGCGCCAATTAACAAGCCCACTGCGGAGACACTTGGGGACCCAGCAGCAACTGCAAGAGGAAGTGGATAAGAGAAGATAACGTGCATCCTGGGCACCATCGGAAAGGATGCTCAAGGTGATTCAAGGGAGCCACGCCGAGCAGGTAGAAGCCAAGTTCTAGATGACTTTGCATAGACCTGTGTCCCTGGGAGAAGTCCCCGGCCTGTGGGTAGGCTGTGGCAAGCAAGGCAGGAAAAGGTCTCCGAGGAGCTACCACCTCTGGAGAAAGACAAAGGGCAAAGAAGGGATCCAGACAGGTGGCCAGTCAGCCTGAGCCCACAAACAGAGCTTCTGCTGGTTTGTGACTTGTTTTCCTTAAGCGGCAAGCTCAGAAACACAGAGAAGCCATTCACGTCAGAGGAGTCAAAGCTGATTCTTTTGTCCAGTGGGGGGACAGGCCAGCAAGCAGCTGAGAGGAGACACCCCCTTGCTGAGGCTGCAGCTCAGTGGTAAGGTGCTTACTCAGCAGGCCTGAGGCCCTTGATTTAATGCTCAGTACCAGCAGGAAGAAGAAAAGAAAAAGAAAACCACTCCCCTGACAATATTTGGGGGCTGGGAAGATGGTTTTGTGGGTAAAAGCACTCACTGCATAAGTATGAGGACCTAAGTTCAAATCTCCAGCATCCACATAAAAAAAATCATATCCGGATGGCAGGACAGGGGTGAGAGGCGAACAGAGAAGCTGCCAGCCTGGCTCCAGGTTCAGTGAGAAACTGCCACTAACGGGAGTAGGTAGAGTACAATGAAGTAAGACATCCGACATCTTCCATGGGCCTCTATTCATGCACAGTACACACACACACACACACACACACACACACACACACACACACACACACACCAACTCCTCACCTAGGGATATGAAGAAGACAGAGGTCCCCTCCAGTCCTGCCTGGATGCCCTGTGCAGGGCCAGCAGGACCCTGTTCTTGCCACAGACCAGTCTCCGAGACGAGGATGATGCTTGTCGGACCACACTGGATCTAGTCTCCATCCTTGGCTTAACGGAAGAATTACCCAGAGAACTTTTATAAAATGTTGATGCCTATTTGCCTACTAGGGACCAACCAAGCTGCGATCTCCCTCAAGCGCCCATGCCACCACACCTGCCATCTGCTTCGAAGGCATGGGTATCAGGGTGTCTCCTGACCAAGCGGAGAGGGATAGCAACCAAGTGTGGCAGGCCAGGATTCCATGTTCTGACCTAACAGTTGAACATCAGTGAAATGAATTCAACCACGGTGCAAAACCAGCACAGAAAATGCAAAAGGCCCCAACTGTCCTTGGGAGTCTGAGGCCTGCACTGGGCTCGAAGGCATGCTATCAATAGGACTGGAGTCACGGAACTCCATCTACACAGAGCATGAGTCTGGCCAGTCTGGTTCGGGTTTGCTTTTGTACTGTTTCTTTGGTTTGGTTTAGCTTTGAGTCAGGTCTCACTCTAAAGCTGGCCTCAAAGTCATGATCCCCCTGCCTCATTCTCCCGAGTGCTAGGATTATAGACAGGTACTATAGGTGCTCATAACCAAGAACTAAGCAGAATTCGTGACCAAATCTCTTGGAAACAGTTTTGTGTCTGGAACCTGATCAGCAGAACTCTGAAGAAGGGCAGAGATCAGAGATGCTGCTGAGCAGTAGAGAATTTGCCTGCCCTGGACTCCACGTCCAGCCAAGAGATAGAGGTGGGGGGGGGGGGGGAGGCAGAAAGACAGAGACAGAGATACACACAGAGAAAGAAAGAGAGACAAAGATAGAGCTACACACAGAGAGAATGACTTTAGAAGCTAGAATACCATCCCCTTCTATAAGTTGACTTATTAGCGTAATGCTTCTCAGATTTTGATGCACCTTATAATTATCTGGAGATCTTGTTGAAGTGAGGCCTGGGATCCTGCATTCTGGAGAAGCTCCCTGGTGATTTAGATGCTGCTGAGCCACAGAAGTCTAGGGGGCACAGTGACAATGTTTGCAACACCTATGTCCCTTCCCCCATGAGCCTGGAAACTTTAAAGTGGAAGACAGTGAACAGGAAATAAGGAAGGTCCCCACAGCACATGCTCTGCTCAGGCGATAAGCAGATACACTGACCAAGCAAAGAAAAATGGAAGACACCCTCTAAAAGAGAGAAGAGCTGAGAGAGAATTTTAGCTCAGCTCGATGCAGTCCAGAGATTTCCCCAGCAGAATGGCAGACAGCAGGATGGTACCATACAAAGGACTCAGCTGCATCAGCAGGGGCTCTTATGCGTTTGCAACCAATATAAAGGGTTGCTTTGGGCTCCCCTTGACACTGCACTTTCCCCTAATTCAGATCATTTGTTTTATGTAGGATAGGGGAGACTTAAGCCTAGCAGTTCTCTGTGGAAAGATAATCTAGGGGAGCAGATTCAGCAATGAGTTCAGTTTAAACACCAGTAATCTACAAACTCATTCTAGCATTACAGAAATATATTGTTAAGCTGGAAAGTATCAGAGCCTCATGGAACAGAGCATATCTGAAATACTGTATTCAATGCTACAGTGCTTACTTCAAGAGAGGATTAAAAGATACCATGTGCTAAGTTGCCTGTATTTTTCAAGTACTGTTTTTTTTTTTACATGCATCAGCTAATTGACCTCAACAAAAGAGGTAGGTTCTACCATCACCTACATTTTGCAGATGGGTAAACTGAGGTACAAAGAAGTTAAGAATTAAAATGAAGATCATAGCTAGTGTCTTGGGGTTTCTACTGCTGTGATTAAATGCCATGGCCAAAAGCAAATTGGGGAGGAAAGGGCTTCCACACTTCCACATCACAGTCTATCATCAAAGGGAAGTCAGGGTAGGAACTCAAGATGGGAAGTTAGAGCACGAACTGATGCATTCATAGTCTGTGGAGGGGTGCTGCTTACTGGCTTACTCCCCGTGGCCAGCTCAGTTTGCTTTATTGTAGCACCCGTGACACAGTGAATGGGGCTTCCCCCATCAATTCCTAATTAAGAAAATGCACCACAGGCTTGCCCTCACACCCGTTTTGTGGGGGCGTTTCCCAGTTGAGGTTCCTTCTTCTCAAATGACTCTGACACGTGTCAAGCTGACATAAAAACTAGCCAGCATGGCTATTCAGTATGGAGCCATGTGAAAGCCCAGGCAGACAGATGCCAGAGACTGCATCCTTTCTACTGTGGCACGGGCTCTGTGGACACGTCCTCTGCCTCTTGGGATGATGACAGACAGGAAGCCCAGAAAAGGAGAGTTAGGATACTGGACCAGAACCAAAGTGTAAAATTCAACAAAAGAAAAGTCAAATTGGTCATTGAGGAAGGACCCAAGCAGAAGCTGCCCAGCAATAACATAGTAGTTCTGCAAAGCCCCATGGGGGTACTCAGTAGGGGCTGGCTGATAACACCCAAGGTTGATATTAAATCCTACTCCCAAGGTAGATATTAAATCCCACTCTGGTCTTGACCTTTCTGCCCAGAGAAACAGGCTTCAACTCTTGAAGCACAGTGATTATAATGAATTGCATCAAGTCTAGGCTTGCCCACTGATGCTGGTGGGCGCGTAACGGTGACTGAGTCAGGAATGGCCAGACGTAAATTTGACCAGGATGCCTGTAAATTGAGCCAGTGGGAAGGCTGCTCTTGAAAGCTCCATGCTCCCCGACCCACTATCTCAGGAGGGTCCTGTCAGAGGGATAAACTCACAGTTGCCTCAAAAGAGCTTGCAGCCTTCTCAAGGAAATATTCAAGGTGGGTACAACCAATTACCAAGAGTCTGGAAGGGCTGGGGATGTGACTCAGCTGGCAGAGTGTTTGCCTCACATGCACAGAGAATCTTCCATTCCCAACACTGTGCACAAACCAGGTATGATGTTTCATGCTCCGGAAGCAGGAGAATCAGAAGTTCAACTTGCTAGGCTGCAAGTTTGAAGCCAGCCAGGGTTATGCAAGACCCTGTCTCAAAATAAATAAGTAAACAAATAAATAAACGAAAAGTCTGAAGTAGTCCTGTATTTTATCCATACAGCCTAGGAGTACGTGGCACTGCAGTGTCTCCAGGGAGAAGGTAGAGAAGGATAGGCAAGGTGGGCTCTGGCTCCATCAGGCGAACTTTTAGCCAACGATGAGGATGGGGCCTCCTGGCTCTGGGACAGAAGGTAGGTTGTTAAGTATCTGAACTGTCAGCCGAGGAAAAGGTGTGTGTTGAGGGCAGGGTCCATAGGATCCCTTCACCCTATGTATCACTCACTGTATGTAACCCCACCCCCGAGCCTAGGCAAGCTGGAAAAGGTACCTAGCTAGCACTACTTCCGGAGAAGCATTGTACAGGTTGCTGTGGGAGAGGCACACTGAGGAGAGAGAACACCTATGTCAGTGGACTAGTTCAGAACAGCTATTTCCAAACCAGCCATTTCAGCCAATGAAAGGTCACCGTTGAAGGAATAGCTTAGCTTAGTAAACGTGGGTTGATGACTTTGGCTGTGGTTCTGACCTGAGATTCAGAAGATGCGGGGGCCCGATCCAGATGGTTTCCATCTAGGTTGAAAAAGGTCCTGTCTGCGATCTAGACTCTCTAAGTCTCACACTCACTACCAAGGCTCACCAGGAGCTTGCCGTGGGCAGCTTCCAAGCATAAAACCAGAAGAGCTTAACCGGGCACGGCCTGTCCAAAGGTATCTGAGCTCTGTCCCTGTCCGTCAGGTCTCCTGCCTTCATCAGTTAGCCCTGTTCCCTAGAGGTCCCTCCTCACGAAGACGTTTGTGTGTTCCATCTTTGTCCTGCTTTCTTCAAAATGAGAGAGGGTCTTGAAAGCCTCCATCTTGTTCCCTCAGAAGCCGAGTGCACAGTTCATCCTCCCAAGCACCAGAGAGCTGATGGAGGAGTGACTTTCTCAGTTCTAGAACAGGAGCAGCATAACTCTCCTCCCACTCTACATCCTGCTTCCTCTCCTGAGGGCTAGTCTCCAGCCCATGAAAGCCACTACCCCTTTCTCTGCAGAGTCGCTTGACCTCATGTTGGTGAGAGGCACCGGGGAATCAGCCACCCTAGGCACCATCCATACTCACGTCTGAGCATACATAGATAGTGGCAGTGACAGCAGGCTACCGGGGTGCCAGTGGCCTTATTCACTGAATCTTCCTTGCAGCTAACAAGGAAGAGCAGAAAGGTGTAAGAGGCGAGGACTGAAAAGCAGAAGCCGGGTTAAGTCTGCCATACTAGCTGACGTCCAGTGACTATGCTGGGTATACATGGAGATCCGAAGGCCTTGCTGCAGTGAGAGGTTGTGGCTGCTAGAGGAGCTACCATCCCGTGCCGCCACTCCCCTGAGGGCATATGAGCAGGAGGGAGCCAAGAAGAAGAATCCTAGGCTCTGACTCCCTCGTTGCCACAGTATTGCCTGCAAAGCCTGCCTCAGCATCCACAGAACTTCCTTCAAGTGCGATCGGAGTTCCTGGCCCCATGTGAATATGAACATGTGAGCCTCACACAGCCGTGTGGGCCCTCCAGCACCTGCCACCTGCCTCCTCCAGCATGCAGCCTGGACACCCAGGAAGAGGTGGTCAGAGGAGCATCCTGAGCAGCCACAAGTGACAGATAGGGGCACTGTTATCTCACTCTTACTCACAGTTTGTGTTAAAAGGGGGGCAATAAGAGGGCTAGGGAGAAACCATGAGAATATCCATAAATCTGAATTCCTTCCCTACCTCCCAATATGATCATCTTAGGACTAGTTTCTTCATAGGTTCAAAGGGATAATCAAAGATGTCTCTATGCAAGCTGAGAGCACAACATACTGGTTGGGTACATGGCAGAATGTTTGAATGCAGAAAGTATGGACACCTATGTGAAAGATCCTTGCACACCTTCATAATGTGAGTCGGTCCATTGTTACGCTCCAGACAACCAACCTCTTTGCCCTCCAGCACAGTCCTGTAACTACCAGTTCTTATTATCAGAAACCCACCATGTCCTAGTCACCCAGCTAGAAGCAGAACTGTACACCCACCTGAACTACCCACAACACTGACCTGATGGGTTACAAAGGGATCAAGGGGGAGAAATCTCGAATCTGACACCTGAGTCAAGAAGGTATCTCCAAGTCTGTTGTTTTGTTTTGTTTTGTTTTTACAGTTGGGAGGGCTGCCAGTTATGGTAATTCATCTTGACTGTCATCTTGATTGGATTGAGAAGAACCCATTAGCAAAGTACATCTCTGGGTGTATCTGTGAGGGTGTTTCTAGAAAGGATAACGAAGGAGGCTGGAGATGTAGCCCAGGTGGTAGAGTGCTCTTCGGGTTTACTCAAAGCCTTAGGGTCAATTCCCAGGTGTGGTGCAAACCAGCAACTCAGGAAGTCCAGGGAGGAACCTCAGGAATTCAAGGTCACACTCAGCTATGTCTGAGGCCTTGTTTTTGTTTTGTTTTTTTTTTTCCGTTTTGTTTTAAGGGAAGCAGACGAGAAGGAAGGAAGAAGGAAGTAGTGCCATCTCACAGACTGGATGGAATTAAGAGCAGAAAAAAGGGACCTGGCATGGTGGCTCATACCTGTTATCTGAGTTACGTGAGTCTCTCTCTCTCTCTCTCTCTCTCTCTCTCTCTCTCTCTCTCTCTCTGCCCTCTGTCCCTCTCCCTTCCCATCATGCTTGGTTTGATCATACCCTCCTCAGAACGACCGACTGACTTAAACTTGAGAAACCCTGAGACAAAATAAAACCATCCGCTCAGAAGTTGTTCATGTCAGGTACTCTATCCTCGAGATACAAAGTCTGGCAGGTCATTCAGATCTGTGGTCTGCGGGTTCTGAGCATGGTAACAAGAAGCCAACATCGATCCAGACACTGCTAAGGTCTGAGCCCCACCCCACCTCATCCAGGCTGCGAGGCTGGCAGTTGGGGCTATAAAGGGAATACACCCGAACGGTAAGATGTCTCAGCTGCAAACACTGGCCCACTCTGTTTACAAAGGACAAAGTCCCTGTGGGGAGGGATGGCTAGTATCAACCATTCTTTAAGGGCCACCCTCCACCTAAAAGGAAAGATCATCAGAGAGACTGAGAAACAGAACTCACAAAGCTCACACAGTTCCAAGTGGAGGCCAAGCAGTATGAATTTCTCCACGTGCTCCTAAACCCTCCAGGTGAGTTTGGCCAGCTTTCTGCCTGAGTATTCCAGAGCCACTTGGGCCCCATCAGTCTAGCTCCTGCTAACTCCAGCCTCTAGGCTCTTTGATTTCCCATAGAACCCAGCTTGTGGTGGATCCCAAACACTGCAGCTGCCTGCTGGCCAGCACCACCACGGTGTCGTAAAAAGGAGCTAGGAAATGAGAGGCCGTTTTCTCTGGGAACTGGTATAAGCCTTTTCTGTCAGAAACATCTCCCAAAAGCTGGACACTCATAGTCAGGGCTCCAAAAACCCAACAGAGAATCCACCCTCCATCACCTCCCCTGAACTTAGCAAGCACAAGACATCAGGAGGATTCACCACACAAGGCCTCTCTTCCTCCTTTCCTTCCCCAACTGACTCCCCTCACACAGGGAGAACCAGGTCACCTCAGAGCAGCCTCCCTTTCTGCATGGTTCTTCAACCCATCCCTTCACACCCCCAACAACAGACAAAAAGCAACCCAGTTCTGGGTACGGGCCAGGTCCTTCACGTTGAGATGACAATTATTTTTCTCTCTGTATAAAAAGAATCTATCACTAGGCATGGTGGTGCACACCTTTAATCCCAGCACTTGGGAGGCAGAAGCAAGCAAATCTCTGTGAGTTCAAGGCCAGCCTGGGGCTGCACAGTGAGACCCTATTTCAAAAGAAGATGCCCAGGACAACAGACTCAGTAGATGTGATGGTTTGAGTGTAATAGGCTTATAGGGGTGACACTGTTAAGAGGTGTGGCCTTGTTGGGGTATATATGGCCTTATTAGAGGAAGTGTGTCACTGGGGGTTATGCTTTGAGGTTTCAAATGCTCAAGCCAGGCCCAGTGGCTCACTCTCTCTTCCTGCTGCCTGCCGATCCAGATGGAGAACTCTCAGCTCCTTCTCCAGCACCATGTCTGCCTGCATGCCGCCGTGTTTCCCGCCATGACGTTAATGGACTAAACCTCTGAAACCTTAAGCCTGCCCCAATGAAATGTTTTCCTTTATAAGAGTTGTCGTGGTCACGGTGCCTCCTCACAGCAACAGAAACCCTAACTAAGCCAGTGGACAAGGAACAGACTGTGAATCTGAGCAACATCCCTATGTTGAGGCCTGACTCTGGGACACGCCTCTGTGACCCTCATAAGTAGTGTGACCTCTGAGCCTTGGTTCCCTCATAGATGGAAGTTGCAAGGTCCCAACAGGCAATAGTCGGTGCAGAATGTAAGAGAAAGCCTGGGGTTCCTCACATCCTCACAATGTTTCTCAAACCCGGTTCCATGACTCATCAGTAGGTGTGAATCCAGCGAAGGGTCAAGGCTATATTTAGAAGAAAGGGGTGGGGGGTGGGGGGCTTCCTGGAATACATCAGGAAGCTGTGGCAAGCAGAGGTAACACGTAACACACCTGTTACTGGAGCAGGATAAAGAGCATGAGTCTCCCAAACAACCTCCCCCCCCCCCGCCCTGCCCCCCACCCCCACCCTGCAGGGTCACCTTTCAAACTTCCTTGAAGGCATCCTCACCTGTGTAACTTGCTCTCTGCCCTCAGCAGCCTGGATGGTAAGCTCCTGAGGGGTTAAGAGTCGAATCTCTAGGTCCTAGCCCTGACCCCCAGTCCCTGCCACCAAACTGGGCTCAGACCCTGGAAGCAAGTGACAGCTTGGAAAGCATCTACCGAAGAGAAAATCAAGGTGGAAGAGGGGACCCACTGTGGACTGTGCTGGTCAGGCAATCCAAATCAGTCCCTCTGTTCTGCAGATGAGGAAACTATGTTTACAGGGGAAGAGCAGGGCTAGACTGTGATCTGTGCTGGCATGGCCCACACCAGGAAACATACACAAGTAAAAGCATACATGGGGGCAGAGACAACCTGGCATCGTGTCCTGCTTCTCTCTGGATTTCCCAATCAGTCAGTCCCCTGAAAGAAAGAGAAGGCCAGCCTGGGAGCACACACCCATCTTCCTCTTAGTCCTACCCTATCCTTCTCCATCTCTTTTGAGGTTGATTCCCCACCCTCCAGCTCAGCACCCCCTCCCCCAAATACCAGCTAACTGGTTACCCAGGCAACTCAGCTGGGAGGCTGCCAGTTACCGTGGCAACCCAGCATGGCCACCAGACAGCCTTGCATAGGAAGGTCAGGGGACCAACCAGGCTACTGAGCAGCTGGGATGTTGGTGGCAGGATTGGCCCAGGCTGGGAGGCCCACATGCCTGAGGGAATTAAGTTCGTGCTGTCTGGGACCTCTGTTTCCCATGAAGCAGTCTCCTCCAAGGAGGAGCATGAACCACATGCTAAAATCTCCCTGGTTCAGTCACCCAGGCCTGATCCTGCCAGCCAAGCTTTGTTGTTGTTCTCCTGGTTGCCCTGGAACTCACTATGTAGATCACTACCGCCAACCTTTCAAATTACATGTGTGTCAGCCTGTGTGTATGTATGCATGCGCACCTCTCACAGCAACTTTCAGTAGTGAGTTCTCTCTTCCCACCACGTGTGTCCCAGGTATGGAACTGAGATTCTGAAGATGAGATCAAACTCCTTCACCTGCTCAGCCACCCACTGTCACCTCTCACGAGAGACAGTCTCTCAGACTGAGTAGCCACTGGCTGTCACGCAGCCTAACTCGGGGTCCCTCACCCTTCTTCTGCTCTGAGCACATCCAGGAGTCAGCATACATGCATGCAATGTATGTGTGTCTCCATGAAAAGATGGCCGTGATAAAGACACACTAACCCCTCTATTTTTACCATGCTGGTCATGCTCTGGGTGCCTTGTGCAAAGTCTTGTTTCTTTTCTTTTTCTTTTTTGGTTTTTCAAGACAGGGTTTCTCTGTGTAGCCCTGGCTGTCCTGGATCTCACTCTGTTGACCAGGCTGGCCTCCAACTCACAGAGATCTGCCTGCCTCTGCCTCCAGAGTGCTGCGATTAAAGGTGTGCGCCACCACTGCCCAGCATGTAAAGTTTCTTGGTTGATCCTTACAAGCATGTTGTTTCATGTTGCTGACAGAGCCTCCAAAACTTAAGTCAAGGGACTTGTTCAAGGTCACAAAGCCAAGATGACTCCACATCTCTGTCTGTGAAAATCTTTTCCTGTCAGGATTACCTAACCTTCCTAATGCTGACAGAGTTCCTCATGTTGTGGTGACCCCCAACCATAAAACTACTTCGTTGTTACCTCACAACTGTAATTTTGCTACTGTTATGAATCGTAATGCAAACATCTGATATGCAGGATATCTGATCTATGACCCCTGTGGGGGGGGGGGGGTCACACCCCACATGTTGAGAACCGCTGACCTAACAGGTAACAGGAAAGTCTATCTAGGCTGTGCTATGGAATATATCTATTTTATTCAGAACAATCATTTGCCCACCTGTCTGCTCCCTTATTAGACTGTGAATTATAAGATTTTTTTTTTTTTTTTTTTTTTTACAACATTGTAGGACTTTGTCTCAGGAAAAAAAAATTTTTTTGCAACCTAGGACCCTCTAGTACAGAGTGGATTACTCCCATCTTAGAGAGGAGGATGTCAGAGGGATGGGACTAAGAGGGAATCTGCAGTCTATGCTTCACTGTGGTTCTAGCCAGTCTCTGAGCACTGCACCATGCTCCCATCCATAATCCAGCAAAACAGCTTTTGCGTCCTTTCATTCCTGCGGTGAGGTAACCCCAGGCTCAGGTGAGGCTGACTGCAGTCTCCAGAAAGGCACTGGTGTTCATGATGACCCAGGAAACAAGCAAAATCAAGAAAATGACCTCAGCACCCAGAGCCGGGTTGAACCTAACAGGGTAATTGCAAGCATTTGACTAATTAGAAGCAAATTGGCATTTGCAATTAGATATGCATGATCCTCTCAGGTAATGAGTCAGACCGGGCAGACAGTGACTCCAATGCTAAGGTGAGGCCTCACCTTCACCAAGCACTCTAAGCCTGAAGAGCAGAGTTCCTGCCAACCCTCGGAAGGCACAAATGTAACCAGGAAAACTGAGCAGCCCTAAAGCCTAGGACCAAACGTTTATCCTGCAGGGTACAGGTGTCTGTCTCCACACCGCCCGAATCCACACAATAAGGACCAACATCTACAGGTCTACAGAGATAAACAGGCACCTCCATACCAACTGCCCCACTGCATTCCCAACAGCACACCCATCTGGCTTTGGAGTGACTACCCAAAACCCGCAAAATATTAGATCTTACTACTCACCAAAGCAGTTGAAACGGCAAAGAAATCGAATTACCACCATAAAAGATGTTATCATATATGGGCTGGTAGTCATGCCACAAATTTCTGTGTGTGTGTGTGTGTGTGTGTGTGTGTGTGTGTGTGTGTGTACACGTTCATGTTTGTGTATGCATGAGTAGAGGCCAAAGGTCAATGTGGGCTATCTTCCTTTACTGCTCTCCACCTTATTTTCTAAAATAGGTCTCTCCCTGAATCTGAAGCTCACGGATTTGGTTAGACTTGCTGCTGGCAAACCCCAAGGTTCCCTCTCTCTCTCCAGTGCTGATTACAGCCATACTGATGAGTCCTCGCACTTTGCACAGAAAACACTGAGCAAGCCATCTCCACTGACCTGCAAAATGCATTCTCTAAAAAAAAATTATTTAAATTTTAAAATCCTGGGGAGAGGGGTGTCTGAGTTTGTGCACGTGAGAGCAGGTGCTTTTGGAAGTCACAGGTGTCAGATCCTCCTAGACCTGGAGTCACAGGTGGCTGTGTGCACCTGAAGTCCATGCTGGAAACTGCACTCCAGTCCTCCGGAACTGCAGTGCATGCTCATAACCACTGAGCCATCTCTCCAGCCCTGCAAAATGCGTTTTTTTTGTTTGTTTGTTTGTTTGTTTGTTTTTTTGAGGCAAGGTTTCTCTGTATAGCTCTGGCTGTCCCAAAATTTACTCTGTAGACCAGGCTGGCCTCGAACCTGGAGATCCACCTGCCTCTGCCTCCCAAGTGCTAGGATTAAAGACGTGCGCCACCACAGCATAGCTACAAAATGCATTCTTATACACAACTACTAGGAATGTAAGTAAGTGCTTTTGCATACAGAATTTGGTAAACTTTATCCAAATACTTTAAAGTATGCAGCAATTTTATTTTTAGAAATGTAACACAAGGGGGAAATATCATCAATATATGTAATAGTTGGAATATGTATATTTCATTTTATAATTGTTTATAAAAGGTGAAAATTTTGAAATAGCCACTTTAACATAAAGGTGAAAATTTGGAACAAACATGTAATGAAATAATAGGAAACCACTTCAAAATATTGTAAAAAAAAAAACCAATAACAACATGGAAAATGCTTATATGACAATATACAGCTGGCTAAAAATTTGAATGGTTCAGGCATATTAGAACATACTTTTAATCTCAGCTTAGGAGGCAGATATATGGCTGTGAGTTTGAGGACGGCCTGGTTTATATAGCAAGTTCCAGGCCAGCCAGGCCTATAGTTAGACCCTGTCTCAAAACAAAAAAACAAAACTTTATGTCATATATGTATGCTGTCACAACAAATCTACTCATATGTTTATGAATGAATTCCAAAAAGATACATCAACCAAAATGTTTTAAGTAGATACCAAACCTCTTTTCATGTTTCTATGTTTAATAACTATTTTAGTACAGAATAGAATTTTTGAAGTATAGACCATCATATCAATTCTGTGCCTTGAGATTTATACTATGGAAAAAAATCCTAAATGTCAGAGGAGCATGGGAAGACTCTTATAAACAAAAAACTGTACATATTGTGTTTATTTGTAAAAGGAAAATAAAGCTGACAGCCTAAAATGTTCAAAAATGGCTATGTGAAATACACTGCACCCACATGTAGTCTATAAACAGCGTATTCAAAAGCAACACATTTTTTTTTTTTTAATCCCGTGTGAAAGAGAAGCCTGCCTGTTTTGTGAGGCTTCAAAGCACCAGAACCAAAGGGTCTGACTCAGACAGGGGAATGTTCCCACCATGCAGGAAGTTATTGTGAAGTAAGGAGGCTGGGTCCCCAGGAGTCCCCCAGGCTGTCCGAGGTCTCAGAGAGGCTTGGAGGGAGGCAAGAAGAGACAGGTTCTGAGAAACTCTAAGGAGCGTGAGTGGCAGGGACGCAAACACACACACACACACACACACACACACACACACACACACACACACACACACACACACACACGCAGCAAGAGTCTACCCGAAGTAGACTTCCCAACTTCCTCCCAAAGAAGTTTGGTTCTGAGAGCATTTTAACTAGAGAAACGTTCATGTCAGCTTGGTTGGCTATGTCAACCTCCTGCTTAGTTCTTGTCCCTCAGGCCAAGCTCTCACTGACACCTTCCTCCTCCTCTGCCCCTGGGGCCAAGTGGATGTCCAGGGACCATCATCAAATGGGCTGCTGGGCAAGTGGTGAGAAAAAAGCATCAGCCACAGCCTCCTCAGCTCCCAGTGACAACCCACCCCTGTCTGGGGTGCTGTCCAGGTCAGTCCTAGGAACCCAGAGCGCCTTTGCAGAGCCCACCCCTGGGCGCCACTGGGCCTAGATGAGGGAGTTTGTGACGGCAGCTCTCCCAGGGCAGGCGCCGGGCTCCTCGATTTCCTCAGTAATTACTTCATTTGCACCGAGCAGGAAGAATCTAACTCAATCATCCAGGCAGACACACTAAATGTAATTATCTATGTAATGCGTCCTGCACCACAGCCTTCCTGTGGAAAAAAGAAAAAAGCAGCCAAATTGGGGGCGGGGGAAGGCCCCTTTGTCTCCAGCCCACGCAGCATGCCACCAGGATTAATTACACACGGCGCTAACACGTTTATCACCTCGCCACCCGATGGGGAAACCAAGGGCTTTTAATAATTCATATCTGTGGCCCAGCACTGCGCGGTTGTGCAGAGACACAGAACCCCGCTCCTTTCTGCAAGGAAAGCTCAAGGCTTGTTTGTGCAGGTGCCGGGGGTGGTGCTCTTTCCACCGCTCTGGGAGCATTGCCGCCCTGCTCCCCTCTCCCTCCGGCCGGCCGACAGGGGCTCGGTGACAGGGGCCCACCCCTCTCCGCCGGCAGGATGGACTCGGCTCTAGCCCAGGTTAAAACGCCGTTGCCCAGAGGTAGAGGCTGCAGCTGGACGGTTGCAGCCGCAGAACCCTCCCCACTTCCACAGGGCTCAGAGGTCCGAGGTTGGGGACCAAGCCGGCACCTGCAGTGCCCCGCAGCCATCTGGACAGGGGCTCTGGCAGAGGCGTGCCAGCCAGGGCTCCGCCCACACATGCTGAAGACCCGTGCCTGAGTGCGCCACTGGAAGATGCCAGATGGAGAGCGAGAGGTCTAGAGGGACTTGGGAAGAGCTGCCCAGTCCTGGAGGCCACCACCTCTTGGGACATTTACTGGGGACCCTGTCCTTCTCTCTCCTCGGCTCCCCTCCTCCCACCATGCCCTAGCCAGCCTCTCTCTGCATCCAGGACCTCCCACCTCTCACTCTCCCCGCCAGACTGGCCTGCAGGCTCAAAGAGCATCTCCCAGTAGCGGGTTCTCCCTCCTCCTCTTTCCCCTCTCCTCGCCCCTCCCCCTCCCTTGCCCACTGCCGGCCACTTCATCCCCAGACTTCTCACACAATAGCCCGGTCCCAAGGCTCTAAACAGCAGCAGCCTGCTTCTCCATTGCCAACACTGCATGTTCCTTCACTCTTCGTCACCCCCTGCCCACATAACCCTTCAGCAGCTACCTAAAGAACCGCAGGTGCCTCCCTGAGAAACCAAGAGCCTCTGACCCCTCGCGCGGAAAGAGAGCCTCCGCCGACCTGAACCTGACCCCTGAACCCTTCCATCTCTCCTTCCTATAAGATTAGAGGTAGGGTGGGGCTGGACCTTGGAGGTTGGCAGCCTCAAGGCTGCCCTCTCCCAGGGACGCAATTCAAATGTAATCAATTCAGATGGTGCCGGCCCTTCTGGGGGATTCTGAAGGGGGTGAGGTCACAGAAAGGCTATAATTAGCATTCTCAGCATCCATGATCCCCAAGTAAGGCTGCCAAGGCTGAGGATGAAGAAGGCAGTTCACTGCAGTGCATGCAACCTTGGCCTGTGCGGCCACCATCGGCTGCCAGCCCTGCCCCAGCCCAGCCTTCTTCCTCCCACCTCCTAGATATGATGCACCTAAACGGACTCACCGGTTGGGCCTCGGAGGTGTGATCCCGCGCTGAGAGCGCTAAGTGCGATTCCAGAGGCACCCCTCCCCCAGCTCGGGCCAGCTGGGGTCCTCCTCCCCCGCCCCTGGGGACCCCTTCCGAAGAGCGGGGCACTGGATCTAATCTGATCTAATCAGTCATCCTTCCCGCTGGCAGGTCCCTGGCTCGGGGGAGAGGATGCTGTTGTGGTTACGGCAGGATCCAGCACCTTTCCCAGGCAGAAGCAGCTGGGCATGCTCCATCGGCTCCCGTGGGGATTTCAAGACCACGTGACTCTCCCTCCCCAAGCTGTCGCTTAGGATCAGGAGTAAATAGTCCCCGGAAAGGTTTAACTCCATCCACACCAGTGACAAGCTGCTAAGCACCCTTGCAGCCCTCCCCTCAGAGAAGAAGGGGTTGGTGGGCGCAGCCTTCCCGCTCTCCCACAGCCAGGACAAGTCTGCCCCCCAGAGGGCATCTGGGCCTGCACACGGGTAAGCAGCATTTTCAGAGTCTTCCCTTGGGAGACTGCAGAAAGCTAGAAATGTTTGGCCATGGGCTTGGCACTATGGTGGGGCGTCATGCACCCAGTCTGCCTTTCAGTTCTGTGATGGTCCCCATACGGAGGGACCATCTCTGGGTATCAGGAGGGCTTTGCTGGAATCCTGATGCTTCCGTATCCCCAACACAATGAATTTAAAGGAAAAGGATTAGGAGAGAGCTGGGACCCATTTATAAGACACCAGGACCTCCTAGTCTTCAACCCAGACTGGTCTCTGGTGACCTTGGATGAGGATGCTAGCCACGCCCCAACACCTGTGTTCTGCACGATTGACGAGCTTTAAACAATAAGGCTATAGCCCCATTTCTGTGGTAAACAGTCAGTAGCCTCCCCCTTCTCTCTCCTCCACTGTGCCTCAGTTTCCTTCCGTTGACATCTCTCTGGGAAAGTAGATTCTCTATGCCAAAGGATAAGTGTGATGGATACCTTGGTTTCATAACCAGGATCAGAAGGGAATGGGAGTGATTTGCCCTTAACTTCCAGGGTTAACATCTCAGCTGCATCCTGGACACAAAGCTGGAGACCATACTGTGGAGGTCACTTCTGAACTTAGAAATATCCCTAGAAGCAGGGATTAAATGTCAAGTCCCTGCAAGGCCCCGCCCACATGATAACTCTATCATTATTTGTTAATGGACTGTCTTGAATGAAAAAAAAATTAAAAAGCAGCCTGGGCTGAGCATGTGGGCTCAGTTGGTCCAGGATACATAAAATGAAGCCCCGAGTTCAAAATGAGCACCTCATAAAATGTGGTATAGGCAAGAGAATCAGAAGCTGAAAGCTATCCTTGGCTATTTAATGAGTTCAAGGCCAGCCCGGGCTATACAGGACCTTGTCTTTAAAGAAAAAAAAAAGGAAGAAAGGAAAAAAGAAAGCAGAAAAGCAACCACTCCCCACTCAAACCTGAGTGAATCTCAACACAGTGTGTGAGCATCCCTGTATAAGCATCATTTTTTGTCAAAAGTTGGAGTACTTTTCTTAAAAAAAAAAAAAAAAAAAAAAAGAATCTACTTTAGAAGGCACACCCCCCTCCCAGCACCAGGAAGAGATAGATGAGGGAGAGGAGATATAGGGGAGATTTGATGGGGTAAAGTCAGGGGCCTGGGGAGGTACCTGAGGGATAATCCTCATCCCTACCCAGAACAGGTCAGCACACAGCAGCCTAGCTGCTCTCTTGGGAGGGTTCCCTCTCCTCCCCTCGATAGGTGAGCCGCCAGGCTAGTCCTCAATGACTCAGGGAAAGCCTCTCAGCTAAAGGGGCAGGGAAGTTGTGAGTAAGGGCCCAGTGCCAGGCCCGTTCACCTACCCAGCTCTCCAGGACTTGGCAAGGGTGCCTGGTACAGGTGGGGCCGAGTCAGCTTCTAGGCAGCCAGAAATGAGGGGCTCTTGGGGAGTCTCCGGCCTTGAGAAGTTGATGGAGCAAAGTAGGGTTGGAAAAGGGATTCCAGGAGGCAAGAGGGGAAAAGAAGGGGACAAGGACCTTAGCCCGCATGCCGGACAATCCTCAGGCAACTGGAGAGGGCAGCCAGCAGACAGGCCTGCTGGGCGGGTTTCCTCTTTGGCAGACAGTGGGCCAGAGCTCCAGACAAAGCTCTGCCTCACCTAGAAGCCTGAGCCAGGAGGATGGCTGCTTCTAGGGGACCCAGAGGCTCCAGGGGGTAGGAGAAGCCAAATGGATGACTGGGCTGGGCATGGTGCCTTCCTGCTGGGGAGCAAAATGGGAGATGTACAAGGGCTTATGCGACTGGCAGGATGGAGGAGGTAGAGCTGAGAAAGCAAGTATTCTTTGCCAAGTCTAAATCTTTCCTGTTAGCCCAGCTGAGAAGCAAACTGCTCCTGGGAAAGGCTGAGAAGGAGGCCTGAGGAAGGAGGACCCTCCCCTCCCCAAAAGCACCTCTGTGGTCCTGCCTTCCTCTCCAGGTCCAAGCTCACCTCACTCACTCTTCACGGCCCTTCCAAGATCATCCCTATTCCCCACTCCCCACATGGTCCTGGTGGTCACTAAACTGATGACTTAACTGCCCCTCAGTGCCTAGCTCTCACCCAGAGACCTGGGCCACCCTGGCCTCGTTCACCCAGACCACACCACCTGGGAATCAGGGGGATGTCGGATGGACAACCCGGGTTCCAGACTCAGCTCCACCCCTGACTAATGCAGCACCTTTGCGCTGGACACTTGACTGCTGGGCATCAGTTTTCCTCATCGGTAAATGAGGTTTGTCTGCATGCCAGATCATCCCTTGCCTTCTCTGCTTATCTGTCCCATTCTTTCCTGTCTTGAGTGACATTTGCCTTTCTTGGGACAGAGCTGATAGGTCCACTATGCCAGAATTGCTGTCCTGTGGCTTCTCTCTTCCATCCTGTCCAAAGGACAGCAGAACAGTGCTTGGTGGCTCCACCTTAGGGCCTAGAGTGTCTCCTCTGGGGACCCACAGGCTGAGGATCTGCTGGACTCTCGGTGACCTGCACAGCCTCTAGGAAACTACACAGGCTTCATCAGCCGGCTCTGGAACACCTGTGGGCACAGCCCTGACTTCTGCATGTCTTCCTCCCAGCAATCCCTGGTGGACCCGAGCAGCTCCTCAGTGCACCAGAGGTCCAAGTAGGTGTCCAGCTGCCCACTTGGCTCCTTCCTACAGGAAGTATTCAGACCAGAAAAGGAAGAAATGCTCGGGACTGGGCGGGGCTCCCTGGGTGGAGGAGCGGCAAGCGTTATCAGGGTGTAGGCTACCTCACTGCCGTGGCTCCTGCCCTGACAACTCTGGAGGGAGAGGCACTCCTGAAGACAGAAGAGACCTGTTCCACAGCAGGCTGGCAGTGAAGGAAGCAGGAGACCGGGGCCAGACTTCTTATTGGCCAGGAACTGCTTTCACACAGCTGGCTCAGAAGTCCACCAGACCCACAGTAACAGAACTGCAGTAAGGGATAGTCAAGACACCGCCCTCCACCTCCCACTCCCCACCCCACATCCAGTTCCTGGCAAGTGATACAGTCAGTGGATCACCACCCAACAAACCCTTTTTGAAGGCCTGGTCTGTGGCCCATGTGTGCTCTGCTACCCTCCTGTGGATTAGTGTGGTAAGTGCACACAGGCCCACCATGAGCTCTCTCTAGCAGCCTTTTCTCTTCTCACATCCCCTCCATACTTGGCAAATGACACATTTAAAACCTCAGCACACCGAAGCACTACATCAGTAGAGGTACCATGAGACCTGCCTCCCAAATATCATGAAAGGCCAGGCTTCATGAAATACAGTTATCAGACTTGCTAAATACCCAGCCCAGAGAATGTTACTATTTGCTCCTTGAAACACCACACTCCCCATGCTAGAAGAAAGACCTCCCCAAATCGTCTGAACATCTGACTTTTTTTTTTTTTAATTACTTCTTGAGATCCAGGTGTGGTTTTCATAGTTTCTACTTTACCTCCCAATCAAATGCCAGAAGCCTTGGTGAAACTTGACTGTTTGTAGAAAATAAGGCATTCGGGAGTCATTAATTCCTTGGTGTGCTCATTTGGTGAGGGACATGAAGCCTTGGGCACCAAGGATGCTGAAGGCAGCTGCAGCATCATGGTAAGAACACAGCAGGGAAATCACCTGCAGCAACTCCTCCCAGGGTTGGATTTCTGTACACTTCCAGACTGCTCAGTTTCCCTACTGTTTGCTAAAACAGAGATGACAGAGCCTCCCTTACCAAAGGATTAAAATGACGTAATAGAGTAAAGCCCTGAGCTCTGAGAATGCCTACTGACGTCACAGGCTGTGGACATTTCATTATAATACACAAAGACAAGAGTGTCTCTCTCCAGACGTCATAGGCATCCCTGGGTCATCCCTGGCCCTTGAGGAGTCTCAAGGTTCTCAAGATGGCCCCAGAACAGCAGATGCCTGATCAGCTGGAAGCCGGTTCAACTTGAGAAGTCAATTTGAGTGAGGAACTGCAGGGAAGGCCAGCAATCTGGATTTAAAAAACCCTCCAGTGACTGGGGTGCATACCAAGGATGGGATCGCTGATGAAGAAAAACTGGCATGTGTGGAAATGAACAATTGTGATGTACAAGGGCTTCCCCACCAAGGAGAGACCAGGGAGGGGCAAGGAGACCGGTCCTCACATAGAGGGAGCAATGTGCACAGAGCTTCTTCCTCAGGTGAAGAGCAGGTGTAGGAGGAGGGGACCCCAGAGGCTAGTGACTAGGAAGCAGGGCTGACAGGACAATACTGAGCCTGGTCAAGATACCCTGGACAGGCTGGAAAATGGAATTTAGGCCTCACCCTGTAAGCAATGGAAATATGGGAGGGTTTTAGCGGAGAAAGACATGAACGCCTTATATTGGGGGTAGTGTGAAGGGGCACTCTTGCAGCATTCTGACCAGGGGCGAAGAAAATCAGTGGAGAAGCTATTAGAAAGGTCTAGGTAGGGATGAACTCAGGCTGTGGCCTCAGGGATGCTGGGAACTAGGCAGCTTATGAGACAGGAGGAGTGATGGACCTATGGGAAGGCAGGGAAGGGAAGGTGAGGCTCTCCGCTGTGGTGGTCTGCCCATAAGAGGGATGCAGAGAAAACCATGTCGGCACTCACTGAAGGGAGGGGCTCTGGAGAAAGTTACAGAGATGTATCTGCAGCAGTAATTAATTGTGCTCTTATTTATATCCTGTTTTTTTTTCCACCTGTCCACCCATTTCAGTAAATCCTGGGTGCCCACAGTATGGCAGAAAGATCCTAGGATAATGGAAACCAAGATGAGGCTTTTCTCAAAGAATACTCGGCAACAGAATACTACCAAAAGGTAAACAAGCTGACACTGGGCTTGAGTGCTGTGCCTGGCACGGGTTCCGGCCCCAGTACCACAAAAGAACCAACTGACAAGTAGAAGCCAGACACCTGGGTATAGGGGGAAGAGAAAGTGTTCCAGGCAGAGGGAACAGCACGTGCAAAGGTCCTGCAGTGGGTCTGGGTTTGGTGTGAGCAAAGGGAAGAAAGCTGTGGGAGAGAAGGCCACAGAGGTGGGCAGGGTACCCCATCTTAGGGGGTAATTCTTTTGTTTTGTTTTGTTTTGTTTTTCGAGACAGGGTTTCTCTGTGTAGCTCTGCGCCTTTCCTGAAACTTACTCTGTAGCCCAGGCTGGCCTTGAACTCACAGAGATCTGCCCCCTGCCTCTGCCTCCCGAGTGCTGAGATGAAAGGCGTGCACCACCACCACCCGGCTTTAGGTGGTAATTTTTTTAGGTTCCTTTTTATTATCTTAAATAATTTGTCTGTGTGTGGGTATGGTCGCGTGAGTACAGGTGCTCACAGAGGTTCCCTGGAGCTGGAGTTACAGGCCGTTGTGAGCCACCTGATGGGGGTGCTGGGAGTTACTCATGAGTCCTCTGGAGGAGCAGCATAAGCTCTTAAGTGCTGAACCATCTCTCCAGCCTCTCGGTGGCAAATTTGAAGGATGAATGGGACGAAACAACCTGAGTAAACAAACCCACAACTGAGTGCTCACCAAACAAATATTAAGATGCTGTTCCTAAGAATGAGAGAGGCAGAGAGAGTTTCGTGAAGGGGGCAATGGGTGTGCCCTACAGAGGCTTAGCTGTGGAATCATGTGACAAAGAGCAATTTCCAAAGAGGTCATGTGCAGAAAGGCCCTTTTTTTTTTTCTTTAAAAATATAGTTACCGCTGCAGAGCAGGGTGGGGCACACCTTTATTCCCCATGTTTGGAAGGCAGAGGCAGGTGGAATTCTGTGAGATCAGGCTAGCCTGGTCTACATAGCAAGTTCCAGACCACTCACGGGTAAATAATGAGATTCTGTCTCAAAAGAGGAGGGGTGGAGGAAAGATGACTCAGTGGTTAGGAACGCAGACTGATTTTCCAAACGACCCAGGTTCGAGTCCCAGCACCCCCATGGTGGCTCACAGCCATTTGTAACTCTCCTGGGAGATATGGCCTCTGGTAGCACTGCACACATGTGGTACAGACACACATGCAAGCAAAACGCCCATACACATAAAGTAAATAAATAATATATATCTGGTTAATAATCAAGCTGATGTCCGTGCTGGCTGGTTCTGAGGCAGGGACTGAAAAAAAAAATGATACCTAGTTGTCCTTAGGGGTGAACATTTTTTTAATTGTTGTTACCATCATTATTACTATTATTATTATTGTGAGTAGGAGGAAGAGTACTGGACCTTGCAAATGCAAGTGTCCACCACTGAGCTGTATCTCCAACATGTTTTCACGTAGGTCTCCATAAGTTACCCAGGCGGGCCGGGCGGCGGTGGCGCACACCTTTAATCGCAGCACTCGGGAGGCAGAGCCAGGCGAATCTCCGTGAGTTTGAGGGCAGCCTGGTCTACAGAGTGAGTTCCAGGAAAGGCTCCAAAGCTACACAGAGAAACCCTGTCTCAAAAAACCAAAAAAGTACCCAGGCTGGCCTAGAACTTAGTATGTAGCCTAGGTGGGCCTTTAATTTGGGATCTGTCTGCCTGTCTCCTGAGTCGCCAGGATTACAGGCCAGCACCACCAGGCCATGATAGGGATGAGGATTTCAAACAAAGGAGGGCTTCCTTCCTCTTTAGAAGCCATGGCTATCTCTGGCAGAGACAGTACCCCAGCTCCAGGGCAGTGGGCACTGGGACTCTTTGGTAGCTGCAGAATACAGGGGTGGTTTGGGACAGAAGCTCACAGGCTTGGGCACAGAGAGTTTCACTTCTGGCAGAAAGCTAGACCTGAGATGTAGAGAGACAGACAGACGACAGACAGACACTGAGTTCCAGGAAATGAGTCCAAGTGTGTGGCTGTGGACCTCCAAAACCAGAAGTCGCATCCTCTGTCTGCCTGCCTCTAGCCAGGCAGCTTCCCAAGGCTTACCCTCAGCCACTCCAGAGTCAAGACTCATTGCTCACATGACCTGGCCAATCCCTTAGAAGAACAAGAACACCTCATATCTCAGGGGCCACAGAGGCTCCATCCGGAAGAAGAGCAGCTGGGCCTAGCCTTGCCATTGCTAGCCTGTTTCTTCCCAAGAACTGGCCCCCTCACATTCCACACCCCACTTCACACCTCAATGCCCATCTCTGTCCCCTCAACTCTTGCCTAGTATGTCTATGACAGTCTCTCCTACACGCGAGATGAGCCAGTCATTCTGCTGGGTCAGCCCAGCCCAGATCTCCGTGACCCCTACCACAGAAACCTTTCTGTCACTGACACAAGCCACAGTTAGGCCAAATGACACATGCTTCTCGGTGTCTCTGGCCACCCACAGACCCAGTGGCTGTACCTAAGGTGATATACCAGAGCCTTCAGCCACCTCCCTCCCTAGGAGGCATCTATGACTAAGACAAACACCAGACCAAAAGGTGAGGTTAAAAAAAAAAAAAAAAAAAAAAAAGGAAGCGATCTACTCACTTGATGAAGTATACAGCTCCTTCCGGGGTTAAATCCATCTCCCAGCCCTTAGGCAAACCTACAAGGAAGCAAAACCATAAGTTGAGAAGTCCTGGAAACAGCTACTCTTCTCTCCTCTACCCCGGAGCCTGGGGCCTGGAATGGCAGGAAAACTCCAGAGGAAGGCGCAGTGTCCAAGCAGCCAGTGCACCTTTCACGACTCCCTTTACCCATTATTTCTAGCATCCAAGCCTTCATCAATGAGGAGAGGGATGGCTGAAGATAGAGGGGTCCTCTGGCAACGAGCACATGAAAGAGCAAGGCAACAAAATGAACCGCTGCTTGACGGTATTTCTCATTTACCCCACAAACCTTCCCTGAGCATCTGCACTGGGCCAGCTCTAGAGCCAGACCCTGAGACACGCAGCAGGGAACCCCACAGATGCTTGTCCTGGAAGGTCCTCAGAGTCCTCTGATCCTCTCATCACAGAGGGCAAAGCTGGTGCCAAGGGTGGGTGGCCCCAGGATTCAAAGGTCCTTAGCATCCAAGATCTAACTGGCACACAAGTCTCTGAACCCCAGGTCAGTGTTAGGACCTCCAAACTACTTTGCCACAGGCACTGAGGACCTGAGAAACAGGTCTCAGAAAACAGAGACTGGCTTTTGATGGCAGAATCTCAGAATGACAAGGGTTGAATCACTGAGGAAGGTGGCCTTGGCCAGGTGGCACTATGGACACCCTCTCCAGAGAGCCCGGTTAGGTCTCGACTCACCTGCTGTCTTAGGGTTACTACTGCTGCGACGAAACACCATGACCAAAGCTACTTGGGGAGGAAAGGGTTGATTTGGCTTACATTTCCATAACACTGTTCATCATCAGAGGAAGTGGAGGCAGGAACTTAAACAGGGCAGGAACCTGGAGGCAGGAGCTGAGGCAGAGGCCGTGGAGGGGTGCTGCTTACTGGCTTGCTCATCACGGCTTTCTTACAGAACCCAAGACCACAAGAACCCAGGGATGGCCCCACCCACAATGGGCTGAACCGTCTGACATCAATCACTAATTAAGAAAATGCCCTGCAGGCTTGCCTACAGCCCTATCTTATGGAGACATTTTCGTAACTGAGGCTTCCTCCTCTGTAATGACTCTAGCGTGAGTCAAGTTGACGTCAGACTAGCCAGCACACTGCTCACGCCACCAAAAGAGACATGCCAGCCAGGTCCCACCTTCCCAGCACAGATTCCCCCACCCCACAGGAGAGAACAGACACCAGCCAGGGCCCGAAGGGATCACTCCTCTTACAGTGAGCAGGAGCCCCCTGGCTGACATATTGGAAAATGGGAGCTTCACCTCTTGGTCAGTCCAAATGCCTGCCTGGGGCAGGGCGTTTCAAGGCACAGCCACCCTCTGCTAGTCTGACTCTTGCATTGTCTTGCCACCTGCTTCTGGTGACATAGGCAAAGAGCAGAGCGTGAGTTCGGGGGAGCAGCTTGGACCCATCATAGTCCCTTATGTTTATGAAGATCCTGGGCTTCCATCATTATTGCCATTTCAGCAGAACGAGACAGTGGACTCAGCTCCTGGCCCCCCAGGAACGGGCCCAGAGGAATACCATACCATCTCAGCAGCTGCCCTTCAGTGGGGTGTCCCTTCTCAGACACGTGTGGCACCTCTAGGAGTCTATCTACTGTACAGTATGCAATGTACCGGGTGTCAGACCAAGAGGGAAACTGAGGCCCAGACAGGCTAGTCAACTTGCTTAAGGTCACACAGGAAGTGTCTGAGCCGGGATGGGAGCGCTGGTCTGCCACCTCCAGAGCCTACATTCTTGCCTCTGTGTGGCTCCATAAATGCTACTTGTCCCCCTCGGTCCCCGGGGGAGGACTCTCCCATTCAGAAGGGTGTGTGGGTTGGCAGTCTCCCTAAGTAGAGGGATCCCCATTGGGTCAGAATCATAAATAATCCTGCCACTGTGATGTGCTGGGAAAGGGGCCAGGGTGGTTTCTCTCCTCTGCCTTTTCTAGCAACTTCCCTCCACACTGCACTCTCTGCCTGGGCAACACCAAGAGCGCTTATGTTCCTGTCCAGGCGGAGTGCCCGCTCAGGCAGCTGCCCTCCCAGCAAGCTTCAGGGGCATCTTAACTCCTTCCCAGCCTTGGACAACCAGTCAGTCTGCAACCAACATGGAAAGAATTGTCCCCCGGGCTCCTGAGAACCTTCTAAGTTCGACCTAGGGCAATGCTGCTCTCAACTGGAGCAGCTGAGGCCTTGCGTCAGCACAACCAACCAGCAGAAGAAACCAGCTGCAACATGGCGGCAGGTGGCCTCACTTCACTTGAGTTCGAGACTGGACAGCGGCAACTGCAAACTGCCCCGCCCCCCCAGCCACCACCTCTTGGGGTGCCAGCTTTTTTTTGCATGGCGCTTGCTTGCTACCACTTTGTAAGGTTTATAATCCTATCCCGTTTACACAGATTAGAAACCAAGTCCCAGAGGAGCCAAGCCCCTGCCCACGACCAACTAACGGCAAAGAGAGCCACCGCAGGAACTAGGTCTCTGCACCTCTGAATGTGCCTTTCACCATGACCCCACTTCACTTACTAGCCAGGTGGCCTGGAGCCCAGTAGTTCCTCTCTGTCCTTCACTTCCTCCCCTAAAATGCAAAAGTTGAACTCCATCGTCTCTGAAGCCTGCTTCAGCTCTGATTTCCCGGGCAAGATCTAAATAAGTAGGCTCTGGCCAGGTCAAACCCTTGCCAACGAGTCCAGCAGAGCTAGCTGTGCCCTGTAAGTGACAGAGGCTGGTGTCTGGCCAGGTATGGGCTGTAAAGGGACAGGAGACTTTCCCACAATACTGCTCATGCCCCTCTCCCTCCTGGCCTCTCACCCTAGAGGAAGGCCTTTCATTCGCTTGCAGCCCCCCAGGCCTCCAGGCTCTTTCCTCTGTAACCCCAGCTGAAATATTTCTCCAGCTGTTTCCTCTGTATACAGCGTTGGCCTGTACACATCCCACCTTTCCCACTAGCCATGGAGACCCAAGAGGGCAAGGAGGAGACCAGTGTTAGTCTTGGCCTCTTTCTCCTCAGCTGAAGGAGTTCCACCAGCCACCAAGGGTTATTTGCATTTAAATTGATTAAAATGACTTCCAGCCCGCCGTGGATGAACCACATTCCCATTGCTCACTAGCACACATAGCTAAGGACAGCTGTATTAAGTAGCACAGATGGAAATCAGTCCAACTTAGCATGTAGCACGGTGGCTGGGGTCTGCCCAGTCCAGGAGCCTCGGGAGAGCAGCAACCTTCAGGTCACTCTGTCCTCTAAGACCTGTGGAAATGTACCCCTTACAGGTGTCCTGTTCTACTCCCCAGGGGCCGTCCAGAGCCTAGGATGAGTATACCCATGGCAAAGAAGTTAAAGCCGGTCTGGGGCCAAGAGCTCCTGTGACCACCTCAAGCTGTTGTCTCCACATTAACTGCAAAGGGTACAGCTTCAGGTGACTTCTTACCTGGGCTGGAAGAGTATCCACTCTGGATGGGTGAGTCCGTACCAGGGTGCACCCAGCTGGTTGACTTCTCCTCATCACTATGGAAGAACCAATAAGGAAGGGTCAGGTTCACAAAAGGCTTCCTGGAGCAGCGCTCTCCCCTCCTGAGATGGCCACACCCACCCTGCCACGCATTTGTTTGTATTCATATCTGCGGAGCCAACCCTGAAGATTCAGAGGTGAGCAGCATCTCATCGTGGCTTCGAAGAGTCCAGCGGGAACACAGACACACGTAGACACACTGGCATGCAGCAGAAACACAGACCAGACCCCGTAGGCTGCAGGTGCAGCACTACTACAATGGATGGAATGTCCCTGCCCTTGCCCAACTCACTGACGAGGCCACCTGAGAGTGACCGCGGGGCCCTCTAACCAGCAATTCCTCAGGTGGCTGAGAGGTGGTCACTGTGAAGAGTCTCTGCAGGGGACATTTTTAGTCACAGCATTTCCTCCATGTAGAAATCTGACAGAAAGTTGGGTGTGGCGGCGCATGCCTTTAACCCCAACACTTGGAAGGCAGACGCAGATAATCTCTGGGAGTTGGGGGCCAGCCAGAGCCACACAGCATTTTGAAATGCTATCTCAAAAAAATAAAAAAGGGCCGGGTGGTGGTGGCACATGCCTTCAATCCCAGCACTTGGGAGGCAGAGTCAGGCAGATCTCTGGGAGTTTGAGACCAGCCTGGTCTACAGAGCGAGATCCAGGACAGGCACCAAAACGACACAGGGAAATTTTGTCTCGAAAAAATCAAAAATTTAAAATAAATGAATAAGGATTGAGGACAGAGCTATTGTAGAGAGCTTGCCTTGCATGCACAAGGCCCTGGGTTCTACCCCCGGTACCAAAAAGGGGGGGAAATGGACAGATTTTGAATCTGGGGTTCAGATAAGTTATGTAACTTGCCTGGGTCACACTAGAAAGTGATGAAGCCAGAATTCAGACCTGCCCACTGCCCACTTTGTTTCCAGTATCTTAACACCCAGTGAGGGGGCTCCCCAACACTGTCGATCTGAGGGCAAAGGAACTCATAGATTTTCTTCAACCCCACTACCCGAGGAACACTAATTCTTCCAGATGTGTCCCAACATGAAGCTCCTGCCTACCAGTCATGGCCATTTCAGGATGGACAAGGTGCAGGGGGGTGGGGTGGAGATACTGACATGCATAAGATCCACAAAGAGTCTACTCAACTTTTACTGTAGTAAGACTGACAAGAAACTGCGTGCGTGTATAAATTAGTGTTCTGATAAATGTGAAGAACACCTTGAAAACTGCCACTAAATCAAGATAATGAAACACCCCCACCCCCACCCCCACCCCCACCCCCACCCCCCCCCCGCTCCATGTGCCCTCCTTGTTCGTCCTGTCTCCCACCCTCCCAGCCCTGTCTACCCTCCTGGGTCTTCCTATCTCCCCCCTCCCCAGCCACACCCATCTGCTTTGGACATACACAGAAGGAATCACACAAGCCAGACTTCTCTCTCTTAACTTCCTTCCCTTTTTCTTTCTTCCACCCTGTAGTTAGTATCAGTGATTCACGAATGGCCCTTTACCATTTCATGAAAAGTGCGCCAGTGTGCCCATCCACTCCCGTGCGACGGACATACAAGCTGTTCTCAGCTTGGGCGCCAATACACGCAAAGCTGCTATGAACACCTGGGGGCTGTGAGGGGACATGTGCCCTTTTACTTTTTCTTTTGACTTCATTAATTGGTTGTTTGGTTGTTTGTTTGGTTGTTTGTTTGTTTGGTTGGTTGTTTGGTTGGTTGGTTGGTTTTTCCAAGACAGGGTTTCTCTGTGTAACAGCCCTAGCTGTCCTGGAACTCACTCTATAAACCAGGCTGGCCTTGAACTCACAGAGATCCGCCTGCCTCTGCTTCCCGAGTGCTGGGATTATAGACATGTGCCACCACGTCCAGCGACTTCATTAATTTTTCTCTGAAGCTGGACACCTGCTGTACAGAGAGACTCTCCAACTAACCCACCCCTCTATCAAGCAGAGAAGAAACTAAGTCACAATTCTAGTGAGCTCTTGTACTTGGAGTCACTGGGAGCTATAGGAGCTGGCCTCTAACAGTGGGACCTTGGGTCTGGGTTTGTGCTGGCTAGAAGCCAGAGAAGGCCAGGAATGCAAAAGGCGTGAGGGAGCCAGTGTCCTCAGCCTTTTATGCTGCCGGGATGTTCCTCTCCTCTCACACAGTTGCTCTCCCCAGAGTTCCCCTCCATCTCCACATCACCCAGATGCTGTGGATCGCCCCATCACAGGATGGCTTTTCCACCACAGTCTTCAGCTCCCTCTGTTACCTCCCCTTGTCAGCCTGGCCCAAAACCTAGCCTGGCTGGGTTTGCCTGGCCTTAGCACTGATGGAGAAGCTGGACCTGGGAGGGCTGGCGTCACTACAAAGCCAATCTCCAGGTAGAACTATGTCCTACCTCAGGTTCTATCAGTGGGTAGCCACTCTAGTTCTAGCCCCCCCCAACCAGCCTTGAGTCCCAGCTTGCCTCTCCTACACACCCTACCACACTGCACTCTCTACAGCCCGTAACTGAAGAACAAGTCAAAACCATCAGGTTCCCCGAATATCTACCCTACCTGCAAACATGCTCAGTTCCTCGCCTATCCATTCATTCTTGTTTTTACACTGGAGAAGTGAGTCTTCTCTCCTCTGAGGCTAATACTCTCCTCGGGCTATCTCCCTGCTCTTGCCCATCTTTTATAGCTCCTCATTTATTGAGAACCCCAGCCTGAATCATGAACTGCATCTCCCTGTGGCATGAAGCCCCCTTCCCTCCACTACTGTCTGGGTCTCACGTGGGCACAGTTCCCCATCTCCCTCTCCCTGACACCTTCCTCCCCTCCAACTTCCTCTCTGCACCCTCCTCAATCCAGCATCCTCCCTGGGAGCAAGTCTCTCAAGCTCTCCCTGTTGGCTGGCATCCTGCTCACCAATCTCCATTATTCTGCTCTCTGTTCCCAGCCTCCCTGACACCACTCCCCACTAAGGAGAGCCCTCCCACACATCAGCCACTTCCTAACCTCTGGCTCTTGGCTTTTCTGCCGTATTGATCACTATTGATCATTGCTTCCCAATTCCTTCTCAAGCTCCATGTCTTCTCTCTTCTCCAATCCCGGCGCTGCTCACCTTTGAACCCCTTGGTTCCTAACTCCTTCCCAAGCTGGCCTGTCTTTCCCTCTTCTCTCCTTAAAGACTGATGCTGCCTGGCTATCTTTCTGTCCCCTTGCTCACACTCTGGGCGGTCCCACCTCTGCAGGACAGCTCCTAGAAGACCCTCTTTAGCTCAGGCTTCTCTCAAATGCCAGATAATGCAGAGAGCTGCTACACAACCCTATGGATGACACACAGGGACCTCAAGTTCAACATTTCACCATTGAACTTATACCCCACCACCAAACCACCCTACATACACACAAGCTAGGTTCCTGTCTTCTAGTGTTAATCTCCACCAATCGAGGGAGACATTATGAGGTACCTCTTCCCTTCCCTACATTCAGCCATAGGGACATTCTTTTTTTTGCGGGGGGTGGTTTTGGTTTTTTTTTTTTTGTTTTTTCGAGACAGGGTTTCTTTGTGTAGCTTTGCGCCTTTCACCTCGAACTCACAAAGATCCACCTGGCTCTGCCTCCCAAGCGCTGGGATTAAAGGCATGTGCCACCACCACCCAGCTTTATTATTTTTAATAATTTATTTGTTTTTATTTTAGGGATATTGGTGTTTGCCTGCATGCATGTCTGTGTGAGGGTGTCAGACAGGTGTGAACTGCCATGTGGGTGCTGGGAATCAAACCCAGGTCCTCTGGAAGAACAGTCAGTGCTCTTAACTGCTGAGCCATCTCTCCAGCCCCCCACAGGGACACTCTTAATCCTCTCCCCAGAGATGCTCCTCTGCTCTCTCAGCTTTTCAGCTCCATTCCCGCCGCTGCCTCCCCCCCCCCGCCCCCCGCTTCCGCTCAGGCCCCAGCAGCTGTCTCAGACTTCCAGCTTGCACAGCACCCCCACAGTACATCTCCCATCCCTCACAGCTGCCCGAGGGACCCTCCTGGCTGCAGATCCTGCAGTATCCAGCCCTGGGGTAAAGTCGCCTGCAGCTTTCTGTCTCTTGCAGGGTAGAGTGACAGCCCCTTGTCTAACATAGCTCATGCATTCCTGCTTTTCTGTCCTGTTTTCTCTACAGCTCCCGAAGCTGCCACTCCATCTCCACTGTAGCTCAAGAGGGTTCCGGGTACCTTTGCCTCAAGCCTGCCCTGCCTTTCTTTTTTCTTTCTTTCTTTTTTTTTTTTTTTTAAAGATTTATTTATTTATTATGTATAGTGTTCTGTTTGCACATATCCCCGCAGGCCAGAAGAGGGCACCAGATCTCATTACAGATGGTTGTGAGCCACCATGTGGGTGCTGGGAATTGAACTCAGGAACTTTGGAAGAGCAAGCAGTGCTCTTAACCTCTGAGCCATCTCTGCAGCCCCACCCTTGCCTTTCTTACGAGACCTCCCACTGCCCAAGGCCACTATACTCTTCCCTTCCTGTTTAGCTTCAGTCCGGCACTCATTCCGCGGACAGCCTCCTCAGTCTCCATCTTAGTTCCCTCCTGGGTCCCATAGGCAGCATCACACAAGAAAATGCCTCCCAGGGTATACCATGTTATTCCGAGATCTCTCCCACCACCTCAGAGGCAAAGCATGTAGCTTATTGTTTTTATTTTTGTATTGCTGGAAAGAGTAAATGTTCCATGTGAGACTGTGGAATTACAGGGAAGGTTAGGAGGAAATTGGGAGGCAAACTCGGGGTCACCACATCAGGAGCTCTTAAGGATTCAGCCCATTGGGCTGTCTCTGCTCAGAATAGGAAGAGGGGTGGGGTGGGAAATGGACGACTCAGGGCTCAGTCCTTTTTGTTTGTTGTTTTTGGTTTTGGGTTTTGTTGTTGTTGTTGTTGTTGTTGTTGTTTGTTTTTTGAGACAGTCTTACTTTGTAACCTTGGCTGGCTGGGAACTCAGAGATCCCCTTGCCTCTGCCACCAGAGTGCTGGGATCCAAGGTGTGCGCCACCATGCCCAGCCCTGAATGAGTCTTTTCAGTAAGCTCATTGGATGATTTCTTATTTTAGTTTATTTGTTTGTTTTGAGGTAGAGGCCCAGCTTGTTCTCAAACTCTTAGGTCAAGTGATCCCCCTGCCTCAGCCTCCTTAGTAGCTGGGACCACAGGCACACTCTACCACACTGAACCTAGACAATTCTTATAGGTTTTGCAGGTTCAAGCCACTGAGGAAAGCGATTCTTTAATCCTGGAGTTCTGTTATTGAGGATCTTAACCCAGGGCTAAGAACTTTCGTGAAATTACTGCTAAGATAATATAATTCAGCATCAATTATGATAAGCAGTGGTGATAATAACAAAAGAAAGTGCTAAGCTAGTGTGGAAACGGAAACCCCAACAACCATGGATGCGGCAGCCGAGGCTCGGGCTGTCACTGTGCCATGTCTGACAAGTGGTCCCATCGGTCCTACCTCAGACCGATACTGTGCATCTCTCCATACCTTAGGTCCTGTGCTAACAATGCAAGGGCTGCCCCTGTGTTCTCTTCAGCCTAATGTTCTCTGACTGGCTATTTTGAGGAAGCGGAAGCTTGTCAAGTGTGGGAACAGTCCAAACTGCTGTGCTATCCACACTTGCTATATATCATGGGGAGATTTCTTGCCTGGCAAAGGATGACTGTTAGAGAAGCCAGCCAAAAAGGGGCCAAACAGGGCCACTTTGCTATAATGAGATTATGCCACAGCCATTTGGTTTATGAAATTAATAGAACGGTGCTAATTTATCACTGAGAGCAGCAAAGAAGGCTCCAAGCATCGGGCTCCAGCCTCCTGACCACAGACCCAGGGAAGCAGCAGGCAGGGGGAGGAGCTGCCGAGCTGAGGGCTGGAGTCTTGCAGTGAGCAGGTGGCAGAGGCAGGGGCTCCTAATACGTTGTCATTTTGCCCAAGTCTGGAGGAAAGAAGTCGCCTGGCTTCCTTTTAGTGTAGGGGCTGAAAGAACGCCTGCTGCGGGGTGCGGCCGTCGGTCGGGGAAGAGCCCCAAGGCCGCCTCGCCTGCCCTGCCTCTCTCCGGCTCAGGGAAGGAAGCCGGTGAGCCTTAGCTGGACTTTGACCCATTGAGGAAAAGGCGGGAGTCACATTCAAACAGGTATCTTGATAAACTTATTAGTCACCCCGACTCCCTCCACCACCACCACCACCACCCCAGCCTGACCCCCCAGCCCTGCCACCGTTCAAGTCCCACAACTTTAAAGAAAAAGTGGAAAAGGGGGTGGAGAGGGGGGGAAGCGAGAAAGAGCACACTACATACTTGATGAAGAAGATTCTCCCGCCGCGGTCCACTCCGTAGGTCCATCGGCCTGGCAGGTCCAGCCAGTCGATCTCATCGGCCATCTCGCTGTCCCCGCAGCCCCTCTGGCTCTCCGCGCCCGCCCCCCGCGCCAGGCCGGCGCCCCCACTTTCTGCGCCTCCTAGAGGCGGCGATGGGGGAGGGGGCCCGGTGTGGTCCGGGCGCACCTCCCGGTCCCCGGGCGAGGACTCCGGCCTCCCGCGGAAGGCGAGCTGGCCGCCAGCCGGGGACGGGCGGGCACTTAACCCTGGCGGGGCCCGGCCCCAGACACCTCCAGCCTCCTCTTGCGCCCCGGAGCTCCGCTTCAGACCGGCTCCTGAAGTTCAGTGCTGGGCAATTAGCGTGGTGAGTAATTAGGAGGCTCCTGCTGCCGCGGCTGCTAACGGGCAGCGCCGGCCTCCGTCCGCTCCCGCCAGCCGGCGCGCCGGGGAGAGGCTCCCCCGGAGCCCGCAGGTTTGCGCCGAGGTGCGCCCCGGCTCGCCGCTCCGAGCCTGCACTTGAACTGCGGGGCCGGAGGCGGGGCCTGGCTGCGCCGCCGAGGACACTTCACAGCCCCGGGATGCGCCCGCAGCCCCGCGCGGCCAGGGAAGCAGGCGCCGAGGGCGAACCTCGAGTCACGCACCGCGCAGAAAGGGGGAAGTGATAACAACACCACTCCGGTGGGTGGGAGGTTAGTGCAGGAACAAAGGTCGAACGCGGGAAGGGTGGTGCGGCCGAGTGCAGCCCGGCATCTAGGAGGCCCTTCCAGCTAAGGTGCCTAACCTAACTAGTCCAGCTAGTCCTCACCTTTCCTGCCTGACACCTCCAAGAAGCCTGCCGAGACTGCAGAGGTTTCTCAGACTCCGACCGCCCTGAGGTCCCTCCAATTCATTTTTCCCACCATGCACCAGAAAGAAAAAGAAAAAGGAGGCAATGCTAGTACAGGGATATGCATGTGTGAACTGAATGCGGGTTTCCAACATTCCAAACTGACGAATAAAATATAATGTTGTGGGGCTGGAGAGATGTCTCAGTGGTTAAGGGCACTGGCTGCTTTCCAGAGGACCTGAGTTCAATTCCCAGCACACACACACACACACACACACACACACACACACACACACACGACAGCTCTCAACTGTCTGAAACCTCAGTTCCAGGGGATCTAACACCTTCATACCAATGCACATAAAATAAAGTTAAATAATTATTCATATATATGTAATGTTCTGGAAGCCCATGGTTCTTCTGCCTCCAGGGACAATACCACAGACCATCCAGCTTTCCAACCTACTCAAAACCTGCTCCAGAGACTCCAATTTAGTGCTCACATGACAGACCCAAGCAATTACTAGGTAGGCACTAGGAGAAATGTTTGTCTTTAAGGGAGAAGATGTGTGGAATGATAGGTGGCAGGTATCTGTTGAGCAGACACTGTGATCAAAAAGATTTGTCCCCATTCCATTCAGGTAAGTGATTCATGCATCCCTTCAGCGACACTTCCTCCTGGAGACCACAGACGGCTCCACCCCAGGTTTATACGGCCGTTCTCTGCATGTACCTTATAAACAGGCTATAGTGGTATTCATCACAGTGCAATGAAATGACTGATTTACTCATCCGTCTCCTTGACTGAGCCATGCACAGCCCAGGGGAGGCCTCCATCTTACTTAACTTGGAAGCCACAGCACTTGGCTGGGGCTAGCAGCTGGCTAGTGCTTGAACACTGCCTGGGACAGTCGTGGTTAGTTAGGGACAGCTCTTAATTCCAATCATAATCCTGTACTTTTGAGTGGAATTTGCACAGTAAATAAAACACTAAGCAACAGTAAGTCATATCAAGTGGAGATCTTTTTGGAAAACAAACCAGGCAGGGACCCTTCCTAACCCGGAAGAACCAGCTAATAGATGATGGGCTTCAAAAATGCCTCTGGGGCCATCTGGGCCAATCCTCCTGTCTTAAATTTAGGAAACTGAGGCAGAGAGAGGGAAAGGGCTGGTCACGAGGTGGTGGCTAAGAAGGGCCTGCCCATTAGTGTCCCAGCCCCGAGCTCTTTACCTCATTCTTCCTGGAAGGGAACTCTGCCAGTGTTGAGAGGCTGGCTCTAACTGCCAGATCTATGCAAGTCCATTTTCCAGGTAAAAAAAGAAGCAGAAACCAGCAATATACCAGCCTGTATACATCTGGCAGGAAAAGCTACATTTGGTGGTAAATTGGCCCATGTCTAATAAGCAAAAAGAATGAGTCCCTTAGTCCCTGAATTGGGGAAGGCAGGGGTCAGAGAACAAACTTCTTCCTGGGCCTTGTGAAACACCTGTAAGACTCATCCTGTTGATAAAGCACAGCCACCTGCCCAGCCAGTGATATCCAAGGATCTAAACTACCAGGAATCCTGCCAAGATGCTTTAAGGGAAAATACCAGCAACCAGCACACTCCCTGTCCAACCTGAGCAACCAGTAAGGGCGGCTGCCTGGGCCGCATGTGGGTGGAAATGGAAATGGGGACAAAATGGGAACAAAATGAGACCTATTTGAAACACGTGGAGCCCCACTGTCTTCTCTGAGGAGAGGGCCTTCAAGCTGGCCTCCTCATAAGATTGTTTCCCGTGTGTGTGTGTGTGTGTGTGTGTGTGTGTGTGTGTGTGTGTGTACGAGCAAGGTGAGCCTGTGCAGCAGAGGCCAGAAGAGGAAGTTAGGTGTTCTGTTCTATCATCACTTTTGCCTTATTCCCTTGGGACAGGATCTTTCACTGAACAGGTTCTCATTGAACCTGGGGGCCGGGCTGATGGCCCAGTAATCCTCTCTCCACCTCCTATCACAGTGCTGGGGTACAGGTGTGTGCCCAGCCACACCAGGCTTTTATGTGGGTGCTGGGAGTCTGGGCTCAGGTCCTTACATTTGCACAGCATAGGTGCCCGCTCGCCTGCTGAACCATTTCCCTGTCCCCAGGTAGTGTCTTGCTAAGTCTCTAATCTAGCCTGCAGTTCCGAGGACACTCAGTGAGATAAGAAAAAGCCAGTGGTTGCTATTTCAGTTTTTTTTTACTTGTCTGAAATGAAGATTGGGTCTGAAAGTCTTTCTCTAACTGTAGTGTACTATCTGTGACGTTATTTATTTTGTAGTGCTGGGGAAGGGAACCTGGGTCCTTGAACATTCTGTAAGTGTTCTGTCTCTGCACCACACCCCAGCCTACATTCTAGTTATTTATCAATTATGGTTAATATCAAAATATCAGGAAAAGAATAGAAAGCACAACCAAAGTACCTCTTGGTTCAACGATTACCTGGAAGAGAGAGGGAAAGTTGATATGTTAAGAAGAAAACCTTAGATGCTTTGTTAATGGAGTCAGAGATTTAACTGTATGTTTCCCCAGCACATTTTATCTCCCTAAAAGGTAATAAACCCTGTCTCAAAAAACTAAATAAATAAATAAACTTCTAAAGGTAATAAAATGACTAAACCAAGCAGTGGTATTGAATATCTTTAATCCCAGCACTCGGGAGGCAGAGGTAGTTGGGTCTCTGAATTCAAGGTCAGCCTGGTTTATGGAGTGAGTTCCAGGACAGCCAGGGCTACACAGAGAAATCCTGTCTCAAAAAACCAATAATTAGGGGTTGGGGATTTATCTCAGTGGTAGAGCGCTTGCCTAGCAAGTGCAAGGCCCTGGGTTCGGTCCTCAGCTCTGGGGAAAAAAAAAAAGGAAGGAAGGAAGAAAGAAAGAAAGAAAGAAAGAAAGAAAGAAAGAAAGACCAATAAATAAATAAACAAAATAAAAGGTAATAAAGTAGATGGGCATGGCACTACACACCTTTAAGCCCTGCATTTAGGGGGCAGAGATAGATAGATCTGTGAGTTTGAGGCCAGCCAGGGTTACATAGTGAGACCTTGCCTCAAAACAAGGCTCAGGAGTAAAGACACTTGCTGCTAAGCATGGCAACCTGAGACCAGTCTCCAGGATCCATACGGCAGAAGAAAAAGACCACCTCTAAGCTGGCCTCTGGCCTCTGGGTGCTGTGGAAGACACACATTGATACACACACACACACTCTTAAAGTGAAGCACTCTCCGAGTTTCCCGGTGACCCCTGCCCCTCTGCCATGCTCATTACTGCCTGTTGGTCAGGCTGTCCACCCACCTCCCCTGCGGAGGGAAGGGCTGTGCCCAGACCTGGCCGATCAGCTCCCCCCACCCCTTCTCCAGCATAAAAACTAGCGCAGGAAAGGATGTGTGAGTCATACCAGAGCAATGAGACGCTGTATGTAAGGATCCCAGAATCTCCAGGAAGAAGCTGGCAGGGGCCCTCTTGGTGCTTCTGGGACAGTCAAGGGACAGCCAGCCAGAAAGTGAACTGACACAGGAGAAACAGGGCTGTAGGTGAAGGAAGCTGGGCTTCCTGGTCCCCATTCCCAGATCCCAAATGACCAGAAGACACTTAACCATGGAATTTCCAGAGGGCTGCCTTTCCCCACGCTCTCTTGTTTCAGCTGGTTTTAGTTGAGTTTTTTGTCCCTAACAACTGAAAAATTCACAGACAGTACAAAGGTTAAAAAAAAAAATCTGTTTCTTCTGTATACTGACAAAGCATGTTTTCCGTGTCTTGTGGATAGATCCTTTCAAGAAAGCTACAATGTTAGCTCAGAGTCTGAGTGAACCAGGTGGTGGTGGCGGCGGCGCACGCCTTTAATCCCAGCATTTGGGAGGCAGAGGCAGGTGGATCTCTGTGAGTTCAAAGCCAGCCTGGGCTACCAAGTGAGTTCCAGGAAAGGCACAAAGCTACACAGAGAAACCCTGTCTCGAAAAACAAAAAACAAAAAACAAAAAAAAGATAATAAAGATAATAATAATAAACAAACAAAAAAGAATCTGACTGATCATCCTGTCTAAAGTCCATGTTGTCCCCATGGAGGACACTGGGGAACCCAGGGGAAGCACCCCAGAGCTGTGACAGTTGGAACCGCAGTTCTACCATGTAATCATGTGTGGCCAGACTCACCTAGTTACAGGAAGAGCATTGCCCAACTCTATATAAAAGAATGGCCACCTCAGTGGCTTTTACTGAGTGCTGGTGTTTATAAGTCATGGTCACCTCAGGCAAGGTGGCCTGCTCCTAGTCTTACAGGAAGTAGGAAGCCAAAAAAAGGAAAGTTTACTTCTGCTGGCGGGAGAGGCAGTTGCATAAATATGCAGAGCCCCCAGGCAGACCAGTTGCTTAAATAAAGTTGTGCTCCCTTAAGAGCTTGAAAGAGAGTTTGTGGGGCTGACATAGTTAAGAGTGCTTGCTGCTCAATCATGAGGACCAAAGTTCAGATCTCAGGACTCCTGTAATAGCATTTATGCACATTTGTGTTATATATATATATATATATATATATATATATATATATATATATATATATATATATATATATATATATATATATATATATATCTCCCCATCACATCCAGAAGGTGTTGAAGTTTCTCCACAGCTTGATTTGTTTCACAGATCCCTACTGAGTCTTTCTGCAGGTCTGTTCTCCATCAGGAGACTCGGTAATAACATGGATGTTTCTGCTCTCATCAAGCTCCCATTCGGTGAGGATTTGGTCCCAGAGGATGACGAGCCTACGGAGAAAAGAGGGAACACGGACAGCAGAAGAGCGGCCACTGTGGCTGTCTCCATCATCGTCTGTGTTTTATCTAGGCTTCTCAGGGAAGGGCGCACCAAGAATGACCCTGGAGAAAGGCTGGGAGTGGGGAGGGCAGGCCCCCGGGAAGCAGTCTCTAGGCAGAGGAGACAGTAAGCACTAAGAGCATCCTGGCCATGGCTGATGAGCAGCAGGCGGCCAGTGTGGCTGGCGGAAGGTAAGTGAGGGGAAAGGTAGGAGATAAGGAAGAACAGAGGGGCACTAGGAGACCTGCCCAGGCCACTGTTCTGCACTTTGCTTTCACACCGAATCGAAGCCTGTGTGGCCAGGCACAGGAGTAGTGACAGTCTTCTTAAGGCTCCTTCGAGCGGCTGTTTGGAATAGGCTAGACGCCGATTCCCGAGAGGCAGCTACTGCAGTGGCACGGGCATTGTATGAGGACGGCTTGGTTCAGGTGGCAGGGGTACAGGTGGGAAGACATGGTCAGATCTTTTGAAGGTAGACATGACAGGATTCACTGATAGGCCATAATTAGGTGTGAGCAAGAGACAGCTTCGAGGTTCTCAGCCTGAGTCACTAGGAGGAGTTACCACCGACTGAGAGGGAGGTGGGTTGCAAGGACAGTAGGTATGTCTGGGAGAAGAAGAAGAGAACCTCAAAATTGAGCACGTACAGTGATGGCTTCAAGGTATCCAAGGAGAGCGGCAGTGGATACGGGAGATTCTGGGGAACAGAGATGCACCCTGGACTTGCCGTGATTTGGAAGGCTTGGCAGCCACAAGGCTGTCTGCAATCACAAAGGGGATGACGTGATACAGAGAAGGTAGAAAGCCAGGGCTGAACCAGAAGGAACCCATGGGAGCCCGAGTACCAGTCAGTGAAGTAGGGCAGGAAATCTGCACACAGCGGGTATGCCTTTTAATATTCACATCACTCAGGAGCAACAGAGAGGCAGGCAGACATAGGCAGAGAGACAGGAAGGAAAAAAATCACTCGTGTATAAATCTGGGTCTGGTGATGCATGTAATGCTAGCACTGGGGAGGCTGAGACAGGGGGATTACTGAGAGTTGAAGGCTAGCCTGGCATACATAGGGAGACCCACATCTCCAAAAAAAAAAAAAAAAAAAAAAAAAAGGTGGAGTATGGCAGCACATGCCTTTAATCTAAGCACTCGGAGGCAGAGGCAGGCGGATCTCTCTGTGAGTGTGAGTGCTAACCTGGCCTGTATAGCAAGTTCCAGGACTACAGAGAGCTCTTGTCTTAAATAATATATATATATATAAAAGAGTCGGGGGAAGAAGGGCAAACAAAATGTCTCGGCAGGGAAATGCACGCGCAGCTGAGCCTGACCGAGTCTGGTCCCTAAGACCCACAGAGTGGAAGGAAAGAACTGACTTCCATCAGTTGCTCTCTGGTCTCCACACCCACGCATGCCTCGTAGCAAGCAAGTAAACGCATTTCATGCACACGCAATACATAGGTAAAGAAGTAAATGAGCAGGGTGTGGGTTTTACTTTTTTAAGTCGTGTGCATGACACCTACATTCTACAAGGACGGAGGTGAGGGTGGGTTCTGCCTGAGCAGGAAGCAACTTGCTCCGCTGTGCTGGGGAGAAGGTGGAGAGGCCGCTCAGGTTGTTGTTAAGTGGGTCTGAGAATGAGCCTGGGAAGATGATGGTTTTGGCTAATGATCCCTTGCTCACCGGAGAGTAGCGAGCCCAGAATGCTTCCTTCAGCTCCCTTTCTGAAGCCTCAGCGCCGGCTCCTCCTGGGAATGATGCCAGCCCAAGAGACATGGCTGATTTTCCTGCCAGCACACTGTCCTGAGGCAGAAAGCTGTCACCAACGGCTCCAGAAGAGAAGGCAAGGGCTGATGTGGTGGGAGACAAGAGAGGAAAGCTGGGTGGTACTCCACAGGCCCACAGTCACCTTGCTGGTCCTCCGGGTCTCCCCTTGACTCTTGGCTTTCCGTTCTTTCCCAGCCACTTTCAATGTCTGTCCTGGATTTTATTTATTTATTTTTTTCTTGAAAATAGCAGCTGATGTTGATCGTGGCATTTTCCTTGAACTAACACAGCACTGTGGTTCAGTTTTGTTTAGTTCAATCAGCTTAGAAGGCACCTGGCTATGTGAAAAAAAGGTTTCTGCTTTTAGCCGGCCACCTTCTTCCCCTCACTGCCTCTGTCCCTACCGCCCCTAGGTTACTTCATGGAAATTAGCCAGCCAGGCCTTGGCTCAGCTCCTTCCTCTCCTCCCTCCCGTCAGCGATTTCAGAACCAATCTGAAGACATTCTCCACCACTCAACTCATCTCCACCCTTTGACACACATCTCCTGCACCGAAGGCCTAGTACCTGGGACTTTCTTGCCCCTCAGCTCCCTGGACTTCCTCTTTCTGGTCCTGGTGTGGCCCCACCCTCACGCACTCTTTTCCTGCGTCTTGTCTTCCTATGGAGCCTTTCGTCTCTTGAATTTGCTCCTAATCTGTCAACCAAAGCCTGTTTTAGGTCCTGTATCATTCCGTACCATTGCCCAGCTGGTCACTGCGCCGCCTCCAAGACCAATATCCATGTCCTCAGCTGTATCCACTCTTCAGAGCTCTCCTCCAGCTTAATCTGCCTACTTTTCTGCTCCTGGGCCCAGAAAAACATCAGGCCAAGCCACTGTCGGAGTTAAACAAATTGATGCTCATATAAATTTGCACTGGAGTCTTCCACATGTGCCCTGCTGTGTCTCCAGTCACTCTCAGCAGCTGGCCAAATTTTTCCCGGGGGGGGGGGGGGGGGGGGGGTGGGGCAATCAGGAAGGAGTCCAGCCAGCACTGCCTAGCCCCCCCCCCACCCCACCCCTGAGTCAGTCTGACCTCGCTCTGCCCACCTGTCTCGTCCCTCTCAACCACAACTAAATGTTGTATGTGTTCCCATCTGACAAGAGTCGCTCTCTGGTCAGCTCCTCGGAAGGAAATCCTACTCCATCATTAACTTCCACTCCTCCTTATCCATCCTCCCTCCTCCACTTCACATACTTCCTTTCTTCAAGCCTGTAACTAAACTCGAGATTTCTGCCATTCAAACAAGCAATACAGCAGCTCCTAAGCCCACCCCACCTACAGCTGCCATTTCATTAGCCTTTGTCTGTTTGCTTCCCTCCTCTTCGAGAAGTGATGTGGGCTCTTGGGGCGTCTTGCTCTTTGTCCCCCATATACTCATAATCTCGGTTGCTCTCCTGTTCTCATCTGAGGGGACATCTCTGATGGAGGCGATTATCTCTGCTCTCTGGCCTCCAACACCAGCACGCCATGCCTCCATTTCCGCCCCAGCCATCCTGCCACCTGCTTAACCTGGACTGCCTGTGTGAAGTGGCTTCCAACGCCTGGAGAGGCCACCTCCATTTATCTCCCATCGCTTAGTCTCCTTCCAAATGTACCCAGGAGGGCGGCCTCTCTGCCGGCCTGCCATCCTTCTGTTTGTCGTTGCTACAGCCTGAGTAACTGCCTGCCTGTCTTCACTATCCTGAACTGAACTCCTTAGGAGTTCCCCAAGGTGGCTGGCTGCAAACTCAGGATCCTCCTGCCTCAGCCGCCAAAGTTCTGGGATTACAGGCGTGTGCTGCCATGCCCAGATCAACTATTCCTTTTTAATCCTTTGGGTCGCTGATTCTGCTTAATGTCCATCTCAGGGCATCCATCTCAGGCCCTTCTCTGTGCCCTACTGGTATGGTCTTCCTAGACATGTATGGTTGTAAATTCCATAAAGACTTTCGGCCTCACATTTCTATCTGATCCAATCTCTCCTTTGGGCTTTGCACACACATAATCCATCTCCATGGGACACTAGATAGCATCTCAAACTTTATGTGTCCAAAATAAAGCACTGGATTTTCACCCCCAATTGTGTCTGTATAAGGCACTCCCCATTGCCGGATCCCAAACCTAGCAGCAGAGTGGCCGGCCAAGTGCCCCAGTTTACCTGGGATAGTGCTGGCTTTAGCCTTGAAAACCTGCACCAGGAAACTTCTCAATCTGAGGCCATAGGGATAGTTGGTCCTCTGCACAGGAGTCATGACAATCTTGTTCAAATCTGTGTTTCTTGCACTTGGCCCAGAGCCGCACACACTGTAAGTGCTCAGTAAATATTTGTTGAGTAAATGAACATGCAGCATATGGAACAGAACCTGTCCCTGTATTCATGAATGATAGTGGACAAATCAATGAGAGTCAGCCAAGCTCGGTGCTAGGCACTGGGTTCACCGTGGCAACTAAGATGGTCAAGTTTGTTTGTTTGTTTGTTTGTTTGTTTGTTGTTTGCTTTGGAGTTCATGGTCTAGTAAGATGCATAAATCAACTTTTTTTTTTTTTTGGTTTTTTTTGAAACAGGGTTTCTCTGTGTTGTTTTGGTGCCTGTCCTGGAACTCGCTTTGGAGACCAGACTGGCTTTGAACTCGCAGAGATCAGCCTGGCTCTGCCTCCCTAGTGCTGGGACTAAAGGTGTGTGCCACCATGCTCAGTCTATAAATCAACCTTTTTAACTAAATCTGGCTTGTAGTTACAGAGGTGCTGGGTAAGAAATGTCATGTTCATTTTCTTAATTAAATATGACCTGCTCTGAGTCCCCATCCCAGCAAGCGGCGGATTCTGGGTCAATTAGTGGATCCTCTCACTCGACTCCTGGAGCCATACGGAGGTCCACACAGACTCCTTTAGTCTCGTATTCCATCTGCTCCTGCCTCTCACCCTGGTAAAGGTGGGGTGCTTCTCAGCCAAGCTTGGACTTCAGGGAAAGGCTCGATAAGAGAGGTTGGTGGGAGGTTTGAGGGAACAGGGAGATGCAGGGACTCACGGGACCCTCTCAGTCTCCCATACCACTTACAGCTCAAGAGAAAGCTCCCGCTCCGGTCTGTGAATTCCACCTTCCCTCCTTTCGACCTTTCCACATGACATTTCTTACCCAGCACCTTTCTTCCCCTGAGACTAACCTACAAAACCTCCCTCAGGTAGCCCAGGTCACTTCTTCCAAAAATGCTCAGTTGACTATATAAACCAGAGCTCTTCCATCCGCTGCTGCTAACCTACTCCTTTGTCCGAATCCCTTCTCAACAACATCATCTATGTCCCTCCTTGTCACCAAGCACAAGAAATCCCTAGTGACTTCTTCTCTCTCTGTTGGCCTCTGAATCCTGCTGACAACTGTATCGGATTCCTGCTTTTGTGTGTCCATCGCATTGTCCAAGCTCATTAGTTCATTCCTACGTGCATGCGAGAACTTTCCATCATGCGAGAACATTCCATCTTTTTATTCTAATTGCTCCTCAGTTCAGCCCTCTGTCAGATGACTGAAGCATTCCAAAAGAACCATCCTGACCACGTCGCTTCCCCCAGTGACTTGTCACTTTACGTACGTGGACACAGACCCAATTTGTTAGTTCAACACTCCAAGTACCATATCACACAGAGCCCATGTAACAAAACTTACCCTCGCCGATATTTTCATTTTTTCTGTTTGAAATGTCCTTCGTCTCTCCATTTTTAAATGTCCTCAATATTCATCTGGTCAGCAGCACTTACTTTCCAGAGACCAAATTTCATTCCATCTAACTCAAAAAGAAGAAATAAACATTCACAACAACAAGAAGCATGAGAGTCAAAGACATGGGCTCTGGCCCCAAACTGGATCGAAACCCCAGTGCTCTGCCATGTGACATGAGTAGGTGGAACAGGTCACCAGACTTCAAAGTCCTCATCTCTAAGCTGGGAGATACGTCTGTATAACACAATACGCGTGGTATGTCAGTGTTTGATTATATACCAAACAGAGTACTAAAGGCTTTTCATATACTAACATAATCTTTCCAATTACTCTGGGAGATATTATTCAGATTTTATAGATGGCCTCATAAGACTAAAGCAGTTTACTCAGAGCACACAGCTGGTGGCCATGGGAAACTGGGGCTCAAGCCTTTTTTTTTTTTCCTGAATCAGTATCAAGTTCTCTTGACATTCAAAGAGCCGTAGGAAGGAAACCAGGGAGAATCATCTCTCCGACTGGCTCTCGGGTTAAGTTCCAGTGAAGACTGGAGAGAATACAGAATCCTGAAACAGTGATATTAAGATATCCAGCTTGGTGGTGCACCCCAGGAATTCCAACCCTTGGGAAGTGGAGGCAGAAGGACCTCTCTGTTTTCCTTCCTATGGCTGCTTCAGGCCCCTGGGCCATACCTCCCCTACCTGTCCTCCCCCACCAGCCCCGCCCACCAGCCCCGCTATGACTGTGCCCTCAAACTGCAAACCAAAATAAACTTGTCCTTCCTCAAAGAAAAAAATTTCAATCTACAGAATATACTGGAAATAGTAACTATGTGATAAAGAAGATTGTTTTCTGGTTTTGTTTTTGGGTTTTGTTTTTGTTTTTTGTTTTTTTTTTAAGATTTAGAAACAAAAGCCAGGTGGTGGTGGCACACACCTTTAATCCTAGAACTTGGAGGCAGCGGCAGGTGAATCTGTGAGTTCAAGACCAACCTGGTCTACAAAGAGAGTTCCAGGACAGCCACGATTGTTACACCGAGAAACACTGTTTCAAAAAAACAAAAACAGCCGGGTGGTGGTGGTGCACACCTATAATCCCAGCCCTCGGGAGGCAGAGGCAGGTGGATGTCTGTGAGTTCCAGGCCAGCCTGTCTACAAAGCAAGTTCCAGGACAGCCTCCAAAGCTACAGAGAAACCCTGTCTCAAAAAAACAAAAACAAAAACAAAAACAAAACAAAACAAAAAAGATTTAAAAATAAACAAGCAGGGCTAGGAGAGAGCTGGGCAATTGAGAGTACCAGCAAAGACAGGCAATTCTTTCTTGTTTGTTCAATTGCTTGGTTTTGGTTTGCAAAGACTGCAAATAACTTTATTAACATTCTCATAATATGAAACATATAGAGCTAGACTTTATGGAATACTGCATGTAATTTAGCACAGTATCTGTAATTGTGACTAAAATTGTGTCTGATTATACAAGATAAAGAAAAGTCACTTTTGGAAGTAAATCTAGCATATTGGCAGCTCATAATTTTTGTATGTAGATATAAGTAAGACACTGAGTCACATGGCACCATATTACTTAATGGCTTACTGTGACTGATACAACAACCAAATATGTCTTCATTTTCCTAAATATCCCCTGAGGACAATATCTGGAAGATAAAGCCAGGTGGTGGTGGTGAATGCCTTTAATCCCAGCACTCAGGAGGCAGAGGCAGGCAGATCTCTGAGTGTGAGGCCAGCCTGGTCTACAGTGTATGTTCCAGGACAGCCAGGGCAACATGGAGAAACCCTGTCTCAAAAAACAAAATAAAACAAAAAAAAATCAGGAAGATAAACAAGTAAGAGTCCCCAAAACAACAACAACAACAAAAAGTTGTGAGTACGTATATATACAAACCATTCAGTTCAACAATAATAATTGCTATTTGGGTATTTCTCTTTCAACTACCATTTTTGTTGAGACATGCTCTCACACAGCCCAGTATATCCTCAAATTTGCTGTGTAGTCAAGGACAACCTTGAGGTTGCCTCCACCTCCTGATGCTGTGCTTAGGGGCCTGAGCAACCACATCTGCATTTTGCAGTGTTGAACTCAGGGCTCTGTGCACCCTAGCCAAGCACTCTACCAATTTAGCTACATTCCCCCACTCCAACTATTGCTATAACACCAACACAGAAAGTTGATTAGGTACATGGAGCAACACCATCAACCAATTTGACCAATTGACCCATCACCTAGCAATAATGGAATGTATATTATTGTCAAGTATATTTGGGATACCCTGTTGTGTGATATTTTGATGGTATTTTTACTGTGGAACAATCTTTTTCTACACTATGAATATGTGTTACTTAGCCAGAACCTGGAAACAATGTAGATGCCCATCAACTGAAGAATGGATTAAGAAAATGTGGTACATATACACAATGGAGTACTACTCAGCAGAGAAAAACAATGACAGCATGAAATTTGCAGGCAAATGGGTGGAACTAGAAAATATCATCCTGAGTGAGGTAACCCAAACCCAGAAGGACAAACATGGTATGTACTCACTCATAAGTGGATACTAGATATAAAGCAAAGAACAATCAGACTGCAACCCACAGAACCAGGGAAGCTACATAGCAGGGGGGACCCTAGGATGACTGTGGCTTATAATAAGTTTTTGTTTTACTCAATCATCGGGCAAGCCTCAATGAAACATTTCACTATAAGGATAAGAATTCATACTGTATCAAGCCGATAATAGAAAAATAAATAAATAAATAAATAAATATGAAAAAAGAAGAAGAAGAAGAAAAAGAAGAAGAAGAAGCAGCTCCATATGGAGTTTGCTTTTACTGTGGCAAAGTGAGCCACTGGGTGAGAAACTTCCCTTGCCTTGACTGCTGACAGTACACTGTCCAAACTGGACAAGCAGGACACAAAAGAAAGTGACTACTGAACTTTGCCAAGACAAGATAGGATAGTCCTTCAAAATTCCTGCTTCACAGATAAATCTGTCAGACATTATAGGCCTTTAGGTTGAAGACAGATGTCCTAATGTTGCAGAAGAACCTTAGGTGACTGTCCAGGCAGCCAAGTGTCTCTGTCATTTCTATAGTTTTGGAAGCTGTTTGCTCTGCACTTCCTGTTTACTCAGGTAATATTATATCCTTCTTTGGTCTCTGATGGGGTTGAAGAATAGATAGTTATAGTCACGGTTTTCCTTGTTACCAAATTCAGAAAAGAAATTCACAAAAGAAGTGTAAAGTGAATTAGGTTGAGAGACATAAAAGCTTAAATTCTTTAGCCACGAAAATGTTTTGATAAAAACATTTGATAAAAAAGATAGTTTTGAGGGGTTGGGGATTTAGCTCAGTGGTAGAGCGCTTGCCTAACAAGTGCAAGGCCCTGGGTTCAATCCTCAGCTAAAAAAAAAAAAAAAAAGATAGTTTTGGGTTGGTAATATAAGTTAGGATAGGAAATGAATTAGGTACAAAACTTTGGACTCACCAAGACAGGACAGATAATGGAGTATTTTCTCCAATTGCAAATGTACTGGACATTGTGAATATAATTCTTTCCTGATAATTGTTCTTATCGTATATAGTTTTACTGTGTTGGAGTTAAAAACCTTCCCTTTTTATTTAGACAGAAAGGAGGAAATGCTGTAGGGATGTTTTGATCACATTCTGACATTCCCGAGACTGACAATAAAGTTTATTTTGAATCAGAGGGCAAAGCTGGCTACTAGCTGACCAAAATTAGCCATAGAGGTTTTGGAGGACTGAGGACATATGGAGAGACACAGGAAGTAGTAGGGAGGGGTTTAGAAAGATTCTCGGCCCTCTTGGATCAAGGGAGGAAAGAGAGGTCACTGGTCACTTCTCTCCCACTTCTCTGGTCATTCAGGTTCTTACCCCTAGATCTGACTCCCAGAATTTTATTAATAAAGAATAATTAGATAAATGCTTCAATATTCCATAGGATAAATATATGCTACAACATAAAATGGGTCTCAATAAACTTGAAATGATGAAAACAAACATAGAATGTTCACTAACCACAACAATATTGTTAGAAGTCATTGAGGAACTGGGGATGTTGCTTGGTCATAGACTGGTTATCTGGTCAGAGTGATACCCCAGGCTCAATCCCCAGCACCCCTAAAAAGAAAGGAAAAGAGAAGAAAGCCGGTTCTAAAAATAAAGCTGTGCTTAGTGTAATCATGACGCTGAAGCCAGCCGAGCCTACATGTCGAATTTAAGGTCAGCCTAAGTTACATAGTGAAGCCTGGTCTGAAAAAATAAGATTAAATAAATAATTAAGGAGTTAATTTTAATTAGAGATGGATATGGTGGTCCATGCCTATAATCCCAGCACTCAAGGAGGCTAAGGCAAATTTAATCCAGCCCGAGCTACATAGTAAGAGTCTGTCTTAAAAAACAGACAGACAGAGCTGGAGAGATGGCTCAGGAGTTAAGGAGTAGTTACTGCTATTGTAGAGGACCTGGGTTCTATTCCAAGCACCCATCTCAGGCGGCTCACAACTGCCTGTAACTCCAGCTCCAGGGATCCAACAGTCTCTTCTGGTCTCCCTGCGTACACCCAGACATATACATATATATAAAATAAATCTAAAAAAAGATTAGATTTATTCTGAGAATATATATTCTTATATATAATAAATTTAGATTTTATATATGTATATATACATATATAAAACAAGTCTAAAAAAAACCACAAAAAACGAAAAACCACAGCCAAAACCAAAACATGAAAAAGCAAGATACATACTGGAGAAAATACTTGCAAAACAAATATCCTCAAGAGAGTTACATCTAGAAAGTATTTTTCAGACATATGTTTATTATTTTTAATTATGTGCGTGTGTGTAGGTTTGTGCACCTAAGTGAAGGTGTTCTTGGTTGTCAGAGGTATCGAGTCCCCTGCAGCTGGAGTTGCAGTTGTGACCCACCGATGTGGTGTGCTAAGAACCAGACACAGGTCCTCTGGCAAGAGCTTTATGTGCTCTTAGCTGCTGAGCCATCTCTGAAACCCACAGAACACATTTTTAAAAACTGCATCTAAACCTGGTGTGGTGACACAAGCCTGTAATTGCTGCACTTGTACGGTGGGAGCACAAGAGTCATGTCAAGGTCATCTTCAACCACATAGTGAATCTAAGACTAACTTGGGCTACATGAAAATCTGCCTCAGGCCGGGCGGCGCACGCCTTTCATCCCAGCACTCGGGAGGCAGAGGCAGATGGATCTCTATGAGTTTGAGGCCAGCCTGGGCTAGAGTGAGTTCCAGGAAAGGTGCAAAGCTACACAGAGAAACCCTGTCTCAAAAAACCAAAAAAGGAAAAAGAAAAAAAAAATCTGCCTCAAAATTTTAAAAAATTAGGGCCTGAAGAGATGGCTCAGCAGTTAAGCACATTGGCTCCTTTCCCAGAGGAGCCAGGTTCAATTCTCAGCACTCACATGGAAACTCAGAACCATCTGTAACTGCAGTCCCTGGTGACCCAATTCCACCTTCTGGTCTCTTTGGGCACTGCACACACAGTGCACAGACAACCATGCAGGCAAACACCTCCACACATAAAATAAATAAATGTAGACTGCCCATGGCTACCTCCAAGGTGGTGAGTGTGTCCAGCTTCAAGGGGTTCGACCAAGCTGTGAAGGAGCACCATGCAAGACTGCTTTCACCCAATTCACTGGTTCCAAGGATGCTGAATGGAAGAGCTGGTGTCCAGACTGAGCGGAGCTGGTGTCCAGACTGAGCGGAGCTGAGCCAGTCCTTGAGAGGGGCTGCAGCGTGGACAGAAGCTGTGCACCTACTGCCAAGTGGGAGACAGATCTTACTGGAAAGACCCAAATAATGACTTCAGGCAAAAGTGTAATTAACTGCAGTGCCTACACTAAATATGGACAACCTCAAAAACTTGTGGAATCTGAGTCCTTCCAGGCCAGCCTCCTGGAGATGATATTCTTTGAAGATTAAGATTTGATGATGACAATTTGTGTCTTGATTTCCTGGTTGGCTCTTGTATAAAAGTAGCCATAGGCTTGCTTTAACAATGAGTAAATGATGATGTTAAAAATCAGTGGTGGTGCATGCCTGTAATCCCAGTACTCGGGAGGCAGAGGCAGGTGGATCTCTGTGAGTTCAAGGCCAGCCTGGTCTACAGAGCTAGTCTAAGACAGGCTCCAAAGTTACAGAGAAACCCTGTCTCAAAAAAAAAAAAAAAAAAAAAAAAAAAATCAGTGTATGTCTAAACACTACAGAATTAGAAGTCAATCAATAAATGAATGAATAATATTTTTTTTTTTAGGTAACAAAACTAAAGCAGATAATAACTGCCAAATGCTGGAGGTTGGAGACGGGGTTGGATATGAAGGAGCAAGAGGAGAATTTGGATTGCGGTATTGTTTACAGAGCTACTGTTACATCTCAACTTGACATGAGGGTGTACAGGACGCTATGATAAATCTACTTACAGGAGAATGCCACCACAAAAAAAAAAAAAAAAAAAGTGGCAATCAGAAGTGCAAAAGAAAGAAAATGACCTTCCTATGCAAATTTCCAGACCAAGGAGAGTGTCCATCCTGTTTCTAAAGTCAAATAAAGCAGAACAGGAGAGGAAATGTGGGGTAATGCTGCAGGAAGTTGAGTGGGTCCCTGCAGGTACAGGGAAATCATATGCAAACACCGCCTGGAGTGACTGGGGGACACAGAATGCAAGGACGCAGGGCAGCGTGTCATCAGATCTGATGACGCTGGCTCCTTTGGAGCCAACACTAACCCCACCAAAGGACAGCCTCAAGTCTGCTAGACCTTAGCTGTGCATTGCCAATCAAATGGCTCGTGAGGGGTTTTCCTCCTCACAAGCCAGTCATGTGTACAACTTCCTTATCAGACTTACAGATTCTCCATGTGAGCACAGGGCGTTCTCCCCTGTCTCCCTTTGGAACCACTGCCCCATAGATGGGATGCGTTCAGGAGGTAAGCTGGGAAAACTCTGGACACAAGCCCCACAGATAGGCCTCACACACACAGTGTCCCAGCCCCTTACTCATTTACTGTGTGTATCAGGAAGAAAGGGCTTGTTTGTTTGTATCTCATATAATTTCGGGTCTCTGATAAGCACCAACCCCACTTCCGGGTAGTCACCACAAGAACATGGAGTCAGGCTTGAATGGGCGGGTGTGTCAGAGCAAGGCAGGGCTTGTGCACCCAGGGAACGAGACCTTCCAAGGGAGCAACCGTCAGATACGCCGACCTGGTGATTCAGCGCCATCTGGTGGGTTCACAGGGCATTGCTGGGAATCCAACGTTTTAAGACTCCCATGTGATACTACAGTATTCTTCATACATTCATTGTATTAATTCTAGAAAAGCCCCCACTGATTTGCTCACATTTAAATTCATAAATTAACAGGAATCCTACTAGTGACACTCAAATTAATTGATGTGGTGTCCCCAGCCACTCTGAATTTTATAATTACACTCTACAAATTAGTTAGACTTTATGGCAGCTTTTCCCTAAGGACCTGTAAGTTCTATTCCCACCCACAGTTGTGGCCTGTTTGCTTCCGATCAGACATTGCTGTGTTGATCAAACTGTGGCAACGGCTGTTTGACAGGTGACTTTAAGACAATTGACACACTCAACACGTGATTATTGACTGGAAGGTCCTAGGCACAGTTCTGGACTCCAGCTCACATGATAGCTACTCTCAAGAAGTTTGCCAAGGGATGGGAGAGTAGCCAAGAAATAACTAAAAAGGTTAACAAGGTGAGGTCAGAGAAACGTGTAATTTTAATTGGTAATGTGAGAAGGCAAGGGAGGAATGGGAAGTAAAGAAGGTCATCAAGTGTCTCTTAAAGGTGGTATTTGAGAGTCACAAAGGAAGTAGTTTTCTCCTGATAAAATTGTGTGGTGTTGTTCTTGTTGTTGTCTTGACTTTTTGAGACAGGTCACTCTGAATCCAGACTGACTTCCACCTTGCAGTAATCTCCCTGCCACAGCCTCCCAGTGCTGATTATAGGCACGAGCCACCAGGCCTGGCTACTGAAATTTGTTTAAACAAAAACAAAACTGGCCAGACATGGTAGTACACACCTTTAATCCCAGCACTTGGGAGGCAGAAGCAGGTAGATCTCTTTGCATTTGAGACCAGGCTGGTCTACATAGTGAGTTCCAAGCCAGGAAGACTCACTACACAATGAGAAACTGTCTCAAACACAAAAACAACAAGACTTGATTTTAATGAACTAAGTTTTGCCAGTCAAAAAAAGAAAGACTGGAGAGATGGTTCATGAGTTAAGAGAACTGGGTTCTTCCAAAGGGCCTGGGTTCGATTCCCAGCTCCCACAAGGCAGTTCACAACCATCTTTAACTCCAGTTCTGGGATATCTGGCACCCTCTTCTGGCCTCCTCAGGCACTACATGCATGTGCAGAGACACATACAAGCAAAACACCCACAAACATAAAAATAAATAAATCTAAAACAAAACCCAAAACCATCATAGGAGCCAGCCTGGCTGAGCATAAGTAATATCCACTTTTAATCTCTGCACTCAGGAGGTAAAGGCAGGTAGATCTCTTAATTTGAGGCCAGCCTGGTCTACATAGTTCCAGGTCAATCTGAATTACATAGTGAGATTTTGTCTTGTTTGCTTTTTGAGACAGGATTTCTCTGTGTAGCCTTGGCTGTCCTGGAACTGTAGACCAGGCTGCCTCTGCCTGAGTGTTGGAATTAAAGGTTAGATTTTGTCTTTAAAAAGAAAGAAAAGAAAAAAGGGGGAAGCCTAAACCAGCTTGAGGGTCTACATAGCAAGTTACAGACTTTGTCTTCAAAAAATTCTTTTGTCTTTTTTGTAAAATTGATTGTATGTTTGCCTGCACCTGTGTACCACAAGCATGCAGTGCTCTCAGAGGCCACAAGAGGACACCAGATTCCCTGGAACTGGAGTCACAGATAGTCATGGGCTGCTGTAAAAGGTGCTGGGAACCAAACCTGAAGCCAACATATTTTTCCCTTTTTTTCTTTTCCTTTTGGGTTTTTTGTTTGTTTGTTTGTTTGTTGTTTTGTGAGACAGAATTTCTCTGTGTAGCTTTGGTGCCTGTCCTGGATCTCCCTCTGTAGACCAGGCTGGCCTCGAACTCACAGAGATTTGCTTGGCTCTGCCTCCTAAGTGCTGGGATTAAAAGCGTGTGCCACCACCGGCTCTTTTTGGTTATTTGAGACAGGGTTTCTCTGTGTAGCCCTGGCTGTCCTGGAACTCCCTTTGTAGACCAGGCTGGCCTTGAATTCACAAGAGATCTGCCTACCTCTGCCTCCTGAGTGCTGGGATTAGAGGTGTGTGTCACCACACCCAGACAAAGCCAGAACTCTTAACCTCTGAGTCTTTAAAACATGCCCGAGCTTTGAAAAACTCTTCTGGGACTCCTTCGGTCTTTGCCTTCAGATCAGATGAAGGCTGGAGCTTTGTTAGGAAATCAGCAGCAGGAATCCCTGGTTCCACGTCACGTTAGTCCTGAACATCTCTGTGATGCTGCTGAAGGTTAACCAGGACTCAGAGTGCCAAAAACATGACAATATCACCAGGAACGAGGGCTCAGTGTCCTGGTTAGTTTTTTTTTTTTTTTTTTTTTTTTTTGTCAACTTGACACAAGCTAGAGTCATCAGGAAAGAATCTAAACTGAGAAAATGTCCCCACCAGATGGCTTGGTAGCAGGTCTGTGGGGGCATTTTCATGATTGATTATTTATTTATTCTATTTAATTCTTTCATTGTATTTTAACTCTTAAGTCCTGGCAAGATGGACCTGGGTAGTATAAGAAGCAAACCAAGGAGTTGGGGATTTAGCTCAGTGGTAGAGCGCTTGCCTAGCAAGCACAAGGCCCTGGGTTCGATCCTCAGCTCGGGAAAAAAAAAAAAAAGAAGCAAACCGAGCAAGCCATGGAAATGAAGCCAGTAATGGGTGTTCTTAGTGGCCTCTGCTTCAGGGCCTGCCTCCAGGTTCTGGCCTGTGTTCCTGACATCCCTCAGGGATGTGAAAGGTAAGCCAAATACACCTTTCTCCCCAGTGGCTTTTGGTCATGGTGTTAGAAACTAAGACAGTCAGCACTGTAATCCCAACACGTGGGAGGCTGAGGTAGGATGAGGACTCCGAGATGTCCTCAGCCACATAGGCAGTTGGGGGCCAGGCTGGACTGGCTACAGGAGACTCGTCTTTAAAAATCAAGGATAAAGGCAAGAGGAAACTGGAAAGACAGTATTGAGAGGAAAGGAGGGCACGTGATCAAAAGAACAAAACCTGAAAATCTGCTCCCAAGTTTCCTCCCATACAGCGCAGGTTCGAAAACCCACGGCCATGAGACCTCCAGTCCCATTCATTACCTGTTTATCCTTTCTTCCCTACAGACCAAGCAACCAACTTCCCACACACCATTGTCATCTCTTCCTGGTGATATGAGGGGTATAGCGTGAGCCAGATGTGGTGACAAACATCTATAATGCCAGCTCTCGGGAGGTGGAGGAAAAGGGTGCAGGACCTCACGGTCGTCCTCAGCTACACGGCTGAGGCCAGCCTGGGTTACACCAGACCATCTCAAAAAGAAACAAAGCAAGGGCTGAAGAGATGGTTCAGCACTTAGGAGCACTTGGCAGAGGACCCGACTTTGATTCCCAGCACCCACATACATGATCGCTCACAACCATCTGTGACTCGTTTCAAATCTGACACGTGCAAGTGGTACACTTACACACACACACACACACACACACATACACACACACATACACACACACACACACATACACACACACACACACACATACACACACACACACATACACAACACACACACACACACACACACACACACACACACAGCATCGCTCACAACCATCTGTGACTCGTTTCAAATCTGACACGTGCAAGTGGTACACTTACACACACACACACACACACACACACACACACACACACACACACACACACACACACACACACACACACACACACAGAGGCAAAACATTGACACACACTGTATCAGTCAGGTTCTCTAGAGAAGCCGAGCTGATAGAACAGAGATTAGAGAAGGAAATATGCTATATAGCTCCTTCGTGGTAAGAGCACTTGCTTCTCTTCAGACAGCCTCGGCTCAGTTTCCAGCACCCATTATCATATGGTGGTGAAGCATGGTCCTAAACTCCAGTTCCAAGGGATTCAAGGCTCTCTTCTGACCCCCTCCGGCACCAGGCCAAACACTCATATAAACCTTAAATCAATTTTCAAAAATGCTCTGGTAGAGGACCCAAGCTTGGTTCTCAGCACCCATGTTGGGCAGCTCAGTTACAGGTGTGTAACTCCAGCTCCTGAGACTCTGACACATTCCCCTGGAGTCTGGGGACACCTGTGTTCACATGTGCGTGTGTTTCACACAACACACACACACACACACAAATTAAAAATTTTAAAAATCGCCAGACGGTGGTGGCGCACGCCTGTAATCCCAGCACTCGGGAGGCAGAGGCAGGTGGATCTCTGTGAGTTTGAGGCCAGCCTGGTCTACAGAGCTAGTCCAAGACAGGTTCCAAAGCTAGAGAAACCCTGTCTTGAAAAACAAAAACAAACAAACAAAAAGTATATGTATATGTATAGCTCTACATTACTTTCATAATACATTTTTATGAGGAAAAAGGTAGCCCCGTTTCTACTTTAAATCTTTCAAAATAACTTTGTATGTATTTTGTCTTCATGTATGTCTGTGTATCACAATCATGCCCAGTGCCTGTAGAGGCCAGAGAGGCTGCACTGGGTCTCCTGGAACTGGAGTTAACCGTCATACACATAAACCACCACAGAGGTTCTGGGAATCGAACCCAGGTCCTCTGGAGTGTTCTCAACTGCTGAGCCATCTCACCAGCCCCTTGTTTGTACTGAAAAAAAGTACTTAAGAGGGCTGGGGAGATGGCTGTTGAGGTGGTGCTGCACAGCACGAAACCTTGAGTTCAGATCCACAGGGCCCATCTAGAAACCAGGGATAGGATGCGGGGATAGACATGGGGATTCACGAGGCTTAAGGGCTAAACAGCCTCACCAGTGGAGTGTGGTGACCAAGGCAACATGAGACCCATTCTCAATACACAGTGGCATGGGGGGGTGGGGGGGGGGGGAGGTGCCTATAATCCCAGCACCTGGAAAGTAAAGACAGAGGGTCCAGATCCATCAACACACTATCTCAAAAAATGAAGATGAAGGGCCAGTTAGATAGATGGCTTGGGGTTGCCATCTAGGCCTGATCACCTGAGTTGTACCTCTAAAGCAACATAAGGTGGAAGCAGAGAAGTAACTCCAAGGAGTCTGTCAGACCACCATAGCCCCAAACCCATGTAATGATCCGAACTGGGGAGATCAGTACTAAATAGGTGCTTGAAATTTTCTGCTAAAGGGGCTGGAGAGACTGCTCAGCAGTTAAGGCACCTGCTGTGCTTGCAGAGCCCTGGAGTTTAGTTCCTGGCACCCAAGGCAGTTTACAACATCCTGTTAACTCCAGCTCTGGGGATCCGCTGGGCAAACACACACACACAAAGAAGCTTCCTTCACAGAAACACAAAGCTTGTTTATATTGTTGCTGTTCTTAAAGACTGAGGTTGTAGCTTAGTGGTAGGGTACCTGTCTAACCTAGATAAGATCCTGGGGTGCTGGAGAGATGGCTCAGCAGTTAAGAGCACTGGCTGCTCTTCCAGAGGACCTGAGTTCAATTCCCAGCAACCACATGGTGGCTCACAACCATCTAGAACTATTATCTCATGGGAGCAGATGACTTCTTCTGGTTTGCAGATAGACATACATGCTAACAAAACACCCATATACATAAAAATAAATAAATATTTTAAAAAAAAAAAAGGTGCTGGGTTCTGGAGCTGCAGGAAGAGCAGCTGGTTCTTGCAGTAACTAGAGTTCAGTTCCTAGGACCCACATGGCACCCACAACTATCCCTCACTCCAGTTCTGCAGCTTCTTACCTTCCTGGGTGACAAAGAACTGGAAAAGAGCCCCAACACTGAACAGAGGGGGGAAAGGAGAAGGGAAGAGGGGAAGGGGGTGTGACAGCTACTAGAGCCGGTCCTGACTTCAGAATGAAATCTCACTTCTTAGAAGGGATTGACAGTGGCGCACTCTGTACTCTGCTCTCAGGAGGCTGAAGCAGGATTGGTATACTTAGCAAAAGCTGTCCAAAACCATCCCCCAAAATTGGTACTTTTTGTTGTTGTTGTTTTGGTTTCTCGAGACAGGATTTCTATGCGCAGATTAAGAGGCCATCCTGGAACTCACTTTGTAGTCCAGGCTGGCCTTGAATTCAGAGCTCAGCCTGCCTCTGCCTCCCAGTGCTGGGACTAAATGAGTACCCAATTGGCAGAATTCATACTCTTAAGAGCCGCTTAGCAGCTGGGCTGTGGTGGCACACCTTTAATCCCAGCTTGCGGGAAACAGAGGCAGATCTCTGTGAGTTCAAGGCCAGCGTGGTCTACAGAGCGAGATCCAGAACAGACACCAAAACTGTACCTTTCAATTACATTTCTGCTCCCACTTCTTCTTCCCCTCAACTAGCTGAGAAGCCATTCATCTGACCCAGATGTCTGTCCAGATCGCCTACAGCACTTCTACAAAACTGATTTAACTCTGAAAACCTTGTCCCATAATACCAAAACCAATGTAAAATACATAGAAAATCACAGCATTTAATAATTGCAAATATATTTATTACAATTTACAGATTAGTTAATAATTATATACAAATATAATCTGAGCTATAAAATCTCCACTAGTTACATTTAAAATCATTGATCTGAAGAAGCCCATTCAAATCTTGTTCCCAAACTTCACCTTCCTTAAATTATAAAAAATAAAATCTGACAGTTTTGACTTCAAGTTACAGACGAAGGGCTGCCACACTTCAGAACTCAGAAATGGGGACCCCCATCTGTTACAGAGCTTCCTTCTCACATGCTACACAGATCTTTAAAGCACCATTGCAAGACTTGAGTGTGCACAATATTCTGCTCTAACCTCCAGGCCCTGCCTTGCCTTGGAGGGTCTCTTTCCTTGGGAGGGCCTTAACCTCTGGGCCTGGGATGACAATGACAGTAACTTGGTTCTTCTCCTTCGATCAATCTGTTAGCATCCTTTGGTTCTTGCCACCATCTCACTCCGTCTGTAGGCAGGCAGTGTCCCAGAGTATTTACTCATTAGAGAGCGAAGGTGGAATCTGGAACAATTTTCAAACACCCAATGTACAGATGTCCCATTCCTGGGTCTCAGGAACACAAAACACCTAAATGCCTGAAATCAAATGCTAAGCTGCAGTCTGATTTCAAAAGAATGTTGTCACAGTTTTCCTAAGTCAACATGCCTGCTTCCCAAATGACACCACTCCTAACTAGCCTGTTTCCACGGCACTATTCCAGACTGCAATGCACTCTGGGGTTCACTATATGCAGGTGCACAAAACACAGGAATGAGGGGTCTGCATTCTTAGTGTGTTAATGAGCATCGTCACCACTGGAGGCAGACTTAGAGCACACCCAACGGAAGTAACCAGGGAGATCATAAGCTGAGGTAGTTATACTGTGAGCTCTTCTGGGAAAACTCATCCCCATGACCAATTTAGTGGCCCTCTCTTTTGTCTGTGTCCTCACTACCCATGACAGGAGGCACATGGTAAAAACTGACCACTAAAGAGGTGGTTAAACATACCTCAACCTAGCGTACACACAGCAGGTAAAGCTAACTGAATAGACCAGGCGTCCACATCAATGCAGGCATCCTCATCAATGCAGGCATCCTAGTCAATGCAGGCATCCTAGTCAAAAGCAAGCTTTGGGGAAGACACTAAGGCTTTCTGGCTGTTCTTCCTATACTTTATGCTTTCCTCAGAGAACAGACCTCACACCACTGCTCCTCTATAGAAGAGAACACAATAAACCTGGACACTGAAGTCTGCATTTAACACTTCAGAACTGCTCGATCCAAGTTTACAGTGTCGCCATGATAGTTTTAAAAGTGACAGTGCCGAGGCAGGGAATAAGTAACACTGGCTTTCTGTGAAGAGTACACGAAACAAAACTGCATTTCCGAGATGTCTGCACACTCCTCCTAGGAAACTCTAGGCTTTGAAGTTTAAAACCTGAGTACCTACAATGCAATGAACTATGTCCTAGAGTGCTTTACATTTCCACCCACTGAAAGCTGAATGAAGAGCCACATTCAACTGGAATACAACAGAGAAACCTTCCAGATGGACAGCGTGCAAAGAAATCAAATACGCTACATGTTGAAGTTTGGCAGACCAGCTGGGCATCAGTGTCTGTCTTTAAAAAGCACACCAACAGGGTTTTCGCAGTCCAGACAATACTGCACCTGGGGTGCGTGGTGGTCCTTAGAAGTATCTTAAATAGACCTAGATAGAGAAAACCATCTGGATGTGTGGCATACACGTGTGCAATCCTAGCAAGAGAACAAAAGGATCTTTCAAAGTCATCCTTAGCTAAGTAATGAGTTCAAGGCTAGCCTAGACCACACAAGACCAATTCTTCAAAAAAACAAAAGAAAGATGTAATTAAAAAAGGGGGGGGGGTAATCCACCATGTTTTAAAGTGATATAACAATGTCTTTTAAAGCCGGGCGGTGGTGGCGCACGCCTTTAATCCCAGCACTCAGGAGGCAGAGGCAGGCGGATCTTTGTGAGTTTAAGGCCAGCCTGGTCTACCAAGCGAGATCCAGGGAAGGCGCAAAGCTACACAGAGAAACCCTGTCTCGAAAAACAAACAAACAAACAAAAAAACCAATGTCTTTTAAGTTGGTAACATATACAATAGCTTTTAGCCTTTTAGTCTTAAATAGGTCAAATCTATGAAAGTGGGAAAAATATACATACATATATATGTGTACATATACACACAGATGTACATATTTATGTATATACACATATATACACATATATATGTAAGCAAGCAAAGCAACACTCCAAAACCCAAAGTTTTTAGATAAGTATGCATAATTTAAATAAGAACTGAATATGAGGCTTAAACCTTAACAGTTTTCCAGGAAAATGTTTTTCTTTTTGCAGTAGTGGGAACTGAACCCAAAGTCTTGCACATGTAGGCAAGTGCCCTTTGCTACTAACTGAACTGTACCCTAGCCTCCTCGTCCCTTTTCATTTTAAGGTAAGGTATTGCTAAACTACCCACGCTGGCCCTGAATTCACTATGTGGCCCAGACAGACCTTGAATTTTCTATCCTCCTGCCTCAGTCTGCAAAGTAACTGGAATTACAGGCCTGGTAAGAAACTTTTTTGTGTGCCAGGCATGGTGACACATGCCTTCAATCCCAGTATTCGGGATGGGAGACAGAAGCAGGTGGATCTCTAGGAGTTTGAGACCAGCCTGGTCTACAGAGCAAGTTCTAGGACAGCCAGGACTACACAGAGAAACCCTGTCTTGAAAAACCAAAAACAAAACCCTTTTTTCTTTTTTGTCCTTTAAGACCTGATCTCAGCTTATAGCCCTAGCTGACCCAGAGCCCACTATGTAGCCTGGCTGCCCCCTGCCTCCATAAGTTTTGAAAGTGCAAAGTAATGACTTAGAGGGTCCCTTTTCACCTCAATGAAGCAGAGGATATTTAAAATCACTTCCAGCTGGGCACAGTGGCACAGGAAAGAGGCAAGAAGATACCAATTTCAAGGCTAGCCTGGTCTACACACAGACCTAGGCCAACCAGAATGTAGTAAGACCCTGTCTCAAATACACAAAAACCACATCCAACTAAACAGGAAAAGAGAAGATTAAAGATTAGAGATCCTTCATTATCGCAGTTGGTGTTTCTAATGAGATACATTACCCAAAAGCAATTCAACCACATCACTAGATACAAGTTGTTTCTTTAAAAACATGTCCAAGGACAGCTGCCAATATCTGTTTTTAAGAGAAACCTCTCAAGCAAGACAAAGTGTGGGCCAGGGCCACAGGCTGTTCACTCATCACATTGTTGAACAAGAGGAAGTCTTCTGAAACATGTTCCTGGAGTCTACTGAACATCCTTTCTCTGTGCTCAAATGTCAAGCAGTAGCCAATGGCATCTTCTGTTTCTTGAATCCGTTTCTGGAACCTGCATCCATCCCTTGCAAATTCTTCCCATGGTCCTTTGCGATCCTCATCACCACTTATGTAATACTCGGTAACTTCTTCTAGGAAGGTTACCTAGAAAAATAAACCCAATGTTAATTACTTTAGGATCTTAGAACTAGCTGACACCAAAAAGAATCTTTGTGCAAACAGCTAACAACGCTGCAAAAATCAGTGTGCATTTCTTTATTGATCCACAGACTGAGTCTCTTCAAGCCCAATTCTAGTTTTGGTTTTTTTGTTTTTGTTTTTGTTTTTGTTTTTTCTGAGACAGGGTTTCTCTGTGTAGCTTTGCGCCTTTCCTGGAACTCACTTGGTAGCCCAGGCTGGCCTCAAACTCACAGAGATCCGCCTGCCTCTGCCTCCTGAGTGCTGGGATTAAAGGTGTGTGCCAACACTGCCCGGCCCAATTCTAGTTTTATGGTGTTGAAAAATAAACCAGAGATGGGAACTTGATTTCCCTATTATTAATCCTGTTATCCTTTCATTCTTAAATATAAAAATTTGGTTTTTTAGTATTGTTCCCCCAAAATGAAAAAGTATACAGGAAGTAACCACTACAACCCGGAAAAGGCCACGACACTCCCATGACCGAAGCACTAGAATCCGGGGTAGGAAGCCAGAATGGGTTACATGGGATTCGCCATTAAAAAAAAAAAAAAAAAAAAAAAAAAAGGTGCTTTAAAGCATGTTTAATAGTTACATCAGCTAATCCCACTGAGGCCTATAGCTTCCCTTCCCTTTACATCAGGCCTCGGAATGCCCCTGAGGACAATTAGGAGGCATGTAACACCTTACTAGATATTGCAATCTAGTGGTTACCAAGTCAATGTCACTAAGATAAATAAAATAAGCACTTTTATACCGTTTGCCAAATGCCAAACTTTTTTCACAGAAGTTTACAAAGTGTTCTCATTTGATTCTCATGCCAACCCATTGAGGTATGAACCAGTGTCATCACCAGAAACCTGGAGATGTAGCTCAGGGGTAGACCCCTTGTTCAGGATGATCAAGGGGCTAGCCTCCTGCAGCAAATTAAGTAAATAAACAAACAAATGACCCTCTCATTATATCATTCTGAAACATGAACTAAAATTTAATTTTTAGTATAACTTATTATGCCTCTATATAGGCAAGACATAAGATCAACACCCTTTAGATATTTCCTGTCCCGAGAATAGTCTCGAAACTGGCCCTTTGGAGCCAGTGGCTCACAACAAGGTCCATTGGACAGGCACTGGCACAAGTATAAGAAACTAAAGAAACTCCCTCGCCGGGTGGTGGTGGCACACACCTGTAATCCCAGCACCCGGGAGACAAAGGCAGGTGGATCTCTGTGAGTTCGAGGCCGGCCTGGTCTACAGAGTGAGATCCTGGACAGGCTCCAAAGCTACAGAGAAACCCTGGGGTGGGGGGGAGGTCCCTCAACAGTAAAGGACATCTTTGAGCTTGGGGGTGGCATGTATTCTCAATTAATAACTTCAGCTGGATAAGCAGTAAGAGAAATAAAGCAATTCAAATACCCTGAACATAAAGTAAACTGAATAATAATATAATGAAAGAGCAAACTGCCCCATGAAGTTATAAAATTAGCCCGGAGGCTCACAAATACCCCTGCACTTCAGAGGCTGAGGTACCAGGCTCAACACGACTTTGAGGCCAGCTTGAATTCCAGTGAGTTCTAAGCCAGCTTGCATTAGTGAGACCTAAAAACAAAATGAGCTGAAACTTCTGGCCAGCTTGGGAGACAGGAGATGTAGGAAAGCCAGGAGTATTGCTTTTGCTTCCCTCTCTCTCTCTCAAGAAAAGATCCCACCCATGTATCCCTGGCAAGTCTGGAACTCACTATGTAGACCAAGCTAGACTCCAAAACTCACAAAATAATCCACCTGCCTCTAACTCCCAAGCGCTGGGATTACACCACCACAATCACTTCCCTTCTGGGCAAACAACTAGATAAACCTAACTTGCTATGTGGGTTATTATTAGTGGTGATATATCATTATATAGTACAATATTACTAGTATTCATCACTAGTTGCATAGAACTAGTATTCTGGGTTCTAATGGACAGGAATAAAGACATTGTCGTCATGAAATAAAATATTAAGTATTCACAAATACATGTGAACATTTTTTAACTTCAGGACCCACCAACCTAAATGGCAGCCCTGCTAACGTCTATATCCTGGCATCCTTTCAGATAGGACTATTTCTCTATATTGGGAAGAAGGGCCATTTGAGTATTTCTCAATCCAAGCACATGAGCTCAAGAGGCCTTCCTCAAAAATATGAGTAACTATGCCTCACAGGAAAAGTCAGGCTGCTATAGTAACCATATCAAAATACAGCAAATCACTAGTCCTGTAAAAGGAAAGAAACAAACCTTTTTTCTTTTGATATGGGTGCATTTTTCTCCAGAAAGAGCCTCACCCAGCCCATAGTCTGGACAGTTATCTTCTTGGCTTTCTAACAGTTGTACCTTACAAGAAAGTAAGTTATGACACCCAGAAAAGGCCACCATGGCCTCAGACGATGCTTTTGAGTCCTGACAGCCTTTCCAGTTTTTCCCTGATGTTTGAAAAGGAGCCTTAAAATTTAAAAGGTTGTAGGGGTCCTCAGAATTGCAGAAAGAGTTCCACAATCTAAGATTCTCCGCTTCATCTGCACTGGATTCCCAGTCATCTTCCTCCCCAGAACTATGCTCAAGGGTCTCAGGAAGGTGTCCGGTCCGAGAACTTCCTACATCGGAGTTGCCAGACAAGGCCTTCCCTGAATCCCACGTGTCTCCGGGGTCAAGTCTGGCAGCAGTCTGAAGTGCGGCTGTAAAGTTCTGGGGATTGTAAGGATCTACACTGCAGAAAGAGCTCCAAAGGTGAAGCCCGTCAGGGTCCTGTCCCTCCTCTGATTCGGACAGAGAGCCATCACTATCAAAACCATCATCCTCGGGTTCCTCGTCCCAATCCTCACTCTCCGAATCGGAGCTGCTTTCCAAGTCACTGGAGGCACCTCCCAAAATATAATCGATCAGTTTGTTGCTACAAACTGGTCTGGCAGAAACAGGAAGGCCATCCTCTATGTCTGAGCAGTCGACTACACTAGTGTGGTCCCCTTCACTTTCTTTTTCCACAAGTAACTCGAAAGACGGACTGCTTCCCTGGGGGCTTTGTGAAACGTCTTCAATCAACAAGTCTATTTTTTTCTCAGTGGGCTCTGGGCTGGCTCCAGGAGGGGACACGGCGTGTGCTGGCTTATCTGGACAGTGTTGTGGGTCCATCCGGAGAAGGCTATGCTCCTCCTCCAGGCTGTGGTAGCCATTGTCTTGGTCAGGGGTGGGTAACTCTTGCCCCTTGTGGTTAGCCTGGAGGAATTCTAGCCGTTTCGTACGAAGGTGGTGGATTTCCGGCAGGCCTTCGGTAGAAAGAGGGGGACACCTCTGCCACGCGGTTGCCGAGATCTCGGCGCGCAGCGGCTGGGGGCGACAAGCATCTTCAAAGAGGCAACAGCTCTCTGGGGGTAGTGTTCGGAAATCCAGGAGTTGGCCAGCGCCAACGCTGCCCTGCTGACGCAGCTCTAGCTGGGGAAGGCAGTCCAGACAGGAAGGGTTCAGGAGATAGGACACTACCTTGAAACTACCTACGCTCTGAGCGTCGCGAGGCCCAGAGGGGATAGAGCCAAGTTCTCGGTGGGAGACCAGACTGGCTTGAAGACTCCTGTGCAGCAACTCCGCTCCCCACAGCTGCTGCTCCAGGAGAAAGGTGTGCGCTGGAGAGGCCACAGCTCTTTCCTGGCCTTTACATTGCAACGCCACGTCTGAGGATGAGTACGGCCACTGGAGTCCCTCCTCTAGCCAATCAAGGGGACTGACAACCAAGTCTTCCGAAGAGTCCAGCCGCAGTGAACTCAAAGACTTCTGCACCGCGGGAGTGGCTGGCTCCTCCCGTCCTCGCAAGGCTCTCAGGGCGCTGTAACCCGCCACGAAATCTAGCCATCTGGTGGGGATCATGCCACCGAAAAGCTGGCTCCAAATAAACAGCTTCTGGAGCAAGCAAGGCAGCAGGGCAAAGAGCTGGGCAAGCAATCTGGTCCAGTACCTGGTCCGAGGCTCGGGCAGAGCGGAGGCCGGGAGTGCGGGGTCCCCGGAGTTTGCCCGAGAGGGAGGCGTCGGGAACGCGGAAGGGCGGGCGTGCCATCGCCGAAGGAAGGGCAGCCGGAACCAGGAGCCCATCCGAGGGGCAGGCCGCTTCCGAGGCCCGTGCGTCCCCAGCTCCATCTCCTAGCCTCGGCAGCTGCTCAGGCAGAAGCGCGGAGCTCGGCGGCGTCGGGGCGGGCGGGATCCGAGGCCTACACAGCCCCAGCCTCGCCCAGCCACCGAGTCGGTACTGCAGGCCGATCCCCGCGCCGGCAGAGGGGGCCCCGGGAGCGGCGGCTTCCGCCGCGGGCGGTGCGCCGCACAGCTAGGCGGCCCTGGCAGGCTGTGGCGGCCGCAGTTCCGTCCATCCCGGCGGGGAAGGAGGCGTCCTAGTCCTCCACCATAGACCGGGTCCCTCGCGCGGCGGCGGCGGCGGCGTTTCCGGAGGCCGCGGCCAGCACCCAGGCGCGAACCGCGAGAGCGGAAGGGCTGGGTGGCGGGCGGGCGGGCGGGCGGGCGAGGAAGCGAAGCCCAAAATGGCCGCAGCCGAACACCCGGAAGCTGCCGGACCAGACTGAGGACCGAGGGCGTCTACGTCTACCGCCCAGCGCCACCTAACGTCATTTGCAGGACCCCACCCCCACCCCCCGAGGGGCGGACTTGCCTCACCCTCGCGCGTGGCCGCTGATTGGCTGCGCCCGTGGTCCCTATCGGCTTCCTTACTCGGGGTCGAGCCGGCTCGCACGCGGAAAGTTGCATCAGCCGGACCCAGACTGTACGCATGCGCGGTCCATTAGCGCTGGTCTCCTAGGAGACCGCGCGCCCCACCCTCCTGGGTAAAAGGGAGGGGCTCAGGGAGGTCAAGTGGGTTCCTGCAGAACCTGAGAATTCTCCTGAGCCCTGTTCTGTGGACCCGATACATTGGGCCAAGTGTCACGTATCTGATCGGCCTTCTGGTATTGTTAAGTGTGTAAGTAGACGTGAGTTAAATAAGAAGTGGGTAGTGCCTTATAACCAACATGCCTGGGGTTAAGACACACATCATCCGAAGTGAGAACTCAAGTGAACACTGAAATCGCTCATGCATTCCTGTCCCCGCTGCTTTAGGATTTCCAAGTCTCTAGCGTCGCCTGCGGTCTAATCCGGACATCTTTCAGCGTCCAGTTGACAAAATATATACATAGCCCTCAGAAGGAAATCATGGTGTCCTGGGCAAGCTGAAGTCACAGAATGCGAAAAGAGTCTCCGCGATTGTTTCTCATGCTTCTCAGCAATAGCGAATCCAATTCGGTTCGCTTAGTAACAAAGACCATGGGGTATAACGCTCAATGAAGACACATCGGTGACTGTTGTCCTGGGGAGTGGGGAGGGGGGCTGATAATTTTAATTGCTGTAATGGGGCAAGGGTTTTGTTTTGTGAAACAGATTTTACTCTGTAGCCCAGGCTGGCCTCAAACTAACCTCAGTCTTGCTGCTTCGCCTCCCAAGTGCTAATTAGGTCTCTCTTTGTGATTTCGGTCTTAGTTCACTTTCTTTTTCTGTTCTCCCTCTCTTCCCTCCTCCTTCCCCTTCCCTTCCCCCTAGCCGTCCTGGAATTGGCAGTGTAGACCAGGTTGGCCTTGAAAACAGAGATCTGCCCGCCTATGCTTCTCAGTGCAGGGATCAAAGGAATGTGCCACCACACCCGGCCTTCAGTTCACTTTCTTATTTCTTACCATTCTAATCACTAAGTGCAATGGCAAAGTCAAGTAGCTCTCACAGAGGCAGGGGAATAGTTAGAACTAAGAAGATTGTTGGTCTGCGAAGGGAAGCCAGCAGATCCTCACACTTTGTGGGGCCTGTAAAGGCAGATCCTCACACTTTGTGGGGCCTGTAAAGGCAGATCCTCACACTTTGTGGGGCCTGTAAAGGAACAAGTTATTTCTTTCCCCAAACCAAGACTTTCTACTATTAATCCCCAGCAATCTCTTATTACTTACGTCTGGGAATATCTGGTTCCTTAATCCTAAAAACTTTAGGAAAATGTATTAGTACTATGACTCAGTTTTCATAGTAGAAAAGATATGCAAATTAATTCCTGGAAGCTTCAGTTCCTTTTGTGGAGAAGATAAAACTCATTTCTCTTTTAACCAGTGGGTGGGGGAGCTATGTTCCTAATACAGTGCCTGGCCAGATGGGATAGGAACACAAACATTAGCTAATATTCTGCTGTTCTCTGGACAATCCTCAATTGTTTCCCACTGCCTACAGAATAAAGGTTCTATTCAGCCGGAGCTCCCGTCTCTTCTCCTGCATTGGAGTTCTCCTTCCTAGTGTTTGATGGCCAGAGAAACCCTCACCTTTTCTTGTCACATCGCTACTCACACTCCCAAGTTCAACTTGGAGGTCAGTGGCCGAGAGCCGGGCATGGTGGCACACGTCCTTAATCCCAGCAGAGGATATCTGTGAGTTTGAGGCCAGCCTGGTCCACAAAGTGAGTTCCAGAATAGCAAGGGCTATACGAAGAAATAGAGGCCGATGTCTGCTCAAGGCCCCACACGGATCTTCCCACTCAGAATCAATTGGTTCTTTTCAACGCTGGCATCACACCTCTTAACAGAATTTAACTGATTACACCATCCTTTCCTGTAAATGTACACTCCATTCACCAACTTCTTCAACTTCCCAGTGACAAGAGGAACTGTTTTCTACAGAAAGTTCCCTTGAAGCCAGGCAGTGGTGGCGCACACCTTTAACCCCAGCAGCACCCAGGAAGTAGAGGCCAGCGGATCTCTGAGTGTGAAGCCAGCCTGGTCTACAGAGTAAGATCCAGGACAGCTCCAACTACACAGAGAAACCCCACCTCTAGAAAAAATAAAATAAAATAAAATAAAATAGGTTCCCTTGAAGTTGGTTATTAAATGAGCCATTTTGGAGAGTCCTTGGTCCTTTATTTTTTTTCTTGTTTCAGAATTTCTTACATTTGTGTGATGTGTTTCTATTGTGTTCTCTTCTGTTGTTCCTGAGCTCCTACAGATAATTATTGCTCAGGTCAGGATTCCTCTTTTTTTTTTTTTTTTCCATTCCCCGAAACAAGGTTTCTCTGTGTAGCTTTGGTGCCTTTCCTGGAACTCACTCTGTAGCCTAGGCTGGCCTCGAACTCACAGAGATCTGCCTGCCTCTGCCTCTCAAGTGCTGGGGTTAAAGTCATGCACCACCACTGCCCAGCTCAATGGTTTTTGAAATTTATATTTAATGTATTTATTTTAAGTATATGCTGTGTGAACTCACACCACAGGACACGTGAAGGGCAGAGAACAATTTTTGAGACTTTGTTCTCTCCTTCTACCAAGTGGGTCCTCGAGATTGAACTCACGACATTAGGCTTGGCAGAACTTTCTAAGCCATCTCCCTGGCCCCCCACCTCTTTTTGAGACAGTATAAAACTGGGTATGGTGGGTGGCACAGGTTTATAATCCCAGCAGTCCAGGAGCAGAGCTAGGAAGATAGGAGTTCACGGTCATCCTCCAGTACATAGCAAGTTATAGAAGACCCTGTCTCTCAAAATAATTATCTTTAAATAGAAGAAAAGAAAAATAAATAAATAAAATAACAAGCCAAAATAGCTGTTGAGGCTGGATATGGCTCAGTGCTAGAGAGCACTAGCTCTTATAGAGGACCTTGGTGGTTTCCAGCATCTACAACGCAGCTCCCTAACTCCAGTTAGAGGGCATACAGACACACTTGTAGTGGTACATACATACATGCAGGCAAAACATTCATGTACATAAAACGAAATATAAAGAACAATTTTTTAAAATAAATAGCAGAACACAGGACTGCAACTTGAAGCCAGAGCCCACAGCACGCATCAGGAAATGCCCCTGCACCTCTCTCTGGGACTAGAGTGAAGAGGTTGTCTTGCTGTGGGATATTTTTCCGTATGCTGTGAATATGTGTGGTTCCCATTGGCTAATAAATTAAACTGTTTTGGCCTATGGCAAGGCAGCTTAGAGGCAGGTGGGAAATCCAAGCAGAGATACAGAGAAAAGAAGAGCAGAGTCAGGGGAGATGTGAGCTGGTTGCCCAAGGAGCAACAAGATGCCAGCAGACTGGTAATGCCACGGCCATGTGGCAAAACACAGATTAATAGAAATGGGTTAAGGTAAGATGAAAGAGCTAGCTAGTTAGAAGCCTGACATAGGCCATACAGTTGGTAATTAGTATAAGCCTCTGAGTGATTATTTTATAAGTGGCTGCGGAACCTCAGGACCGGGTGGGACACAGGAAAACTTCCAGTTACACTGTCTGTCCTATAACAGCAGCCCCTGATTTGTCACCCACTGTGCTCTTTCAAGTACCTATTGTGCCCTCTTGTGGGGTCTCTGCAAAGGTCACAGTCAACAGAGTAATGATCCACGTGAAGCAAGAAGGAAATCCAGTTCAACACGACTTAGTAGCCCGTGTTTGTTCAAACCTGTAGAGTCTTGACACTGGACAGTTTATTTCAGGCATATTTAAGTACAGCAAAATTTGGAAAAAAGTTTCCTGGTGTAACACAATACTGTGTGCACTAAGAGGCATAATTATAACGAACTCGTCTCGAAATACATGCCACTTCTTTTATGAAGATGGGTTCTAGAGACAGGCTACATGTGTTATCTTAATGTTCGGGGGAGGATCTGGTGTGGTCTCGGCCATACAGATAGCACAAGGACCCCAGAGACTATTAGCCATCTCCTTTCCCAGTTTTCTGGGGAAGAAAAGAGGTTACACATCTCTTCCATTAAAGTGGCAACAGTGTATGTTTATCATTCCAAGTTTCCTTAGTGCTGTTTGTGAGCACAAGCACCTTTGTGCTCCCAACAACCATATGCTGAACTAAATCACAGGACTGAAACTTCCCATCACCCCTAAAAGATTATAAAAAGCCAGACCGGAGAGACTCCTCAAGGGGATTTGCTGGGAGGTGTGCTCCAAAGGCTGCTCTCTGAAGAGTTTCCTCAGCCTCCCCTGCCATCCCTCTCAATATAACTCTTTCCCTTTTCTTTCCTCTTCCTTTTGAAGATTTACTTCTTTTTGTTTTATGTGAACCAGTGCTTTGCCTGCCTGTCTGTGCACCTCGTTCACACCTGGTGCCTGGGGAGGCCGGAAGAGGGCTTAGGATCTGTAAAACTGGAGATACAGATGATGGTTAGCTGCAGTGTGGAAGCTGGGACTTGAACCGGGGTCCTCTGAAGAACACCAGTGCTCTTAACCAGTGAGCCATCTCTCCAGCTCTCTCTCTCTCTCCCCTCCCCCTCAATAAAGCTACTGTCCCCATTATGTTTAGATTCTCCAGTTTTGGGTCCTTTCTCTCTGATGCTCTTCCCTCTCAGTGATGGTCTGGAGGCACTTCATTCTCCTACACCTCACAGAAAGGAGCTGCCTCAACTTCCTTCCCAGACTGCTGCAGCAGCAGCTCCTTTTATTACCATAGCCTTACCTTACCCATGCCCAAACCTCATATTCCAGCTGTAGCTTTTTCACTTAAATAAACCACATGCTCCTGAAATCAATTTTCTTAATTTTTTTTTTTTTAAATGAGGCTTGACGATGTAGCTCAGTGGTAGAGCACTGGCCTAGGGCTTGATCCCCAGCATTGCAAAAGGAAATAATTAAAAACAAACATAACTTCCTTGAGAGGGCTTTCTAGTCCTTGTGCAGGGTTTTTTTTTTGTGTATTTTTTGTTTTGTTTTGTTTTGTTTTTTGGGGAGGACGGGATGAAGGGAGTTTTGAGATAGGGTTTCTCTGTATAACAGACCTGGCTGTCCTTGCTTTGTAGACCAGATTGGCCTTGAATTTACAGAGATCTGACTGCCTCTGCCTCCCTAGCACTGGGATTAAAGGCATGCACCACCATGCCCAGCTCCTTGTGCAGTTTTATTGTTATTTTATTTTATTTATTTTTATTTTTTGAGCTGAGGATCGAACCCAGGGCCTCAGGCTTGCTAGGCAAGCGCTCTACCACTGAGCTAAATCCCCAACCCGTTGTGCAGTTTTAATTGTGATTTTGTTTTTAATTATTCTTATCTTCTAAGTTGTTATCTGAGAACATGCAACCAGGAAGCATATAAAGCTATGAGAATCCGTGGTTTTTGCCTTGCACCTCAACTGGAAGAGAGTGGTGAATCAACCTTTCAGCCAGAGGGCGGAGGGCGGAGGGCGGCGGGCGGCGGGCGGCGGGCGGCTCTGCACACAGAGATAAGAAGTCACCTTGGCGGCCGGCTAGCTGCTGAAGACAAGAAGTCCTTGGACTGGCATTTTTGGCAGAAGACAGCAAAACCCTAGTTCATTATATTTACCTTTAAAGATATCGCCAGGCCTCAGCTAAAACGGTACACAGCTTTTGATTGTTTTTCCAACTCTCTCTTTCTCCTCACATCCCTCGCTGTTCCGGCTTCACACCCTGCCCTCCCAACTCGTGTGTCCCTGAGTTAGCTCTTTTGTTGTTGTTTGTTTGTTTGTTTGTTTTGAGACAGTCTTGCTGTGTAGCCTAGGCTAGCTTTGGACTCATCGGTCTCCCTGCTTCAGCCTCCTGAGTGCTGGGATGACAGATGTACACCCCCACATCAGCTCTTAACCTCTCAGAGACCACTGTCATCATCCCTTATTTTATTTTGTGGTGACCCATCACCCCCAGTCTTTTTTTTCTTTTTCTTTTTTTTTTTTTTGGTTTTTCGAGACAGGGTTTCCCTGTGTAGCTTTGCGCCTTTCCTGGAACTCACTTGGTAGCCCAGGCTGGCCTCGAACTCACAGAGATCCTCCAGCCTCTGCCTCCCGAGTGCTGGGATTAAAGGTGTACCCCACCACCGCCCGGCTCACCCCCACTCTTGAAACCACCCTTCTTCTAGTCAGACATGGCGCTCAGACCTGTAAACCCAGCACTCGAAAGGCTAAACCTGGAGGATTGCCCCCGAGTCTGAGGCCATCCTAGGTTACAAAGAGAGTTTCAAGTTTCCCCAGAGTAAAAGAAACTCTGTCTCAACCAAACAGAACAAACAACATCCTTTCCTTCTCTTGCCTCCCTCTCACACCAACATTCTCCTCTGGCAAACCGCAACCTCATTACACCCAACTACCCGCTCATGCTGTGCCTGCGATCTGCAGTGCAGCCCAGCCCCGGAAGTCAGTCAATCATGCCGACTGACTGCTTCCATTCACACTTGACCACTAATCTCATCTAATCTCATCGAGGCTGGGTGCCCTGCCCTCATCCCCTAGTAGTTCAGTTTTTCCCAGGCCTTGGGACTATTTCACAATGCTCCCCCTTCAAATTCCCAGCCTTCCCATAAATACTCATTCTTAGCCTAAAATCCCACCTCATGCTGTGAGAGTCAAAGTTACATTTTAAGTTTTAATTATTATGCCTAAGATTCATGAAACAAAAATGCCTCTTGCCGGGTGGTGGTGACGCACGCCCATAATCCCAGCACTCGGGAGGTAGAGGCAGGTAGATCTCTGAGTTCGAGGCCAGCCTGGTCTACAGAGCTAGTCCAGGACAGGCTCCAAAGCTACAGAGAGACCCTGTCTAGAAAAACAAAACAAAACAAAACAAAAACCAAAAACCAAACCAAAATGCCTCTGATTTGCAAGCCCCTTGCCCAAGGACAGATGGCTCCTGACATGTAGGAGGCTATTGTTATGGGAGATAACAAGCCACGTGTTTTCACGTCTCTAAACAAGTGTGTTTGCCCCACGTGCAATCCATCCACCTGGACAGTATTTAATTAAAGCTTGCTTTGAATTGTGGTAGTGGTCTTATGTTCGACCAGTGGGCTTAACCATACTTCACTGAGCAAACAAAAACTCTCTTCATTTTTCCCCTGCCCAATCCACCTGTAACTGGACTCGTTCAGAACCTTTAATCTCATTACACAGCCAAGAAGCCTCTGAGATCCTAGCCCTCGGCTTCTTTTAAGGACGCTGGGCCATGTTTTCACTTCTCTGTAACACACAAGATTGCCTCTCAGTGATAAATTATTCAGGCTAGCGTACTTTAATGTAAACTATGTTTTAAAACCCTCTTAGATATATTCTCCTCCAACTTTATTCATTTTATTTTATGAGTATGAGTGTTTTGCCTGTGTGTATACCTGTGTCCTACATGCATGGAGTGCTTGAGGGGGCCAGAAGGGGAGCCACATCCCCTGGAAATGAAATTACAAGTGGTAATGAGCTGTCGGGGAAGGTTAGGTGCTGGGATTGGAACCACAGACCCCTGGAAGACTAGTGAGTGCTCTTAACCACTAAGCCATTTCTCCACTTCCCTCCAAGTTTTTACCAAAGCTAGATATCCCAAGAGTTGCTTATGTTCATTATCTCTATCCCCCCCACAGGGTTTCTCTGTGTAGTTTTGGTGCCTGTCCTGGATCTCACTCTGTAGACCAGGCTGGCCACGAACTCACAGAGATCCACCTGGCTCTGCCTCCCGAGTGCTGGGATTAAAGTCTTGCGCCACCACCGCCCAGCTCCCACTCTCTCTTAAAGCTACTCCAAGATGGCCTTTACCCTGCCCACCTACACTCAGCCTCCAAGAACCTTTTAGTATATCTAGTCTCTGAATTCTTGGGGGTTGAATTATGCCTTCTATAAATAAGATGCTGAACCTCTAACACCCAGTTCTTATGAGTTGATATTATTGGAAATTCCTTCTTTGCAGATGATCATGTTAAAAATGAAGTCATTAGGATGAGCCCTAATCCAATTAATAGAATTCTTTCTTTCTTTCTTTCTTTCTTTCTTCTTCTTCTTCTTCTTCTTCTTCTTCTTCTTCTTCTTCTTCTTTCTTCTTCTTCTTCAAGCTGAGGATCGAACCCAGGGCCTTGCGCTTGCTAGGCAAGAGCGCTCTACCACTGAGCTAAATCCCCAACCCTAGAATTCTTATGAAGAGTGGAAATTGATCAGAGACGTGTATGTGCACACAGAGAGAGTGCTGTGAAAGCATGAAGTCAGAGGTTAGAGAAATGTATCTCTCAGTAAACAACCGGACATGGGACGAGAAGCCTAAAACAGATTCCTCCCCACCTTCCTCAGAGGAAATAGATCCGCAGAGCCCTTGATCCTGGAGCTGTAGCCGCCTCCTCTGAAGTAAAAGGATTACACTCCTGCACCCAGGCCTGGCACTCAACAGCTTCTCTTTGTTTCCCATGCCAGCATCCACTTGGCTTTCCTAGAATTTCATTGCTGTTTCTTCTTCCTCCTGCTCCTGCTCCTCCTCCTCTTCCCCTTCCTCCTCCTCCTCTTCCCCTTCCTCCCCCTTCTTCTCTTCCTCCTCCTCTTTTTCTTCCTCCTCCTCTTCCCCCTCTTTTTCTTCCTCCTCCTCTTCCCCCTCTTTTTCTTCCCCCTCCTCTTCCCCCTTTTTCTTCCTCCTCCTCTTCCCCCTCTTTTTCTTCCTCCTCCTCTTCTACCTCCTCCTCTTCCTTCTGTTACTCTTTGTCCTCCTCATACTGGTTTTTCTAGATTCTGTAACCCAGGTGATTTCCTCCAGTTCCAAGAATTTAAAGGCATCCAGATGCTGCAGCCCTGGGCCTACTCCAGACTGACTGCCCCTTTGAGCTGCGGATGTCACTTGGACATCCATCAGACACGTCAAGCTTAGTGTGCCTTCATGTGATCCCCACTAACCATAAGCATGCACCCCCTAACTGAGCTAGGTCATCCTTGCCACCTCTTTCTCCTTGGGGGGACTGAACTTGGGAGGCAAGCACTCTACACTCATCTCCCCTGTCCCTGTCATCCTATTGCTAGGTATTGGACTAGGATGTCACACATGCTAGGGAAGAGCTGCTCCACTGAGCTACATTCCCAGCCCCGGATGACATTTTAAAATGAAAGTCGGAGCACAGCTGGTGGCACAAACCTGTAATCCCAGTGCTCAGGAGGCTGTGACAGGTGATAAGGAGTTCAAGGATATTCTGGGATACATAGCAAGTTAAAGGTTAACCCGAGCTCCATAGTGAGACCTTGTCTTGAGCTGGGGGATGGGGACATGAAGAAAGGAAAGGAAAAAGAGAGGGAGGAGGGGGGAAAGGGGGGTCAGAGGAGCTGGCTCACTTAAGGTGTTTCCTGTGAAGTCCACTCTGCCCATTCTCCCTCCTCCTGTCTTGTCCATGCCACACACTAGTGTTTAATAACCACTGGGTTTGGTGAGTATTGGTTCCTGTAACCCCTGAAGACATTAAAATCTGTGACTGTTCAAATGACTTAGATAAAATGGCATCCTGGAGCTACACGGAGTTGACTAAGTACCCATTGCCCTCTTCAAGCCAACTGGGGAGAAAGTTGTTCAGTTTTTCTTTCTAGAAGAAAATCCTAAAAATCCAGACCCCTCTCACCATACACATGGAGCAACATTCCCTGGATCCAGGCAAAGAGATCTCAGTTAAACCTGCAAGCCCTTGGAGCGCAAGCCTCATTACAGGCAGAAATATAACACACCTGTGGAGGTTTAAGTGAGTGATGTCCCCATTGGCTCAGGTATGTAAACACTCTATCCCAGTTGGCGGTGCTGTTTGGGGAGCTAACGGAACTTCAGGATGTCTGGCCTTCCTGGAGGAAGTGCATCACTGGGGGTGGGCTTTGAGAGTGGCTATCCTTGTCCCACTTCCTGTTCTCTCTCTGCTTTGTGTTTGCTGTTGTAGGTGTGATCCATCTCTCGGCTCCCTGCTCCGGCCAGCTGCTGCCATGCCTCCACTGTTGTCATGGACTCTCATTCTGGAGATGGAAGCCCGGACAACCTCCCTCTTCCTTAAGTTGCCTGCAGCGATGGTGTTTTGTCACAGCAGCAGAGAGTAACTAATACCTCACCCCAAGGGTGTACCGTTGCTTTGGCAATGCTGAGGACTCGGCAGCAATGCTTGCTTTTACATGTTCTTCCTGTTTTTAGTTTTTTCCAGACAGGGTTTCTCTGTAGCTTTGGAGCCTTTCCAGGAACTCATTCTGTAGCCCAGGCTGGCCTTGAACTCACAGAGATCCACCTGCCTCTGCCTCCCGAGTGCTGGGACTACAGGCATGTGCCACCACTGCCCGGCAGGATTGTCTTTCTAAGGGCTCTGTCTTAGTTAAAGTTTATATTGCCTTGAAGAGACACCATGACCACAGCAACTCTTTTATTTTTAATTATGTGCATTGGTGTTTTGCCTGCATGTATGTCTTTGTGAAGGCATCATCAGACCCTCTGGAACTGGAGTCACAGACAGTTGTGTATGATGATATATTGTGTACCCTAATAAAATTTACCTGAAGACCAGAGACCAGAAAAGGCCACTAGATTAAAAATAGATGAGGCAGTGGTGGAACACACATTTAATCCTAGCACTCAAGAGGCAAAGATCTTTCTGGATCTCTGTAGATCTACTTGAGATTGATTCAGTCTGGGAAGACATAGAGTCAGGCAGTGGTGGCACACACCTTTAATCCCAGTACTTGGAAGTCATATGCCTTTAATCCCAGCACTTGAGATCTCACACCTTTAGTCCCAGTATTTGGGAAGCACACACACACACACCATTAATCCCAGCACTAGGAAGGAAGTGATGGCTGGGTGGAAAAAGGTATAGAAGGGTGAGGAGACAGGAACTAAGGCTTTTCAGACAGGAGTCCTAGAGGTGAGACGTGGCAGTGGTTTGTTCCTTTGTCTCTCTGATCTTTCAGCATTTACTCCAATATCTGGCTCTAAGTTTATTTATTTTATTATTATTATTATTATTATTATTATTATTATTATTATTAGACCTTTAGGAAATTGAACAACAGAGCAGCGCCCCAGAGATCCCGTGTCTGTGTCTTGCTTCAACAGTATTTGGACGGAGCAGACCCCGGGACTCCCTTTGTCAGCTTCCAGCCACCCTTCAGTGTCTCCAGGCGCAGCCTCTGGGACCACCTCCTCACAGTCTTCAGCTCCTAGGACCAGCACGTCTCTTGGCAGTTAGCTCCATACTGCATATCAGCCGTGAGCTCCCAGGTTCGTCAGAATTATTCCACCAAAGTGGAGGCTGCAGTGAACCGCCTGGTCAACTTCCACCTGCGGACCTCCTACACCTACCTCTCTTTGGGCTACTGTTTTGATCGGGATGACTTGGCCCTAGAGGGTGTAGGCCACTTCTTCTGAGAATTGGCCGAGGAGAAGCGCAAGGGTGCTGAGCAGCTGCTCAAGATATAGGATGATCGCCGGGGCCGTGCACTATTCCAGGATGTGCAGAAGCCATCTCAGGAGGCCATGGAAACTGCCTTGGCCCTGGAGAAGAACCTGAACCGGGCCCTCTTGGATCTTCATGCCCTGGCTTCTGTTCGAACAGATTCTCACCCCTGTGACTTCCTAGAAAACCACTTCCTGGATGAGGAGGTGAAGCTCGTCAAAAAGATGGGCAACCACCTGATCAACCTCCACAGGGTGGCCGGGCCACAGCCAGCACAGACTGGTTTGCCCCCCCCACCCCTGCCATCTCTGGGCGAGTACCTCTTTGAGAGGCTCACTCTCAAGCATGACTAGGAGGTGTCACCTTCCAAGGGACTCCCTCTTCTTCTCTGCACCAGCCAGCCTCAGGACCTTCACCTGAACCCCTAGGCAGCTTTGTAACCGCTCTGGAGCCCCTCCCAAGTCTTGGGACCAATTGAAAATAGCAAAAAAAATAGAGGGCTGGAGAAATGGCTCAGAGGTTAAGAGCACTTACTGCTCTTCCAGAGGTCCTGAGTTCAGTTCCCAGCAACCACACGGTGGCTCACAACCATCTGTAATGAGATCTGTCTCCCTCTTCTGTGTACATAATAAATAAATAAATCTTTAAAAAAGAAAGGAAGAAAGGAAGGAAGAAAGGAAGAAAGAAAGAAAGAAAGGAAGAAAGAAAGAAAGAAAGAAAGAAAGAAAGAAAGAAAGAAAGAAAGAAAAGAAAGAAAGAAAAGAAATTGAACAACAGCCAGGCGGTGGTGGTACATGCCTTTGATCCCAGTGTAGCTGGAGTTTTCCTGTGTCCACCCGGCTCCTACCACCACTCAGACTCAAGTAAACACACAGAGACTTATATTACTTATATACTGTGTGGCCGTGGCAGGCTTCTTGCTATCCAGTTCTTATATCTTAAATTAACCATTTCTATTAATCAATAAGTTGCCATGTGGCTTGTGGCATACCCGTACTTTTTCTCTGTGTCTGGCTGGTGACCGTGACTCAGCCTTCCTCTTCCCAGAATTCTCTTCTCTGCTTGTCCTGCCTGGCTACTGGCCAATCAACAAACTCAGAGCAACACATTCACAGCATACAGAGCGATATCCACAGCATCCCAGCACTCAGGAGGCAGAGCCAGACAGATCTCTGTGAGTTCAAGGCCGGCCTGGTCTACAGAGTGAGATCCAGGACAGGCAGCAAAAAACTACACAGAAACCCAGTCTTGAAAAACCAAAAAAAAAAAAAAAAATTTTTTTTGAACAACAGTTGTGAGATACCATGTGGGTCCTTGTAATTGAATTGGGTCCTCTGGAAGAGCAGCCAGTGCTCCTAACTGCTGAGCCATCTCTCCAGCCCCAGACCACAGCATCTCTCTCTTTCTTTTATTTATTTATTTATTTTTTTGCAAGACAGGGTTTCCCTGTGTACCTTTGGAGCCTGGAACTCACTCTGTAGCCCAGGCTGGCTTCAAACTCACAGAGACCTGCCTGCCTCTGCCTCCTGAGTCACAGCATCTCTTATAAAGGAAAACATTTAATTGGGGCTTGCTGACAGTTTCAGAGGTTTAGTCCATTGTCATGGCAGGAAACATGGAAGCATGCAGGCAGACATGGTGCTAGAGAAGGAGCTGAGAATTCTACACACACATACACTGAAAGTAAAAAAATTGAAGTGGAATTTAGGGGTGTATACTTCTATAATCCCAGCACTCAGGGACAGAGGCAGGTAGATCTCTGTGATTTCAAGGCCAGCCTGAACTACATAGTGAGTTCCTGGCCCACTAGGGTTACATAGTAAAATCCTATCTCAGCCAAAAGATTCTCCTGTTCCCCACTTCCCATTACCCAGAGCACCCACATCCAAATGCTGATGGCAGATTCTTCATGGGGACTCTTTCCCCAGAGAAACCTGAACAACCTCTAAGGAATCATAGCAAAATAAGAGCAGGAAGAGCAGAGGTCACCTGAAAATGTTTTTAAGAAAGCAATGAGAGCCAGGGGGTGGTGGCGCACACCTGTAATCCCAGTACTCGAGAGGCAGAGGCAGGTGGATCTCTTTGAGTTCAAGGCCAGCCTGGTCTACAGAGTGAGATCCAGGAAAGGCACAAAGCTACACAGAGAAACCCTGTCTCAAAAACAAACAAACAAATAAACACACAAAAAATACCCCAGCACTTTGGAGGCAGAGACAGGTGGATCTCTGTGAGTTTGAAGCCAGCCTGGTCTACACAGTGAGTTCCAGGACAGGTTCCAAAGCTACAGAGAAACACTGTCTCAAAAAGCCAAAAAAAAAAAAAAAAAAAAAAAAAAAGAAAAGAAAAGAAAGCAGTGGTGTGGATCAATCTCTCTCCCTCTCTCTCTCTCTCTCTCTCTCTCTCTCTCTCTCTCTCTCTCTCTCTCTCTCATGCATGTGAGTGCTTGGTCTGTCTGTATGTATGTATACCACATGTGTGCCTGGTGCACACAGAGTTAAAGGAGGGCATCAGATCTCCTGGAACAAGAGTTCCAGACAGTTGTGAATCATCATGTGGGGGCTGGTGTGACAGGGCAAGGCAGTACAGCGGTCCCTCCATCTTGTATTTTTGCTGAGGCCCTCTCAGGTTTAACTAGAATTTGATCTCCTTGATGGAGAATCCTGTGCAAAATTACCCAGTTGTATTGTAGAAATCCAAGACCAAGATGCTCCAGCTAACTCAGCTTCTGTTAAACTACCTGCTTCTGCCAAGATCACTTCAGCTGCTGACCAGGATGTTGTTTTTGCTTTCAAAAATCCCGTGCTCTGGACACTGAGGCTATCCCTGGGCCCCACAAATACACGCGTATAGTCCTAGTCGGCTGGAATAAAGATTTTCGATTGGCTATAAACTGTGTCTGAGTGGTCATCTCTGGTACTCCCCATAACACAGGGAACCAAATCTGGGTCCTCTGCAGAGCAACAGCTGCCCTTAACCACTGAACCATTCTATAGCTCCTTGGTTTAAGGGAAAAAAGTTTTTAGAGCTCAGAGATAGCTTAGCAGTTAAGAGCATTTACTGCTCTGAAATGACTAGGGTAAGGCCATCCTGTTCTGACTTCATTTTTTTGTTTGCTTAGACAGTTCTCAGACCTCTACCCCCTTCCCCCAGCCATCATGTCTGCCTTGGCAACACATTTAAGAGATTTCCATGACCTTTGCAAAGGAACACAGAGGTCCTGGGGCTCAAAGAAGCACTAGGGAAATCAGAAATGTTTCCTGAGATAACAAAGAGTTGTTTCTCAACAGAAGAGATGTAGAACATGTTTTTGTTCCAGAAGGCTGGGAATGGAGCTTAGTCGATCCTTGTTCTATCTGTAGGGCCAGGCCATAGCTAGCTCCTCCAAGCTCCCCCAAGCAGGAACAGAGATAACTGATGGTCTATCTGTATGACTGAGATCACACCAGACCCTCCCCCTAGACTGTTAAGATAACACATGTAGCCGGTCTCTAGACTCCATCTCAAGGGAAGAAGGGGCGTGTACTTTGATAAGAATTTTGATGTAAGTATGCCCTTTTGAGCACAGGGGATTGTGTTACACCAGGAAACTTTTTTCCAAGTTAAACTGTACTTAACTATGCCAACAATATGCTGCCCGGGGTCAGACTCCAGAAGTTTGAGCCAACACCGGCTACTCGATCGTGTTGAACTGGATTTCCTTTTTGCCTCATGTGAATCATTTGCTGGCTGTGGCATTTGCTGAGACCCCCCAAACATGGCGTTTGCCATTGTCCAGATATATTAACCAAAACAATCATCAAGTTATGTGTGAGATAACTACTATGCTCTACCAGGAGTGAACATTTCAAGGTTACTCTGACCTTCATCTAACTTTGATGTTTCTTTATGGGTTTTGCCTTTAAAAACTCTGTATCCCACCGGGCAGTGGTGGCACACGCCTTTAATCCCAGGACTTGGGAGGCAGAGCTAGGCTGATCTCTGTGAGTTCCAGACCAGCCTGTTCTAGAGAGTGAGATCCAGGAGAGGCACCAAAACTACACAGAGAAACCCTGTCTCAAAAAACAAAAAAAAAGTGTGTGTGGGGGGGAGAAGTAAACAAAAAAACTCTGTATCCTGAGGTTGGGCACCAAGAGACCTTTCAGGGGCACAAGCCCACTTCTTGGTCTAGCCATCAATAAAAAGGACATAGAAGTTTTAATTGGTTTAATCAATGTGGTAGCTGTCAATAACTGTCCTTCAAGGATCATTACATTCTCCCAGAGGGCCAGGTTTGGTTCTCAGGATTCATAAGACAGCTCACAAACATCCCTAGTTCCAGGGGATCCACTGCCACCCTCTGGCCTGCTCAGGTACCAGCTGTGCAGTGCACTTACACACATGCAGGTTTAAAAAAAAGTGCACTTACACACGTGCACCAAAAATAAAAATAAGTTTAAACAATTTTTTTTTTTCTTTTTTGAGAGACAATGTTTCTCTGCGTAACAGTCCTGGCTGCTCTGGAAAGCACTCTGTAGAAGGCTGGCCTGGAACTCACAGAGATCTGCCTGTGTGTGTCACCATGCCTGGCATAGCAGTTTTTAAATGGGTTTTAGAGACCTAATGTAGATAAACTCCATACTAGACACAGTTTAAACTTTGAGTTTCATACACATTGTTGGAGGAGGTGAAGCAGGATGATCAGAAGTTCAGTGTCATCCTCAGCCATATGGGAAGTTCTGAGGCCAGCCTGGGCTCCTAGAGATCCTGTCTCAAAAATAAAATAAAGCACTTTTCGCATACGTCTATACACAATCGCATATGTTTGTGGGTTTGTTTTTTGGGGGTTTGTTGGTTTGTTTGTTGAGACTGGGTTTTGCCATGTAGCTTACAAACGATCAATTCTCCCATGTACTGGTTAGTTTTGTACTTGACACAAGCTAAAGTCAGCAGAGAGAAAGGAGCTTCAGTTGAGGAAATGCCTCCATGAAATCTAGCTGTAAGACATTTTCTCAGTCAATAGGGGAGAACCCAGCCCATGGTGGGTAGTGCCATCTCTGGACTGTTAGTCCTGCGTTTTATAAGCAAGCAGGCTGAGCAAGCCATGGGGAGCAAGCCAGTAAGCAGCTCCCCTCCATGGCCTCTGCATGGGCTCCTGCCTCCAGGTTCCTGCCCAGCTTGAGTTCCTGTCCTGACTTCCTCCAAAGATGGACTACAATGGGGATCCTCCCCAACCTGTTTTTTGTTCCTGGTGTTTCATCACAGCGGTAGAAACCCTCACTAAGACATTCTGCCTCAGCCTCCTGAATGCTAGGATTACAAATTTGAATCCCCGTGCCTGTCTCTCCTACGTATTTAAAATCATCTCTGGGTTACATCTCATGCCTGACACGCTGGGAGTCTGTGTAAACAGCCGTCCTGAGGTACTGTTTAGGAAGTGAATGATTATAAGAAAAGTTTGTATATGTTCAGTACAAATACATTTTTTTTAACAAATATTTTCCATCTGGCTGGCTAAATTCCAGAAGACAGAGTCTGAGAGATTCAGGGACAGCTGTGTTTGTTCCCAAGGGTGCCTCCCTTGCAATACTGTGACCTCCTCAACATCATTGACACATTGGTCCTTTGAGTAGCCACAGTGTCTGACACCTCACCTGACCTTGAGAAGGTCACCAGTGTTGTTTGTGGAAGAGATCAACCCCAGAGGAGTCCCAGCCAGCAAGATTTCCTCATAGCTTAGAATACTATCCAGATTTTCACTTCTTTCTCTCTCTCTCTCTCTCTCTCTCTCTCTCTCTCTCTCTCTCTCTCTCTCTCCTCCCTCCCTCCTTTTTTTTTTTTTTTTTTTTTTTTGAGACAGGGTTTCTCTGCGTAGCCCTGGTTGTCCTGGAACCAATCTGTAGACCAGGCTGGCCTCGAACTCACAGAGATCCACCAGAGTGCTGGGATTAGGCTGGCTACATTGTCACTTTTCAAATCCACACTAATCTTTGCCCCACAAACCTCAGTGTTGATTACTTCATTGTTATTGCCTCTTTCAACTTCAAAACCCAGCCCTGTGGGCTTCTTTTCTTTCTCTTCTCTCTGGTGACCTCTCTTTCCCATCCCAGCTCTCTTGTTCTCACTCCCTCAGGGGGTTCAGATTTCTACCCTACTTGGCTAAGAAACATCCTTAACTAAACTCACCAGATTCAAGTTCAAACTTTTAAAAGCTCCACAGGGACGTGGCCACAATGGCCACAATGCTGCAAAAGCACTTAGAAGCATAGAAAGTAACACTTTTTACTGTTTACTAAAGACGATTCCCTTGAGAGCTCCACAGAATCCCCTTGTATGAAATCTGAATATCCACTGGCATGATTTAAAGACTTCTAGGTAAAGTCCTTGAAAGGAGCCACAATACCTCCATCCTCCATCTGCGGGCTTACTTCTGGGCCACAATTCTGCTCTAAGAGCTAAGAGCTGTCAAATGCCTCAAGAGGCTCCATCTTTGGTATTATAAATTGGGACAGTAAGCTTTCTAAATGCAAAGAATTGTCTTGATCTATTTTTGTAAACCCACAGACAGGTGCCTGATATAGGATCCAGGGCACATTTCCAAAAGCATCCTTTAAACTGTATTCTTTGCAAGTGATGGCAAGCCACTTGGGAGCACCAATATATCAGTATGTGCTTGTTGACAGAATTAATGAGGCATATCCACTTTCCAAGGTTGACATCAAGTATATTAAGACCCTCTGAAGCTATTTATTACCCATCATACTAAAGAGACTGCTGCATGTTGCTTAGGAGAGCTAGCATGAGGTCAAGGGATAAACAAAGCTGTTGGAGTTGTCAGAGCCTGGACCCTGACAACCCTAACAAACTAGACTTGACCACCCATCCTCAGTAGGCCAGTTGAACAGACAAAGCAATAACAAAAACGAGGCAAAGGGCATTTATTCAATGTGAACATATTAGGAAGAGAAACAAAGAGGTCCAGTGACTCCATCTTTAGGGTCTTAACATGAAATCTGAATTATTTTATTTTATTTTTTTAATGTGTGTTATTTAATTTTAATAATTTTATGGGTGTTTTGCCTGCATGTATGTCTGTGCTCCACAGGTGTCCTGATGCCCACAGAAGCTAGAGAGAATGTCTGATTCCCTGAAACTGGAGTTATAGATGATAATTAAACCTGGGTCCTTTGGAAGAGGAGCAAGTGCCTGTAACTACTGAGCCATCTCTCCAGCCCACAGGCTTTGGTTTAAATAGAAAGAAAAGGTATTGGTGAAATTATTAAGGCCACTCCATGTAGTTAAAAGGGAGGTTTATTTTGTGGGGTAACTGACAAATGAAGGGATAGGTTGCAGGGTCTGGGAAAGGTATGGCGCAGTCCAGCGGTGTTCTCTGGAGAACTCTGCTAGGTCTACCTCCGGCATCCAGGGTCTTGGAGCCAAGAGCGGCCTCTCCTCTTGATCCTGGGTCTTCAGCTTCCTCTCTCAGCCCTGCCTTATAGGCATGACCATTACCAAAGCCTCAATGGGGGTTGGAACTTCCACGCCAAGGCTGGAATGGCTACCCACTACATCTCCCCCTTTTGTCTAAATAAGAAGGTTCTAACCTAATACAAGACTATATACAAAGAAATGGTTATCAAATATTGTCCAGGAGTAATGAGGGATAATGACCTAGATAAGTTGGAATTACAATAAATGCAAACAATATCAAGCAAAAAACACATTCTAAAATCCAGGGAAGTCTAGAGTGTGGGTAGGTGGCATGTTACAAAGATCATTCCAAAAGGTGTCCTATCCTAAAGAACCTGAGTCTAATACTTAATATATTCTATCTAAGATATTTTACACACACACACACACACACACACACACACACACACACACACACACACTATAACTGCTAGTCTTCAACTGAGAAGGAATATAATAATACCTGAGAAATGGGAGAAGGATGCAAGCAACTTTCGGGAGTCCTGCAAGAGTAGACAGAGACAGCTGGCAGCCTGGACAGTCACCTAATATTTCTCAGCATTGTTGGTGCATTCAAATTGGCTACAGGCCTAGAGTATCTGACAGACCATTTTCAGAAGCAGGAATTCTGAAAGACCATCTTACCCTGTCTTGGCAAAGTACAGTGGTTGCTTCCCTGGTGTCCCGCTTGTCCAGAAAGGACAGCATTTGTACTGTCAGCAGTTGAGGCAAGGGCAGTTCTTTGCCCAGTAGGCCATTTTGTGCCAAGAAGACAAACTTCCAAATGGAAGCCCAACATTCTCTCAGGATCAAATTGGTGCTGCCAGGAGCAATTGTCTCTCACGTCAACAGAATTCTAAGTTATTTAAATGCCATATTCTCTAGGTCCATGAAGTGTTTGAAGATTACCTGTCCATTCGACCTATGTATCTATAAATCTGGATAACCTAACTAACATAATTATAGAGATGACAAGCATAGGTGACAATAAATCTATAAATCTTATCTACCTAAACAACCTAAGGACTAAAGCTTCATGTAAACAAGGCAAACAGTCTGTAAGCAAATGTACAGTAAAAGGACAATGACTTTAAAATTGTGACAATACACAAAATATCTTTAACAGAGGTAGGAATGTATAGTGCAATATGCAATATGATAATAATCCTAAATATATATCAGTATACAGAATATATTAAAGTAGAACATACATACAGTATGACAGATATAAATTTACATTTGTATCAATATACAAATATTTCAAATAAGAGTAAAAATATGTGTACATTATAACAAACATAGTTCTGTATTTGTATCAATATACAAATTATCTTAAATAGGAATATAAAAAGTTTTTATTTGTATCAACATATAAGAATTCATAACAGTGCAAATTACGGTGCAAATTATCTAAGGCTGCTATTTTACTAAATTTGTTTACTAATGTATATGATAGTCTACCATAATACCTTATACCTATCCATTCCATTTCTTCTTTTCCTTTTTTTTTTTTTTTTTTGAGACATATTTTCTTTCATTAAGGAGAGTATTGAGTTTAACAGTTTCTTCCACCGCCAACCCTAGAACCATCATCCATAACCCTGAGAAATATGAAACCTTAGGGAGAAGGGGCGTCGTTTTCTTAGAACTGCTTCCTGCTCTTTAGGGGCCAATGGTATCTCTGTTGGGTATTGTGAGAAAGCTCAGATAGTTAAATCTCAGCTAGACTAACTGTAGATTCTGCAGCAACTCTCAGAGTAATGGGTAAGATTGTCTGAAATTCTGGCAAGAAGTGTAGTATAATGATGATTACCATGGCATCATTCTGGATTGGGTAGAGTTGTTGTTGGGGCCCCATCTTTCTTCTGGAGACTTCAGAGATTGCTATTGGAAAAACATTTTTTATCAGAATGGAAGGTTTGGATTTAAAGATGACATGGCATGTAATGTAAGAAAGGATTCCGAGATTATTTAACAAGACGGTTGCATCTACAAAAAGGAAGGGCTGGAGAGATGCCTCAGTAAATAAGAGCATGCTCTGTGCGCACGCACACGTGTGTGTGTGTGTGTGTGTGTGTGTGTGTGTGTGTGTGTGTGTGGTGTGCATGCTCGCTCGTGTGCGCACACGTGCATATTTGAGACAGGATCTCATTCTGTGCCTCTGGATAGCCTGGAGCTCTCTATGTAGACTGAGCTGGCCTTTAACACATAGAGATCCACCTTCCTCTTTGTGGGGGCCCAAATTATTCAAGGTCAGAGAATCTGAGCTTGCTTTACCCAGCAGGGCTATATAATGAGATGATTTGGCCACGGGCGTGTTTCCCAGGTGTGTGGGTGGGTCTACACTTGCCTGTATGTTGCACTTTGATCTTGAGAGGGGGAGGTCTTTTGCTTTTCCCCTTGGCATTCTATAAAAAGCCCTTTGGCATAAACCTCACCTCAGGGCAACTGGGTATTGACCCAGCGCCCTCCAGAAAAGATCCTGTGTCTCTGTCCTTTCTCATCACCTCTGTCTATCTTTGTGTCTAATACTTCCTCATTCCTCCCTCCTCCCCGAAAGAACCCTTTGACAGGTGGAGCTGGACTCTGACAGACTTCCACACCTCTTCCTCCCTAGTGCTGGGATTAAAGATGGGTGCCACCATACCTGGCTGTACTGCTCTTGTAGGGAAATGGCTTTAGTTCCCAGCACCCACATTGGGTGGCTCACAACTATAATTCCAGCTCCAGAGGATCTGACACCTTCCATGGGTACATGCACGTATCTACACACACAGATATTTAGGCACACAAATAACTTTTTTTGGTTGTTGTTGGGTTTTTTGTTTTTGTTTTTGTTTTTAGAGACAGGATTTCTCCGTGTTACTTTTGTTTTGGTGCCTGTCCTGGATCTCACTCTGTAGACCAGGCTCTCCTCGAACTTATAGAGATCTGCCTTGCTCTGCCTCCCAAGTGCTGGGATTAAATGCGTGCACCACCACCGCCTGGCACCTAGTTCTGAATCCTTCCTTTAAAAGGATTTTAAATAAAATTCTTTTAATTAAAAAAAATCCTTAAATTAAAAAAAGCCTTTAAAATAACTTTTAAAAATAAGTAGATCTTTAAAAAGAAAGACATGTATTAGTTCCTGTCATTTTGATGATTTTGTAGTGTCTAGTGTTTTCTTAGTTCTCATCACTTAGCAGCTGTCTGATGCTGTTTTTTGTTTCCTGTAGCTTTTGGAATGTGTCCATTCTTCCTTCCAGGCTGTAGTATTCCTTTTAGCTTCCTCTGTAGGACTCGCTGAATGCCCACAAATTCTTTTAGCCTGCTTTTTTCATGAAAAGCTTTTTCCCTTCCCTTCACCCATGACTGATAGTTTTGCTGGGTATACCGGTACTCATGACTGATAGTTTTGCTGGGTATACCGGTTTGGGTTGGTACCTGTGGACTTTAGAACTTGAACTACATCCCTTTATTATTTTATTTTTCTTACACATAATTTATTTTTACTTCATGTTCATTGATGTTTTGCCTGCATGTGTACCTGTGTGAGGGTGTCAGAAGCCCTGGAACTGGAGTCACAGACAGTTGTGAGCTGCTCTGTGGGTGCTGGGAATTGAACCCGGGCCTCTGGAAGAGCAGCCAGTGCTGTTAACTACTAAGCCAGCTCCCCAGCCCCATTTAGTTTTTTGTTTGTTTGTTTTGTTTTTTTTTTGAGATAGAGTTTCTCTATGTAACAGCCCTGGCTGTCGACCAGGCTCTCAAATTAACAGAGATCCACCTACCCCTGCCTCCTGAGTGCTGGTACTAAAGGCATGTGCCACACAAGCTGACATATATTCTTAATTGTGCATAAGAAGAACTTCTGAAGCTGGGTGGTGGTGGAGCACACCTTTAATCCTATCATTCAGGGGGCAGAGCCAGGCAGATCTCTGTGAGTTTGAGGCCAGCCTGGTCTACAGAGTGAGATCTAGGATAGGTTCCAAAACTACACAGAGAAACCCTGTCTCGAAAACAAAACAAAACAAAAAAAGAACTTCTGAAAAGCCTCCACCTAGTCCAGGATGGAGACTACCACAGATCCCAATAGATAGGCATGGAGACCCACAAACCCCTATAGACAAGCATGGAGACCACTACAGATCCCTCTATAAAATGATGGCGACCATCACAGATCCAGTAGACAAGGAGCTAAATATGAGGTTACCAAGAAGAGCTGTAGCTACATCTTGGTAGCTGTGGTGAGAGTTAGTACCTGGAGGAAGTAAAGCTTATAGGTTCCTGGTACACTGGAAGCTGGTCATATAACTGGAAACAAAGAAAGCATGGTTTAATTCATTACTAACACATCTAAGTTTGGTGATTGGAAGTTCCACCATGGTTGTGTTACATTTGTTTATGCTGTGGAGCATCACCTTAACCGTGTAAAGATGTATCATGTTTGCTTGTGCTGCAATCGTAACTATGTAAAGATGTGTTGCATTTATGTTAATTAAATAACATTAACCTGGGCTCAGAGAGGCAGGGTTAGCAACTAGTTGTGTTATGCCCAGATCTTGGGGACCCCCCAAAAGACCACCATGGAGACCGAATCCCATATGCAAAAGCAAAGAGCCTTTATTTTCAAGCTCTTGAGTTCGGTCTGTCTGTCTGTCTGTCTGTCTGTCTGTCTGACACAGCGGTGAGAGCCCTGAGCTCGGGTGGTGTAGAGTTTTTAATCATAGCAGAGGTTGAGGTGAGGGGATTTCCTGGGTTCAGGACCCTGATTGGCTGACATTTGTCTAGGGGTATCTATAGAACATACATACAGGTGTGTGCTAGACTCAGGGTCATCTTATCTAACCTTATCTAATGGTTGAAATCTTTGGGGCGTCTGGTACTTCCCCTTAGATGCAGGCCTTCCCTGGTGGGGTCAGCTTATGGCTTTTCCTGGGTCTGGGTGTTGCCTGCCAGTAAACCTGTCACAGAAGCTGTGTCTGGGCCTCTAAGCCTGTCATGGCAGCTGTGTGGTCGAGCTGTTTTGGGCCTCCCACATTTGACAGGAAGTATCAGGAAGGAGTTTAGTGTGGATTTTTTTTCAGTTGGGGGCATTGTGGGAGTCTTTCAGAGATCCCAGCAAAGAGTGGAGGGAAGCCAGTGGCTATTCTAATTCTCTGAGCTCACAGGTTTTCACCCTAGCCTTTGAATCTTGAGTTTTGTTAGAATGAGAGAGATTTAGTTAGAACTACCTTTAGCGGCAGCAACAGAGCCACTGTCTGGGTACCACCAACTGGGGACTGAGTATTTAAACACATGAGCCTACTGGGGTCCATGTCCATTCTCATTGAGACCACTGTAGCATCTATGCACACATAATGCCCTCCCTAGGCAAAACCTCACTATGGTTTTATCCATGGACCCTGGGTGTGGGGCGTCACATAGACAGCTGAGGCAAGCACTTAGCTAAGGACAAAGGCTAGTCACCATGCAATAGCCACACCAGAGGACAGCAGGGCCATCCCCAACTCAACCTGTCAATCCCATCAGTCACATCCCAGTGCTCATAGCAGACAGGTGGATAACAACAAAATGACACACAGGACGAATGAATGCCTGGGCTAGTGCCTGCAAACGGGAATGCTCATAAGACAGAAGAGCCATAAGGTCACAGGGCCACTGCTGACGGTCCTGGAACTCACTCTGTAGACCAGGTTGGCCTCACACTTAGAGATCCACCTGCCTCTGCCTCCTGAATACTGGGATTAAAGGCGTGCGCCGCCGCCGCCGCCGCCACCACCGCCGCCGCCGCCGCCGCCGCCGCCGCCACCACCACCTAGTGCACTTGCTTAGTCTTTTAATAACTTACTATTATTTTTATGTGCATAGGTGCTTTTCCTGCATGTATATCTGTGTGAGGGTGTCAGATCTTGGAGTTACAGTTGTGAGCTGCCATGTGGGTATTGAACGTAGGTCCTCTGGAAGAGCAGTCAGTGCTCTTAACCACTGAGCCATCTCTCCAGCCCCAGCACTTGTTTACAGACAAAATTATATGGAACTGTGTGTAACTGCAAACTATTATTGACAAATCATAGTGTTCTTTATACATATGCTTGGATTATTCAACACTCACATATGTATGTACAACCTGTGCATGGATGGGTGGGATGCAGAGCAACTTTGTGGAGTCGGTTCTCTCCTACTTCTGTGGGTTCTGGGGGACAGCCTCAGGTTTCCAGGCTCTCATGGCAAGTGTCTTCACTGGTTTGCTTTTTTTTTTTTTTTTTTTTTTTTGCCAAGATAACCAAACTTTATTTAATGTGGCAACCAAAAATTGCCAACTAAACATTAGGATTAAAATTCACCCACATCCAGGGGGTCTGATGTGTTCATCTGGATTCTGCATGCTCATGTTGCAGACATATACATAAAACAAATTTAAGAAGTTAACTCTGGCTCAAACTGACCATTAGGTTCTCAGGTGTTCTCACTCAAATCCCAAGAAGCCTGGGGTTCCCACTGTAGCTGGAATTTGCATTAGCTCCCCAATCTAATGTATTGACAGTAAGTGAACACTTAGGTCTAGAACAAGAATTCAAACCTTAAAGGGCAGGGGCCTGGTGAGTGGTGCTCACGGGGGCATTAAAAAAAAAAAAAAAAAGATTTATTTATTATGTATGCTGTGTTCTGGCTGCATGTATGCCTTCATATCAGAAGAGGGAGCCAGATCTCATTACAGATGGTTGTGAGCCACAATGTGGTTGCTGGGAATTGAACTCAGGTCCTCTGGAGGAGTAGCCAGTGCTCTTAACCTCTGAGCCGTCTCTCCAGTTCCCAAAGAGATCAATATCTTTTTGCTTTGTTTTGTTTTGTTTTTTTGCTTTTTTGAGACAGGGTTTCTCTGCGTAGCTCAGGCTGTCCTGGAAATCAGAGATCCACCTGCCTCTGCTGGGATTAAAGTCATATGCCACCACTGCCCTGCCATGTTTTAAAACAAACAAAACATGTAAATAAATGTATTCTTGAGAAGAAAGGTAGGACAGCTTGATGATTCTGACATGCTGTCAACCATAATCATTAACCTAAAATGTATATGCAGTGGAAATTTACACTGCATGGTTAATTTTTCTGCCAACTTCTAACTGTGGCTGTTCTAAGTATGGTTATTCAGCTTTGATCCCTCTCCAAGGAATTCACAAACTCATAGAGAATGACTCAAACAAGCAGTTTTAAACTAGTTTTTCTTTAACTACTCTTGTTGAGTTTTCTTATTTTCCTTTCAGAACTTGTAGCCAAGGCTAGCCTGGAATTCCCCAAGATGATGGAAATGGAAAATGACAATGTCCATTGTCAATGATGGAAACACTGTACCCAGGAGCAGATCATCTAGGAGGAACTGTGTCTAGACAGTAGGAACAATATATAACGATTTACTGGAGTGCCTTGCAAGACTCCAGCTGAGCCCCTAAGAGGTGGGTCACACCTTGACTAGGACAGCCTAACTATGCCTACCTCCTGCACACACACCCCCAGTTCCTCCTTTATTTTGACCTAGAGGTCATGCCAGTACCCTGAAAATAAACTTTGTGGGGGGTATCACAGGACCCCTTTATACTCTTCCCAATGTGGCCACACTGAATAAATCTGTTTTTCATCACTGTCTATCCCTTTAATTGGCATGCTGGAACAATGGCTGAGCCTAACCTGTTAGGCCTGCTGAAGCAGGGCTTCCGCCCTCAAACTTTGATTGCAAGCAGCTGACAACTGTAAAGATGTCCATGTCGTGCACCAGGACATAAACACGCATCTGATGCTTATCCAATCACTCACACATCAGGCCATCTTTAATAACAGTAGCTTTGTTTTCTCAAATATCATTTATTAGAAAATACAATTCCAGAGAAAGTAGAAGATACAAGGGACGTGGGAAGTGGGTACAGTACATAGGCCTCTTTAAGTCAGGGGCACAAAGGGTCGAAATAAAATGAGCTACAGGCTAAAAGCCAGTAGCTCATCTATGGTCCAAACATCCCGAAGGCTCCACTGCTTTCTCTCTCCAGTCTCTGGCCTTTAGCAGTCCGCTTTATCCTTGGCATTTTTAAATTATACTTGTGTGTGTGTGTGCGCGTGCTCATATGATGTGTAATGTATGTGGAAGCCAAAGAACAACATGTGCAAGTTGGTTTGCTCCGGCCATCTTGAAGGTCTCAGTGCAGTGATCAAACTCGAACTGACAGGGCAAGTACCCTTACCCACTCAGCCAGCTCACTGGCCTGGCATTTTAATAAAGAAAAAAAAAAATGAATAGATGTGGCGGCTCATGCCTGTAATCTTAGCACCTGGGCGGTTGAAGGCAAGTAGACCAAGGTTATCCTCATCTGCATAGGAGTATGAGGCCAACCTGGGCTATATGATATCCTCACCCATAAACAAAAACACAAGCAAAACACAAACCTTCCTTGCTTCTATTTGGCTTCAATGAACAGAGGTTTTCTCTCTCCAGTAGTGGGGTCACAGAGAAACTGTTTATGGTGCCCTTGCTAACCCTTTTCCCTCATCAGCTAACTCCTGCTTTAAAAAGTTAGTTGTCTGCCAGGTAGTGGTGGCGAATGCCTTTAATCCCAGCATTCGGGAGGCAGAGGCAGGCGGATCTCTGTGAGTTCGAGGCTAGCCTGGGCTACAAAGCGAGTTCCAGAATAAGTTCCAAAGCTATGCAAAGAAACCCTGCCTCGAAATAACCAAAAGTTAATTGCCTTTAATTCCAGCCCTACAGAGGCAGAGGTAGGCAGATCTCTATGAGTTCGAGGCCAGCCTGGTCTACATAGCCGAGACCCTGTCTCAATAAACAAAAAAGTTAAATGGAGTCCCTATCGCTCACTTTTTAAATAAGACAACTCTTTGAAGAGACACTCCAGTGGATTTTAAATTCATCTGGTGAGGAACAGAGAGTATGAGGTGGGCTGGGGATGCAGCATGGTGGTAGAGCGCTTGCCTAGCACTCAAAGAACCCTGGGTTGACCCCTAGCACCACGTAAGAAAGATGTGTGTTGAAATAATCTTCTGTTTGTTTTCTAAAGAGTATGTGCTCCAATGCAGCCTCCTTCTGGCCAGGAAGATAACCAGAAGAAACAATTGCATTGACCGATCTTCACCTCTCTCCAGCCTCCTTGGCTATGGCCTGGGCACCCTTTGTCTACACACTAAACAGCTTTGTGGCCCTACCGAATGAAATTCCTTTGGAAGTGTGACAGAAACAGGGTTTGGGAGAGAAAGCAGTAGAGGGTCACGGGGAACGTATTCCAGAAACTGTGCAGCAAGTGGCCATGACGCACCTGCCCCCTACAGGTGTGGCCCAGAGCTAAGGGTTGGCAGCATTTTGTCCCATCAAACAAGATAGGGTATAGAAGCACCCCAGTGTATTCACCAGGACCCCCCCCCCAGAGGGCTGAGAGATCAGAGGGGGAGGGGAGAAGAAAGCGTTAAGAGTCCAATCCGACCAGCAGGGGGAGAAGAGAGGAAAAACTTTGCCCTAAAAGAGCATGGGTCCCTGAATATAGGTCCTTGGCAGAACCCTGACATGGAAGGCCCTTCCTTACACACATAGGTATCACGTTGCTCTCCTTTGGAGGCAAAATGGGACGGCCCGAAGAGGGCCTCAGCCCAGCAGCCAGTGAGTCCTCCCCACCCTTCCCCAGTGCGCCTGAGAGGGGGGAGGGCTTCACTGAGGACCTACTGGGGGGCCCTCCCCAACATTTCCTATAGCTAGAAAACAAAACCCAAAAAATCATGGGGAAAAGTCCAATAAGAACTTTCATCATACAAAAAAAAAAACCCCAAATAGTCCTCGTTTGCCTTCTGAGGCACGGTAGGCCCCTCTCACAAAGCTTCCTGTCCCAGTTAGGACAACATTACTATTTCATTTTTTAAAAATAAAAGTAAAAACGTCCACCCACCCTCCCCCAAGTGCTACTTCATACAGCCTGCGCTCCACACACCCCAAAGCAGGCATTGCTCCCTTGACACAAGGTAAACTTAAAACTTTGCTGCAACCCCACAGCTCCAAGGGGCTGTTCCCCACAATCAACCCAAGTGCAGCCTGCTGAGGAAGGGGCAGCGGACAGTGCTGGCCTCTTCCAGCCCCTCACCAAGGTCAGGTCCACCTGGACCGTGGGAAAGGCCACCGAGGGCTCTGCTGCTTCCTAGCAAATGAGTCAGGCAGGGAGAGACTTCTCCAGCTCTGGGCAGCAGCTGCAGGTCTAGGCCATGACCGGGCTCATAAGGTTCCGTGACCTCGAGATCCCAGTGCAAACCAGCCGGTCTTCTCCTGGGCCAGGTCCAGCTCCCGAAGGCGGATGTGTACCTCCCCAAGGAGCACGTTCTCCCAAAATCCTTGCTCACTTAGCACACTCAGCTGGAGTTCTCTCTGTTGCAGGTCTCCCTTGGGGATCCCGTCATACACCAACTGCAAACAAACATGGGCATTGGGAAGAAAGGGAAGCTGTGAGACAGGGCAGGGCAAAGACCACGGGGAATTCAGAAGAGATGACCAGTCCCTGGGGTGGTTTCTTTAAGACAGGGTAACACGTAACCCAGGCTGGTCTGGTGCTCACAGCAATCCTGCCTCTGCCTCCCGAAGGCTGGGATTATGTTTATTGGAGCCTCTGGTCATCCTCCATACAGGGCCAGCAGGCTCCTCTCCTTAAGATGGCCCAGGTCCCATCTTGAGAATCACAGCCCTCAGGGTTTGGAAGCTTTCACTGCAGAGGAGCAGGTAGCGCCCCGTGTTAGGCTTCATAAGTAGGTGGGGACTCAAAAAACAGCTCACTGGTTGAGAGTGCTTGCTGTCAGGCTGGAGAGAGAGATGGCTCAGTGGTTAAGAGCAGTGGTTGTTGCCCGACATGGTGGGCAGCACTTGGGAGGCAGAGGCAGGGGGATCTCTGAGTTCGAGGCCAGCCTGGGCTACGAAGCAAGTTTCAGGACAGCCAGAGCTGTTATGTAGAGAAACCCTGTCTCAAAAAACAAACAAAAACAAAAAACCCCAGCACCCACATGGCAGCTCACAACTGTCTAGAACTCAAGTTCCAGAGGATCCAATACCAATACCCTCATGTAGACATGCAGGCCAAACACCAATGCACATTTTAAAAAAAGAAAAAAAAGTGTGTGTTCTCTGGAAGCTCAAAACCACCTGTAACTTCAGCTCTACCTATAACTGGATCTTCTGGCAACCATGGGCACATTTACACACAAATAAAACCAATATTAAAAAATACCAAAATGCTCAAGGCCACCACTAAACAGAAAAGTAGCCTTGGCACCTAAATCAGCAAGTGCTCCAATACAAATAACTTATAAGAACAGACAGCTGGAGAGATGGCTCAGTGGTTAAGAGCACTGGCTGCTCTTCCAGAGGTCAAGTTCAATTCCCAGCATCTACATGGTGGCTCACCACCATCTATAATGAGATCTGGTGCCCTCTTCTGGTGTGAAAGCATACATGCAGGCACAGTGCCGTGTGTGTGTGTGTGTGTGTGTGTGTGTGTGTGTGTGTGTGTGTGTGTGTGTGTATAGTAAATAAATCTTTTTTATTATTAAAAGGACAGTTTGTTGCCAGGTGTTGTGTGGTTCATGCCTAGAATCCCAGCTCTCAGGAGGCAGTGGCAGAAGGATCAGGAATTCAAGGCCACCCTTAGTTACATATGGAGTTTGAGTCCCAAAAAACCCAAAATAAATAAAGAAGTGGTTTGCTGCCCAGTAGTGGTGGCACACGCCTTTAATCCCAGCACTTGGGAGGCATAGCCAGGCAGATCTCTCTGTGAGTTCGAGGCCAGCCTAGTCTACAGAGTGAGATCCAGCACAGGTACCAAAACTACACAGAGAAACATTGTCTTGAAAAAACAAAAAACAAACAAACAAAAAAAGCAAGAAGTGGCTGGGCGGTGGTGGCACACACCTTTAATCCCAGCACTCGGGAGGCAGAGGCAGGCGGATCTCTCCAAAGTGAGTTCATTCCAGGACAGGCTCCAAAACTACACAGAGAAACCCTGTCTCAAAAAACCAAAAAAAAAAAAAAAAAGGAAAGAAAAAGCAAGAAGTGGTTTGCCAACCCCTGCACCTCTCTCCCCCAGTTTCCACACACCATTTCATTGTAGGTAGGATTGCAAGTTTTCCGGGCCACTTTGGTTTTCCTCTTTGTGGTCTTCTGAGGGTCAGGAAGGAGGTAAGTCTTTACATAGGGGTCAGGGTCGTTCCCATCCTGGAGTGGCTGCTATAATGCAATGAAATAGAAGATGAAGATTCCACAGTCTCTTCCACTTTCCAGCCAACCCCTAAAGATATGCTGATAAAATGATCTACCATGATTATATTAAATATATATACATGAGCCAGGCGGTAGTGGTGCACGCCTTTAATCCCAGCACTCGGGAGGCAGAGGCAGGATCTCTGTGAGTTTGAGGCCAGCCTGGTTTACAGAGTAAGTTCCAGAACAGACTCCAAAGCTACACAAAGAACCCCTGTCTCAAAAAACAAAAAACAAACAAACAAAAGTGTGTGTGTGTGTGTGTGTGTGTGTGTGTGTGTGTGATTTTTCAGTTTTAATGTTCTGAGACAGGATCTCTCTACATAGCCCTGGCCGTCCTAGGGCTTGCTATATAGACCAGGCTGAACTCACAGAAATCCATCTATCTGTCTCTGCCTCCTGAGTGCTGAGATCAGAGGACTGCATCACTATGCCTGGCTTGTAATAGATTAAATGAACCCTCAACTCTCCCTGGGCATCTCCTCTCCACGCTATTTTGTCATTTGGTCCCTTTTAAGCCCTAACAAGTAGAGGTATGTATGAGTCAGAGAGAGAAGGTTGCTTGGTCAAGGTCCGTGGGCTACTGATTCACTCAGGTTGACTCTGTTCTAGTTTTTGTTTGTTTTTAAGCACCTGGGTCCAACCCACAGTCTCCAAACTCATCCTTAAGTCAAAGCTGAGAGTAGCATTTCATGACTGAAACCCTAGTACTTGGAAGGCGAGTCAGGAGGACTGCCTTGTGGTCAAGGCCAGATAGACTACATGGAGCTCCAGTTCCAGGCTAGTCTGGGCTGGATTGAAGGCCTGTCTCACAAAAATTAGTAAGTAAATTTAAAAACCTGACACTTAAGTCAGAACACAGCACATTTACCCAAAGACCTCTAAGGATCTCCATCAGGACTGAAGCCAGAGCCTTCTATATGCCCATTGGTTCCTTCACCCTTTACCCTGGGCTGTAGCCAATGGGAACTAGAAGACACACAGGCTTTCTCCTGGAGTCTGGGCTTTTAGACCTAACTGTGCCGCAGATCTGAAGCTATCAATCCTCTCTCAGATTTACACAGGGGGCTCCCTCCCTTCCTTAGGTCTTTGTACAGATCTCATCACTGAGGTCTCCTCTTTCCCCTGGGACTCCTGGTCTGCTTTATTTCTTATACAGTCCTCAACCCACTGACACACCATTTATTATCCCTGTCTATTCTATGGTCTGCCCTTTCATAAGTAGACTGTAAGTACCCTGGGGCACAGCGGTGTTCTGACTTCTCCTGTATCAAGGGCTAATGTATTAGTAGGCACCAGATAACATTTGTTGAATGAGTGAGTGATAGCCCATTGTGAACACGAAACCAAGGTTTCTTTGACTCCAAAGTACGAACTTCTGCTGTGACTTGGTGTTCCAGTATTCAAAATAAGCAACATCGGATGCTGGGCACTGTAAATGTTCAACAAAAATTCCTTTCCCATTCATAATGTTCTTAGAACCTGTGCCAAAATTAATTATATACTGCCTTGAATATGTCTGAAGGAAGTCCAGTGGCTGCCTGTCTAGACTCACTTATCTATATTTATTACTATAACCAGGTAGCAAGCCCACTAGGCCTCTCTTTTATAAAACCATAATTACCATAACAACAGTACTGCTCAGAAAGGCAAGTGCATCCCATGGATTATCTCACTTCATCCCCACAGCAACCCCTGAAGAGAGGCACCAACATCATCTTATAAAGAGGCTCACAGTTCCCAGGATACAGCCGTATAAACCACAGCAAGCTAGCAGCTGTGTCTCGAATGGCCTGGTCAACCGCAGGCCTGGCATGGGCAGCCTATGTTGGAGGCTCAGTAAACATCTGTGGTTACTCTCATTATCCGGGAGCGGAGAACTGACTCATCCAAAACTACCAGCAGAATGGACCCAATGAGGGTGTGCCTGCACTTACCAAGCCCCGAATATGCATCACCATGATGAAGAGCTTGTTGTTTTTGTAGGAAATCGACAGCTTCACCTCCCCACCGACATTCCCAACCGGCCGGACCCATGTCCCATCTGTAGGGAAAAGGGAAGCTGAGAAGATCCATAGGCCAGAAGTGCCCCTGACTGGTGCCAGGCAGACACTTCTACTTTCTTCTTGAAGTCCTGCCCCAGCCTATCTGGTTTCTGATACTCACGTGGGTCTGGAATGCAATGTAGAGTTGGGTTGGGATGAGTGGACCCAATCTGAGAGGGGTTATCACTGAATAAATATCCATCCCTAAGGAACTCAGCCATAGATCTGTGGATACCACAGCCCGAAAGGAAAACCAGAGTCCCCAGAAAGTAAACAAGTGAACAGGAAAGAAAGTTGACAAAGAGGCGGGGGTGTGTTTTGGGGAGACTGACTCCAGGAAGGTTCCGTACCTGAGGACTTTGGAGCGGGGCAGGTGCCTGAAGCCTTCTCATCCCGGGGGAGGGGGTGGAAGAAGGTATAGACCAGATCACACTGGAACAGACCGGAAAACAGGGCCACTCCAGTAAGACATGACCCAGGAAGGGCTTATTTAGACATAGACACAGACACACAGACACACAGACAGACAGACACACACTTTTTTTTCCCCGAGACAATTTCTCTGTAGCTTCGGTGCCTGTCGTGGACTAGCTCTGTAGCCCAGGCTGGCCTCGAACTCACAGAGATCCGCCTGCCTCTGCCTCCCGAGTGCTGGGATTAAAGGCGTGTGCCACCACCTGTCTACTCCTGTCTTCTCTGTTCCTCTATCAACACACCCGCTTGGGGAGAGGAGACAGAGTTAGCCTGGGGCTGGAACACAAGCCTTTCTCTGGAAGAGTGTTTCTAATAAACACAGGAAATAAAAAAAACCTAGGCCTGAGGCTCGATCCACCACGGACCGCGCTCTCTAGTCCTCAGTAGAGCCGGCACTGGTCCTTCACCAGGCAGACAGACCGGAAGACCTCCCCGGGACTCAGGCCCCTCCCCCGAGTCTCATCCACACCCGAGCGCTCACCTCGGCCACCTCGGGAGCTGCGTGGATCAAGTGCCAGATGTAGCCATTTAGTCCCTCCCTCCGCCGCTCAGCCACCGCCTCTCCCCGGGAGCGGCCAATCACAAAGCGACTAGGGAAGCTGGGAAGGCAGGAAGACAAGGGACTTAGCGGGCGTGAGGATGAAGATTTTAGTTATTTCCTTTATATTTCTATTTACCGGATCCTCAATTCCCAGCTGCTTCTCTTCTGAGGGACCCTTGCCTCCCTGACTCCTACCAGACTCCCCAGTCTGTGCTCACGTCTGTGGGTTAGTCTGTTACACACACACACACACACACACACACACACACACACACACGCGCACACACGCACGCACGCACACTCACTCTTCCTGGGACCCCAGACGATTCCAGCATTTTAATCATCAAGCATTTAAAGACTTGTGGGTACGGTTCTGTGGCACTGAGGACATTCGCAATGCTGCATGAATGTCCTCAGAAGCCAGGTCCAGAACTCCTTCCATCTTGCCGAACTAAAGCATCACACCTGTTAGATCTCAACCACCGATTCTGCATTCAGTCTCTGCATTCAGGCGAGAGCAAGGCTGCTGGACTGGCTGGCAATAACAGCCAGCAGGGGGCGCACTCGTCACCAAACCCCCCTGCCTAGCAGAGTAAAGCAGGTAGATCCTCAGTTTGAAGGAGTCCTTTCTGAAACAGCCTGCCTGCTAGCTCCATCCTTCCTCCCTCCCCCGTGTCTTTGAGCTCAAGAGGATGGGGGCGCGGGGGTCGGGGGTGGGGCGCTACCTGGGTAGGAAGGAAGAAGGGAAGAGCAGGCGCAGCTTATTGTGCAGTTCCTGGAACTCCTCAAACGTCCTCTGGATGTAAGTTGCCTCATGAGCGTTCTCTCGCATCACCTTTACCACATATATCTGCAAAGGCCAAAACTCAGAGAGGACACCTGCCTACTAGAGGGGACAGGGGAGCAGACGTGCCTGTGTGCCTGTGCACGTGTGTGTGTGTGTGTGTGTGTGTGTGTGTGTGTGTGTGCGCGCGCGTGGTGCTTTCCAGAAGGAAAAGGGTCTCAGAAGAGTCTCCAGTGGAGAAAAGAGGGTAGGCTGCATTCAGGCAGGAACTTGAAAGCAGAGACCTCCTGCCTGTGTTTCACAGGACGTGTGGCTCACAGAATTACAAACCAGTTCAGCCGCCTGAACCTATGCAGCTCACTTAATGGAGGAAACTGGTCTGTCGGGATTATTCCCAGTACAAGAGCCTTGGTAAAGGCCAGGGCCCACTGCGCAGGTGTGAAGAAAGAGTTAGCCAAGAAGACTGGTGGACAAGAAGCGACAGAGGGTCAGAGGGGCGAACACTCACATAGCCCTTGCTGGGGTGAAAGACCTTCTCGTGACGGCAGAGAAAAACATCAGTGATACGGCCAGAGCTCTTGAGCGTGTGTGTTCGGGGCGCAAAGGAAAGGGTCAGCCGGTCATCTGAGCCCGTGAACTTCATCTGAGCCAGGTTATGGATGAAAAAGTTGAGTTTCGTGGCTACGCTGCCCAGGCTGGACTCTATCAACCTGTTTGTGCAGGATGGGAAACAAAGGATGTAACCATGGACCCAACCTCCCCTCTGCCTTGACAGCTATCCAAACAGATATTCCTGAGATTTGGGCGTGAAGGGCTGGGGTGGGGGTGAGGGTAGACAGGATCTCACTATGTAAACCAGGCTGCCCTCAAATTCATGGTGATCCTCCTGTCTCAGCTTCCCAAGTACTAGGATTACAGGTGTGGGCTACCATGCCCAGCCCTGCGTCCTGAAATTAACCACCAGATCAAATTAGGTTCCCAATGTAATAGTCTCATGGAGCACAAGAACGACACAATTATGTCATGCAGTTTGTGTTTGTGAATCCTGAGTTCTTATTTCTCCTGCCAAAGACACTCAAAACAAGGTAGGAGGGAACCTGGGACAGCAAATGTCTACATAGTACTATCCAATGCAATCCCAGTGCCACACTAGGCACTGCTCAAAAAGACTAACTTCTAAGTGATGTCTCCTGAAAGGGGAAGGGTCTGACCGAAAGAGCTAGAAAATATCATAAACTGGGTGTGATTCCAGCAGAGGCAGGTGGATCTTTGAGCTCCTTCAATTCTAGCCTGGCCTACAGAAGAAATTCTTAGACAGCCAGGGCTACACAGAAAGACCCTGTCTTGAAAAACAATAAATAAATCAATAAAACCTATTATGAAATCCAGCTTCTACACTGCCACCTAGACAAAGTCTCTGATTGGGATCTGGTAGGAACCCAGATAAGAGCCAGGCAGTGGTGGTGCACACCTTTAATTCCAGCAACTGGGAGGCAGAAACAGCAGCAGGAGGAGGAGGAGGAGGAAGAGGTGGAGGAGGAGGAGAGAGATGCTAATAGCCCTACTTATACATATTAGCCCCAGAATGTAAACAGGAACAAAATGATTACCAAGGCAAAGCTGGAACAGGTGATCCAAGTCTTGGCCCTACCACTTGGGCTAAGCCTTTCCCACTGCCCAGCCTGCCCCTGCCAACTCAGCAGCCCATGCACCACTTGGGTGGGCAGCCTTGGTTTGTGCTGTGTGTTACCTTGTGAAGTAGGTGGTGGCATTGGCCTCTGTGTCCTGAGGCCTCAGGGCATCATACACATACTTGAGGTCCTCCAGGTCGGAGAGCTCAGGGATGCCACAGGACAACATCTAGAAGAAGAAAGGAGGGCTTGCTCTCTACCCTGAGGCAAGGTTTTCTGTACTAGGCTCCATGCATGATCTTTTGGGGTTATAGACAGATGCTGTGGACAGGGGTTAGAGGACCACAGGATCTGAAAGGCTAAGTGAGGGGGTCAGGCATCACTGTTCCTAGTCGTTTGGGTCCCTGCCTTTAAGAAGACAGAAAGCACAACTGAGAGACATGAATCTCCAGGAATCCTCTGGAAAAACCCCGGGCAGTCTTAAAGATGGAGCCAGGTAATAAGGAGGGTCATTGAGAGATGAGCTCCTCACCAGGCCCAGAAGGTTGAGGAAGAGGTGGGTGTGCTTGCGAATGAGGTTGTAGGCTTGGCAGCAAAGGTCAACAAAATCATGGAAGCGGCTAGAAGGCTTGTCACCCCCGTTGATGACATACGCCATGTCCGAGGTGAAGACAAAGGGGGCCCGGTCCCTGCGCCAAGGGAACATCCAGGTAGAAGGTCAACATGGAGAAGGAAGGTCACCTTGTAAGCTCCACCAGGGTCTGCTCTCCTTCACCCCTCATCATGTGTTCTAACCAGGGAACTGGTGATGCTTTTTCCCAGCTACCCAACTGGGGTCCCTGCTGAAGCTCAGGTACCTGTACCTATGCTCAGTCCTCAGCCCCTCTTCATGGGATCAGCTGATCCTCACCTTCCACAAGGCTCTGCATGAACCTGAGCTCCTTATCAGTCTTCTCTTCTTCAGAGAGGCTCACCCAGGGTCAGTGCTCTGAGGCCCAGCTGCTTTCCATCACAGTATTGTGCCCCAGCTCTGAACTACTCTTGCCTTTCATAGTAGGGGGGGCACTTACCTCTTGATATTGCCAAACATCTGCGCATGGCCCAGGAAGCGGCCGAAATCTATATGGAACATATGCCCGGTGGTCTTCAGCATGATGTTGTCATTGTGTCTGTCACAGATGCCCAAGATGTACGTAGCCACGCAGCAGCCAGCGCAGGAGTAGATGAAGTTCTCCACAGCCTGTGGAGAGTGGAGGCAGGAGGTGGGGCCACGGCCAGTTCTGACCTTTCTCTCTCATGTGAACTCCAGCAGCACCCAGCACCTGCCTGCTCATCCTCACCCTATACCAAAGCACAGGCTCATGTACAAAGAAACACCTCCATCGTCCATGTAGTCTGAAGTAGGACATGGGAGGTTTATATGTCTATTATCTATACCCTTCATCTGAATTTGGGTTTTTTGGCTGGAAAGACAGTGGGCATGTGCAGTTCAGATTGGGTGACCTTAGTGGACAGAAAGGCTGATGCTTAAAACTTTTCCAACAGGTTGTGATAACCCCTACTCAAGAGTGGCTGCTGAGTATCAGAACTAAGGGCACCTGACCCTGTTGTAGAATCTTATTTTAACTAGGCAAAGATGCGTTACATTTGTTTCTGCTGTATTTGTTTAAGGGTGTAAGGATGTGTGTTTAATGATGTAAAGATGTGTTACATTTGTTTCCCCTTGCCTGCCTAAGGCACCTGATTGGTTGGTCTAATAAAGAGCTGAACACCAATAGGTATGCGGGGCTGCCAGGCAGAGAGAATACATAGGAGGAGAAATCTAGGCTCAAGGAGAAAGAGAAGGAAATGACATGCCCAGGGCAAGATGCCAGCCGGACACAGAGAAGCAGTAAAAGTAAGATATACAGAAGCAAAAGGTAAACAGCCCTGAGGCCAAAGGTCGGTAACGAGAAACAGGTTACTTTAGGTTAAAAGAGCCAGCCAGAAACATGCCTAAACTAGGCTGAGCATTCAAAACTAAGTCTCTGTGTCATGCCTTGGGAGCTGGCTGGTGGCCCAAAAGAAAAAGCCTGGTACATGACCCTTCTTCCTGTCCCAGATAACACTCCATTCCCTTAGTGTTTGGGACCAGCTAGATGCTTCCCTAATTAAAACCCTGAGCTCCAAAGAAGAGCTGAGACAGCTTCACACTTCCTGCACTTGAAAATCAGACATCTCTATTTGGTAAAATGTGTTGGAGATATTTTGGGGCTCTAGGGGTGGGAGGGGCTGAGGTAAGAGCACTTGTGCTATAAGCATGAGGACCTGAGTTAGAATCCCCAGGACCAATGCGAGCCTGTAACCCCAAAGTGACAGGACACAGACAGGCTGAGAGCTCACTAGCCAACCTACCCAAAACAGCAAGCTTCCAGTTCCTTCCTCAACAGACCCTACCTAAAGACAGTAAAGAACAGAGTGACAGAGAAAGACACTTGGTGTCTTGCTTTGGCCTTAGCATGCATGCCCATGAGCGTGTGCACTTACTCACTCACGTTCATGCACAAAAAAAAAAAAAAAAAAAAAAAAAAAAGGAGGAGGAGGGGCTAGGCGTGATGGCACTTGGGAGGCAGAGGTAGGCCTCTGTGAGTTTTAGGCTAACTTGGTCTACATAATGAGTTCCAGGCCAGCCAGAGCTACATAGTGACTCTCAAAACAGATATCACAGAATTCAGCTTCTGTAATGGAAAGACCATTTCTTAGACAGCAAAAATCTATGAATGAAAAGAAACTACTTGGTAAGGAGCACAGCCCATCCAACCCCAGTTTTGACTTAACATCTCCATTGACCTGCCCTGTCATGGTATTCTTTCTATTTTAAATAAGGCCTCTGGCTGATCACAGAAAGATGTACTGGTGCCCACCAGTAATGGCTGCACTCTCCCTACTTCCTCCCTGAGTTGGGCAGGTATGAACCTCAATTTATATGGGGTCCCCCTAACTTGAGTCTCACTGGTGAAATATGGTTGTTGTTTACTGAGTATAGTCACGTTCTTTTCTAGGCATTACCATAAGAAACTACTAGCACTGTGCCTCATTCCTACAATCCCAGCCCTCAGGAAGCTGAGGCAGGAGGATTGTGAGTTTCAGGCCTGCCTGAGCTATGCTACAGAGTGAGGTCCTGTCTGAAAAACCAAAAGGGGAAAAAAAAATTAACGAAGTCAGCTTCCAGGTATGTGCTTGTAGACATTTCCACGTTTATTATGACTTGCTGGTACACTGGCATGGAGTGATTACAATTCCAACACCTAGCACAGCACTTGTTATGGTGGCCTTTGGCACCTGAAAAACCATGTGGGCATAAATAATAGCACATGGGTTTGGAGGAGGAAGAGAAGAAGCAACAGTCCCCTCCAAGGTGGAGTCGCATGATATAGAAGGAGCAGTGTTTGAGGCTGAGGAAGAGGGGCTGGCTTTCTAGGCCAAAGGGTTCTATGGTGTCAAGGCGCTAAACACGAGCATGTGTCCCCTACACTGGAGCCAGGCTGGACTACAAAGGCAGTGATGGAGATGTTGGATTCATCTGGGAGGAGCCTCTGAAAAACCCAGAGCAAAGCTGTGACATGAATTAGCTCTGGACTTAAGTTCCTGAAACCGGGCAGAGGGACCATGAAGAAGCCGGTGGCTCTGGTGTGGGTGACTGCAGCATCCTACATTTTCTGACGGGAAACACAAAACAAGCAGGCCTCAAGAGGGGAGTAGAGACAAGGGAACTAAGCTTTGCCTCCACGGGGTTTGATGACAGCAGAGATGCTGCAGAGGACTCCAGCAGGCCAGGGCTAGAGAGGCTTAGGCTGCATGGAAAAAGGAGCTACAAGAAGGTCTTTGGAGTCATCAGTACATGAGCAGAGATAGAAAGTGTAACAGAGGGCATGGCGGTCAAGAGTGTGTTAGAGAGCAGAGGGGCTAAGGGATTAAACCCTGGGAACGCAGGGCGGTGGTGGTGCAGGCCTTTAATCCCAGCACTCGGGAGGCAGAGCCAGGTGGATCTCTGAGTTCGAGGCCAGCCTGGTCTACAGAGTGAGATCCAGGACAGGCACCAAAAACTACACAGGGAAACCCTGTCTCGAAAAACCAACCAACCAACCAACCAACCAACCAACCAACCAACCAACCAAACAAACAAACAAACCCTGGGGAACCACAAGCTTGCTAGGGCCACTTAAGACCACCCGATCACACATCCATCAGACATAGTCTGGTTACAATTTGGATACCTGCATTGCACATCTTCCTTCCGTAATAAAACGCATCGATCAACATAAATTACTATTTATATTCCCTAGAAGCAAGCCTTATAGAAATTAACATTCTGGCATTTTCGTTTGTTTTTGAGACAGAGTCTCACTATGCAGCCCTGGCTGGCTTGAAACTCGGAGATATCGACCTGCCTCTGCCTCCTGAGTGCTGGGATTAAACGTATGTGCCACAGTCTGGTATTTTTATTGTAACCTGCCCCTTTCCACTCTCACTCCAGACTTCATTAATCCAAAGACTACACAGTCATGAAGCGGTGGACTGGCCATGGATAGCAGCAGACCACCAAGGCGCTGCGTTCCCTGGAAGCTCACCTTCTTCCCTCTAGTCAGGGGCCAGCCTCTTTGCTCTCATCACTAGCCTCAATCTTGGCTTCAAGTTACAGTCTTGCATACCAGCCCCACTGCTTGGAGCAAGGCGTGCACCTGACTCATGCCCACAAAAAAGGGGGTTAGGTTAAAATGATACCCAGAGCTTCTTCTTACCATCTTCTTACCACCGAATCCTTCTGAGAGTGCAAGGGGAACTGGCCAGGATGCATAATAAGGACAGATATAGGCAAGCTCTCATGGATGGGTGGGGGGCAGCTTATAAGACCCAAGGAAGTTTCTCTGACCAACACCAAAAGAAAGTGTTAATTTACAACTGTCATCTGACCCATCTCTAGCTACATCGGTCCACAAAGAGCACCTCCTTCAGCAAAGCTGAGCTGGCTAATCTGTGTGTGTGCAGGTCTGGTGGTAGCGGAGCCATAAGCCACAGTCACCTACCTTTTCGTATTCATCCTCCCCAGGGTTGTGTTTCTGCAGCCAGTCGGCCAGGGGACGGTCCTTGAAGGAGCCAGTCACCCCATGCTCTACCTGGATCTTGCGCAGGGTCTCGGCGTTGGGTATCATCTCCACCATCCCTGAGAGAGAAGGGGTCAGACTCAGGCTTCAGAACAGAGTGAGGAAGTCTAACTTTGCTTCCCAGAGCCTTTGGACAAAGTCTGCCAGCAGGAGGGTTCCATGATGGAGGAAGACCACGCCCACACCACATAGTCTAGACTGGCTCTAGGCTTCCCCAGGTCATGAGGTTGCTTCTTTTTCTCTTTTTCGGATTTTACTATGGAACTCTTAAAATATATACAGGGCTTTTATTCAACTCTCAGGCAGCCATCACCCAGCTTCAGCAATCATCAACACTTTGGCTAATTTCATTTCATCTTCCATTACCCAGTGAGCTTCCTAGTTCCTGTTGTTCCAGCTGGAGGGTCTCACTCTGTAGCCCAAACTGGCCTTGGACTTCTGATCCTCCTACCTCAGAGAGCTGGGATTATAGGTGTGTTGTTACTACTCTCTGCTCTAGACACACCACTTCATGCAATAGATACTTATTTATCTATCTATCTATTTATCTATCTATCTATAAAAATCTATTTATCTATCTATCTATCTATCTATCTATCTATCTATCTATCTATCTATTGAGACAGGGTTTCTCTGTGTAACAGTCCTAGCTGTTCTGGAACTTGCTTTGTAGACCAAGCTGGCCTAGAACTCACAGAGATCCGCCTGCCTCTGCCTCCCAAGTGCTGGGCATGCGCCACCCCCGCCCGGCGCAATAGTCTTTTAAATATAGTGAACAAGGACATAATAACCACCTACTTGTCACATCCAAAAAAACCTAACAGTGGCCCTTGAAGCCAGCCTATTTTCAGATTTTTCCTACAGCCATCTCAAAACTACAATTGGATTGCTTGATGAAGATCCAAAGTCCACAGAGGTTGCTATGCCTCCAGGTCTGTTTTGTTTTGCTTTCTTTTTCAAGTCACCCCACATCTTCTCATGGAACAGTCCTGCCCTTCTATTCTCCATTGTTCATGCTGGGAAAGCAGGCAGTGAGGGAAGGGGTGCCCTGCCCGACTCCCCACTGACCTCTCCCTCGGCCAGTGGAGAAGCATCGGAAAATGACCATGCGCATATCCAGCCCCTCCTGCACCCAGATCTTGCTCATGATTCGAATCATCTGCAGGGTGAGCATGTCCTGGCGAAGGTCATCCCCACACTGCAGAGGGAAGAGGAGTCATTAAAATCCATTTCCACTCCCTCCTCCGGGCTCCCAGACCCCACATCATCCCAAACAGCAGCAGCAGCAGCAGCAGCAGCAGGGAGAGACTGCAGTTTCCTGGTTTTCTGTCACTCACCTGTTGATCTGGCCCTCAGGAGGTTGAGGTTAAGGAACAGGAGCTGAGACACTGACCTCTGCAGTCTGCCCCTTGCTGTGCTCCCTTCTCCCTCCCCCATGGCTGCATCCCCATCCGAACTGAATTATGGTTTCTGTTCTGCAAGAAACCCTCCTGATCACTAGACCTGTTTGTCTGAGACAAGTTCTCTCTGGGCAGCCCAGGCTGGTTTTGACCAGCAATCTTCTTGCTTACAGATACACACCATCATGTCTGGTTCACCAGGCCTTTTAAAAACATTTCTACCAGATCAGAAACTAACTACAGTACACAACAAACTTGTGCTATAAGGATCTAGTCACAGAGTACATTCCTTTTACGTTTTAAGTGCTAAAAATCGAACCAAGAGCCCCATCAATGCTGAGCACATGTTCCATTCCTGAGCCCTGGGTAGGTGTGTGCTACCTGCACACTCATTTGTTTCTTTCTCAGAACCACGGAGGAGCCAGTCAGAGGGAAACATGAGTTCATCTAGTGTAACCAGCAGCCAGCCACAATCTCTTCCAGAACCCGAGCATTGCCTTACCCATGGCATTTTGTGGGAGTAGCCTTGCCTCCCAGACAGGGTTCCCATATTCTGAGCTATCCAGTGCCTCTGTTTCTCCTAACGCTGTTCTTAGCCTTCTGGGGCCATGCAGAATTGATCAGAATCCCCTTTTACCCAATAGTCTTCCCAGTATTCAAAGGCGGCATGAGTTGATGGGGAAACCCATAGAGATAGCTGACCGGTGCTAGTTGGAGCTCACTGACTCTGGACTGACAGCTCAGGAACCTGCATGGGACCGAACTAGGCGTGCTGAATGTGGGTGACAGTCGTGTGGCTTGATCTGTTTGTGGGGTCCCTGGCAGTGGGACCAGGACTTATCCCAGTTGCATGAACTGGCTTTCTGGAGCCCATTCCCTGTGGTGGGATACCTTGCTCAGCCTTGATACAATGGGGAGGGGCTAGCTTCTCCTTCAACTGCATGATGGGAGTCCTTACCCACTCTGAGGAGTGGATGGGGGCAGAGTGGGAGGGAGGTGAGGAGGCGGGAGAAGGGGAGGGAGGGGGAATTGGGGTTGGTATGTAAAATGGAAAAAATTTTAATAAATAATTTTTTTTTTTAAAAGGCAGCATGAGTGAACTAGAGATATGGCTCAGTGGTTAGAGTCATTGCCTGGGATGCTCAAAGACCTGAGTTCAATCCCCAGCAATGGGGAGGGAGGGAGGATGGAGGAGGAGGCAATGGGGGAGGAGAAGACAGGAAAACGGGACAGTTCAGACCTTTCCTGCCAGTCTTTAACATTCTCTTCTTCTCACTGCTCTTACCCCTGCTAGGCATGACTAAAGTATTGGTTTTGCCGCCTTTTTTTGTTTGTTTGTTTGGCTGGTTTTGGTTTTGGTTTTTCGAGACAGGGTTTTTGCCTTGTTATGTTTTTTGAAACAGTGCCTCCATATCTAGCCCAGCCTGGTCTGGAAGTCACTATATAGCCCAGGCTTGCCCCACGGCCATCCCTCCTGTGCCCTCACACCCTGCTGGGCGGAGCATTCTCACCTTGAAGATGACCCGGATGTTCTCACCTAAGGGATCCACATTTTGGAAGGCGAGCTTCAGGGGGACCGCATTGGAATTGAAGTAGGAACAGTCCTGTACCATGGAGAGGGTGGTGGCTCATGTCAGGGTGGTCCACGCTCAAGAAGGAAAATGTTCTCTTCACGTTGGATCAGGACAATGTCTACCTTCTTGTTGGTCCACCCAGGACATGCTCATGACATCTAGATTTCCCCGGAGCCCGAAGTCCACACCCCTTCCTTGCTTCTCTCCTCCTGGTTGCTGGAACCCTGGCTTTAACATCTGACTGTCCACTCTCCTCCCTTCACTCTGTATACAACTTACTAGTCTGTGACTTCTGGTAACCCCCCACATCCTACACTTCCACAAGAGGACCACATGCCTAAGAGTTGTGAGAATGAAGTGAAACAACCAACCAACAGACCTGTGCTGGGCAGTGAGGCTAAGAGCCGCCATCCTCACCACCTTCCCCAGCTCACCACCCTCAGCCTCACCAGGGAGACCCAGCCTCTGACCCAGTTCTTCTGCCCTGCACACAGTTACAGTTGTCGGCCAAGTTCACACACAGTCAAGCTGGGAAGAGGCCGTCTGTTTGCCCTCCACCCTCTTCTCCTAAGACAGAGTAAGGAGGCCCTTACCTCCCCATTCTTTGAAGTTCTTCATCTAGCAGAAACTCACCCTGGGCACAATGCCCTTCACCAGCAGACTGGGGCTAAGCGGCAGACGGCATGAACCGTTGAGGGCAAAGAACTGCCTCACCTCCTCCAAGCCCGTGCGAAGGATGCCCTTCAGAAGGAGTAGGGGAGAGTGGGGATGAGGTAAGAGGCCCAGAGGCTCCACTGAGGGCTAAGCATCTATCTCCCAGAGGAAGGAGCCTAGTCCTGTGCCTAAGTAACAGGGACAACTTCTGAGAAATGCTTGGGAAGGGCCACCGCCTGCTTGGGTCCCAGACTTGCTCAAGAAGCACAGCTGAGTTTCTACAGAGGCAAGGCAACCAGGAGGAGGGAAGAAGCAGGCATAGAGTGAGGGTAAGTGACATCACAAGGGCTAAAGTCCTTCTGGGCTTTGCTAAGAGAAGCCAAAGATCCAGACTTACAGACAATGATCTCCCAAGTTTTAAATGTCAGCAACCAGAAGCACTGCTGGTGTGGCATAGTGCCTTCACACAAACAGATAAAGGTGCCCCTTTCTGTCACCCATCTCGGTCCTGAGCCATGGCTCCCCACAGCAAAAGGTGACCAGACTTTAGCCCTCACCTACTGACTGAGCTTGTGGACAGCATACACGAGTATGCCTAACCTTTAAGGCAAACAGCTAAGTCAAAAATCCTAATATTTTGCATTCCAAGCAAAACACATTCATGAGCTGTGGCCAGCTTGGGGACTATCTGCTTATGGCCTGCAGGTAACAGCCACCTCCTTCTAATTTCTAAATCGGAGATGGTCCCTTTCCATCCTGCCTCTCAGGATGCCCGAGAAGCAAACTCCTAGTCATTCAAGCCTCGGCTAGAAATAGGGACAGGGAGAGGCAGCCTTACTTACCTGGCGTGCAGATGGGGTGGCCTCTCGGACCTGCTGGGCCAGTTTGGCCAGGGTATTGACAAGCCAGCACTGGCGGTTAAACTCCTCCCTCAGGCCCTTGCCACAGCAGCACAGCAAGGCTGCCAGCAGGTACTGGTAGCGGATGCTGAACTGAGAGTCCTTGAGACTATCCTTCAGTAACCTGCAAGGCAGGGCCAGTGGGGAGTCAGGCCACTCAGGAGCCACAGCATCGAGCTAGGGAGGCAAGGGTGGGACTCTGCCTCAACTCAGAAAGCCCACCCCACACCTCAGAGAGAAATAGACTTTGAATGTCTTCCCTGTCTTGGAGCTGAAGCCCTTCTGTAGCTCATCTTGACTTTATGCTTCTGTCATGGGTGGATAGAAAAGGAGGATATAAACTCCCCGAGTTCCACGGAGGTGAATGAAGACCTCCTTGAGGAGGGTAGATCAGTAAACATACTGGAGCCTGGTCTCTTAGCGCCTGGCGCCTACCTGCCACAGGGGCACTATGTTTGCACGAAAGACCCTGCCTACCTCCCTTCTCTCTGCCCGTGAGTTTACCAGAAGAAGTAGTGGGTCACTCTCAGGTCAGAGATGGCTCGCTTCAGGAGAAAGCGCACCAAGGGGCTATCCAGGTAGCACTCATACTTCAGGGCCTGTTCAGAAGAAAGCAAACGCGAGGCTTCATTAACCACCTGAGATCTACCCTGACGACTGGCCCTGGGACCGTGGCTTCCAGGGGCAGATGTAGAAAGACAAGGTCGGGGCATGGGAACTCCGAGTCCTCGTACCTGTACGAGCTGGGGCAGGTAGTCCAGCAGCTCTGCGTCCGACAGAGAGCCGATCCACTGCACGGCCATCCGACGCACCTCCTGGTCCGGGAAGCTGTAAAGGAGTTCAGAGACTTGACAATCCCCATCACGGGCTGTAACTCAGAGATGTGAGCCTGGGTGTCAGAGGCATGGAGAAGGGAAAGTTCTAGCCCCTCCCCCCTCAAGATCTGTATTCTCTTCTGGATCCAGTCCTTAGGGACGGTGGTTCCCCCACACCCCGCACCTCATGGACAGTCTCCCTTGGGCAGGGAAGAGCAGGAAAACAGCCTTTCTTATTGCTTGGACATTTTAAAGGAAATAGAGCAAAGTCCTCCACACCACTCCCAGAGCCTCGTCCTTAACTCCCACTGTGTTAAAAATTCCTACCGTCAAGGAGCCCTTGAGTGGGTGAAGCATGTTTTTGGGTAACATCCTACAATACAAAGCCTGCCAGGCAAGCAATGGAGAACTGTGAGGGTTTATATAAGCCAAGAGACAGCCCGGGGAAATGAGTTTTGCAGGGATTAGCAAAGATGTAGCCTCAAAAAGTCCTAAAGGCAGGTACATTTTGATGGCTGAGATGGCAAGAAAATAAGCTGGGAGGCCTGGATACAATCTAGAAATGACAGCTCAGACTGGGAGCCCCGTGACCCCAAGAACTCTTTGGGAGAAAAGAGAAGAGAGGGCTGTTAAAATCAGAACTCAGAGAAAGGTTTGGGCTGTACAAGGGAAAGCATTTGTTGGAACTGTGGATGATTATGTGACGTTCGGGCATCTTCTTATATGTAAATTCTGCCTCAAAAGAAAAAAAAAGATGGAACCCTGAGCTCTGCTAATAATGTGTGTGCCCTTGGAGTACGGAGGCCCGCGCCTTTGATCCCAGCACTGGGGAGGCAGAGACAGGCAGATCTCTGAAGCTCTGTGAGTTCAAGGCTAGCCTGGTCTGCAAAGCAAATCCCAAGCCAGGTAGGGCTAATGAGACCCTGTCTCAAAAAGCAAAACCAAACCAAACCCAAAATTGTTTGTTTAACAAAAAGTTCATGCATTAAATTTACAATTTAATGATGTGATGGGTGCATAGGAGAGGGCTCAGACACCTGATAAAGCATGTACGGGAGATGACAGTGGTGGACTCCAGGGAACAGCACAATCTTAAGACTGGGGAGACACAAGACAAAGCAAAACCCCAACTGGCCCATCAGTGACGGCAGGGCTGAGGGCGGGACAAGGAGGCGCTTCCACTCACGTGGCATGCAGGAGCCCCAGGGCATCCTGGTGGTTCATGTGTGTCCACTGCTTCAGGAGAGCATAGATGTCCGGCAGGCAAGCCCACTCCCAGCTGGGTGCACTGGCGAGCACCAGGGGGAGGGAGCTCACCTCCTCGTGGCAATAATAGCGCTTTTCCCACAGGTGCTTCCTGTCAGCATCGGAGAGCCTGCGAGGAGAGCGGTGGAGTGGGCAGAGAACTTACATTCCTAGGCAATGGCTGCCCATACTACCTACCATTCAGTGGCTTCCCAACTTCACTGTGCATTATAATCACCCGAGGGGCTTGGTGACTTCTGGCGCCTAGGTCCCACCCCAACGCCAACTGAGTCACAATGTCTCCAGAAACTAGGCATTGGGTATTTTTAAATCATCACAGGTGATTGCAATGTGAAGCTAAGCTTGGAAAGCTGGGTCCAAATCTCAGCTCTGATCCCATCTCAGGGACATGTGTCAGACCGAGGTTGATACATGGGCCAGTAAAACCGGACCAGGGGATGCCCTGAGGGTACTACTCCCGAGTAGGGCCACTAGAGGGCAGTGGGCAACACTTGTCAGGGTTTGGGCAGCTGAGAAGCCTCTTGGGACTTCTCTTAGCTTTATAGGGTCCATAGCTAATTGGGACTTGCCTGAGATCAGGTGTCTAATGGGAGACAGGAGCTGAGGGGCTAATGAAGTGAGGGGTCAGGAGTGGGGTGGGGGCGGGGAGGTCTGCATCTCGTGTTCCCCCGCCCAGCATATCCACAGGGCTATGCAGGGCCTGGAGAAGTGGTTCAGATGAGCGAGAGCCCCAACTCCCCTCCCTCTCCAGTCCTGACTGGTGGACACAGCAGCCCCAAGGATGAGATCAGCCTGGACTCCTTTACTCCTGAGAGCTGCCAGCTTGCCAAGACACCTGGTCCTTTTTGGAATGTGACAAGGCCAGAAAAATGCAAAGGCTGTTGGTAAGGAGGAGGTGGGGGCAGGGCGATGAGGTCAGCAACCAGCTGCCCCACTAGACAAGTGTATCTAGGGTAGTGGCAAAGCTCTGGTCCTCCTGGTTGGTGTGTCAGGGACAGTGTGGGGCTGGACATTCTCGGATCTCGTTTCCTGACCTGCCCTATCCATTTCCCCCAGCGTCCACGTCCACTAGGGAAAGGTCTGGGGGCTGCCACCACCTTCTGCCTAGGTGGTAGCAATGACTGTCTCCCTGACTGCCTCCAGTCCTCCAGCACAAGGGCAGGGACTAGATGCTGGGAGGTAAAGGGTCAGGCTGATGTGGACAGACAGTGGGAAGGGAGCCTGGGTCACACACACGGAGGGGTCCAGGGCCTTACCAGTACAGGGACTCCTTCTGCGTGATGTCTTTGAGTTTGTGTTGGTCCTCCTCCCGGAGACTGCCAAACTCATAGCGGGGGCTGAACTTGTCTCCGGGGGGACTGGTGAACTTGATGTCAAAGGCCGAGGTGGGGAAGTCAATCTTGGGACAGGATCGGAGGAGAAGCAGAAGCAGCAAGGAGAAGAGACAGTGTCAGTGGAGGCGATGGCCACTTCCCTGGGTCCCCGGCTGTTCCCTCACACTCTGGTGCCTCAGTCCTTCCCTCCCCTTCCCTGAGGCTCTTTGTAAAATAACCCAGGTGTCCATGGGGATCCCCAAAGTCCCAGCTGTAACTTTTAGCAAAAACTGAAAGGAAACCATAGGAAGCCTGGCGTGGTGGGTTATGCCAGGAATCCTAACCCTGGAAAAAGGCTGAGGCAGGTACTACTGTATGTTTGAGGGCAGCCTGATCTACACAGTAAGTTCCAGGCCAGTCAGGAGTCACAGAGAGGCCCTTGTTTCATCTGAGCCCTTCCCTAAAAAAAAAAAAAAAAGGAAGGCGAAATGGACAGGGGTGGAAAAGGCTGGCTTGAGCTGCTTAAAGACAGGAAAAGCCCCAACTCGAACCCCTCAGCAGGTATTACTAGGGTAAGCCACGGAGAGTGCCCAGGCTGAAGTTGGGAACCCCTAGAGTGGTCCTGGAGGCACTGCAGCCTGAGGGGATCTGGGACCACACCTTGCATCTACTAACTACTAACTCTAGGACCTGTGGTCATTTGCTCTGAGCCACCGAATATCTATCCTTCCAAAAATGGGCATCAGAGCGGAAAGACAGAGTTCTCCAAGGAGTTCTACTCGCTCATTCAGCAAGAGCACACTGCACCCTGGCATGAATTGGGTGTTTTTCTAGGCCCTGGACACAGAGTCCAGACAAAAACACCTGCCTCCCGAAGCATGCATTCTGTATATTTCTACTTCATATTCTGTCAGTTTGACCATTCCCTACCCCATCCCACAGCATCTCACGGGCTTGAGAAAGGGTACCTTTCCTCCAAGGAGAACAGGTTCCCTGAGTGACTAACAGGATTGCTTTCTCTTGGGCCCCAAGGAGAAGCACCTTTTTGGATCAGGCCTAGAAGGATGAGGGCTCAAAACAGGGTGAGCTCTGGGTGGAAAAGGTCTCAGACCTCACCTTCAGAGGATGATGTGAAATGAGGGATGGATACTTTCCATTCATGCCCTCACATGCACATCTCATCCCATGCCCGCAGTTCCCACCCAGAGCTCACTGAGGGCCTTGGAGCTGACTTTGGTGCTGTGTGACAGCTGGGTGGGGGAGAGAGTCTCACCTGCAGGATGACACTGTCTGGCTGGTGGAAATTAGGTGCACTCCAGCGGGCACCAGAGTTTTCCTGTGTTGCTGGCCACAAGCCTAGAAGCTTCCGGCCACAGGTCAAGACTCTGAGGTAGAAGGAGAGGGAGATGAGTTACCAACCACTGTGAGTGGTTGCTCTCTTGTCGCCAAACCTCTTCTAGTTAAGCATCTTCCCCAGCCCTGTCTCTTTGATTCTCCCCACAGACCACGGCTCTTATTTCTAATCTCTAAGAAGGCTCCCATGGAAGAAAGCCTCTCCAAGCTCACCATTCCCTGACCAGGATGACCGCTTGGCTGGGATCTCTCCATGAGGTAGAGAGGCCTGGAAAGATGACCTCTAAAGTCCTGATGACAGGACCAGATGACTTGTTACAGGAACACTGCTGTCCCATGCTCCCCTCCCCCACCCACCAGGTTGCATCAATTGTCCTGGTCACTAGACCTGGGTGTTGGCTTCTCTACTGGGGTTGAGGCCCTCTGGACTTCACAGTGAGCTCCATGTGGCCAACCCTTCCCAGGGGACACCGAGTGTAGCAACCAGGCTTTTATTTCCACCCCCCCCTTGATCTCTTCCAAGGCCAGAAGCTGCTCCCCTGGGGCTCACATACTGCCTGAAGTTGAAGAGAGGGGTAGTGACCCAGCCCAGGGCTTCAGGTACCCTCCTCTGCTTATTGGCATCAGAGGAACTCCCAGGAGGGGGAACGGGCAGGGCATAGAGTGTGGCACACAGCAGGGTCTCCCGAGGCAGCCTGTTCACCTGCACTGGAAAGCAGATCCTAGGAAACAAGGGAACCAAAATCAAGAGCCTTCTGGGGCTGGCAGGGCTTGAGAAGTCAGGTATCAGCACATAGGTTCCTAGGTAAGCCTCCCACAGAACCAGGACAGGTCCCAAAGTAAGCAGGACCTCTTCTGGGTGTTCCTACTAGGCACTCCCAGAAACCCACAAAGATGTCTCTGAAACTCCTGAGTCAAAAAGGTCCCCCAGTGTCCAGGCCAAACTTGCTTAGCTGAAAGTCATCTCACTGTCCAGGTGACCACCCATCCTGTCCTGCGCCAGTTCCTTTTCTCACACTAAGATTTCCACGGAGGGTCAGCAAAGCTTCCTTTGGGCTTCCTTTGCACTCAGAAGTCCCTCTCCCCCGCCCCAGCGCCACCCAACCTAGTCACCAGGAAGAAGTACCAAGTTCTCTCCCCTCAGTGCACCCAGCCTGCCCCTCCCCCCGACAGCCTTCTCCTCTGTCTGTGTCCCTCGTCTAGCCCCAGGGGCATACACCAACACAGGCTCAAGAGTCCAAGAAGAAAGAGAAGGGGATTTTCAGAGTCCCCTAGGAGTGAGAAAGGGGAACAGGTAAAACCCAGAGGACACATCCAAGCAGCAAGTACTCCCCAAGTTGGCCTGATGTTCCTCCTGGTCAGCCTGGCCAGGGCCACACCCAGCCACACCCTCTGAATTCAAGCTAAGGAGATTTGGGTGTGGGGAAGTGGAGAGAGTTTGGGGGCTGAGGGAAAGAAAGCCAGGACCCACCCGGTTACCTTTCCGGAAAGCTGTCCCCGGGCCAAAGTCCACACTGACACACCCTCCTGGTTGGCCCAAGGCCCAGCCGCTTCTATACCTAAAGGGCACAGAGGCAGGGCGGCCACTCCCAAGGTCAGAGGTTTCAGATAAGGCCAATTCACTCCTCACTGCCCCTCACTCCTGGGGGAAGTCCACTCAAAGGAGGCACGCAGCGGCCCCAGACTGGCACAATCCTTCTCTGCCCCAGCTGCTTCTACCCTGGGGGCCCCACAGCTATAATTAGGACCCCTTTAGCAGCCAACAGACATGCCAGGCTGGCTTTGGCTGGAGGTGACAGAGTAGGGCTGCTGGGCCTATTTTGAGAGTGAGCTGATCTCCTATCCCGCTACAGTGGGAAGAAGCAGCTGATCCCATAGCCAAGGAGAGGAGCTGGTCTAGTGTCACAAGAGGGAAGAACAGAACATGGCTGACACATGGTGTAGCCATAATCCCAGCCCTTGGGAGGCTGAGACAGGGGGATTGCTGGAATTTCAAGGCCGACATCTGAGTCTGCATGAGACCCTGTCTTGGGAGGGAGGAAGGAATGAAGGAAGGAAGGAAGGGAGGGAGGGAGGGAGGGAGGGAGGGACATTTTGACTAAAACCACAATACAGAGAAGCAAACAAGGCCTCCCATTTCTCAGGTCTTTCAGTATACCTGGGGTTCCAAAATGGCCTCCCTAACCCTTTGCCTGAGGTTGGTCAAGGGAGCCACTGCTTCTGCTGGAGAGCTGACTCTTCTCTTTGCCCGAGAACGTCTCCTTCCTGTGAGCTCTTCTTCAGCACTGTTAACACTGGGGCTGCCGCCTCCAGAGAATGTGCTGGGGCTCCTGCTTGGCCACACAGTCTTGGGCAACTGAACTGACAGCTGGGCACTTGGCCTGCTCACTCGGGGAAGTGGGGGCTATCATTTGGGGCCCTTTCTGCTGGGTGACATCAGTTATTATACTTGAACTGGGTGCTGTGACATGGATAGATAGCCTTTTCACACAAATCTACCTCACGCACCAGTCACTGTCAGCCATCTGGAACAGAGAAACGGGAACCGAGAAGGCCAGAGCTGAGGTGCTAAGACGCGGACACTGAAGGAGGGAGCATTTACCAAGCACTAGATGCTCAGTCAAGTTGCTGTTCTCTCTCTCTCTCCCCGTTTCTGGTTTTTCTTAGTGTCCTTAAGGACTCGTCAAGATCTTGTCGAGCAGTCCCCCAATCGCGTCCATTCTAGGCTGTCTACAGTATCATCTACTAAAGATGGCTGGCCCAAAGCTGAGCTCTGACCACAGGGTGCTGCCTTCTCCCACATGCTGTGGCCTTCATTAAGAAGAGCTAAGAGGTCTTATTTGGGACATAGGGAGGGGAGGGGCAGAGGCAATGCCCTGCACCTGGCACCAGGCCTTAGCGACCTGGCCCTGTGGATCAAGACAGAGATCTCACACTTAGCATGGGAGGCTGAGCTGCATCCACACCTGACCCCGTCAGGCACTGGGTCCTCAGCACGCCCCTCTAGACAGCGGTAGTTAGTGAGGCTTGGGAAGCTCGGAGGACTACTGAAATGCAAAGGCTCTTTACTTGGGCAGCGTTGCATTGAACCCAGGTCCCAACGAAACAGGTCTCACTATCTGTAGTCCAGGCTGGCCTCGGATTCACGGCAGTTCTGCCTCAGCTTCCTGAGTGCTCGTGTCATTGAGCACCACGCCCTACTTCTCAGAGACCACTTAATGCAGCTACCTTGTCTCCGGGGAGTTTCTCCTACCCTGGGAAGTGGTTGTTAGTGGCAGTTGTACGTTGTTCCTGCTCTAAGAACGACCCAAATGTGACGAACAGGGCCTGTCTCTCCTCTGGTCCATCTATTAAACACCCAGCCCCTTCATCTACCTATTTAAGCATCCTTGGCCTCCCCAGGGACACTCTTCTGTCTCTGTAATCTGCATTCCACACCTTTAAGTTGCACTTGCTGCTTTGCGAATGAGGACGCAGATATGGATGGCCTGGGGAAGGGACACTGGGGCGGTGGTGGAGCAGCAAAGGGGTACAGTGTGGGCAAGGCGCTGGGGACAAACACCAGCAATGCCACCCTCAAGGTCCCCTCACTGTGGTGATATATCATGTACCCTAATAAACTTGCCTAAGGATCAGAGGACAGAGCCAGTCACTAGACACAGAGGTCAGGCAGTGGTGGCACACACCTTTAATCCCAGCACTTGAGAGCTCATGCCTTTGCTTAGGAAGCACAAATGCCTTTAATCCAGGAAGTAATATGGCAGGGCAGAGAAAGGTATATAAGTGAGTTCTTGAGGGAACAGGAACTCACTCTCTTTAGACTGAGGATTTCATAGAGGTAAGAACTAGTGGCTGGCTGCTCTGCTTTCTGATCTTTCAGCTTTCACCCTGATATCTGGCTCTGGTTTTTTTTTTTTTTTTTTTTTTTTTTAAATTAAAAGACCATCTACGATTCAAACACCTCACCCCTCATTTCTTTCCTGTTTTGTATGGCTGAAGCGTTCCTTCCTGAAATCAAATCATTGCTAATAAATGGCAATTGATGCCATCTTGTTCTTGTGCTGGTGGTTATTGTATTTATAACCCGCCTCCAGGTTAAAAAGGTGTCCTCATTCCTCAGTTTGAGAAGCTGAGGCAGACAGGCTAGAGAGATCACAGGATCAGAGAGAGAGTTCGAAACAGCCTTACTCCTCGGCTCCACGCCCATTCTTCCTCCCTCTAGGCAACTCTCCCCGCTCTATCCATAATGGACAAGCCATGCCCCCTCTGTCCGGTTCTTTCTGTGTGTGTATTGAGTGGGGATCTCTTGGTTGGCCTAGAACTTGGCTATGTAGCCCAGATTGGCCTCGATATTACAGCAATTCTCTTGTCTCTGCCTCCCAAGTGTTGAGATTCTAGGTGTGGTTCTGTTTGTTAGTTTTATGCTGTCTAGGGCCGAAACCCAGGGCCTCATATGTGCTAGTTAAACACTCTGCTTGGAGCTATACCTTAGCCTTTCTGCCTATTCCAAGAAATATTGGGAGGAAGGGAGAGAACAGAAATCTTGCAGACCAGTTAAATTCTTTAAAAGAGGCCAGAGCAAAACAATAAAGTATTTTTAAAATCAGCAAGTAATATTTATATGGCCCTTTATAGCTTATAAAGAGCCTTTATGGGTACTTTTCCATTGGATGTTCTCAACAACTTGAGAGGTAGAAATTATACGCTTGTCCCCATTTACGAGTCAGGGAAGCAGAGACTCAAGAAGCAGCATGATCTATCTGGATAGGGATAGTTACAGAACTAGGTTTAACCCAGGCTGTGCTCTGCTCCAGGTCTGACTATTGCTCCAGGATCTTCCTGAAGTGAGCAGGTTGGTCTGAAGCCATCCTGGAGCTTAGGGAGGGCTTACTGCTGGTCCCAGATGATGAGGTGGAACAGGTACTTGGAGAAGTGGGCCCGTCGAGTCTGCAGGGGGCTGCACAGTTCCTTGCCTCCATGGCTGAGGGAACAGGAGAGGTAGAACTCTTCATAGCTACAAAAAGAACAGGGCAGGTCAGTATACCTTGCCCTTAAAACCAATCTTAACCACTCCATTGCTAGCCTCCATTTAACTCTGGTGGATTTCGCTTGATCTCTGGAGAGTGCTACGTGGAATCAGGGAGCTGGGCTTTAAGGAAGTATGCTTAGGAGCAGCAACTTGATCTGGACCCCCAGACCCCCAGAGTTTCAGGCTCATGCTGAGTACAGGAGTTTGCCTTCGTTTCATGGGAATGGCCATCTAGCCTGGTCCTTATAATCCGTTCCAGCGCATCAAGTGGAGCACACAGGCACACGCTGATGTGTGTGTGTGTGTGTGTGTGTGTGTGTGTGTGTGTGTATACATGCATACATACATATGTATATATATATGCAGGCAAGGAGTGTGGGGGAGGCAAACGACATATGCTGCCATGAATGCCAGCACATGGGGGTCCCTGTGGCTCACGACAGGTGCCTGACAGAAGAGGTCAGAGAAGGCCCCTGTTTCCCAGGCTGCCTCCTTTGTTCTATGCCAATCGCCCAGAGGAATACATTAAGTGAGAAACAAAGAGAGAAGGGAAGGGAGGGAGGGAGGAGGGTGGGCTTGGTAAGGGTGGGGTGGGGCCAAATGCCTATTCCCCCAGGCCTCAGGACTCTGGGGATCCAGCCGAAGAGCCTAGGACTACCAAAAGAACGTCCTCCTCCACCCACCCCTGCAAGGGAACCCTAGACAAAGGGTCACCCCCTCCCTACCACCCTCATCGTGCATCTGCAGGGGAGTGCAGCCATTGGCGTGGGCCACACTCTATCTGGGAACTGGCCATCTGTCGCTTGTCTCCCTCAGCTGGCTGTGGATCTGGAGGGGGCAGAGATGTAGAGGCAGCCAGCACTGGGGGACTGGCAGGTGCTTATCTATCTCCTAGGGGACTTCCTCTCTCTGCAGTGGATACAGGCTGGGCTCCCCTCAGGCACTAGGCTCACCCTCTCAGGCCTGTTGCACCGAACACCACACAATGCTGCCATGCATCCTCAGATGGAGGACAGTAGGGTCACGTGCAGAAAGGGAGAAGCTAATCTGTCTCCCCAGAGCTCTGACTCACCTGGTAGCCCAGATGATGGGAATGCGGTGAGTGGCATAGACAGTGAAGGCCAGGGCCCCAGAGAAATGGCAGGCCTCTTGGACCAAATCATGCTTTCGACTCCCAGGCACCGCGGTCTGGAAGTCGGCATTGAATGTGCTGCAATACAGCTCCACCAAGTCCAAGATGGCTGCCGTCAAGGCTTCAACCACCTTCTCTGTGAAGGGGAGAGGGTAAGAAAGGCAGCTCAGTTAGGACTCGACAAGGGCCACCGTGTTGCCATGACACCAGCAGAAGGGAAGAGCTTGGGGGCAGCGGTGCCCAAATGCCAGCCAGTTTTTAATAGCTGTGACAAAGCTTACTCATCTGTGGAGAAATAGGAAAGACGCAGGAATATGCCCTGAGCCTTTCATCAAGAGATGTCCATCTTATACAGATACTTAATAACATTTTAGTACTAAATAATGTTGTTGTTATTATTATTATTATTATTTTGGTTTTTCAAGACAGGGTTTCTTTTTTTCTTTTTTTGTGAGCTGAGGCTCGAACCCAGGGCCTTGTGCTTGCCAGGCAAGCGCTCTACCACTGAGCTAAATCCCCAACCCAAGACAGGGTTTCTCTGTGTAGCTTTGGAGACTGTCCTGGATCTCACTCTGTAGCCCAGGCTGGCCTCGAACTCACAGAGATCTGCCTGACTCTGCCTCCTGAGTGCTGGGACCACCAGGCCTAAATTTTTTTTTTTTTTTTTTTTTGCTTTTCGAGACAGGGTTTCTCTGTGTAGCTTTGTGCCTTTCCTGGAATTCACTTGGTAGACCAGGCTGGCCTTGAACTCACAGAGATCCACCTGCCTCTGCCTCCCGAGTGCTGGGATTAAAGGCGTGCGCCACCACCGCCTGGCCTAAAGTGTTATTTTTAAAAAAGTCTTTTTCTAGGACTAGAAAGATGACTCAAAGGTTAAGCAAACTGACTGCTCTTCTAGAGGACTTGGGTTTGATTCCCAGCACCCACATGGCAGCTGACAACTGTAACTCCAGTTCAGGGAGGGGTCCAACACCTCTCTGTCTTCTGTGGGTATCAGGCACATAGGTGCCACACACACTTACATGCAGGCAAAATAACCATATACATAAAATAAAAACACATCCTTTTTTTAAAAAGTATTTTCTTGACAAAAAAAAAAAGTCTTGGGGTTGGAGATTTAGCTCAGTGGTAGAGCACAAGGCCCTGGGTTCGATCCTCAGCTCCAAAAAAAAAGTCTTAACAAGCTTGTACAGTACCATCAGCTCCATGCACATGCAGATGCACACACGCACACACACACACACACACACATGCGCGCACACAAAACTGGAGGTACTATGTTAGCTCCTAGAAGATTTTAGGGGACAATTTACTAGTTTGCAAATTACAAAGATGGAAAGATGGATTCACTTTTAAGAAAGCCAGGGTTGGGGATTTAGCTCAGTGGTAGAGCGTTTGCCTAGCAAGCGCAAGGCCCTGGGTTCGATCCTCAGCTCCAAAAAAAAAAAAAGAAAGAAAGCCAGTGATTGGGGTGTGTAAGGACTATGTCCTTAATTACATCATCAGCCTGCGACGGTGTCCCAGCCTAAAAAGCAGGCAGGCCCTCTGTGCGTTCCTTTTCTCTTCCTGCTCTCTTCCCTCTGCGCAGTCTCTCTGTCTCTCTCTCTGTGTCTCTGTGTCTATCTCTCTCTCTCTCTGTCTCTGTCTCTCTCTCTCTGTCTCTCTCTCTCTTTCTCTCTCTCTCTCTCTCTCTCTCTCTCTTCCCCTCTCTCCCAATAAAGCTCTAAAAAGGTAACTGGCTCATGACTCCAGCACTCTTGCTCCACTGGCATGGCCCCCGCAGGCGGTAGCAGCCAGCCACAAGCAGCGCCACCATAACCAACAGGGTGTCGAGGTGGTTAGTGGTTACCAGCACTGGCTGCTCTTCCAAAGGACCCAGCACCCACATGGCAGCTCACAACTGTTCGTAACTCCAGTTCCAGGATCCGACGACATCCTCACACAGGCATACATGCAAGCAAAACATCAATGCAGATAAAAAATAAAATGAAAAAATTAAAAGAAAAAATAAAATAAAATTTGAAAAAGGAAGGAAGGAAAGAAAGCAAGAGAGAGAGAAAGAAGGAAGAGAGAAATAAAGAAAGAGAAAGAAAGGAAGAAAGAGAGCCAGTGACATTGGTTTTGAGGACGAGGATCTACTCAAAGATTGTAGCAAGGAAAGAATTCTGGGGAAAAATCCTTCCTCCCATCTCCCAAGTCCCATTCTAAATTGGAAGTGTAAAGGGTTGTGGCTGCCAGGGGAAGAATCACAACCCAGCAGGGCGAGCTTTTCCATCTGGATTGAAGGATAAACTCATCCTTGCCAATGCCTCTACCCCACCTCATCACTCTCTCCCAGTAACACCATAAGGGCTGATTAGCAAAAATAATGAGAAAAAGATCTGTGGAAAGAAATGTGGGCTCCAGCTGTGTCCACACCTCACAGGGAAAGACACACACACACACACACACACACACACACACACACACACACACACATACACACACACGGCCGAGCAGGAAGAAGAATGTGGGCCGAGCCAGCAGTTGGCAGTTTCCAGCCTCTATGGGACAAAGAGGGAGAGTACTGCCCTTACCTCGGTTTTCCCTCACAGCCAACACACTGGGATCCTGTTGGGCAAAGAAAGAGGAAGAAAGAGTCAGACAGAGCCCAAGCCCATTTTTATGGTAGTTAGAAGAGCTTTTCACAGCTGTGCTCATCTGGGCCAGGCAGGGCTGAAATGTGAGGAGCAGAGATTCCCCAGGGAGAGGGAGGGAGTGACGGTCTGTACCAGAGCCATGGGATGGACAGAGTAAGCAGATTAAAAACAAAAAAACCAACCATGCTCACCTTAAGGAAAGAGCCCCACCCTCACCCTCACCCTCAGGCCCCAAGGCTGGGGATACAGGGTCTGTGGTACTAACATGCCTTTACAGTACAACATCCCACTGTGGAATCACTGAATTCCTGGCCCTTGGGACTTCCCCTAGCTTGGGTTTGCACCCTCATGGATAAGCAAACCGTCAGACAAGGCCTTGGTGACTAAATAAAGCCTTTCTTGGCTCATGTGGTCATTCCCAGGAGACTGAAGCTATCCTACCCCTATGCTTAAGAGAGGGGACATGCTTGGCATCCATTTCCCAGGAGTTCTTGTGTATGAACTGCTTACACATAAATGGTGGTGGTGAAGAACCTTGTTTGTTTGTTTGTTTATTTTTTGAGACAGGGTCCCACTCTGTAGCCCAAGCTGTCCTGGAACTCAACTATATAAACCAGACAGACCTCAAACTCACAGAGATCCACCTGTCTTGACCTCCCCGATGTGAGTTTCAATGCATGGGCCACCACACACTGCTGGAACAGCAATTTAGTAAGTGGACACCAAGTTACTCAGCATCAGCAACCCAGCTAGCTACCTGTCAACATCCCGATCGCTTCCTCATGCTAACACCTGGGCCCGTTTACCTTCTGGATTTTTGGCTGCATGCGTGAGGGGCAGGGAGGCAGCTGGTTGAGAGCACTGGTGATCTCAGGAGTCTCCACGGCAGCTAGAGCATTGCAGATGGCCTTGACAGACTGGACCACCCTGTCCGCCTTCAGTGGGAAATCCCCCTGCGGGAGGCCATACAGTGAAGCCAGTGATTCAGCTCTGTGCCTCCCCCCAACCCAGCCTGAAAGGGTGTGCAGGGGCTAATGACTCTAAGGAGGAATTCCAGGAGCCATACTTTATATGCAGATATTCAGCCTCAGCAAACAGTCTCTTGCTTTGAGTGGGCCACAGCCACACTTCTTAGCCTGTCGGCCCCTCTCCTAAACCTTTTATTCCCAGTCTGTTGTGATAGTCTATTTCCGCTATTCAAGCATACACAGGTCTCCGCTAGAGGCCTAACGTTTAAGGAATCAATTGGCAAAGGATAGACGGCAAGGAGGTGAGAGAAACATACTAAGGCTCCACTTACTCTCTTGGACTTCTCATAACCCACCACAGAATGCCCCTCTACACTTGGGCCCCCAGGATTTCCTCATCTGAAATCTTCTCTGTCTGACCGTGACTACTTACATCAATTCAGATTAGGGACCAGGACACCTACTTCTTCACAAAGCTTTCCCCATTCCAACACTCACAGTCACCCTCTTGTATCTACTATCAGTAGATGAACTTTCTTTCTATTTCCCTAACCGCATAAACTCCCTGAGGCTAAAACAATTCTTACACTACACACCTTGGCTCTACCCACTCCCTAAACTAACCCAGAACGCTGCAAAGTGGTCTAAGAACTCAGTGCTGGTGTTCTTGTAGAGGTTATTACAAAATGGCTTCCAATAGTGGGTAGAGGGTGAACTAGACCTATTACCCCAGAGGGGAGAATCCATGACTGAAAAATGGACCAAGAACATGGCTGACCTTGAACTCAGAGAGGTCTGCCTGCTCCTGCCTCCGAAGTGCTGGGATTAAAGCCATGTGCCAATATGCCCAGCAAGGGACTTGATTTTTGAAAACCACTTCCAAAGAACTTTGCTTTAGCTTCATGATGTTTGCGTAAATGGTTCTGAGGTTTGCAGCCCTTGCAGGTCCAAGAGGGAAAGAATCTAGCCTTGGGACTTGCCACTTCCCTGAGGGTGTGATATCTGTAACCCAGGCTCAACAGAGCCTATTCAGATGGTATTCCTGGGGCATCTCTCTCTCTCTCTCTCTCTCTCTCTCTCTCTCTCTCTCTCTCTCATACACATACACACACACACACACACACACACACACACACACACACGCCTGGGATGATGTCTACTCCAGAGACAGCCATCACAGTCTACCTCTTGACTTTCACAGAGGGACTGAACAAACACCTTTTCTACACAGTGGCCAGCTCTTCCCCAGCCAGGAGGTGTTTTGCTTGCCCAGAACTAGGGGGATGAAAAGGAGGTGTCACTGACAGACTGTCATCTGACTGCAGGAAGCCTGGGGGAGAAGGGAACTTCCCATGGCTCCTCTCTTCAGTCCCGGGATGTGTACTCACATCAGCCAGCAGGAAGGCATCCACCTCATTGTGGTAAGTGTCAAACAGAAGACTCAAGGCCTGCCTGGGGGGGGGGGGTGAGAAAAATCAGGTGAGATCACACAAGATTCACTGTCCTGGGAAGCCCACCCTTTCCCTTCCCTCTCCTCTGCTTAAGGATCAAACTCGGATGAGAAGGATTTCCCACTCTTTCTGTGCCCCAAGAGGATGGAAACCGGGTCTTTCCCACTATGCTACCTCTCACCTAGAAGAGGACAGAAGAAGCACTTTGAGAGCAGTGGTTCTCAACCTGTGGGGTCGCATATCAGACAGGCATCCTGCACATCCCATATTTACAGGTCGATTCACAACAGTAACAAAATCACATTAGGAAGTGGCAACGAAAATAATGTTAAGGTTGGGGGTCACCACAACATGAGGAACTGTATTAAAGGGTCACAGCATTAGGAAGGTTGAGACACTCTGCTCTGAGAGAAGAGAGGAAGTGTGCCCTGGGGTACAATCACTCCTGACAAGTCCCAGACGTTTACGAGAATCTATCCCGTGAGTAGGAAGCCAGGCAAGCGTATCCATGCTATTCCCTCATAGTTCCTACTTGGATCACACCAAGGTGGTACCCACTCTCACCTGCTGATGGTCTGCTTGACTGGCCTCTCTTGGAGATGGATGAGGTAGTTCAAGGTAGAAGGGCTCTGGTCATCATTCACCTGTGTGAGTGAGCAGCATCCTTGTCAGGCAGAAGCGATGTCCTTTTCACAGCCTAGCATACCTACCCCACCCCAGTCCCAACATGTTCTACATCACCCTCTGTCCACTCTACCTCCCCAGGTATGTACAGTTGTTGCCATTTCCAACACTTACCGTGCGGGCCAGGTCACTTCGTATGGCCTTCTGCTCCATCAGCTGGAGTCGGATGTTGATGTCAAACTTGCGGCAATATTGGATATACTCATGGCTGCCCAAGGCATGCTTACTGGTAGGGTAGGGGACAAGACCATTAGTGCCTGGGGAACTCAGTGGGAGGAGAGATGCATACTTTAGCCTGAGGAGAGACAACCAGGAAGGAAGGGAAGACAGAAGAGAAAGGAAGGGGAACCGGCCCATGTTGTAGGCCTTATCTCTTACTCCTCAAACGTCATGGGGAAGCATAGAGAAAGACATGGAGTTTACCTGAATAAAAGTCACCCACAACACTTAACCCTTGAACTACACAAATGACTCACTGGCTCATTCTCAGGATGGGAACCCCTATAAAGAGTTGGGTTATGCCAGGCAGTAGTGGTGCATGCCTTTAATCCCAGCACTTGGGAGGCAGAGGCAGGTGGATCTCTGTGAGTTCAAGGCTAGCCTGGTCTCCAAAGCGAGTTCCAGGAAAGGCGCAAAGCTACATAGAGAAACCATGTCTCGAAAAACCAAAAAAAAAAAAAAAAAGAGTTGGGTTATAGGAGGATTTCTTGTGTGTGTGGGGCAGCTGTTTAAATCCTATTTTCTTGGCTTTGACAACCAAGGGAGTCCAGTCTTCTTTTTGTGTTACCTACTAAGGTGCTGAGGACAAAGGAAGCAATCCCACCAGAATTCCAGAACTATTATCCTAAAACGGGCTCCATCTCTCCCCTTCCTCCACAGCCCTGTAAGTCTCCACACTTTCTAAAAGGCATATGCAGTTCTCAGGGCTCAGCACTCACACAGTAGAGCCTTAGTTCAGAAGAGGCAACTTGCTGACTCCCTCTACCACCCAATCTCTTCCTCTCCCCCAAAATCACACCTTAATCTGAAAGGAAACCCACAAGAAAGGGCTGAGCAAGCCCCACTGGAGGCCAGCGCTGCGGGCTGGGCCAGGCTGCAGCATCTGGGGAACAGAAGCCGGAAACGGCCTTCCTTCCTCAGCAGAGGTGGGAATCCAGGCTAGAATGGAGGGGAATGGAGGGGAGCTAAAGGGAAGGAGGGGGTGCAGAAACTTCTGGAAATACAGGGCCTCAGGCCAAACAAAACCAGCCTAGACTTTGAGGCTTTCTAAATCCTGAGGGGGCCAGACCTGCAATATGAGCGCTGACATGCTAAGATGAAAATAAACCTGAAGTATGGTGAAGAGGCTAAGACTGCCAGGCAGGCCTGCGGGAGGGTCTGTCAGGAAGGAAAAGTGAGTGCCGTGGTGGAGAGGGGGAGGTAGCAGGAAACCTCCCCTCCCCTAGGACTGTCTCAAGGTTCTTATCACAGAGCTGCCAGCATCCTGGAGCCATGCTCCCCTTCAGTATCAGCCCCTCCAGCTAGGCAAGGGAAACAATCTTGAGAGCTTCCTTTGGAGCTGGCAATTTTCTGAACCTTTCCACCCAGGAACCAGCATTGTGCTTTTATGCAGGGTGAGCGGGTAGAACCAGGGAGTCACGGTCCCAGTGACTTCCTTCAACCTGCTTGTGAAGGGGCTTGGGCTGTGCACACCAGCTGTGTAGGGGTGGGGGGGGCATGACTCAAGGACCTCTACCTGGGCTCATCTCATTGGGAACATCCCGCTTTGACATCTCCCACTACCTCTAGACTTGGGGCTCCAGGCCTGGGAGTCTGCAGGGAGAATGTGGCTTCTGTATACTTTGGAGCCCCAGGAATCCTCTTCTGGGGCTGGTCCTTTGCTGCTGGTATCCACTGACTATTCATCAGGTCCTTCTCACACTAACCCTCATCCTGCCTCTGTGTGTGTGTGTGTGTGTGTGTGTGTGTGTGTGTGTGTGTGTGTGTGTGTATGTGTGCAGTGCCCAGATGGAACCCAAAGCTTCACCCATGCTAGGCTTCACCACTACCCCACTGAGCTACATCTCTAATCTAAAATCTCACCGCTCTTTACAGAGGATACCAAGAAGCAGGCTTTACAATTGGTGAGTGGAAAGTCAGAATTTATTATAAATAGTGTTTCCTGGGGTCTGATTTACCCACCATAGTCCTGTCCCCTCCTAACAGTGGCAAACTGCTCAGGGCTGGTGCTTCCAGGGAGACCCTGGATCCAGGACCCCTCTCTGCCCCTGGAGGGGAGGCAGGGATATAGTGAACACAACATGGAACACAGTTGAGGGCACCCTGGAATTATATCACGAGGGGCCTGCTTCTTTTCCCTCAGTTTCTAGATGAGGATGCAGAGGCCAGAGAGTACCTACTTTCCCTAATGCTGAAGAAATCAGTCAAGCAATGAGTCTCTAGTTCAGACTATTGGTCTTGTGCTCCAGCCATAGAAAACTATTCTTCCATGTAGGTCTGCTGGAGGGAAGACGCACAGCCCCACAGAAGTTCCACAGTTCATGGAAACTGCTAATGAGGGAGATACGGGCCTTGTCTTTCTCTAGTCCCACGGTCTGTTTCCTCTAAGGAGGCCACAGATGGTACAACAGCCACACAGAAGCTTGGATGGATCCTGATGTTTGCTGCCACATGCTACCCCTGGGGGTGGGAGCCCTGCCTACCCCACCCCAGTTTTCCACAGTCCAGAGTAGTGGAGAGGGCTTCCCTTAGCTGGTCCCACATCACACTTTCCAGGGAAGCTGCCTTCTGTAGAGGGCACTGGCTGGAGGGAGCTGGAAGCCAGCCTAGGAGGAGGTTAACCAGCCGCACAGGCCAGTGGAAACAAAGGCATACTGGCAAGGGAAAGCCAGCGAGGGCCACTGTAATTTCTCCCGTTGGTTCTATAAGGGCATTTCTGCCCAGCAATTGCATGTGCTCTAGATCAGGAGAAGCAACCTGCCACTGCCCCTCAGCTGCCTCCACAAACAGTCTCAGCAACCAGAAGCCTGCACACAGATACGACCTCATCTTTGCCTAATCCCAGCTCCAAGCTTTTCCACAGCAGATTTGGCTCAGGATCCAGCCAACCCAGCTGGAAGATGGAGCTCCTAGGGAAAATGAGACGTGGCCGGGAATGTGCCCAGAAAGCAGGCGTCCTGACTGCAGGGTTAGGGAAGAGCAGCGAATGCTGAGCCCAGTGCCGGTCTCTAAGAGCCTCCCTGGTCCTCCCAGCCAGAAGGCAGGTGCCACCTCTGTCCTACATGTCCCTTACTCCACTCACTCACTTTTGGAGGAATTCCTCCAGCCCGCAGGGCTTGAGCACAAAGTCACCCACATCCACCTCCCTCAGCTCATCATGGGTGTAGCAGAGGGTCTGATAGATGAGCAAGTCCACAGTGGAGGAACCTGCAAACAGGGAGGCAGAAGAGAAGAGGTCAGTGACACTGGGCAGGTGGAACAGGACCTCCAACTTTGATCCTTTATCACCACCAGCAGCTAGATAAAACAGGCAAAACAAACAGCTTGGGGTTGGGGAAAGTTACTGTGTACCTAGAAAGCTAGCCCCCCCCCCCAGAAGAAGCGTGCCATCCTCCCCTCATTCCGGCTACAGAGGAGGAGAGACTCAAAGCTAAAAGACTCCACAGTCCTCCCTCCCTGCCTCACCTCCAGGGACACTCACACAACCCCAACTAACTTACAGTTGCAGGTAAAAGTGAGTGGTTCCCGAAGACTGTCACACAGCACAGTCACCTTCAGGTTGACTTCATCCCCAAGATGCTCTGGGCTCGGGGTGACAGTGCTCCAGACATATCCAGTTAGGGAATAGTCCTGGATGTCAGAGCCTGTCCGAAGGCTGTACAGGAGGAAAAGGAGAAGGACTCTTCTGTGTCTTCAAAAAATTCTGATGAGGGCCCCTCCCACCCTAAGGCCCACCGGCTTTCCTGTCCCTACTCAGCTCAGCCCCCTGATCTGCGGGCCAGGCTGGGGCAGTGGGGAGGCAGCCCTGGGAATCTGTATTCCTGCCATCTCTGCTACAGTAGCAAACCAATCCCCACAGTGGGATGGTAGCAAGAACTCTGAAAGCAGTTTTCCATACTAAGTTTAACAGAATTTAACCAATAAGCAGTTAGAAAGCCATTTCCTTTCTCTTCAGTACAAGAGGTTTTTTCCTTCCCTGAGAGGTGTGTGTACTCCTAAGTGTAGCTGAGGGTCAGAGCCTGAAGTGAGGGGATAATTAGGCTGATCAAGGTTTGTGAATTTTACTAAAAATGTGCAAACCTAAATTTTTTTCATTTTGTTTGGTTTTTCGAGACAGGGTCTCTCTGTGTAGTTTTGGTTCCTGTCCTGGATCTCGCTCTGTAGACTAGACTGGCCTTGAACTCACCTGGCTCTGCCTCCTGAGTGCTGAGATTAAAGGTGTGCACCACCGGGCTTTTTTTTTTTTTTCTTTTGAGAATGAGTTTCACTGTGTAGCCCTGGCTGGCCTGGATCTCGCTCTGTAGACCAGGCTGGCCTGAAACTCACAGAGATCCACCTGCCTCTGCTTCCCAAGTGCTGGAACTAAAGGCATGCGCTACTACACCTGGCAAACTTCTAAGATTTCCTTAAAACCTGCAGGCAGGGTTGAGGATTTAGCTCTCAGTGGTAGAGCGCTTGCCTAGCAAGTGCAAGGCCCTGGGTTTGGTCCTCAGCTCCAAAAAAAAAGGAAAAACCTGCAAGCACCTGCTGGAGGAAGGGTCCCCACTCTGTGGACATTTATTTATTATAGCTCTTCCTCCTTCCTAAAGGAACAGTTAGCCTCCTCCACTGACTTAGAATCCTCCCAACCACACACACGCATGCATGTGCATACACACCCACCTCCCGCTCACCCCAATCCCATCCTTCAATTCTTACATATCCAGCATGTGGCAAAACGCAGCAACTTCCTCATCTCTCTCCTCTGAGACCTCAAACAATTCATGACCACTGGCGATGGTGTGGGGCCGGGAGCCCACCTTTAAGGGAAGAACAGCAGGCTCAGTACTTTTTGCCTCATGGCATCCCGGATGGAAAGACACAGTCTGTGTATAAGGACTTTCAACTTAACATTAAAAGGAACATAAACAATTTTTAAAAAGGAATCTAGAAATACATTGTCAGCCAACCTAGGACTCCAAAGACCAAACAGAAAAGGGGGTTGAAGCCTAGGCTGAGTGTGGATGCTGGGGCAGTGGACAAGAGCGGCCATACCTGCTTTGTGAGGGGGACATGTCTGACCAGCCCAGTGTGGCCAGTCAAGCAGTATGTAACACAGTGCTGATGGCCACTGGTGGACAAAGTATTCTGGAAAAGGCTCCCAGAGACATACAGGTGAGCTGAGCCAGGCCAGGCAGGTGGTCAGTCCAAAAGGTTCCCAGGGAGGCCTGGCCTTGGACAAAAGCCTCAACATCCAAGGCCCCAGAAACCAGACTCAGAGGCTCAGCTCTTCAGTAGTGGGTATGATTCAGACACATGTGCCTTCTCAGTAAGAGGACACATGTGTCAAAGCAGGATTTGTGTTGGAGACGACCTGGCTGGGCTCCTGCAGGCTCCTGAGAAGCTTTGCTAAGCAGCTAGGGCCACGGGCAGCCTGCCCAGACTGGCCACATTTCCTCTCCCAGAACATACATGTGGTCCTGGGATCCTTAGACAAGGCCCCAAGCCATCTCCCATCCTGGGCTGCTCTCAAACACCCAGGAAACCCTCAAACAAGCCCCAGGGAGGAATGGACAAGGAAACAGCTGTTTCAGACAGACCTCACAGGCCTGCCCAAGGCAGCCACCCAGGAATGAGGCTCTGGCTCCATGAAGTCCCAGGCTGCATCTGGTAAAGGCAGCAGGTTCTAACAGCTGCATTGGGGAGGGAAGGGGGTGTCTGAGGCTGCAGTTCGATGTGCCCCCTCACCTCGCCTCACCCCCACAGCTGCTCTCATGCCCTCCCTGTCCCTCGGGGCCGAAGGTAACGACCAAGCTCCTCTGAATATTCTGACTACTTCTTCAAGTGTCTCTCCCTCTGGTCAGCCTTGCTCCCTGGGTGTGTGTAGAGTGGGGGTGCCAGCACATGAAGGGGAAGGCAGCAGTGGGGGCAGTTGGCATGTGAGGCCCTGGCTTTGCCAAGCGTATGCCTGTGTCCCAGTCCAAACAATAGAACCACTGTCAGCAATTAACCTATGAGAGGAAGTCAGAGAGAGAGAAAAGAGGCAAGAGAGGCGGAGAGGGGGAGGGAGAAAACAGAATGGCCACTGAAGGCCATTTCATGTCCTTTCTGTACCATCCCCTGGCACTGTAAGAAAACAAAGGCCACTTACGTTTGCCCGGCTGGCAGGCCCTGGTGGCATCGTCCGATGCTGGCCGGGGGAGTCTGCCAGGCAGAGGCTGGCAGCGGGGGTACCAGGCTGGCAAGTGGAGCCAGCCATTTGCAGAGATGGCTCAGTAGGCCTGGGATAAGAAGGATCCTTCCGGCTGGAAGTCCGGTGAAAGCGGGGTGGGGGTATAGGTGCGGAGCTCAAAGGGTGTCCCCTGCCAGCAGGCTGAGCCCCGGCCCCAACCTGAGGTGGGGAGAGCCACTGCCGCATTGCCTCCCTGACCCCAGAACTGGCAAGAGCTTTTTGCTTTGCCCTTGCTTCTTCAAGGAGACTCCGAACCAGATCGGGCTCCGTTTCGGTACTCTGATGATGCATGAGGTGGGGGAGGGAAGACAGAGGTGACCACCTACCCCAGGCTGCCTGACTCTGTGAGCAGGCCCGGCTCTGTGTGAGGAACTCAGCTAAGGACATGACTCTCCCCATCCCTATAAATAGCAGGAGCAGCCCCACCTCTGAGTTGAGCCTTTAAAAAGCCTGAGCTCTGGGGCTGCAGCTCACCCTGACTAGGCTTGGAGGGGCTTGCTCTGAAAAAGCAGGGGAAGGACGGGCAGTGTTGGGAGTGACCCCCCAAGGCTGGACACGAGATGGGAAAGCCCAGTGCACTCAGACAATGGGTAAGGAGAAAAGAGGATGGATGAGGGGGCATGAGTAGCTACAGAAGTCAGCAGCTAGGAAGCAGCCTCCAGACTCATGGGGAGCAGGGTGTCCAGAAGTCAGGGGTATGAGCAAGGTGGCCTTCAGGTCCCACCTTTGGAGCTACTCCATGGACCAAAAACATATCAAGGCTGCTGTGGAAGCCACCTGGGATGAAATGTAGACTTTGTACTTTTTAATGTATACTGATATAAGCCAAAGCATTATAATGTATACTCATATAAGCCAAACATTACTATCACACTGCCAGGCCTTTTTCTAAATATTTTCAGTGGGGAAAGATGGCCAAAAGTAAACACCCCCACAGTGTGACTGTACTTATATAGTGCCACTGAGCTATATCCCTTTAAGTAGCTGACAGTAAATGTTATATCACATAGATTTCATCACAACAAAAAGCAGTGAGGAAGGAAAGGAGAGAGGAAGAGGAAAAAGACTTGGGAAAAACCAGGGTCTACTACCAGCTCTGCCATTCCTTTCTGGGTGCTTTGGAGCATCAGACAGGGTTGTCGTGGAGATCTGGATAGGGCTCTGGTATTCTGCAAGCGCTGAACAAGCAGCTAACACTATGGTCGATCCTCAGGGCCGTGAGCAGCCGTGCAGCGGTTGGCAGGACAGAGCCCCGGGAGTAAGAAGTAGCTCAAAGTCCCACCCCCCACCACTCAACCACAGAGTCAATGGTAAGTCTCCTAACTCAGTCCTTGCATCATGAAGGAAGTACCCCTCTTAGCAGCCATGATTCCCAAACAGATGCCCCCAGAAAGGCTGTTTTGGTCAAGACACTGAAACTTAGCCTAGGAAAGAAGCCAGACCCTTCCTGAAGTTCCTGGCCCAGCCTCCCATAATAAAGCCTAGATTGGATCCCTCCCAACCCCCACCACAATCACCCAAGGGTCCCCAAGGCAGAAGCAGAAGAGTACTAAAGGGGCCCGTGAGTACTTGTTAGATCTGAATTCGGAAGGGTAAAGAGAACGTAGTCCACACACTGAACGAACACACAGGAAGGTCCTCACCGGAGCAGCAGAAATCCGGCGGTTATTACCAGGTGTCGCATTTTTTCGGTTGGTATATCGGGAAGTATAGGTTCGGGGGGGCACCTGAGGGGGCATCGTCTTGCTCCGGGCCACAGGTTTTCCAGAGGTGTCCTTGTTGAAGTCCAGGGGCCCTCGGCCCTCCTTCCAGCCCCTGGTAGCATCAGACAATATCTCCGAATCGTAAGTTGACTTCAAGTTGAGTCTTGTAATTGCATCATTAATGCCATCATAGTCCACAGACCCCCGCATGTGTCGCTGTCCTCCACCATCAGGCAGCTCTTCCTCTTCTGGGTCCTGGGGCCCTAACAGTTTGTCAGGTGGCTGTTCCACCAAGGAAAAGCTGTTGATGTCATTAGGCTGAGAGATCTTAGAGGGTGAGGAGGACCCCTTTCTGGGAGGCAAGGGAGGGGCATCCCAGATAGAGACCCGAGGAGGCAGAGGAGGTGGGGATAGTTTCTTGCTAGAGCCGTCTGGGTCACCCGATCCTGGAGACAAAGAGAGCCTCCCATCTGAGCCATCAAAAATATAGAGATAGTCTCCAGGCAGGGAGCCCTTGGGCCAGGGATCTGGGCCAGGCTGGGGATCTTGGGAGGTAGAGTTGGGGAGCTCTCCTGGTGGGGAGATGGAGTTGTAATTCAGGGTAGGATCAGAGCCAGAAAGACCACGCAAGAGTTTGAGGTCTGCCCTCCTGCCGGCTGGCTTGCCGTAGAAGTCCAAGGCTGGCTGGTCCCAGCTGATGAGAGAGGGCTCTGTGTTCTGCTTGGCCCTCTTCTCCTCCTTGTGATGTCGGAGGCGGGAAAGAGCATCGTACTCCATCTGCAGGGCTTCAGCCATGGCCAGTTCTTTGCGGCTGATGCCCACCGACTCCAGGGACTTCCAGTGCTCCCCATTGCCCTGAGTCGAAGACATGATGAGGGTGTGGCCACAAGAGACAACAAAGCCTTCTACTTCCTGCCAGTGTCAGGACTGGACGGCTGGTACATGTCGACTTGGGACCTGTAGGCAAAGGGTAAAAATGTCATTTAGTTACCAAGCAAGACTTATCAATCATCTGATACTGTGACAATAAAGTGACACAATCTGGGCCAGTGCCCATGTCCTCAAGGCTTACAATGCAGTAAAGAACAGAAGGACAGAGGTACTTTTTTTTTTTTTTTGGTTTTTTGAGACAGGGTTTCTCTGTGTAGCTTTCGGAGCCTGTCCTGGCTGGCCTCGAACTCACAAAGATCCGCCTGCCTCTGCCTCCCGAGTGCTGGGATTAAAGGCGTGCGCCACCACGTTCAAAAGAGGTACATTTTATCAGCCAACAGTAAAAGTGGGAAGCAGGTTCTCTTCGGGGAGAGAGGACAGCTACCTAGTGGTGGAACTCAGTGGCAGAGTGTCTGTCCAGCAGACATGAGGTCCTAGCTTCCATTCCCAGCACTGCCTAAATGGTTTTCCAAAACTAAGGGTAGTGGAGGGCAGTGAGAGAGCCTAGGAGTAAAAGCACTGGCTGCCCAAGACTGCTGACCTGGGTTCGATCGCCAGAACTCACGGTGGGAAGAGAGAACCAAGTACTGAAAGCTGTCTTCTGCCTTCCATGCACACACAGTGGTACAGGACAGCCACCCACACTCACATACTCCTATTACATGTGCACTCAATAATAATAAAGTTAAATGTCTTTTAATTAGAAGGGGAGGGGCTCTGGTGACAAGGCTTAGCGGCAGAACATTTACCTCGTAGGCACAGGCCCTAGGTTTGATCCCCAGTGACAGATGAAAAAGAATTAAACCAGGCATGGTGGCACATGCTATAATCTAAGCATTCAGGAGGAAAAGGCAGAAACCTGGAGCTCATAACCAGCCTGGGGGACATGGGAGATGTTTTTAAAATGAAAGTTGACAAAAAAGGGCTGGAGAAATGACTCAGTGGTTAAGAGTACTGACTGCTATTGCAGAGGACCCAGGTTCAGTCCTCAGCACTCATTTTTTTTTTTAAGATTTATTTATGTATTATGTACAGAATGTTTTGTCTGCATGTATCTCTGCCCAGCAGAAGAGGGCGCCAGATCTCATTATAGATGGTTGTGAGCCACCATGTGGGTGCTGGGAATTGAACTCAGGACCTCTGGAAGAGCAGCCAGTGCTCTTAACCTCTGAGCCATCTCTCCAGCCCCATTCTCAGCACTCATATGGTAGTCCACAACCATTGGTAACTCCAGCTCCAGGCAATCTGACACCTTCCTCTGACTTCCAAGGGCAGCAGACATACATGTGGTATCCATATATTCGTGTACGCAAAGCAATCATACGCATGCAATAAAAGTACATAGCCGGGCAGTAGTGGCGCACGCCTTTAATCCCAGCACTCGGGAGACAGAGGCAGGTGGATCTCTGTGAGTTCGAGGCCAGCCTGATCTACAGAGCGAGATCCAGGACAGGTTCCAAAACTACACGAAAAAACCTTGTCTTGAAAAACATACATACATAATAAAAAATAAAAGTACATATGCCTAAAAGTTAAAATTAGCAAAGAAAAGAGGCCAGCTCTCATACACTCATACACAGCTAGCGGGAATGTAAAATGGCATAACCATCCAGTCGGCGGTGGCACACGCCTTTAATCCCAGCACTCAGGAGGCAGAGGCAGGTGGATCTCTGTGAGTTTGAGGCCAGCCTGGGCTACAGAGCGAGTTCCAGGACAGGCTCCAAAGCTACACAGAAAAACCAAAAAAAAAAAAAAAAAAAAAAAAAAAAAAGGACTGGGGATTTAGCTCAGTGGTAAAGCGCTTGCCTTGCAAGCGCAGGGCCCTGGGTTCAATTTTCAGCTAAAAAAAAAAAAAAAAGAAAGGCATAGCCATCTTGGAAACTAGGCAGCTTCTGACAAAGGCAAACGTGTCTACTTATGACTCAACTATACAGCTACACAGCCTTGTACATAGACATTAAATACAGGGCTGGGGCTCATCAGTAGAATGCTTGCCTAGCATGCACAGGCTCTGAGTTTGATACCCGACACTACAAATAAATAATAAACAATCCAGTACTACAAGTAAATAGTAAACGTAGAAACTTTTCTTATATCTCCAAACTAGAAATGATCCTAATGTCTATCAGTAGGTGAATGGCTCTTTTGAAAATGTGAAAGTCTGGGTAGGGACTGAGGCTCAGATAGCAGAGTACTTAGCTAGCATAGACAAAGCCCTGGGTTTGACCCCAGAAACACGTAAAACCAGGTGTGTGACGCACCCAGCACTCAGGAGGTGGAAGCAAGATCAGAAGCTCAGGGTCAACCTTAACTACATAAAAAGTTCAAGGCTGCCAGGCGGTGGTGGCAAACGCCTTTAGTCCCAGCACTCCAGAGGCAGAGGCAGCCTGAGTTCGAGGCCAGCCTGGTCTACAGAGTGAGTTCCAGGACAGGCATACACAGTAAAACCCTGTCTCAAAACAAAAAATGATCCATCTACATATGTATTAATAAATGCTACTTAGCAATGAAAATGAATGAATTATTGACAAATGTAAAATCGTGGATGAGTCTCAAATGAAACCTGCCAGACAAAAGAGTATGAGTTTGTATCATTGCATTTACAGGAAATTTCAGAAAATGCAAATCGAGCGACTGTGAGGAAAAACAGATGGATGCTTACTTATCTGGGGAAGGAAAGGGAAGGATTACCATAAGCCATAAGGGAACTTTGGGGATCAATGAATGTGCTCATTATTTCTCTCTCTCTCTCTCTCTCTCTCTCTTTTTTTTTCTTTGCTCTTCACCACTCCCTTTCTGCAGAGATCACAACTATGGCCCATGCATGCTGGGTAAGCACTCTACCACTGAGCTACGTCTGCAGCCCATTCATTACCTGCCGGTGGTGGTGATTTCACCAGCGTGTTCATATGCCAAACTTATCATGTTGTACACTTTAAATATATGCTGCTTGTGACACGTCAATTAAACCCCAGCAAAATATAAATGTACAACACAGCTCTACTTAGCAGGCTTTATAATTACTCCAAGTTCAACAACAGGTGAGGCACTGTGCTTAAGTATGGATCTGCCAAAATATTGATCCTCAGCCCTCAGGAAGCCAGACAGGAACCCCGGGTCAGATGTCTTTAGCGGCCAGAGCCTGCCACTGACTCCAGGGTTGGTACCTTTTGCTTCTGAAGTCACAACATGAAGAGTTGAGAGGCACATAATGCACATAATGACAAGGTTAGTCTGTCCTGGGGTTCTCAAGCCGTACCTCAAAAGCACAGAGGAACTATTCACAGCTACCGATGCCCACACTCTCTCGACAGGTTCTGATTTAATGGGTCTGCAGTGGGGTAATGGTATCTAGTAAAAATAAATAAAACAGCCTCCCAGGAGATCCTCTGTGTGTCTGCGCCTGGGGATGTGAAGCTGTCACTCTTTCAGCAGCATGGCGGGGGGGGGGAAGCTCCCCGTTTCACAAAAATATCAGGCATTGTTCATTCTATAAGACAGCTTCATCCAAGCAGTAACACACCCATGTCTCATGTTATTTATTCCTCATGACCACAAAGTTGAAAACAACGGTAGAAACGCTCGGATAGATCTTGTGTGTTTGTGTGTCTCCCCTCCCCCCACCCCAGTCTGTCTCTGTAACTCAAGCAGGCTAACCATATAGCTGAAAATGACCTTGAACTCCTGATGTTCCTGCTTCTAAAGTGCTGGAATTACGTGTATTACAGGTGTGTGCCACCACGCCTAGGTAAGTCTAGTCACATGAGAGTGTGTGTGTGTGTGTGTGTGTATGTGTGTGTGTGGGGGGGCTTGTGCAAGCTCTACCACTGAGTCACATCCACAACCTTTGAGTGGCAAATTCCACTCAACTCAAAATAGGAGACAGGTCCTCCTTCAGCTGAAGTGCCCTTCTAGGACCCTCTCGAATTTGGCAGACACAGGTCAGGACACTGGCCAGAGCCATGGCTGGCTGAGGGGTGTGTGTGTGTGTGTGATTTCTACTGTACTTAACAGGTCCCCAAAGATGAACTAGCCCAAAGTAGCTGTCTGTCCTTTCCCTGCTGTCTGCCCCACCCTTCCACTGCTCCTTAAAGGTTACCTTTGACCCACGGTGGGGTGTATGTGTGTGTGTGTGTGTGTGTGTGTGTGTGTGTGTGTATGTGTGTGTGTGTCAACATGACTCCCAGAACCAGACAAGATATCCAGGCTTCGTTATCCAGAGGTGGGAAAACGGTCCCAGAAAACAGCATTTTCACAGATATAAGACACTAGGAAAATGCTCAACGTACAACTGACTGGGCCATCACACCATATTACAGAGCCATACCCCAGCTCAACTTAAGACTTTTAATGTAGGAGGTGACTGTACTTTCAGCCCTGGGCTGGGACAAGCAGAGGGTTGACATTTGCCTTAGCTGGGCACCACTGTGAAGTAAAAAACCAAGGCCATGGTCGATAATCCCCCAACTTCCTGCCTCTTCCCACACTCTCCTCTGCACACTTGCAGTCAGCCCATTTTATTCCATCTGGTCTTCTACTGCACACAACTGGCTTCCTCTCGTGCCCACCCACTTGATCTCCCACAGGATAATAATGTTCCTCGGGTTTCACTGTTCCCCTCTCCTCTTCTCTAGTGTCAACCTCTTCCCAATGGGGTTTCACACTGTGCCACTTAAGCAAGGCCTCTCCCAATTTCAAAACAAACCCTCAGCCCAAACTCTCTTGGCTTTGGGTTCTCTCAGATAAGCTTCAAGAAAGAATGGGTGGGGCTGAAGAGATGGCTTAGAGGTTAAGAGCACTGGTTGCTCTTCCAGAGGTCCTGAGTTCAATTCCCAGCAACCACATGGTGGCTCACAACCATTGGTAATGAGATCTGGTGCCCTCTTCTGGTGTAAAGGCACTGCATACATAATAAAATAAATAAATAAATCTTTTTTTTTTTTTTTTTAAAGAAACAATGGGCAACACCTGAAGCTCCTTCCATGTCCTCTCACTGTCTCCCCTAAAGCCACTCCTGAAATCCTTGACTGCCCAACTCAGAGGGATTCCCATGTGTCCAGATATCTGGTTCTGGTCCATTTGGCTCTCTAGGCTGTTCCCTTCTTCCCCTATCCTCTGCCCCCAAGTAACACTATTTCTATTTATTATTTACTCATTATTGTGTGTGTATGTGTGTGCACATACGTGAGCACACACGCACATATGCATGTGTGAAGGCCCGAGGACAACTTTCAGGATTTGGTTCTCTCCTTCCACCTTTGTGTAGGTTCTAGGAATCAAATTCAGGTCAGCAGACCTGCAGAGCAAGCCTTTACCAGCTGAGCCATTTCACAGGACTCACTTCTTCCGTATTCTCCGCCTCCACCTGGCTCTTCCTCTCCCTTTATGTACTCTTCAACCGTTGGTGTTGATTCAAGCCTCCATTCAGCCCGCGGCTCACTTCTCCTTCCTCTGCCTACAGTCTCCTCCACTCCCCTTTGCTATCCATAACACCCCACACTGATAATTCCAGATGTGTAGTTCTCCGTCGTTTTATGTGATCACCTGTACCTCAAAACCCAAACCATCTCCTTTCTCCCCTAAACACTGCTCCCACTCCTAGCTCCCCACTTTATGGCACTACCCAATCCCAAGCTAGAAGCTCTCCAGTCATCCTGAATGCCCTTCTTCTTTTCATCTGAAGTCCCATCACCAAGGCCCTTGGGACTCTCTTCTTTACATTCCAAAGCTAATCCTTCCTTCTATCTTACTTGCCACTGTCCTAGTTAAACTAAGCCCCTTTCTTCCTTCTCCTGGGCTAACACAATGGACTCCTAACGTCTGGTCTTGCCCTCTAAGATCACTCCTTCTTTAAGGCCTTCCTCCAGAAGCCCGGGGGCTCTTTCTGAGTGTCTCACTCCCTGGTTAGAACCTCTCAATGGCTCTCTACTGGTCTTAGTTACAAGGCCTTTATTGCCTATCTGCCCTGTCTCTAACTATGCATCCCTATGCATTAACACCTCTTGGTGCAGGCACATGCTGCTGGACATGGCTTTCCCAATCCAGTTCCCTTGTGTGATCCTAACTTACCCTTCTGTGACTTTGCTCTGAGATTGCCTTCTTCAAGAGTTTTCTCCAAACCCCCAGACTGGACCCCACGTCCCTTATACAAATCTCAAACATGGTCTTAAAATATTGTATTCAGGGGCTGGAGAGGTGTTTCGGTGGTTAAAAGCACTGGCTGTTCTTCCAGAGGACCTGGGTTCAATTCCCAGCACCTACCCACAAGGCAACTCACAATTATCTATAATTCCAGTTCCAAGAAGATCCAACACCCTCTTCTGGCCTCCGTGGGCACCAAGCACATGGTGCACAGACATCCATGCAGGCAAAACACTGATATACGTAAAAAAAAAAAAAATTAAAACTAAAATATCGTATTCAGAATTACACTTAACTAGAAAAACTAGTTTTAAAAGTTGTAGGCTGGGCGGTAATGGTGCACACCTTTAATCCAAGCACTCAAGAGGTAGGCGGGTTTCTGTGAGTTTGAGGCCAGCCTGTTCTACAGAATGAGTTCCAACAGCCAGGGCTACACCACAGAGAAACTCTTTCTCAAAAAAAAAAAAAAAAAAAAGGAAAGAAAGAAAGAAAGAAAGGAAGAAAGAAAGAAAAAAGAAAAAAGGAAAGAAGGAAGGAAGAAAGAAAGAAAGAAAGAAAGAAAGAAAGAAAGAAAGAAAGAAAAAGAAAATTTTGGACCAGACACAGTAGTACACATCTGTGATCCCAGGATTCAAGAGGTGGAGGCAGAATGATCTGGGGTTCAAAACCAGCCTCAGTTACATAATGAGTTTAAAGCCAACCTGAACTACACGAGACCTCAAAACAAACTAAATAAACAAGTTAAGATTTAAAAATGTATGTGTTACTCCCTCCCTCCAACCTCCTCAAGTTCAAATTAACATCCTTCTAAAGAGAATGGCTGTCAACTAGATTGTAAGGAGGGAACTTTCTAGCAGTGGGGATTTTGTAGACATGAAGCTAGGTAACCAGAACACAAATGGTGTCCTTTCATGGGGCATAGGACCCTTCCAATACAAAATGGGGCTGGGTCAGGTGTGGCATCAGTAAGGCAGGGAGGTTCACAGATGGACAAAAAAACTATACAAAGTGCCTTCTACTCCTGAGATTTTTTTTTTTTAAATAAAAGTTTCTTTCTTTCTTTAAAATTTACTTATTTAGTATACAGAAGAGGGCACCAGATCTCATTACAAATAATTATGAGCCACCATGTGGTTGCTGGGAATTGAACTCAGGACCTCTGGAAGAACAGCCAGTGCTCTTAACCTCTGAGCCATCTTTCCAGCCCTACTCCTGCGATTCTTAAGAGTCAGACATGCCCGATGGGCGGGTGGTGGCGCACGCCTTTAATCCCAGCACAAGGGAGGCAGAGGCAGGCGGATCTCTGTGAGTTTGAGGCCAGCCTGGTCTACAGAGTGAGATATAGGACAGGCACCAAAACTACACAAAGAAACCCTGTCTCGGAAAAAGAGAGAGAGAGAGAGAGAGAGAGAGAGAGAGAGAGAGAGAGAGAGAGAGAGAGAGAGAGAGTCAGAAATGCCTTCTGGTTCCCTAAAGTGATATTTTCTAAGAATTCCAAAGTCATAGGAAAAGTCGAGGGGTAGCCCAAGCAAGCCCCACTCCTCAAGCTCTCCACGTCACGTTCTGGAATTCAGATAGAAGAAAGGTGAGCCTACCCTTTCTAACCACCCCTGGCTGTGGGCAAGTATGCCACGAGGCTGTCAGCATGGAAGGGATCCCTGCGACCTCCATGGTGAAGTGAGGCTCCGAGAGCACAGGAGAGGGAGGTCCAAGGGGACAGAATGCAGCGATCAGCCAGAGACGGTGTGAACTGGCTTCCTCTAAGAACTCAGAATTACATTTTCCAGGAGTGCCGACCAACTATTCAACTAACAAGGGTCTCATGTTCCCTGCTCTTCCCTTCCCCAGTGGAATTTCTTCTCGACTAGCCTTTGTTGGGCAGATGCATTGGAAATTGCTCTGGTCCATTGGTTTTAAAGAGTACTAGGAATTCTTTATAAAAGCAAACAGGAGGCTAGAGAGATGGCTCAGTGGTTAAGAGCCCTGACTGCTCTTCCAGAGGACCTGGGTTCAATTCCCAAGCACCCACAGGGCAACTAATACTTTTCTGTAACCTCAGCACCAGGATGTCCTCATACAGACATATCTATAGGCAAAACACCAATGTACACTAAATAAATAAATAAATAAATAAATAAACAGACAGACAGACAAACAAACAGGAGCCTGGGCTGTATAGCTGAGTATGTGGTAGAGAATTCGCCTAGCCTATAAGAGGCCTTGTGTTTGATCCTCAGTACTGGAACTTCTGGAAGAGGAAGGAACAAATGGCCATTTAGGTCTCAGGAAAGGAGACTCATTGAGCCAGTTTCCTCTCCCCACCTGCACATACCAATTTGTGTTCTTTTTCTGCTCAAGCATTTGAAAGTAATGCTATCAGTACTTCACCTTGGATCTCCTAAACACCAGGGTAATTTATGTAAAAGAATGCTCCTAGCACCCACAAAATGCCACACTCACAGGACAGCATAGCTTCCTCCATAGTGCAATAGTCCATATTTGAATGCCAGTAATGGTCATTTGGAAAGAGTTTTAAACACATAAACTCCTGGCCCCTCCCCCAAAGGTCCTGATTCAGTAGGGCGAGTCCCTGGGCTTCATGTATTTCACTAGTCTCTCAAGTGAGGTGAGGTGTAGCTAGGTGGACACCACAGCTGAGGGGTTCTCTAGAAGACAAGAACTGGGTAAAAAGACATCTCCCCCCAAACTAGGGCAGTCAGATGGTGCAGGAAGAGAACATGTTCATGGTCAAGTAGATTGGTGCCAGGGTCCAAGTAGAACCAGGCAACACACTCAGTATATAAATAGGCCCACAAGTGACGAGAGGCAGGCAGGGAGGCAATGCAGCCAAGCCAGAACCACACAATGGTTCAGAGTCATAGAGCAGGGAGAAAGCCCTCCCTCTGTGTGCCTGTGCCAGAGAGGGAGGCCTGAGGCACCAGGCAGCCAGAGAAGCCTCCAGCTGTCTCACTGTAGCTCTCTGCTCAAGATCTGAGGAACCTAAGGGGCCTGGGTTTTTGGCTCCCCAAACTCCTCTAAGCCACAGAACGAACCCCAGTGGTACCGAAAATGGACAAATACAAGAAATATTCAGGCAACTAGAATGTAATTCCAAGGAGCTGTCAATACAGCAAAGGTGATAAACAGATGCAAATAATTCAACACCTATGATGCTGGACCCTCACTGGAACACCTTGATTATCTTGTTGTTGCCCTATATTGTGGAGATCCTTCTGCTTCGGGTCTGCAAGACCGGTAGCATCACATCGCTAGTGTAGCAGAAGCCAGAGGCCTCGAACCAGACCAATGATTCTTTGCAATGAGCACTTGCAAGTAAAGATATACGGAGAAAAGGGTTTACTGCGTGATTTACTGTGTCACACTGCAGCTTCCATGACGAGATTGTTTTTTCTTTCTTTCTTTCTTTTTTCCTATTAAAGTTTATTTTATTTTATTTTATTTTGTAGGGGAAGGTTGCAAGGGCAGAGGGCGGATACGGAGGGGAAATGAATAGGATGGAGATGCATGATGTGAAAGACACAAAGAATAAGTAAAAAGAAATGTTAAAAAACAAACAATATTTCAATTCCCCCTTGGGGCATGGAGCAAGGAGGCACTACACATCTGGGGCTACCTCACAAGGCAAGAATAATGGAGTGTTCTCAAACAAGATGGTAAAAATATGGAGGGCCTTGGGTCCATGCAGCCTTGAGCACCCCAACTTTTCATAGTTTTTACTCAGGGATGAGGATTCATTCTGGGACTGCTTTAGGAAGCACCCCCTCAGGACACACAGGGTCCAGGGATTGGAGGCCATTCATGTTATTTGTTGTTTGTTTGCTTGGCTGATTCTTTCTTCCTTCTTCTCCTCCTCCCCCCCCCCTCTTCTCCATCTTTCTCTCCCCCCCCCCTTTTTTTAAAAATGTAGCCTTGACTGGCCTAGAACTTGCTATATACACTAAGCTGGCTTCAACCTCACAAAGATGCACCAGTCTCTGCCTTCCGAGTGATGGGATTAGAGATGTGTGCCACCACGTCCTGTGTTGGTTTTCCTTGTTTGTTTGTTTGTTTTGTTTTTGAGATAGGGTCCCATGAAGCTCAGGCTGGCCTTTAACTTACGATGTAGCCAAGGCTGGTCTCGAACTCTTGATCCACCTCGCCTCTACCTCCCAAATGTTGAGATTTCAGGTCTGGCCCACCACATGTGGCTTGCCATAAGAATTTAATCTCTTTTGCTTCCAGATTTCTCTCTCCCAGGAAGACTGTTGGGTCTATCCAATACCCACACAGAATCTCAGGGGCTTTCCTTTGGAGCCCATGCCCCACTCCTCATACCACACACCTGCCACCCTGCTTTTCCTGTCTCCCCCCCTCCCCAATTCCAGGAAGAACCATCACCACATCCCTGGGTCTCCTGCCAGGAATCCAACGGTTCCCTCAGAAAGTAGATCAGAAAGGACCAATTCCTGCTTCTGTAATTAAGGCCTGTCCTGGCTAGTTTTTGACACAAACTTTAGTCATCTGAGAAGAGGAACTCTCAATTGAGAAACTTTGTTCCATAAAAATCAGGCTGTAGGCAAGCCTGTTGGGCATTTTCTTGAGAGCCCAGCCCATTGTGGATGGTGCCATCCCCGGGCTAATAGTCTTGGGTTCTACAGGAAAGCAAGCCAGTAAGCAGCACTCCTTCATGGCCTCTGCATCAGTTCCTGCCTCCAGGTTCCTGCCTGGGTTGAGTTCCTGTCCTGACTTCCCTCAATGATGGAGTGTTACCAGGAAGTGTAAGCAGGATAAACGTAGTCATAATGTTCTTTCACAGCTACAGTGACCTTAACAAAGACAAGCACACGCTGCCTTACACACAACAGGTCATTCTCTTAGCTGGCCTGTTTTCCTCGGCAGCCCTCACTTTACCCCTACGATGAGGATGTGCATCATTCCCTCGATAGCGTCCTTTTGGCCAAATCAGTGCAGCCTCATTTGCTTCACTGTTTCCATGGCTCCTGCTTTCTGCTCCCTCTCTTCCCTCACCAAGGCTCCCCAAACCAGTTAGTATCCTTCAGTCCAGCCTCAGATGTCCTCTAAAGAGTGCAAGATTCTTCCCATTCCTCTGCCTCCAGAGAAGAGTGGTGGGACCCGGGAGGGCGAGAGGGGAGTTCCCAGGAGGACTACCTCTTACCAAACATGGCCTCCAGGAGAGGGAAACTCTTGGGCCCTGTCCAAGCAGTTCCCACACCGCCCCATCCCTAATCCCTCACACTACCACCGTACACTGTCCATATACTGACAGTGAGATCCCTGGTGTCACTGCCAGCGCTTTGGGGACTGTGCTCTGGAGGTGGACAGAGAAACACGGGTACTGGGGGACCAGGACACAGGAGCTCTTTGTTTTACCTCACTGCCTGCCGTCTTCCTCGTCCGCTTCATGCAAACTGAGGCTTCCTACAAAACCCAGACAGTTACCTGTCTATGCCACTTGCAGCCTGTGTCCAGTTTCCCCAGCTCATACGCTCTGGAAGCCAGTTCTCTGGGATTCTTTAATGGGTGGAAAACATTCCCAGAAAAAAAAAAAGCCAGCACACAGAGGCCACCAACAGGTTACAGCTGCTCCTTCCTCTCTAGAGTCCAGAAGAGACACCCTGCCTGGAGGCTTCCCCAGAGGAAAGGGCCTGAGGCAGAGTGCTAGCCCCCCATGCTGACTATGCTAACCCATTAGAGCCTGCACAGAGCACGGAGACAGAGTTAAAGGGAATGTCAAATCGGGCCCATCCCCAGGTAAGAGGATGGGGATGTATTTGGGGCACCTTGCAGAGCCATGGGACTAGCTAGAGGACAAAGAGACAATGCCCAGAGGACCTTCTCTGGAAGGTGAACATCTTTGCTGGATCCAACAGTAGGGGAAACCTAGTGTCACATTCACTGAATTGTAATAATTCCTTGACTGTTTTCTGATAACAACTTTCTTAGGAAATCTCCCTTCTTGGCAAAGGCAGGAGGATCTCTGTGAGTTCAAGGCCAGCCTGGTCTACAGAGCAAGATCCAGGACAGCCAGGGCTGTGAGGCTCTCACTGTACTGCTTGCAGGGTTGGGAAAGAGCATAGACTTATGTGGAGGAGGGGACTCTGCCCCCAGTCCTGTGCTCTTCTTCCACAAGCACAGACTCTGTATACACATGCCAGAGCTCTGGGACCAGAAGCCCCAGGAGGTGAGACTCAGGACAACCAGGCACATAGAGGACAGAAAGCCAGTAGGCATCCCCCTGTGGTAGTCCTATCTGTAGGAAGGGTGGAGGTGACTGCCCATAAGTCTGAATGTGGGAACCAGGGGGCAGTGACAGGCTGTGTGGGCAGTGGGTGCCAGCAGCTGTCTGCCACTTGCTTGGCCCTGAAAAGAACTTTTAAGTAGGGAAGGGCTTCAGGCCAAGCCACCATTCATGAGGATCAGAAGAGGAGCTGACCAGCCCAGATGCCATGCCAGAAGCTAGCCCCTTTCACTCCACTGCGTTGCTCTATCTCGAGTGTCTCCAGGCCCTGCTCACTGTCTTCCCACTCCTACTACACCATTCCCAAATCAGCCGTGTAGCCAAGTGGTCATACAGTGGAGTATCTTCAGTCCGTGCTCACTTTCCTCACAACATGGCAGTCCCTGACCGATTGTAGTCATTCCCAGGCAACCAAAGCTGTAGGGATCACATACACTGAGCATGTTCCCCAAACCTCCTTTGCCCCTACCCCCACATCTTTCCCATCCTACATGTACTCTTTGTATCAACTCCTACTCCATGCTTATCCTACATCCTCCCCTGTTCACACTGGATGCTCATTGCCTCACAATCCCTGCACCCCCACACTTTCCAGTCACTCTGCCTCTCCCCACTCCTTATATCTTCCTAAATCCCTACACCTCCACTTCCTGTATCCACATCTGCACACCCTCCATCTCCTTCCCTCCCTCATCAGCTTCCTAAGGAGAGATGGCTAGACTCTGAGGTCATATCCTCAGTGCCACTGGCAAGAAGTCGGCTAAGAAAAGTAGGTTAGCCCTGAAGAAAAAGACAGTCACCTGAAATTTAGGGGCAGCCCTGGCTAGCTTCTCTGCACCCGGACAGCCTGTCCCCAGAGGTCTCCAGGGCCTCTTGTAAGTGCCAGGAATGGCTAGAGCTAAATCCCCAACCCTAGTTATTTCCTGATTCAGGAAGGCTTGAGGAAACCACAGCATCAACACAGACGAGGAGAAGAACACAGACATGAGAAAAGAAAGTGAACCAGTTCGCATCTTTCACTCAGAAAAAAAGTCCCCATTAAAATAGACTACCACCAGGCATTCGACACTAATTTACACTGGGGTGTTAGAGGCCAAGCTGTGAGTCCCTACAGGGCAATTTGCATTTAAAAAGCAGAGTGAAGGAGAATGCCCAGCCCACCAGGTCCTGGAAACCTTGAAGGGAGAGGGCTGATCACCCATCAGAGACTCCTAAGTCAGTCAAGGATCCAAACTAGAGTGTTGACCAAGAACTCAACTGTATCCATTCTAATAGAGATTTGCATTTGGGGTGTGGAGCCCTAGGAGAATCTAAGAGATAAGATATTCTGGAGATCCTCAGTGTCCCAGACCTCCAAGCCACAGGAAGGGAATGCTAACAGGACGAACTAGGATTAGGGAGTAGGCAAGGTTGTGAAGGTACCAGACCTCAAGGGGGTACTGCCAGGCTTCCCCATATCCACCTGGCTAACCTTGGACATGTGGGCAGAGATAGGTCAGTCTGTATCCAACCTTTCATCTGTAGTTACAGAGCAGTAGGGCCTGCCCAAGCCTGTTTCCTATCCATACCTGAATCAGGCCTCAAACCCTAGCTACTAATGTCCTCTCTCTCTCTCTCTCTCTCTCTCTCTCTCTCTCTCTCTCTCTCTCTCACACACACACACACACACACACACACACACACACACACACTTTCTCCTCTTTCCCTTCCCACCTACCACTCAAAATCCTTAGACACTCCCCACTTCCAATCTCGTTCTCAGCCTCCTCACACTCTGTACGTATGCCATAAACGCTTGCTCAGTACGAGCCTTGATGACCACTAAACAGGATCCACACCTTTGCCCAGTGTTCAAGAGTCTCTGCAGTAAGGTCATAAAGAGTTTCAGAGAAGAAAGTGATGGGCGGTGTGGGAGGGAGGTGTCAGGCCGTTTGGTACTTCTTCATGTGTACGAGGCTTAACACCTTCCTGCCAGCTACTCACCCCCAATTTGCATAAGAAGGTTCCAAGGGAGAAAGAGCTTAAATCTACACTCAGTAAAAAGGGTCTCTCAGCAGAAGGGGGCCCATCTGGCTCAGCAGAGCGTACTCACAAGCTCCTTCTTCATGGGACCGTCACCCAGGGTTTCCCAAGAGAAGCAGCAGCACACAGCACTTTCTCAGGGGGGATCAGCTGAGAAAAGGCTTGCAGTTTAGGTGAGTGTACCCAGGGTGTGACTGAAGGCCAGGCACACTGGAGCAAGGAAATCCATGAGCCAGGGAAAGATCTCACAACACATAAATGCCAGTGCGCTTTGTCAGCAGTGGAAGGAAGGAGGAAATTGGCCTTTTATTCCTCTGGTATTTTGTGCTGGGTATTGTCTTATTGATCCGTACAACAGTCCTTAAATGTGGATATTATTATACTTGTTTTACGGGTGAGGAAACTCTAAAACAGGAAAGGGATTAAGCACTATGCTCAAGGTCACACAACCAGGAAATGATAGGATCCAGAGTTAAATTGAAACTCGTGTGAACCCAAAATTCATCCTCCTCCCCGCTTCTCCAACCAACAGGGGAAATGGGCTCACATGGAAACCCAGGCTCATAGCATTGGACCAAAGGCTCTCACTAATGTTGGCAGTCATTCTGGAACGTGCCTCCACGCTCTCCCCCTACACCACTAACCTTCACTTGATCAGGCCACTCAAAAAAGACCCAAACCAGGCATGTTGACACACACCTGTAAATCTCAGCCCTGGAGAGGGAGAGAGGCAGAAGTATGAGGCCAGCCTGTACTGTGTAAGACCCTCTCTCAAAAGCAACACAAACAACAACAAAGACCAGGTACCCTCTGTTCAACATTCAGATCCGCCCCACAGAGCAAATAAACCAGACCAGGACTGGGCAGGGCAGGCCTGGAACCCCAGCACTTAGGAGCTTGAGGCAAGGGGGTCAGGAGTTCCGGGCCTGCCTCAGCCACATAGAGCATTCAAGGCGTCTGACTATATGAGACCCTGACACAAAATAACCGAAAAATAAACAGACTAGAAAACAGGGGCTAGAGACGGCCCAGCTGTTAAGAGCACTTGGTGCCCTTGCGTTCAGTTTCCAGCATCCGTAGCTGACAACTGCCCGTAACTGCTGCTCGGGGGCTCCAATGCCTTCTTCCGGCTTCCACGGGCAGCTGCACACATGCGCACATATACACAGATGCAGAAACAGACAACTCTTTATTAATTAAGAAAAGAAAACATTTGTCTCTTCCCTTATTTATCAGGCACTGGAGAAGTTTCCTGTAGAGTCCCAGGTGAGTTCCCTATATGGGCCACCCCCAAACCATGACAGCTACTAAGCATTTTCCAAGACTTTAGATTGTCCTACGTGCTGCTACTCACATGGCCCCTCCTCCGGCACCCGCTCTCCCTCTGCAAGTACCATCCCTTACTCCAGGGCTTGAGCTCAGCTTCCCTCCTGGCTGAAGCTGCTTTGTCTCTTTGGAACATCTCCTTACACACTTCTACATGTACTAGTGATTAGAATTTCAAAATAACTTTTATTCCTGTAGGTATTTACTGTTAAAAAGCATTTTCATAGGTATTAGTCCACTAAACTGTTTTTGTGTGTGTGAAACATACTACAGCCTAGGCTAGCCTGGAAATCACTATTCTTCTCATACTGTCCTGGGATGGGAGGCAATCCTCTTGCTTCAGCCTCCGATTATGATTAAAGACATAATGTTTACTCAGAGAATACTATCCTTCTGGGTCTTTGATGGAGATGAAGACTAGTTAGAGTCACAGTTTTCCTTAGTTATGATTGAAAGTTAGTTAGGTGTAAAATTTTGGATTCACTAAGATAGGGTAGACAACACATTATTTTCTCTGAATATGCTAACTACACATGGACGGAATATTGTGGATATAATCCTTACTTGATAATCGTTATTGTATATAGTCTTACTATGTTTAAGTTAAAACCCTTTCATTTTTAGACAAAAAGGGGGAAATGTAGTAGAATATTATTTTAAGGTGTGTTACTTTTGCTTAACTCTGTGGAGCTGTGTTGCTGTGCCTGTCTAAAACACCTGATGGTCTAATAAAGAACTGAACGGTCAATAGCAAGGCAGGAGAAAGGATAGGCAGGGCTGGCAGGCAGAGAGGATATACAGAAGGAGAAAGCTGGGAGGAGAGATTGAAGAGAAGGAGGAGGACATCAAGGACCAGCCACCCAGCTACACAGCCAGCCACGGAGAAAGAGTAAGATTTACAGAAGTAAGAGAACAGGAAAAGCCCAGAACTAAAAGGTAGACGGGATAAGTTAAGATAAGGAAAGCTGGCTAGAAACAAACCAAGCTAAGGCCCAGCATTCAGAATTAAGAATAAGCCTCCATGTGTGATTTAGTTGGGAGCTGGGTGGTGGGCCCCCCAAAAAAGAGTAAAAACCCCCAACAACAACATAGGCCAGGGCTGGAGAGAGGGCTCAGGGGGTGATAGTGCTGGCGGCTCTTCCAGAGGTCCCAGGTTCAATTCCCAGCACCACATGGTGACACACAACCATCTATAACTCTAGTTCCAGGAGATCTGATGCCTTCATTTGACCTCCACAGGCATCATAGTGCACTTACATACATGCATTCATACACATTAAAAACAAACAAAAATTAAATAAAGACACGGGCAAGCATACCTGACTTAGGCATGTTTCCTAATATTGCTAACTAATCTTGCTAGGTCTGGTCTTTTTCTGTAAAGGGGAACGGTTTCATTACCAGCCACCTCCCCCATTTCCTCTGAGGGTGTTAACAGGGAGAGGATGCTGAGAGGATGGTGAGAACCACAGATGGGAGAGACATTAGGTATCATCATTAATCATGTGCTCCCACTTTTCTGTGGACTTGGACTTTTGCCCAAGGCTATCCTTTTTTTTCCCCCTTCTTTGTGGGGTCCAAACTACAACTAAGAAAAATTCTTGGGCCAGTGTAGTGGCACATGCCTTTAATCCCAGCACTGGGGGTGGGGGGGAGGACAGGAGGATCAAGGCCAGGCTAGGTTACATATTGAGTTTGAGGTCAGTCTGGGCTATAGAGTGAATCCCTGTCTCAAATAAATAAAAACAAAAACAAAAAAAAGGGGTCTGTGGGGACAGCAACGCTTAGTGTCTGTAACAGGTTGGGAAGGCCCAGGAGAGGGAGAGAGAGAAGCAATGTTTTGAAGAAGGTATAGTGAGGAGAGGGCGGGATACAGGTATACAGAGAGGATATATTTCCAAAGAGGCAAGTGATCTTCAACTTCTCTTTGAAATGAGATACTGCATGAGGATTCCTCTAGGGAGTTCTCGGGAAGAAGGAATAGCAGCTATGTTCCAAGTCTGCTTAACCAGGGCGAGTAAATTCCATTCCCTGTATTCTGAGGGGAATTTCCCAACAAGGAAGCCAGTGACAGGGTTGGCTAAAGAGCTAGCAGGAAGAGCAGAAGAGCAGCTTCTGTCCTGAGCCCTGGAGCCAGCATCAAGTTCCAGGGCGGCTAGCAAAACTGTGACCTTGAAGCCACTTCTCAAGGAGGTTCTCTTCAAGGTCCTTCTCAGTTCTAACACTTTGCATGATCAGAAGAACTAAGAAATCACGCATCACATTTGTTTTAGAAAACCAGACACCAGGGGCTGGGGAGATGGCTCAATGGGGTGGGGGTGGGGGATGAGCGCTTGCTGCACTATCCTGGGAGCTGAGCTGAGCCCTCAGGTAAAAAGCCAATGCACTGGTACTGGGCAATGGGGAGCAGAAACTGGAGGCTCTCCAGCAGGGGCAAGCTAGCTGGAGGTTTACTCATGGGCCAAGAGACCCAGGCTTAAACAAGGTGAAAGGCAGGAGTGATACCTGAGGTTGTCTTCTGACCTCCACATGCATGCTATGTCGTATGTACAACCAAACACACACACACACACACACACACACACACAGACAGAGAGAGAGAGAGAGAGAGAGAGAGAGAAAGAAATACCAAAAAATCCAATTCCAATATACTAAAACAAGAAAGCTGTCCTAATCTTCCCAGAGCCTCCGAAGCCCAGAACTACTACCAGAGTTGCCCAGAAGATGACAAAATAATTCGGTCTAGTTATCCTGACAGCGGAAGCAGTGAGGTGGGAGCCCAGGGAATTCTCACACTCATGTTTCCACTTCTTAACAACAGGAAACTAAAGAAGCGCTCAGCAGAGCTGGGGCTGGGTGTGGGAAGCATCTTCCTGGGCCCCTGTCCTTGACAAGCTTTTTACCTGAGGTGGCTCCAGTCTGGTGCCATCTTTTGGGCACTTTGGGAAACTATGCATCCTGCATTCCTGCTGCCTGCCTGTTCTCTCATAGTGACACTGAGCTCCGAGCATGGGTACGGGAGTTTTCCAATCCCACCTCTGTCATGTACTGGCTGGCTGACACCAGTCGGTGTTAGCTATTATGGGTTTGGTTTTTTGCCAGGTCAGCATTGCCCTGTCTGCAGTCAGTGGGCAGCCTTTGGAAAGTCTTTCTCCCAATCCCCTACAAATACGAAACAGCCTTTCTCTCCCAGTTCCCATCTGTCAGCTCTATTTAAAGAGGAACACACAAGGAATAGTATTTATATTATCATGCCATGCTTCCCTTCCTCAAAAAGGAAAGGTTCTGGAATGTTCCCTACTCCATATTCCCCTCAACCTACTCCATCTACACTCCTATCTGTTCTTCCTCTCTTAGGATAGATGCCATAACCAACATCGTGGGGTCCTTTGAAGTCTTCTGACGGCTTTTGCACACATAATCTCGTATGGGTAAGCAATGCATTTAAAACAATCCTATGAGCCACAGATGCTTTTCCTCCCATTTCACAAATATGAAAATGAAATCAAATTCACAAACTGTCCATGTTCACACGTCTAGAAAGTAAGTCTCACCAGGACTCACTCAAAGCCATTCCTCACTGTGTGGACCAAGTGTGCATCCTGGAAGTATGAGGAGCGTGAAGTTTGTGATGAGTCACAACACCCCTAAACAAACAGACACTCCTTCATTTTTTTCTCCTATGGGCCCAGCAGTCACACAACACCTGTAAAATGCAGGGACAGGGCTCCACAAGAGACCTAAAGGCCCACAAGGGTGTGGAGTTTTTGTAAGAGCACAATTAGGTCTTGGGGGGGGGGGTGGGGGTAAAGCAGACATTCCAGACCACTGGGCAAATCCAAAGGAACACCCCAGAAAAATACCCAGGGCCCCAAGTAAACTAGTTGACCATCCCTTACCCTGTGTTCCGGTGGAAAAGAAAACCAGAGCTAGGCCTGGGAGCTTGATCAGGTTCAGATATACACACCCATGCAGTAAGCTCTGAACTACAGAAGCCAAACCTTGAGCTTACCCAAAAACCAAAGGAGAAGCAGCCATAGCCTGGGTCCAGGGCTCTCGCTCAAAGCCACTGTCTCCTCGGACGCTGGCCATCAGACAGGGCTATAAAATGGGCCTCAACTTAATTTTTCCGTGGACGTGGTCCCGAATGGGACTGCCAGGCTCCAGAGGAGCTGCAGTTAGTTCCTCGGCTCATTGACAGTTCCTCTAGGAGCTACAGATAGGGCTGGAGAGAGGGAGAATATTTGTGGGTCAGGGTGGCCACTCCTGGACCAATTCTCTCCTGGTTATCTATCTTTCCAAGGCCTAAGGGAAGCAAATAGAGTAAGTTTTCATTCAGGACTGTTTCAGGGCTGGAATGCAGTGCCAATTGCTTACATCTGCTTGGCCATTCCGGAACAAGCAGGTAGTTTAGAGAAAGGAGAGGCAGTATTAGCTCACTTCTGGTAGCCCAGATAGCATGCTGAAGAATCTCAGGCCTGCTGGGGCTCATCAGTCCAGACTGCAGAACTCTCTGACCAAGTTGAATAAAAATACCAGGGCAGCCAGAGCTAACAAGACTTCAACCCTAAGCATGACGGGTGGGCTGGGACAGGGCAACCACAAAGATGCCAAAAGGGAGGTGAGATGTACCGCCAGGTTGCCCTGAAGGAGCAAGAGCAATGGCAGATTCCACACACACTTCAACCTCAGCCAACAAGGGTGTATGCACTAACCTCATACATTTGGTAACCTCTTTCCACATCCCAGAAGCCTGCCAAGCCCCTGGACTCCCCACCCCAGCTTGGCAGCCTTGCCGGGGCTTCCAGCTTCTATCACACCACAACACCAAAGCTGGGGCTGTGTGGAGCTGAAAAATGAGGCACACGTACGGCCCAGAAGAGGAGCTCCTTTCCAGAGGGGCTGGGGACTCGGGCCTGAGGGTCCCAGTCTCTCCTGCAAGCTTTCAGTCTCTTTGCTGCTTTAGTATCCTTATAAGGCCAACCCTACCCTCCTCCTGGCTGAAAAATGTATACAGTCCCGAGGGTGGACGCTGACTTCTCACCCGCTGCACAGGAAGCACCACTCCCATCACCCCCACTCCAGGACAGGTTTTGCTCTTAAACAAACTAATAAACAAATCGACTCCAAAGCGGTCCCCTGGCTCAGCTCGCCCTGCAGCTGCACCCGGGAAGTGTGTTCCGGAGCAGGCGGCGGGTGACTGCCCGCGAGGCCGCAAGTCGCTGGCGCGCCATGGGGTGGGGGCGAGCAACCTGCCGGGCGCCGGGGACCCGGCTGGGCTCTCGGCGCTTCCATTGTTGCCCCTGGTGCTGGTGCTTCGGGACCGGAGCCCTGCCCTCGCCGCCCGGGCTAGCAGGGCGCTCTGCAACCCCGGGGCGGTGCTCACCGCCCAGTGCTCTTCCTACCTGCGCTGGCCGCGGGTTCCGCCGCGACACCCTGACTGTCGTAGCTGGGCGACTTGGGCTCCCACGCCCCAGCTCGCTCTGAGGCTCCGTCCGGGAGGCGCCGGCTCCCGCGCGATGTTCAGTGCCGCCCGCTCCCCTCGCCCGCCCCACGCCGGCTCTGCGGTCCCCGCTGCCGGGGATGCACAAGGCAATCGACGGGTGTGGGGGTCGGTCCGGGGCCCGGTGCTGTCTGCCGGGAGCGTGCACGAGCTCGCAGTCAGGCGGCCCCGGGTGAGACAATAGCGCGAGCGGCGGGCGAGCGGGGAGAAGCCATCTCCCGGACAGCCGGCGCACTGCACGGCGTGCGAGGCTCGCCGGCTCCTGCCAGGACCGCGCGGCCCAGGCCGCCGGCAGCAGCCGCAGCACCGAATAGCCTCGTCGCCCGAGCCGGGAGGGCGGGGCGGCGGGAACCCCGGGCCCCCTCCCTCCCTGCCTGCCTCCCTCCCTCCCTTCCTCCCGCCTCCCGCCTCCGCACCGTGCTCGGCGTCGGACCCCGGACCCCGGGGCCAGCAGTCCCACTCCCCACTAGCAGATGGTGGTCGCTTTCCGGGCTGGAACCCTTTGCTCTGAGGTCAGGTGAAAGCAAGCCAGATCACCCTATTGGAAGGGACCCGGGGTGGGCGTTCAGTTACTGGTTTGAGGAATTTCTCTCATAATTATGCATGCTAGGGATGCCCGAAAGAACTACCACCTTGAAGGAGGAGGTGCAGGTGGGGAGGCTGTGTTGGCACTTTTCTCTCCCGTTTGCCCATGGGCGGGCTTGCAGCCTGATGGGGGAGGAGAAGCAGAGGAGCCTCCAAACCAATTAAGATAGGAAGAAAACTTTGAAACTGTTATTTTCTCTGAGCACCTCCCGTAAAGCACCTGTGTCAAGCATTTTACTAAGGGCTCCACCCAGTCAGTACTGGCCAGCTCCACGTTTGCATCTGGTTTGCAAAGTAACTCCAAGTACCCTTTCCTCAACCATAGATAGATCTTGTTCTCTGCTGCCGCCTTTTCTTGCTTTATTTTTTCCCCCCAGTCACATCGTGAAGATAGGGTTCTCAGCCTTCCTTCTCTTGAACCCCCTTCCAGCGTTGGGGAATCTCAGGTCTGATGCCCATGCCCTCCAGCCAAAGCTCCCGTGGAATCAGCTACCAAGCATCCCCTGCCTTGCCTCAAGGAAATACTTAAGACTTCTAACCTGCTGAGCTGTATGGTCAGGCTTTATTTTTTTTGGGGGGGGGGGTGTTTTTGAGACAAGGTGTGATGTGGCCCAACTAGTTTCAAACTTGCTCTAAGGGTGGCCTTGAACCCGGGATCCTCCTGCTCAGCACCTCTCAAGTGCTGAGATTGTTTCCATGGCACATCACACTGGGCTCGATATTGGTGTGGTTGGCAGTAGTGGGGATTGGACATAGGAGGTCATGCCCTAGTCCAAGCTCTGTATGCTTTAAAATCCACTTAACAGGGTGGTGGTGGGGGGGGTGGTTTGTTATGTTAGCAACAGTAAATACTATGTTTAATAATATGTATTTACTTTAATAATTTAATTCATTAAATTTTATAGAGTGAAAACAGTGGTCCCCAGGAGAAGCTTCTCTACAGGGCCTCCATACACACGCTTTCAATTTTTTTTTTCTTTTCATTTGAGACAAGATCCCTCAATGGCCCAGATTGAAACTAGCTGGCCAGTGAACTCGGGGGGAATTCCCTTGTCTTCTCCCATCTTGCCATCTCTGGGATTACAAGAGAACCACAATGCAGGGTAATTCTATTATAGATACTGGAAATCTGAACTCAGGTCCTTATGCTTTCAAGGTAAGCACTTTACCAGCTGAGCTATCTCCTGGGTTCTCTTGTTCTCTACACTCCTCCACCCACCCCCCTCTTTTAGGGGGAGGGCAACTTGCTTGTTTTTGTTGAAAGAGTGGACCTCACCATAGTCAGATCTGGCCTCAAACTCACAATCCTCCAGCCCCTGCCTCTTGAGTGCAGGGACTCCAGGCCTGCACCACTGCACTTGGTTCCATTGGAGACTTCTTGAAATGTCATTTTTCTTTTTTCTATTTTTTCCCCCTCCTCGAGACAGGGTTTCTCTGTGTAACCGTCCCAGCTGTCCTGGAACTCACTTTGTAGACCAGGCTGGACTTGAACTCTGCCTCCCCAGTGCTAGAATTAAAGGTGTGTGCCACCACACCCAGCATAAAATATCTTTCATTATTTTCTGTGTTTGGGTGTTTTGGCTTCATGTATATTAGGGTACTGCATGCATTCTTGGTGCCTGTAAAGGCCAGAGGAGGAGGATGGATCTCCTAGAATTGGAGTTTCAGATTGCTGTAAGTCACCTTGTGGGTACTGAGAATCAAACCCAGGGCCTCTGAAAGAGCAGCCCATGTTCTGATCTGTGGAACCATCTATCTGAGATCCTCTTAGTCTTTTCTATAACAAGCAACTTCTTCATGCCTTGTAAATGGCTTCAGGTCCTAATAATAAACAGTGGGTTTAGAAGGCTAGAGTGGGCTAGACAGGCCATTAATCCCAGCACTTGGGAGGCAGAGGCAGGTGGATTTCTGTGAGTGTGAGGCCAGCCTGGTCTACAAAGCAAGTTTCAGGACAGCCACAGTTATTACACAAAGAAATCCTGTCTTGAAAAACAAAAAATACGAAACAAAATAAAACAAAATTTAGAAGGCTAGATGCTAATATTAGAAACACAGGAGAGGGGACTGGAGAGATGGCCCAGAGGTTAAGAACACTGGCTGTTCTTCCAGAGGTCCTGAGTTCAATCCCAGGACCCCCTTGGTGGCTCACAACCATCTGTAATGAGACCTGGCTCCCTCTTCTGACCTGCAGGTACATAAATCTTTAAAGAAAAATAAATCTTAAAAAAACCCAAAAAAGCACAAACAAACAAACAAAAAAAAAAAAAAAAACAACAGGAGAGGCTAGAGGCCCACATCTGTAATCTCAGCCTCAGGAGACAGAGGCAGGGGGATTGGATTGCTGTACCTTTGAGCTCAGCAGATCAACACAGGCCAGCCTTCTCCTTCTCACTGCGTCATTATTGGTGACACCACATCTCCACCTTAAGGGCCCATCAATAAATTCGTGTATAAGGAAAATATGACCCTTGTCTACTGCAGAATACCATCCAGCCTTAAGAACGAAGGAAACTGTCATTTGCACCTGCTCTGATGACTGGGGAGGATATCACACTCCGGAGATTAGTCAGATGCAGAAAGACAAACACTGTATGAATTCACTCACTTATGTGGAATTCCAAAAGTCAGACTGTCAGAAGTGGAGACCAGACTGGTCATGACCTGGGGCCCAGGGTGACGGAGGTAGGGAATGAGGGGTTATTACTCAGAGGAAAGAAATTTTCAGTTACACACTTGGGGGAATCTAATGTACAGCATAGTGACTATAGTTAATAGTGCTACAGTGCACTCACATGCACCACCGTTAAAAGAATTAGTGGGAACTGGGCACACCTGTAATCCTAGCCCTCTGGAGGCTGAGGTGGGAGAATTGTGAGTTTGAGGCCACCCTGGGCTACAGAGTGAGACCCTGTCTAAAAAACAAAACAAAAGAGCAGCAGCCTGAAAATTAGTAGATGAAATTAAGCTCATGACACCTACAACAGCCCCCGCTGGGCCTGACATCACATGTGTGTAATCTCAGCAGTCCAGAGGGGAGGCCAGAGGATGGCTAGCCCAAGGCCAAACTGGGATAAATGAGACCCTCTCTCAAAAATAATACTAATAAACAAGGGATAGAGAGATGGCCCAGCCGTTAGAGCACTTGCTGCTCTCAAAGGACTTGGACCACATCAGGCAGCACACAACTATCTGTAACTCCAGTTCCAGGGTTTCAAAACCTCCCCTGGCCTCCTCGGGCATGTTCTGCACTTGGTGCAGAGACAAACAGGGTACATAAAAATAAAATAAAGGCCAGGCAGTGGTGGCACATGCCTTTAATCCCAGCACTTGGGAGGCAGAGACAGGCAGATCTCTGTGAGTTTGAGGCCAGCCTGGTCTACAAAGCGAGTTCCAGGAGAGGCGCAAAGCTACACAGAGAAACCCTGTCTTGAAAATCCAATAAATAAATGAATGAATGAGTGAACAAACGAACGAACAAATAAATAAAACTTAAAAAGGAACGAGAAGTTCCATGCACAGAAACTCCGTGCACAGAATCTGCGAGTTTAGCCTGCCCTCTAGTGGAAACATGAAACCCAACAGTCAATGTATGGAACAGCTTCCAGGAAGCACCCAGGAAGGGTGTGTGTGTGTGTGTGTGTGTGTGTGTGTGTGTGTGTGTGTGTGCCAGGCAAGGTCTGAGATGGCACCTGTGATGGTGTTTTCACACAACATATGTGAAACAGAGTCATTTCCTGCTGCCTCAGCTGAGCCCTCCAGTTTTAATGAGTCAAGCGTCTAATAAAATAAAAGTGTTCTCCTTAGCCTGCTCCAAGCCTGGCCAACTCTTTCTCTACCGGCCACCTCCCTCTACCTACCTCTTCTGCTAGAAGTAGGTACAATGTGTGCTCTTCAAGTTCCTTTCAGGTTTGCTGTGTTCAGTTTTGGAAATAGGAGATATTCAATAAGCCGTTTACTGACTGGCCAATCCCATTTAGTCAGCGAGACTTGAAACTTCTGGCTTTATCCTCCAGCAGTGAGAAGGCCTTTGGGTAGGAAAAACCATGAATGTCTCTTTATTCCTGTTCCTCTCAGGCAGCCTGGACAGACACCATGTCCCTTCCTTCAAGGTGTAGTGTTCCACAGCTTTAATCCTAACCCTCCTGGGGCAGAAGCAGGCAGATTTCTGTGAGTTTGAGGCCAGTCAGGTCTATATAGCAAGTTCCAGGCCACCCAGGGCTACAAAAAGTCAGAGGTGTGATTCATCCCCACACCTCATGCAGACAGACAGAGCAAAGCAAGGAATGATTTTCTTGCTTAATATACATCTGACTTGCTCAAGAAATATATCCAAGCAGTTAATGAATGAATGCCTGTTTGGCTCTTTACGATTTCTTCCATATGACTGGCAACTGCTTCAGCTCCACTCTGATAATGTGGTTTTTCTACAAAATGGCCAGGGTTAGAGTTTTCAGCAAGTCCTACTCCATTGCGACTCAGCTCCTGTATCTATTGCTGTGTGCATTTTTTAAAAAATGTATTTACTTGTGTGCATGGTGTATGTGTGTTTGCCTGTGTGTCTGTATCCACCAGGTGCATGCAGGAGCCCCAAGAACAGAAGAGGTTGTTGGATCCCCTAGAAGTGGTGTTGCAGGCAGTTGTGAGCTGCCACGTGGGGTCCTATGCAAGAACTGACATGCTCATGACCACTGAGCCATCTTTTCAGCCCTTACTGTGTTTAGTTCTTTATGCTAATCTTGTCTGCTTCTAGGCTCATCTTTCCTAGGCTGCTGCTGGCTCCATGTCCGTCCAATTTACTTCCTACTTTATAGGTAGTGCAGCACCTGAACACAACAGTTTATCAGTAAACCTTTATTGAGTTAAATCATTTCTTGTGCATTAATTTTTTTCTTTTTCTTTTCTTTTTTTTCCAGAGCTGAGGATCAAACCTTGCGCTTCCTAGGCAAGTGCTGTACCACTGAGCTAAATCCCCAACCCCTAACTTTTTTTCTTTTTTTGTTTTGTTTTGTTTTTAGAGACGGGGTTTCTCTGTAGCTTTGGAGCCTGTCCTGGACTCACAGAGATTCACCTGCCTCTGCCTCCCGAGTGCTGGGATTACAGGCGTGCGCCACCGACGCCCGGCTAATTTTTTTTCTTAATTACAAGTTTTTGTGTGTCTTTGTGTGTGTGTGGGGGGGGGGGGTTGCATACATACCAGTGTGTGGGAGTCTGTTTTCCCTCGTGTTATCAGGTTCAGTGACAAGTACCTTTTACCCGCTGCACCACCTACCAGCCATCCTTGTACATCTTGAGCTTCTTACTTCAGACTTAATTTGCAATGGAAAATATAACAGAATAATAAATAAAAGTTTGGATTTAGAGGGTATGCTGGCTAGTTATACATCAACGATGCAAATTAGAGTCAATTGGGAAAAGAAAAACTCAGATGAGAAAATGCTTTCACTAGATTAGCGTGTGGTGCATTTTCTTGATTGGCGATTGGTGTGAGAAGGTGTAGCTCACTGTGGGCAGTGCCACCCCTGGGCTAGTGGTCCTGGATGCTAAAAGAAAGCAGACTGAGACTGGTCAGTGGTGGCACATGTTTTTAATCCTTGCATTTGGGAGGCAGAGGCAGGCAGATCTTTGAGTCCGAGACCAGCCTGGGCTACAGAGTCAGTTCCAGGATGGCCAGGGGTATACAGAAAAACCTGTGTCAGAAAAACAACAACAACAAAGCAGGCTGAGCAAGTCAGTAAGGAACAATCCTGCATGGTCTCTGCATCAGCTGCTGCCCTGCCTGGGTTCCTGTCTTGACTCCTCCAGCAATGGACTATGATATGGAACTGGAAGCTGGAACAAATCTTTCCAAGTTGTGTGGACACGGCGTTTAACACAGGAATGAAAACCTAACTACCGCAGAAGGGGGTCTTAGAGGTCACCTGACTAACCCCTCTGTATGTCCAGACCCAGGCCTATTTATGATCCCACAGTTGACTTAAAGTACCACACAGTCCTAGGAAAGGAGATTTTCTCCAACCAAGGCTGAGCTCTTTTGCTGTTGTTTGTGTTTGGGAGCTTCAAGCACTGAGAAACAAAGATGAACTCCTTTATCAGTGTTCGACATTTCATAGTTCTGTGTTCCACAACCCATGCATCAGATCTGGAAACAAATTACATTTTTAAGTTTTAGTTTATCTTTAATTATGTATATATGTTTATGTCTCTGTAAGTGTGTGCCATGTGGATGCCTGTGGAGTTCAGAAGGGCAAGTTGCTCACTGTGTAGACCAGGCTGGCCTCCAACTCAGAGATCCTCCTGCCTCTGCCTCCAGAATCCTGAGTTTAAGATGTGCTCCACCATGTCCAGCTGATCTATTAACTTTTACTCACAATACTACAGTTTGGTTTCCTCCTCCTCCTCCTCCTCCTCCTCCTCCTCCTCCTTCTTTGCTCCCCACCCCCCATTTACTTCTAATATCCTGAGATAGACCCTCTGGTTAGCAACTCCGGCCTTTGTGTTAAGGAGTGTTTTATTGAACAGCAATTCCATCATTGGGAGAATGAAAGTATTATTTTTCGTCAATGGAAGAAATGGAATGTGGTTCAGAGGAATAAAATTAGGAGTGATAGAAGAGAAAAAGTGTAATAAAAAGATCATACTTAAATGCTGACGTGTCAATGTGCACCTTGCTTGTCCATTTTTCTGTAATTGATTAGCATTGTTTTAGAGAGTTTAGTAGATATTGGCAATTATCAAACATCAAATATGAAAAGACTTTGGAAAACACATATATTAGGTAAATAGAACAAAAAGCAAGAAAGTAAATACCAATTCAATACATTTAAAACATACTCAGGGGGGTGGGGGGGATGGGAGGGTGGGGGAATGAGGGGGTGGGGAAGCAATGGGTTACCATTATATCAAGTAAATAGAAGAGAAAAGCAAGTCAAAGGGCGCCCGGATAGCTCAGTCGGTAGAGCATCAGACTTTTAATCTGAGGGTCCAGGGTTCAAGTCCCTGTTCGGGCGGCTGGACATTTTGAGTCAAGTCACATTTAAATAGTTTCAGAATATCTTAAAGATGTTAATGCTTAAGAAAAGAGGTGACTTTCAAAATACGATTAGGTGTATTTTTCATAGAATTAAGGGAAGGAAAAGTACTGCCAAAATTTCATCTTCTGTGATAATGGAGGGCTGGGTGCTGAGTGGGTGGAATCTTAAATCCTCACCAGAAAGAATAACAGAAGACATGGATTAATTAGCTTGAGCTGTTAAATTTGTACAATTTTAAGCGACCACTTCTTCAATTGTGGTTAGCAATGTCTGTAGAATAATGAGTATTCTTTCAAGAAACGCCTTATCTTTCCTAGGAAGGGGCCACTTCCCTTTCAAGTGTATTTAGCAAAAACACAACGAAAAAGCCGAGCGCCCGAACAGGGACTTGAACCCTGGACCCTCAGATTAAAAGTCTGATGCTCTACCGACTGAGCTATCCGGGCTCTTGAGTAGTTCCTCTCCCACAGTGCTTTACATAAGAGTAAGGAACCTTGTGCAATTGTTCCCGTATTCTCGCGAGAGTAAAAGCAGTCCAAATTCTACTTCCAGTTGTTTCTAACTCCTTCACACGAGATTCATGTGTTTGATGTGTAAACTAATTACATTCGAAGCTCTGTCTGTAGTTGTAGTTTGTAGTTTGAAGCTCTATTTTGCCGTTGACACCAGTGGCGACAAAACCCCTTGCAACAGGGTTGGAAAAAGGGAGTTTTCAGAGCGACTTCAAACATGCTGTTCTGTAGGGATGGGCGGAGCTGTGGAGTATAAAATGGGGGGCGAGGAGGGGTGCTGAGTTTATCCTGTGACTCTCCTGACCGTGTTCGGACAGTTTTACACCCTACGCCACGGAAGTCACCAGCTGCCACACCGAGAAAGCTGGCCACCGCGGCGGAGAGGCTGTTTACCTTCCTTAGCAACAGAGCACAGCTCTCTGCTGGGGAGCTGGCTCGAGAACCGGGGTGTCAGGAGCTGTGGGTGGCCGAGTCTGCTTTCCCTTAATTGCTTTCGTAATTGTCCTCAGAGTGATTGCTTTGGTCTAGCAGCGCCCCTCGAAGAAATTTGCCTTCATAGCGACGGGGGCTGGAGGCACGGGGCTATGTGGTAAGGCCTGCATGCTGCTTTTCCAGAGAACACTAGCTCACAGCGACCGGCCGCCACACCCACCCACTCACCCCTAAAACGGAAAAATTACAATAGAGATGTATAAGAGATTTGACTACGGAAGAGATCGCATTCGATTGGAAACGATATAAATGGCTATGTAAATTATGATTCAATTTTAATATAGACTTTTTTTTTTTTTTTTAAACAGAATCTCAGTTAACCCAAGGCCTGGAACTCTCTTGAGGCCAGTTTGCGCTTAGTGTTTAAGAATACTGCTCTTGGGCTGGAGAGATGGCTCAGTGGTTAAGAGTACTGACTACTCTTTCAGAGGACCAGGATTCAATTCCCACCACCTACATGGGAGCTCACAATTGTCTGTAATTCCAGGATCCGACACCCTCACGCAGACACACATGCAGGCAAAACACCAATGCACATTTTAAAAACATCAATCTGAAACAGGCTTGTTGTGGAATATTATTTTAAGATGTGTTGCATTTGTTTATGCTGTGAAATCTTGGAGAGTTTTAGAAGAAAACATACCAGCACATGTTTCTTATCTAAAGACAGAGAAAAGTCTCTAAAATAATACATAAGTGGGGGCTGGAGACATGGCTCAATAGTTAAGAGCATTGACTGCTAATCCAAATGGACCTGGGTTCAATTCCCAGCACCCACATGGCATCTCACAAATGTCTGTAACTCCAGTTCCAGTGGGTCTGACTCCCTCACACACAGACATACACTCAGGCCAAGTACCAACACACATAACATTAAGTGAATAAATAAAAAATAATAGTAATACATAAATAACTGAAAACATAAGGGAAATAGTATTAAATTTTACAAAATTTAATATATGTTCATTAAAAAAAAACACCTTTAATTGGTCATAGTATAACACATCTGCAATCCCATCCCCTGGGAGGTAGTGAGTTCGAGGCCAGTTTAAGCTACTTGAGTTCCTGTCACAAAAATAAATAAAAACCCAAAACCAAACCAACCCAACAAAATGCTTCTGTTTATTAAAAGACAAAATGTGAAAAGTGAAAACAAGCTATGGAGGTGTAATCATCGTACACATAACCAAGGGTTAGGAGCCCCATTATGTGAGGCATTCCTACAAATTAATAAGAAAAGCCAAAAAAAAAAAAAAGGACAGGAGAAGGAAATTCTTAGATGACAAACCTTGGATCAGTAAATGTGGAAAAACTCATGCCACTTGCAAGCTGGACTGTGAGAATCTGTCTTGCGACTGCAACTCTGCTCTCCTGCAGGCTCCTGCTAGTGTGAAGGCTGCAGAGAGGTTGCACCTGCTGCCCATGGACTGTGTGAAGTGGGCCCAGGGGCTGCACCTGCAAAGAGGCTTCCAACAAATGCAGCTGCTCTGCATGATGTGGGGACGGTCTCATAACCAAGTGTAAACAAGCGATGTCCACAAACTTGGGTTTTGGTTTTGCCCTGACCCCGTTTCAACACTGCTTTCCCAATTGCAACGGATAAGTTACTGACTTCAAAAAAAAAAAAAGAAAAGAAAAAGAACATTCAGTCTTACTAAACCAAATCACTGTGAGTAACCACATTTGCCAGGTTTTTGTATAATCTGCAAAGGCTAATGATGGGCAAAGACATGGAGCAACAGAACCCTTATGTCCTTGTATAATTAACCCTATAATTACTTTGCAGAGCAACCTGGCATTAGCTATTGAGCTACACAGTATTGTCTGTGGCCTAATAATTTTCCCTAGAGCGTATAAGGAGACAAGCGCTACAAGGTCAATTCAGCACTGTTTGTAACAAGCAATAGGGAAGTTTTTACTCATTTATTGTGATGCTGGGAATTCTATCAAGGATGCTCTACATGCTAGTTGAGTCTCTACCACTGAGCTATAGTTTCAACCCTTAAGTGTTTGTGAAGAGAGGAAAAACGTTTTTAAAATGGAATGCAGCTGGGGCTGGGAGCCCATGCTTGCAGTCTAAGCTAGTAGGGAGGCTGAGACAGGAACTTCCAAATTCATGACCAGCATGGATAACGCTGGGGAATTATCTCAAAATATTTGCATGATTAATGTTAGGTGCTGCATTGTGTCCCCTGCACATTCCTATTGATGTGCAGCATCTTACGATGTCACTGTACTTGGAGACAATGCCGTTAACAGGGTGATTACTGGAAAAAGGGCATAGAGGTGGGCCCAATCTGACTAAAGGAGATAAAAACATAGGCAAGAGCCAGCAAGACGGCTCAACAGGTAAAGGTGCTTGCTGTAGAAGCATGACTAACTCAGGTTGATCCCCAGATCCCATGGGAACCCACCGTCATGGGCTGTTCTCTCACCCCCATAAGTTTGCTATAATTAAAAAATAAGCTGGGCAGTGGTGACCGCCTGGTCTACAAATCAAGTTCCAGGACAACAGCTAGGACTGTTACACAGAGAAACAGTGTGTTGGGGGCAGTGCGGGTGGGGGGAAGCCTGGTATCGTAGCACAGGCCTTTAATCCTAGCACTTAGGATGTAGAGGTAGGTGGATCTCTGTCTGTATTTGAGGCCAGTCTAGTATACAAATGAGAAACCCTGCCTCGAGAAAAAAAATAAAATAAAATAAAACAAAAGCACAGACAACACGGAGACTAAAGGGTGACCCCATGTGCATGCAGCCAACTGCAAGCCAAGGAGAGAAAAATCAGAAAGAACCAAGTCTCTGACTCCCTCGTCATGTGGTTTAAGGCTCCAGAACTGAGAGGAAATTACCATCGGCTGTGTAACCCCCAGGAGTTTTTTTTTTTTATGGCTACCCTGGAAAGCTAACACGGGTGCTCCACAGTTCATTCTGCCTGTGTACAATTCTGCTTATTGCCGAACAATAATATTACTGTATACCAATGAAAAGGAATTAACCATAATTATGTGATTTACCACCACTGAACTTGAGGATGATGATAAATAAGAGTGTAAGTTGCAGGACTAGAGAGATGGCTCAGTGCTTTTGCAGAGGACCCGAGTTCCATTCCCAGCACCTACATTAGGCAGCTCACAACTGCCTGTAACTCCAGATCCAAGATCTGATGCCTTCTCTGGCCTCTGTGAGTACCTGAACACATGTGGCACACACATGCATACAAAAAATAACAACGAGAAGAATATAAGTTGCAGTAGAACATTTAGAGCCTGATACAACTATTAAAAAAAAAAATCAAAAGTGTAAAATATGGGCAATGCATGGTGGAGAAGGGACAGACAATCTTTGTGAGTTCAAGACCAGCCTGATCTAAATAGTGCATTGTAAAATTCTGTCTCAGAACACAAAACAAGAGGCTGGAGAGGTGGTTCAGCAGTTAAGACAGTTGTGATCTATAACATGGGATTCCTGGCATCCACATGGAAGCTCACAACTGTCTATAATCCAGCCCCAGGACATCAAATACCATGTTGTAGCCTTTACAGGCACTAGTCATGCATTCCGGCAAGACACTTATTAATGAAAAATAAATAAAAATTAGGGGGAAACAGTCTTTAAAATAATAAGCCAACTAAGCAAAAAAAGCACAAAACATTTTAAAGGAATGTATACATGCATAAGTCCTTAATATTGGTCCAGCAACATGGCCAGACAGTGGTGGCGCACACCTTTAATCCCAGCACTCGAGAGGAGAGCCAGGAGAATCTCTGTGAGTTCAAAGCCAGCCTGGTCTACAGATTGAGTTCCAGGACAGGCACCAAAACTACACAGAGAAACCCTATCTCAAAAAACCAACCAACCAACCAACCAACCAAACAAAAGGATTGGTCCAGCAAGATGGTTCAGTGTGTAAACGCACTTGCTGTTAAGCCAGAGGACCTGAATTTGAACCCTGAGACCCACATCATAGAAAGAAAAAAATCAACCCTGATCATCACACTCGGACCTTCCCCTCATACACAAAATAGATTTAAAAAATTAAAAATCCTGAACATCTAAAGAAATGCATGGAGAAAGTAAGTGCCAGACTCAGGAAAATGTTACTCTCTGAGTTTGAAGCTGGGAGATGTCAGAGAAGAAATTTCTTTGAGTAGTTAAGTACTGTTCCTTAGGAAGGCTGGTAAGGAAAAATTATATTCATCTTCATATCCTTTTATATGGGTGAGGGAGTTATCACTGTAGCTTTGTTTCAGAAAGGTTATAATCCAGGAGTTGTCTTCTAAGTCTTTTAAAATCAAAAAGGGCCATAGAAAAGCCAATTCATCCATTTTATTTTATAACTTGAGACACTAAAGATACATAACTGGGTAATGTTCTGGTTTCAAGAAACAGCTAGACCAGAAATCAGACTTCCTGTTTGTTTATGTCAAGAGTCTTCTTTGAGAAGGAAGTGGCAGATACCAAGATTAGTTATGAACTTTTAAGCCTGTTTATATTTTGTTAAGTTTATTTGACTGGTAGAAATGGGAAATGGCATATTTATGGTTTATACTTTTGTTTTGAGACAGGGTCTCTCTTGCTGTATAGACCAGGCTGGCCTGGAACTCACAGAGATCCTGTTTCTGCCTCTGGAATGCTGGGATTAAAAGCATGTACCTCCTTGCCTGGCCATAGTTGACTTTTTATTGTAGCAAATCATTCAGTGAAGGCTTATGAAAGCACAGAAAAGATGGAGATACACTGTTAGATGTTAAGTACTGTTTAGGCAAGTTCATTGGTGGTTTAAGAACCAGGCTGGGGGCCAACCAAGCTGGCTCAGTAGGTAAAGACACTTGCAAACAAGTGCAAACTAAAGACTTGAGTTTATCCCTGGACCTACATGGGAGGAGGGGACAGATTTCCCATGTTGTCTTCTGACCTCAACATGTACAACATATCAGAATCAATCATGATGGGTAAGGCTCCATTTATTATTTATTTATTTATTTATTTATTTAGATAGGGCCTTGAGTGATCTTCCTGCTTAGTCCTCCACGTGCTGGTAAGGCTTTAATTTTCTAAGCCATGTTCTGTTTGACACATTTATAAAGACTTTATTTTGAATAGTTATTTATGGCTTGGCATAGTGGCACACACCTTTAATCCACTCAGCAGGCAGAGGCAGGTGGACCTCTGTGAGTCTGAGCCCAGGTCTACATAGTGAGTTCTAGGACAGCCAGAGCTACAAAGTAGGACCCTGTCTTGAAAAAACAAAATTATTTGTGGAGGCCCAAATTACTCAGGGTCAGAGAATCTGAGCTTGCTTTACCCAGCAGGGCTGCATAAGGGGATGATTTGATTATAGGCATGGTCACCAGGTGTTTGGAAGGGTCTACACTTGGCTGTACGATGTGCTTTGATCTAGCACAAGGGAGAAGTCTTTTGCCTCACCCATTGGCATTGTTGTTAAAAAGCACCTTTAAATGACCTTCTGGACCATTGGGTATTGATCCAAGCCCTCCGGAAGCTATCCCGTGTTTCTGTCTTTCCTCTTGTTGGCTAGGCTTGTCATTCTGATATTTTCTTATCCCTTTCTCCTCAAGAGTACCCAGGGTAAAGTGGGGGCAGGAAGCCCAGAATTATTTATGTATATGGGTGTTTTGCCTGTATGTATGTTTGTGTATCACTTGTGTACAGTGCCCTCAGAGGCTCGAAGAGAGTGATGGATTACCTGGAATTGGAGTTACATATAGGTGTGAACCACCACATGAGGGCTAGGAATCAAACCTGGGTCCTCCGAAAGAGAGGCCAGTGCTCTTAACCACGGAGCCATCTCTCCAGCTCCCTTATTAAGGTTTTAGATGAAGACAATTTGTGCTAATAAATATTTTGAAAAATACAAAGAGAAAGGGCTGACCTTTTGGCCTACACATGCACCAAGGTAACAGTAGCTCATCCATAATTTGACTGACTACATTTTCTTTACCCGACATACTCCTTTAGTAGATCAGTTTCTAGGTCTTTCTTTCTTTTCTTTTTTCTTTCTTTCTTTCTTTCTTTCTTTCTTTCTTTCTTTCTTTCTTTCTTTCCTTCCTTCCTTCCTTCCTTCTTTCTTTCTTTCTTTCTTTCTTTCTTTCTTTCTTTCTTTCTTTCTTTCTTTCTTTCTTAGCATTTGAAACTCAGGCTTGGGGCAATTGTCTTTATCTGCTGAGCCAACTGGCTGACCCTCAGGTCTTACATTTTTAGAAGCCTCTAGGTCAGCTGTTTGCAACCTGTGGGTCAAGACCTCTGGGGGGAGAAGGGGAGACTCGAATGACCATTTCACATGAGTCACATATCAGATATCCTGCACATCAGATATTTGTGATGCATAACAGTAGCATAATTACATTTATGGAGTAGCAATGAAAAAATTTTACTGTTGGGGGGGTCACCACGATGTGAGGAACCGTATTAAAGGGTCACAGCATTAGAAGGTTGAGAACCACGAGACTACATTGTTCATATTAAAGAATCAGAATTGCATGAGGGATTAATTATAAGTCCAAGATTCCAGCAGTCAGTAGGAAGGAGTCTAAGTTAGCCAGATACTATTTAAAAGATAGAAAACAAATTGTTGTTGGGGAATTGATTAATTTGAGAGTGGATCTCATGTTATCACCCTTGTGGACCTAGAACTTGCTATGTCAGTCATGGTGGGTCAGACTTGTATTCCAGAGGACTGACTCTCCTTCTAGACCAGCTTGCACTATATAATGAATTACAGACCAGCCTGAACTATACAGAATGTGATCCTGTCTCCAGCAGAAGAGAACCAAACCAAATCAACCAAACAGAAAGGAGTTGCACAAAGAGAGGGGAAATACTTGAACAGGTTTACCTAAAATTGCCCTTCCCCCCTCCTTTGAGGAAACGTTGCTGACTTCAAGCTCATTGTCAGTGACTGTACAAAGAGAATCACTTCCTCAGTGCCTTCAGAAAACTCTGAATCTCCCAGTGCGGAATGTTCTAAGTAGGAGCTGGGCACAATGGCTCACACCTTTATTCCCAGGTCAGCCTGGTCTACATAGCGAGTTCCAGAACAGCCAGAGCTAACATAGTAAGACCCTGCTCAAGCAAAACAAAAAGAATGGGATAGCATTTACATTGGAAATAATGAACTTGTACTCTGGGTTGAGGCAGGGGCTGGAGTATCTCTGTGAATTCGATGTCAATCTAGTCTAGGTCGAGTTCCAGTCCAGCCAGGGATACATACAGACCCTGTCTCAAAACGAAACAAAGCAAAGGAAACAAAAATAAAAATCGGGGTAATATTTACATCGGAGGTAATGAGTTCGTACTGTCCTCCAAAATACCCAGCTTTTAATAGAAATTACAAGACAAAATATTTCAGCTTAGAAAATTCTCTCACTCGGGATTGTACTGAAATAAATGAGGTTGTCTAGGGGAGGCGAAACCGTTTGGCCCCGGCAGAAGTTGAAGGCAGTTTGCTTGAGATAGTTTGTCGACCCTTGAGGGTGGTGGGGAAGCATGACCTGATTCTGTGACCCACGTTAAGCTCCGTCTCACTGTTCTTCGCCCTCTCTTTTAGCATTTATTTTGTAGTCATTCATGAATAACCCAGTTGTATGTTCCCCAGTGAGTAACAATTGGGATGCTGTTTCCCAGGCGGCCACCACCGCCGGGCTAGCTTTCTTCTGTTTTGATCGCCGGCGTATCGCTGTGCATATCGCAGGATCCCCGGAGTTCTCCCTAGTCTTTCAAAACCTCTATATGCAGGACATGGTGTGGTATGCCTTAAATCCCAGCACCCGGGAGGCAGACGAAGTGGACCTCTGTGAATTCGAGGCTAGCTTGGTTTACAGAATGAGTTCCAGAACAGCCAGGGTTACACACAGAGTTCCTGACTCAAAAGTAAAACAAACCACTTCGCTAACTCTAGCGGCCATGCTCCATGACCGGAGACTCTCTTCCCGGACTCGCATGGACTCGATGGTAGGTTCTTCAGCCTTTCTAGCTCTCGAGTCCTCCAGGGGCCCCTCTATGGTTTTGACCGCCTCCCCGGAAGTTCTCGCGAACGCTGAATTTGAGAGACCGGAAGTCGCGCCGCCGTTGCTCGCAGTTTCAAAATGCGGTGGAGGCCCTAGGATCCGCTGCCGCCGCCCCTCCCCAGCCCGGAGGGGAAGCCACCCGTGGAGCGACCGTGAGGTGTGGCGGTGGGGTCTGGCCCCCGGGTGCGGGGAGCGGACGGGAGGCCCCGGAGGCCGCATAGCTGGCCGAGCGGGCGGGAGGAACCGGGGCAGGGAGGGCGGCCCGGGCCGCGGAGCCACGGGAGAGGCTGTGGGGGAAGGGTGGCGCTCCGGCCCCGCGGGGAGAAAAATGGAGTGCGGCGAAACGGGTTGTGCAGTCACAGACGAAACGTGAAGTGACGGTGTGGGTGTTTGAACTGCACCTCACAAGTGAGGAATATTGAGGGACTTTGAAGGAAAGGGGTCGGAGAAAGGGAGCCCGGGAGAGTGACATTGACGTAACTCAAGAGTTAACTAATTTTTAGGGATGCAGACTGCCCTAGATGTTCGTTTGGGGTCCACATACGGACCTCGGGTATTTTTTTTTTTTTTAATTTATTATCCTCCACGAATATGAATTTTATTTATTTATTTTTTGTTTATGAGACAAGGTCTCACTGTGTAAACAGCCCAGACTAGTCTGGAACTTGTTGTGTAGGCAGGCTTGCCTCGAACTCGCAAAGAGCCACCTGGCCCTGCCGCCCAGTCTGCTCCTCCACCTCGCCTGGCTCACGAGTATGAACTTTTAATTAGCACACCTCCCAATGATGCTTGTACGTGCCCAAATTGCAAAACCACTCTATTAACCCACACCTGGATAAAACGCCCGTCGTGGTCCTTTTCCAGAAAGGCCTGTGTGGGTTAGGAAGCTCCACCAAGCATGGGTGTCTGTCAAAGATACTTTGTGGGAGCCCATTTTCAGGTTCCTAGTGGCTTTACCCAGCAGGTCTGAATAGAGAGGATGATTAGGACCAAGGTCCTTAGTGCAGGTGTCTGAGATGGTCTGCACTTGGCTGTGCTTGGGGAGGAGGTCTTTTGCTGCATTCCTTGGCATTTCTGTAATTACCCTAGAGCAGAGACAGTCAGTGCTCGTTGGAATAGGTTCCAGGCCCTCTCGAGGATATCCTGTATTTTCTGTTTATCTCCACATTCTAAATCCTTCTAATATTTTGCTGTTGCTCACACTCAAAAAAAAAAAAAAAAACAACAAAACTCTGGGGAACTGTGGGGTTGGTGGGTAAACGCCCTGCAATACTTGAAACCATTACTAATACTAGATGTCAGTTGCTGAATATCAGTTCAGGTTTAGTCTTCCCCTTCATCCGTTCCTGCTAGGGAAAAGTATTTTAGCTTTAAAGTATTATATACAACACTCTTTCACTGTACTGGTCAAGACCACAACAAACTCCTGTTTGAAAAAAGTGTGAATGTGTAAAGTTGACAGGCCAGCCAGCATCCCTAACCCCTCAAGTTTCCTAGTGTTATAACCACCAGGGGCTTAAGCTTTCCTGACTTACTCTACACATATTCTTAGTTTTAAACCGTAGAGGGATCATTTTGCAGGTATGCACCTTAATTTTTTTCAGATAACAGCAGCTTTCTGTAAGGTAGACTTTCTTTTAAAGTGTTTTGCATTGTAGTCCTTTAAAAAGGTTACAGAAGCCATTTCTTTAGCTGGGTCCTCTTTGGTGCACTTGGAGGTTATTTCCTGGCAAACTGTTGTAGTCCTTTAAAAAGGTTACAGAAGCCATTTCTTTAGCTGGGTCCTCTTTGGTGCACTTGGAGGTTATTTCCTGGCAAACTGTTGCAGTGCTTTTTTTTTTTTTTCTGCACATCATCTTAAATGTGTAGCAAACTTGGTAAGAAGTGCACCAACATCTGATTTATTTATTTATTGGGACAGGGTCTCACTGTGTAGACCGGGGCATCCTCTGCCTCCTAAGTGCTGGGATTAAAGGAATGTGCCATTGTACTTGGGCATGTTCTTTTTTGAAAATGAGTGTTCATTCTTGTTTGTCCAGTTTAGTTGAACAAGGGCAGGAGAGATGGCTCAGTGGTTAAGAGCCTTGGTGCTCTTGGAGAGGATCCAGGCAACTAAGGATCCAGAGGGATCTGATGCCTTGGGCCTTTGAGGACATCTGCACTCATGTACCCCCCCCCCCCATCATTAAAAAGAGCTGAACATGTTACATCAAGAATCTTATAGCTTAGAGAATTTATAATTACAAGTCTTTATTCTTATTTATTTATTTATTTATTTATTTTTAGGAGTTTTACATTTTAGTGTTAAAATAACAGTTGTCTTTGCTGGGTGTATGGTGCATACCTTTAATCTCAGCAGAGGCAGGCATATCTCTGAAAACAAGGCTAGGCTGATCAACAAAGTGAGTTCCAGCCAAGTCAAGGCTACATAGTGAGACTCTCTTTAAAAAAAAAAAAGAAAGAAAGAAAAAGAAATTACAGTTGTTTTCAAAGGTGGGCATTTCAAGATGAGGTGTAGGAGTCCCTTGAACTAAATGTAGGGTAGGACCACTCACCATTGAGAACACCAGACTTTCTACTCTGGTCCAAGCTAGTAGGGGCATATGAAAAAAACAAATGTAATTTTTTTTCTTGGGATCATCAGGGGTCAACATTGTTGAGGATTTAACTAAGGGCTTTGTGTTATTAAGCATATGTTCTCACAACTCCTCAAATAAGTGTCCTAATTCTGGTATCACTTTCCCTTTTTTGGAGTCAGCAAAGCCTTCTCCAAGGAAACAACTTTTGACCAAATTTGAAGACTAAGGCTCCCCCCCAGTTAATTTTTTTATGTGCATTGGTGTTTTGGCTGCATGTATTCCTGCATGAGGGTGCCAGATTCCCTGGAACTGGCATTACAGACAGTTGTGAGCTGTCATGTGGGTGCTGGGAATTGAACCCAGGTCCTCTGGAAGAGCAGTAAGTGCTCTTAACCACTGAGCCATCTCCAGCCTTTGAGCCATCTCCAGCCCACCCCCCTAATTTATTACATTCATTCATTTATTTAATTGTGTGTGTGTGTGTGTGTGTGTGTGTGTATTTGTGTATGTGTATAGTGAGGAGAGTCTGAGGAGTCAAGAGTTCTTTCCTTCCACTATTTTGGCGGGCACCTTTACCCACTGAGCAGTCTTTCCATCCAGAGCAAGCACTTTTTGAAGCATGGGGAGAGAAGAAAGCATAGGTGTTAAGGCAGTGGCTTTCAGATTAGAGTTCAGGCTTTAATAGCTCTAGTGGGAGAACTCAAGATTTGGGGCAGGCTATCTTCCTGTCTGTGTCAGTTGCTGCTTTTGGACACGAGGACAGTATTCTACTTCATGACACCCTGTAAGGATCAGATGGGTTGTGTCTAATGTGCCTTGAGTGTCTGACCCAAAGGTGTTGGCTATTGTATAAACAGAAACAGGTTCTGCAGCACAAAACTTAACTTTGTTATGCACTATTTTATTTCTATTTTTGGGAGGGTTTAGATCAGTTGGGGGTACAATTTGCATTTTGAAAACTCAGTACTGAAAACACTGAGAAGGGGTGGTAATTTTATGAAAATTCAGTACCTGAATATATTATGGATATTAAATGGTGTAAGCCGAGACTTGGAGACTATCACAGTGAAATGGAGGTTGGAAAGTAAAAAACTTACATTCTCAATACCCAGTGGGGGATATTTGTGGAAATGAGGGTGCCTACTATAGGGCTGAAATATGTTCCTTCTAGGTTTGGTTTTGTTTCCTCCCACTATTTTAGCCTTGATTGGCAGTGAATCTGGTTATATCACTGTTCGTAAATGAAAGGGTAAGGGATTCTTTAAAAGTCATGGATAAGGATTTTTAAAATGACCACAGGCCTTTCTACTACAGTTAACAGTTGTTAATTTTCTTTTGTTTTTATTTTTTTTTCATTGTGTGTATATATGTATGTCTGTATGTCTGTAGGTATGTGCATGACTTGAATGTAGTGCTTTTGGAGGCTAGAAGAGGGCATCTGGTCACCAGGAGTTGTAGTTACAGAAGGTTGTGAGCCTCCTTACATGGGTGCTGGGAAGTGAACTTGGGTCTTCTGCAAGAGCAGGATGTTCACTGAGCTATCTCTCCAGCCCCTAGTTAAAAGTTTTTGTTTTGAGATGGTGGCATACACCTTTAATCCTAGCACTTTGAAGGTAGAGGCAGGTGGGTCTCTGAGTTCAAGGCTAGCTACATAGAAACCCTGTCTCAAAAATAGTGTTTAAAGATGTTAGGATACATGAAATATAATAAAATACTATATGCCTCTGTAAAACAACAACCATGTTTTACATACTAAAATTGAGTAAGGCAAAGAAAGGGAAAAAGCCAAGTGAAGAACCCCATGTTTTTTTATTTTTATTTTTTAAGATTTATTTATTTATTATGTATTCAGAAGAGGGTGCCAGATCTCATTATAGATGGTCATGAGCCACCATGTGATTGCTGAGAATTGAACTCAGGACCTCTGGAAGAGCAGTTGGTGCTCTTAACCTCTGAGCTATCTCTCCAGCCCGAACCCCATGTTTTGAGATGGGCGCTCATAAGGTAGCTCAGGCTGGCCTCCAGCTGTTGTTCCTAACTATGCCTGATTTTAACAGTAGCTTAGTACTGTCTGTTACACAATTTAAAACATCCTGATTATTTATTTATTTTGTTTTTTGAAATAGGGTCTCTGTATGTAGCCCTCCCTTGCTATTCTGGAACTCATGTAGACCAGGCTGGCCTTGAATTTACAGAGATCTACCTATATCTGGCTTCCTTGTGCTGGAATTAAAGACACATGCCACCACACTCTGCTATTTCCTGATTTATTATTTAAAAACATACTTTACACATTGTTTGCTTGAATTAGGACTCACATAAAGTGGTTGTGTTTTATAGGTTTATGTTGTAAAAGTTGCCATAATCCTCATGTTAGGTCTCAAATCTGGACAGACAGCTGAGGTGCCTACATACTGAAGTGGCTGTTGGCTGCCAAGTTCTCCCTGCGTCCCTTAGTCCCTACTGTTACAGGATACATCAGCTGGCATACCCCACTCCCTGCCCTAAACCTATCCAGCCCAAGGGCTGGGCGGCCCATCCCCAACTGTCCCTTCCTAGATAATTCAGCCATTTGAATTACCTGGTCTTTTTGTCTACTCTATTGGCCATTCTCTTGGCTTAGGCTGCCCAGACAGGGTTTCCTCTGTGTAGTTTTTGGTGCCTGTCCTGGAGCTCACTCTGTAGACCAGGCTGGCCTCGAACTCACAGATCCACCTGGCTCTGCCTCCTGAGTAATGGGACTAAAGGTGTGCGCCACCATGGCCTGGCCCTTTTTTTTTAAGCCTCAGTCTAACCAGTGATGAGACTCTGACATGTTTGGAGTAGGGGAAAGAGATCTGCCTCCTTCAAAGTTCCTGTCTTTACCCACTTTTTAATCAGTCTTTTACTTAAATGGCTTTTTTTTTTTTTAATTTAATTTTATTTTTTGAGCTGAGGATTGAACCCAGGGCCTTGCGCTTGCTAGGCAAGCTCTCTACCGAGCTAAATCCCCAACCCTTAAATGACTTTTTTTTAGTAGTTACTTTTTTTATTGCTGTGAAGAGACCATGACCAAGGCAACTTAAAAGAGAAAGCATTTAATTGGTGGCTTGTTTACAGTTTCAGAAGGTGAGTCTATGATTATCATTGTGGGGAGCAAGGCAGCAGGCAGGCAGGCATGGCGCTGGAGCAGTATACTCTTGATGATCCACAAGCTTGAGGCAGAGAGTGAGACTGGGCCTGGCAAGAGCCACCCCAGTGGCACACCTCCAACAAGGCCATACTTCTTAATCCTTCCCCAGACAGTTCGACCAGTTAGGGCCAGACGTTCAAATATGTGGGCCATTCACATTAAACCACCACAGTAGGTATTAATGACTGCTAAGGGGATGATATTTACCCTTATATTTGAAGGTTGAAGGTGAGCTAGTCTTGTGTCAAACTCACAGTGCTTCAAATGAACAATGTGTACAAAGGCCTTGAAGCAAGAAGCAAGTGGTCCGAGAAACAAGGAGAACAGTGCAGGCAAGATAAGACTAGAGACACTCTAAGAAGCAGGATTAGTGCTACTGTAGCTCCCCCAACCCGATTTTTGGTAGAGTGGTAGGGATTAAACCAAAGTCCCTATGTATGCTAGACAGGCATTCTCTTGGGATACATAGTTCCAAGAAATCACACTTGGGAAATAGAAGTTGTTGTGCAGATAGAGTGAGTGCAGCTAGGGAGATATTTAATTTCAAGTGATTTAGAGTTAAAATCTTGAAGTCTCTGGAGGCAGAAGTAGTCAGATCTCTGAGTTCAAGGCCAGCCTGGTCTACAGAGTGAGTTCCAAGGACAGCCAGAGAAACATATCTTTCTTGAAAAACTGATTAGGTGGAAGCCCCACCCTTCTCTCTCCCCAGACCCTGCCCCGTTCCAGAAAGCTGGCCATTGGCGGCCCCTTCCCTCAGATGCCCGGGACCATGCCTACCAGCTATTTAAGACTTGGCCCCTCTCGTGGTTCTGTTCCCTGACTTTCCTGAGAGCCACCTGGGAGTGCTCTGCTTTGCATTGCCCTGCTTCTCAAATCAGGATTTATTAATTCAGTTTGATTTGGCTTATTTTCGGTGGCAGAGGAATCCAGCAATTCAAAACTTACCAAAAACCAAAAAGAAAAAGATAAAAGCTCCTGTAAGTGATATTGAAAATGTATTTTTTTTTTTTTGAGCGGGTCCGTATACTTCAGGCTGGTCTTAAACTCCCAAGTGCTGAGATTACCGGTGTGCCCTACCATGATTACCAGGTAAAAGTTGACACTTTTTCTGTGTGGTTTCTTGTCCAGGCATGTTGGAACGCCAGGGTCTTGGTGATTTCCAGCTGTGTGTCTCTTCACTCTTATCTTAAGCAATCTGCTCTGGAGTAACTGGTACCAACCACCTCACAGCTGCACTGATTGTAAATTGGACTTTCAGCTAGAACAATTTACTCATTAGCATCAGCATTGAAGGTGGAACATGTCCAAACCTGTCTCTCTAGCTCAGGACTCACCTGAGGGAGGCAGGGATGGCTTAGTCTCCAGCTTTTGTGCTGGATCTGAAATAGAGATTGAGAGTCTCAATGTGAGTGTTTTGCATTTGTTGTAGAGGTACATGTGTATATGTCAGATTTTGTTGTTTTTTAAACTGTTGCTGGAAGTTTTGTCTTTGCTTTTTCACTCTGTTTTGGAGATAGTCTCTATATAGACCCTGGCTGTCCTTGGGCTTGTGTAGACCAGGCTGATCTTGAACTCACAAAGATCCACCTGCCTCTGCCTCCTGAGTGCTGGTATTAAAGGTGGGTGCCACCATGCCCAGATTATTTATTAATAAATGCTAAATAGAGATTGTTCTACTCTACATTTATATATAATTTTTTTCCCTTTTAGTTTGCTGACTGCAGAATCTTCACTGCCAAAATGACTTCACATTCCACCTCTGCCCAGTGCTCGACATCTGACAGTGCTTGCAGAATCTCTTCAGAAAGAGTGAGTCAGGTAATCACTATCGGGCATCTTATTTCTCTTTATAAAATGTTAAGAAATTGAATTGAGGCATATAGCTGAATTCATCTATTATAATTTGCTTAAAGCAGAAGTGGTGATGCTGTAAAATCTCTCCCCACCCCCGAGATAGGGTTTCTCTGTGTAACAGCCCTGGTTATTCTGGAACTCACTGTAGACCAGGCTGGCCTTGCACTCACAGGGATCCTCCTGCTTTTGCCTCCCGAGTGTTGGGATGAAAGGCGTGTGCCACTGCTGTCCAGTGATGTTGTAAAATCTTATATTACCTATTTGAAAGTTACAAACAGCTTGAAATGGCCAAGGTCGGGGATCTGAGTTTTTATTCCCTATGCCCCTCTGCTTATTTAATTCTTAAAGTTTGTTACGCTAGGTAGGCGCGTGTTTTAGGTTAGAAGTGGGTAGTAGGGAATTTGGGGCCAGGTTATCTAAGTTCTTTTTTGTCTTGGCTGGTTGACATTATTTGGTTTTCTTTTTGTTTGTGCGGTTTACTTTTGAGGTCTGAGAAAGACAGACATAGACAGGTTGTACCTGTACAGCCCTAGCTGACCTGGACCATCCTTTGTAGACCAGGTTGCTTTGAACTCTCTTGATCCTCCTGCCTTTTCTCCCAGGTGCTGAGAGACATTTGCCACCAGGTCAGGCTAGTTTGTGTTATTAAAAGACTGCCTTAAATTGTGAATATAGTAAATATATTCTTATAAAGTCCATTGTTATCTTTAGGCGTTTGTGGATACAGACTATTGACGGTCTCCTCTCAGATCTGGTGTATCCTATTGCAGACAGACTTTTCTTTCTTTTTTTTTTTTTTTTTAAGATTTATTTATTTTTATTGTATGTGTATGGGTGTTTTGCCTGCATGTATGTCTATGAACCACATGTATGTGGTCCCCTTGGAAGCCAGAAGACGGTATTGGATCCCCTGGGACTAGAGTTACAGATGATTGTGAGCCATTGTGTGGATGCTGGGAACCAAACCCCAGGTCCTTTAGAAGAGCAACAAGTGCTCTTTTTTTCTTTTTAAATGATATATTTTATTTTATGTTGATTGGTATGTATGTCTGTTTGAGGGTGTCATCCCCTGGAGCTGGAGCTACAGACTGTTGTGAACTGCCATGTGGATGCTGGGAATTGAATCTGGGTTCTCTGGAAGAGCAGACACTGCTCTTAGCTGCTGAGCTATCTTTCCAGCCCTAGACCTTTCCTTGAATATTTTGTTAAGAAATTACTTTATTTTTGTGTTTTCAGAAACATTTCTTCATGTTTCTGAATCTTAATTTATGGTTAAAGCAGAATTTGGAATTTGATGAAGGAAAGATGTCATATAAATTATTATTATTATTTTTTGTTTTTCGAGGCAAGGTTTCTCTGTGTAATTTTGGTGCCTATCCATGTGTATTTGTGATATATGTGTTTATGGGTCTGTGGAGACCAGAAGTTAAAAGGCAATGGCTTGCCTTCCTCAGTTGTATTCCACCTTATTTTTTGAGACAAGGTCTGCTATTAAATCTATAGCTCACTGATTGAGCTACACTGGCCAGTGAGCTCCAGGAGGGTCCCATTGTCACAGCCTTCCCAGTGCTGGGATTATAGATGTCTGCTGACCACATGTGGCTTTCTGTGGGTACTGGAGATCAAGAAATACACAAAGATTCTAATTTTCCTGTTTTCTTGCCAACAGCAATTTTCTTTTAAAATTTATCATTATTGGGTTGGGGATTTAGCTCAGTGGTAGAGCGCTCACCTAGCAAGCGCAAGGCCCTGGGTTCGATCCTCAGCTCAAAAAAAAAAAAAAAAATTATCATTATTGTCATCCTTGTAGGTATGAATAGATTCCCTCTTGTGATTTATCAGAAAGGCAGCAAGTGTCTCCTGGAGTTTTTGTTTGTTTGTTTTAGTCTTTAAAGGAAGATCTCCTCTTTTTTGATTTTTCAGAAACTAATGTAACTGAAATATAAATAGCAGCTTTATGCTGGGTTTGTGTGGTGGGATCCAGAGATCAAGGTCATCCTCTACTACATACTAAGTTCCAGACCTGTCAGCTACATCAAAATTTTGTCTTAATGTTTGATGTTTACAGCAGGTACGACCAAAACTGCCACTTCTGAAGATTTTGCAGGCAGCGGGTGCTCAAGGTGAAGTATTCACCATGAAAGAGGTAAGTCATCAAAGACAGTCCCAGTTTTAAGAACAGTTTAGTAGAGGCCATCATGTGCACAGTTTTGAAATCTAGGCTAAGAAAGGAAGTAGTACTACTAAACGAGAGCTTTGCTGGTGTAAAGACTGCCACATTAATTTCCTGTTGCCCTTAGGGTTCCCTTTGTAGTGTATATATTTGTGATCGACCTGGGAGTTATATAGCAAAGTGTGTGGGTTAAAAAAATGTCACAGATTTGCTGCCAGGCAGGAATTTGGTGCAGTAACTCTGTCATTGTATTTGTCAGATACTTTCTGAGCACGAACTCATTTTGTACATTTAGGAATTTAAATAGCTTACTTAGTATCTGGAAGCTTTTTTTTTTTTTTTTTTGGTTTTTCGAGACAGGGTTTCTCTGTGAAGCTTTGCACCTTTCCTGGAACTCACACTGTAGACCAGGCTGGCCTCAAACTCACAGAGATCCACTTGCCTCTGCCTCCCGAATGCTGGGATTAAAGGTGTGTGCTACCACCGCCCAGCTTTTTCTTTTTTCTTTTTCTTTTTTTTTTCTTTTAAAACTACCAAAGTACATTGAATCTTTAAGCAGAAATTAGTATTAAAATGTTAGTGTACTTGAACAATTTGCAGTTAGTGTGGTATGTAGATCCTTCACCTTCCCTAAGCAGAAAACAAAATTATGGAGCTCTCTAGTTTTCCCTTAAAAGTGCCACATCTGTCAGTACTACTGCTGAAATTACAGATGTCTTTGACTAGCTTAGGAGGCTCAACAAGAACTTAGAGTAAAAAGTTTGGTGTTTTCTAACCTACCTTTAAGGAACAATTCAGGGTCAGTTGGGAGGGTAGAAGGGAAATAAACAGTGAAGCATTGAAAGATATTTCAGTAGCTGTATTATCTCCTCTTCTCCCCACCTCTTCCCCTTTATTCTCTCTCTTTCTGTTTGTTGTCATAAAATGTATCCAGTGTATCAACCTAGATAAAAAGGTTCTATGACATGCTTCATCTACATTTAAAAGGGCACTTTTCAAGTTGACAGTCAAGAGTTTTTGAAGTCTGAAAAGAAAAAAAACAGATAGAATACACTTTTATTTGTAAAAGGCCTAGATTCTGGTTGTTTTTTTTTTTTTTTTTTTTTTTTTTTTCCCCAAGACAGACTTTCTCTGTGTAACAGTCTTGGCTGTCCTGGAACTTGCTCTGTAGCCCAGATTGGCCTCAAACTCTCAGAGATCCAGCTGCCTCTGCCTCCCTAGTGCTGGGATTAAAGGCGTGTGCCCCCACCCAGCTCTGGTTTTTATATTAGGACTAATGGTCCATTAAACATTGAACATTTGCCAATAGAATATTGAAGTGCTACAGTTTTTCCGCTGTCAGATCAGTCTGTTTTGGTGCAAAAATCTCTGGCTCTGTTGATGGTTGAGTGGCTGAACCTAGTAGTAAGCATCTATCTTGTTTGGGGATTGCTTGTCTACCATCAGCATCCAAACACTGGAAATCTTGTATGTCTTTCTCTTCTAGCAAAGTAGCTTAGTCACTCATGGGTAACTGTTTATTTCCATGTAGGTAATGCACTATCTAGGCCAGTATATAATGGTGAAGCAGCTCTATGATCAACAGGAACAACATCTGGTGTATTGTGGTGGAGATCTTTTGGGAGATCTGCTTGGATGTCAGAGCTTTTCTGTGAAAGATCCAAGGTAAAAAGGATGAGGGCTTATATATCTTTGAGTGCTTATACCTGCTCACTCAAGCTGTATAATTTATTTTTCTAAGTATGTATTTTAGGGCCTGCATATGTTATCTAGCCAGTGAGATACATGCATAGTACAATAGTGAGCAGTGTGGACAGTTTGACACACAGGCTGTGATCATCTTTATACCTGGTAAAAGAACATGACAATAAGCCATAGAAGAGAAGTACATGAAATGAGAAGTGGACTCAGAGTGTCAGAGGTTCCTCAAAGCAACAAAATTTGAGCTGAGCTGGAGCAATTTTTAGAGGGACTAATTGGAAGGAGAGCCTCTGATTGAATGTCTTGTAGACAGGTTGAATAGGAGGGAGTCATTACTAGGCTAGAACTTTGTGAGGTGTTAGGAGACGTGTGAGCTGATAAGAAAATACAGAACTGCAGGGCAGTTTGAGGTTCCTGGTGAGTCTAGTAAGAACTGAGTAGAGTAAATGTGACCTGTGTGGTATTCTCTGCTTACATGGGGGTGAATAGGGTCATTGGCTTATCCTTTCAAGCTAGTTGGTAACTGAGAAGCTAGGGTTCTTAAAATATTTTTTTTTAAAAATTTAAAGTTTTATTTCATGTGTATGAGTGTTTTGCCTGCATGTATATGTTTGTGCCCCATGTATGTGTTTGCTTAAGGAACCCAAAGAGGGCATAAAATCCCCTGGAATTGAAGCTCCAGCTGATTGTGAGCCACCATGTGGTGCTGACAGTTGAACTGTGTCTCTGTAAGAGTAGTCAGTGCTTTTCAGCTGAGCCATCTGTCTGCCCCACCCATACTCTCCAGTAATCCTCCAATAGTGATTGCTTTCTTCTGATCTTATCTTGTCTTAACATTGATAAAGCTTCCTTTCACTCTCCCATTTCTCAGTCAAAAACAGAAAACTTGACATCTAGAAGGAAAGAATAATTTTCTATGTACAGTGTTCTGTTTGCATGTATCCCTGCAGTACAGAAGAGGGAGCCAGATCTCATTACAGATGGTTGTGAGCCACCATATGGGTGCTGGGAATTGAACTCAGGACCCCTGGAAGAATAGCCAGTGTTCTTAACCCCTGAGCCATCTCTCCAGCCCAAATTTAATTTTTATTTATTTATTTTTTAAATTTTAAGTATATGAGTACTCTGTTTTCATATATGCCAGAAGAGGGCACCAGATCTCATTACAGATGGTTGTGAGACACCATATGGTTGCTGGGAATTGAACTCAGGACCTCTGGAAGAGCAGCCAGTGCTCTTAACCTCTGAGCCATCTCTCCAGCCCAAGAATAATTTTCAAAGGCAATCTCCCTAATTGGCTTGCTAATAGTAAATTAAAATTAGATCAGATTTTTACTGGGGACAAGATAGCAGGGGCTGGATATTGACTTCTTTTTGTTTTTTAAAATAGGTTCTCACATTAGCCAAGGTAGGCTCAAAATAAGTGTTTTGCTAAGAATAGCCTTGAACTTGATCTTCCAGCCTGAACCTCCCACATGCTGGGGTTTCAGGCAAGCACAGTACAGTACAGTAGTACCTGGCTTCTTCCTAATATTTAAATTATTTAAAAAATTATGGGAAAAAGATTGTGTGTCTCTAGGAGAAAGTAGGAAGGTAACATACCACAGATATATTTAATTAATATATAAGAAAACCCCACAAATATTTATATACTATTTCATTTTTTTCTGGAGCTGAGGATTGAACCCCGGGCCTTGCGCTTGCTAGGAAGGCACTCTACCGCTGAGCTATATCCCCAATCCCCCTTATTATTTCTTTTACAGCCCTCTCTATGATATGTTGAGAAAGAATCTTGTCACGTCAGCCTCTGTTAATACAGGTATGTTGTATGTTTCTTCAGTCTCTATTGAAGCTTTGAATTTAAGGGAGCAAATGGTGGGAACAAGGGTCAAGATGCAAATGGGGTGCTGTCTGTGACATGACTGGGAGAGATATGACTGTCACACAGAATGGTTGTACTGTTAAGTAAGTTCTCACTAGGAGGAGGAGAGATGCCTACATCCTAGATGTCCATTTTTTTTCCTTTAATTGGCACAGGGGATTGAGCCTAGGGCCTGTATTTATGTGCTCTACCACTGACCTACATTTCTAGTGTTCTATTTATTGTTTTGAGACAGTTTCTTCTTAAGTTGCCCAGGCTGGCCTTGGTGTCTCACTCTATAGCCCAGGCAGTCCTTGAATTTGTGGATTCCCCTGCCTCTGTCTTCCCAGAAGCTGTATTTCTTGGGGTGTGGAAACAGGCCTAGCTTAAAATTAGTAATTATAAACATTGCGTTATATTTGCTTCATCTTTATATACTTAAAAAAAACTCAGATACTTTTCCCCTTCAAACATAACTATATCATTACTGTACTCCTAAGTAATAATAAAATTAATAAATGTTCCCTAATCCTATTGAATAAGGTAGTTTGTAGTGTGTTTTTCCTCTCAGTCATCTTAAAAATACCATTTATTTTTGGTTTGTTCAGGTGAGGATCCATAGTCCATACATTGCATTGGGATTATTGCAAAATACAGACGTACCTGCCTTCTTTGTGTGGATGTGTGTGAGAGAGATTTGGATTGATGTTAAATTGATACCTTTTTTTGAATGTCACATAATAGTTGTATGTATTTGTGGGATACCATGTATTTTGTTACATATAGAATGTTCAGTGATCAGTTTGGGATAACAACATATCTACCATCTCAAGTTTATCCTTTTTTTGTGTTTTGGGGGCATTAAAAAAATCTCCATTTCTAGCTCTTGAAATATTCAGTAAACTACTGTGTCCACTGTATTGTGGTATAGGGTACTGCTGTTGGTTTTCATCAATTGGTTGAAGATTTGGGTAATTTGTCCTGTAGGATTACCTGTGTTGTAGAATGACAGATTGTATCCTTGTGGTTGTATTCTCTACTCTTGCTCTTATAGAGTAATGCTTGAATAGAGTCCTTTAAATTTCTTTGCTGACAGATCTTCATTGATGGGGCTTTGGACTTCTCTTTTTTGCGTGTCTCACATTAGTTACCAGCCTCTTTCACATCGATTCTGTGGGCTCTTGGTAGTATTGCTCTGATCCATCTTGTATAAAGGTTCTCCCAAGAAACTTTCACCTTAATGATTTTAGTAATTTGTTTATGCACCACTCATTTCTTTACTTATTTATGAGGCAGAGGCACACATTGTAGTTCAGGTTGGCCTGGAACTTGCTGTGTACCTGAGGCTAGTCTCAAACTTGGGAATACCTGCCTATCCCAACCTGCTGAATATTGGGATCCCAGTCATGAGCCACTACACTTGGCTCAATAGACTGTTATCTGCAAGCCAGTTTGACTCTTCCCAGACCTTTTAAATACTGCCTTTGAATTTACTAGTTACGAGGAGAAAACTGGCTATTTTGGAGTCTGGTTTCCAAAGTGGTTGGGTAGAGATGCTGCTGTAATGTGTGTGATTCTTTCCCTCACTCTGGACATGAGCCTGTCTCCTCTTCCTGTTTGCCTCGTTAGATTTGAGAGACGCCGTCCAAGTTATACTATCGTGCTGGATTTTGCTTGTGTTCAGGGAAGTAAATAGACTGCAAAGAATCTCCTTACATCTCTTTGTGTCAGTGAAAGACATTACGAGGGGAGCCTCAAATGAGAGGTCATTTATGAGCTAAAACTTCCTTTGGAAAGTCACTGATGGCTCGGAATTCATGAGGGTTTTAGAGTTTTGATTTGTATAGTCAGTTAAGTTTGTTTTCTGACCCATCCACTGAATATTTAGAGTGAGCATATTCTTACCCCCCCCCCCCCCATTTTCTTTCTTGTACCTTTTCTGCATTATGGAGATAAAGAATATTTCTTCAACAATTCAGTGCATCTTTACAGCCACTCTCTGAAGAGGTCCTAGAGGTAAAGAAACAGAAGGTTTATCATTATTTTTAAATCCAGTCAGTGATTTGCCCAGTACCAGACTCACGGTCACTGGCCATTGGCTAGTCCTTGAACTCTCCATTATACCACACTGATATGTCCTTAATCCTGCTGAACTGACAGAATTTGCTCCACCCTCCCAACTTTTTGGACACACATTTTTTCCTCTGAATATTGTTATTAAACTTTTTTATTTAACTTGTCATTCTGAAGAAATTTTGTACTTAAAAGCTACAGAATCCTTATAGAGTGAACACCTGTAATCCCATTACTTGGGAGGCAGAGATGGAGGATTTAAAGTTTCAGTCTAGTGTGGGCTACATAGCTACCGAGTCTTGGAAAAAGAACAAGTATTAAGTATTTAGCATGCTCTTTACCCACATTCCCTCACTGGCAGTATGTAACATAATCATAGCATGATGATCTAGGAAATTGTTGCAACTTTTTCAAGGATTTTTTATGTATGTGTGTATGTAGGGTTTCATAGGGAGTTTTGCAAGGACTTTGGATTGTCTGCTCTGACTTGCTCTTATAGTTAGTGCTTATGGTTGGATGTCTCTGTTGACCTGAAAATAAATTGGATTGCATGTGTTTTATTTGAAAGGGTGCTTTTTTTTTTTTTAAGCCTGTCCTGGATCTCACTCTGTAGACCAGGCTGGCCTTGAACTCACAGAAATCCACCTGCCTCTGCCTCCCGAGTGCTGGGATTAAAGGCGTGCACCACCACCACCACCACCACCACCACCACCACCCGGCAAAAAGTGCTTTTTTTATAACTTGCACCTTTGCAAGTGGGTTAGACCTTTATCTGTTTTGATTGATGAAGAAAATGTCATTATTAGAATGAAGGTGGCTCTTTCTAAATAATTTTTCCAACTTTCCCCAGGTACACTAATAAAATAAATAGATATAACAAGTGTTGTAGTTTTAAATTTCTTTCTACTTTTGCTTTTAACTAGTTTAGCTAAAGTATAAGGCTTTTTAGTAATACAAGTGACCACAGATTCCTTTTTTTTTTTTTTAAATAAAAAGAGAACAGTTTCACCTGCATTATGTTAGTTTGATCTTGCTTTGAAGATGACTTTGGCAAGAAAACTCTGTCTCTGAACTTGTCCTCACTTAGCTATAAAAATGGTTCTAGAAATGTTACAATTTTGAAAAATGTTTGTTTTGTGTAAAACGACTGAATTGTGAGAGTCGTCTGGATCTGGATTCTCAGCAGTCCTTTGGATGCTGCTGCTGTTTTCTGTGAATTGTCTTTCTGGCTCTGCTAGTGGCTGGTGAACCCAGTCTTCAGCAGGCACACTTGAATGTATCTCAGTTACACAGAGCTTACAGTAGTGGAGTAGATCAGGTCAGCATCTCAGTACCTTGTTCTTTTCTGTAGTCATGTTTTTAGGTTTTTGTTTCACTGGAGACTTAATGTAAGTCCTTGGGATACATTTCCCTCTTCAGCTGATGCACTATAGGGGTGTCTGTCTGGGCTGTGAGATGGTTCAGTGGGTTAAAAGACTTGGTATGCAAGCCTGATGACCTGAACCCACTATGGAAGGAGATAACTGACTCCTAGAGTTGTCTTCTGACCTTCACAATGCAAGTGTGACATGCATGCCTATTATACACAGTAATAACAGATAGGAAAGATCTATAAGCAATTTCTCTCAACTATGTTCTCCTTTGTTTTCTCTCCTTCTGTTGATTGTTCAGAGAGAAACACTCACTTCTTTCTTCTTCCAAAATGTTTGTAGTCACTGAGAAGAATAAGAATTAGTGACAGTCTGTATTCAGGGGATTGGAATTCAGATCATGAAATCATTGGCATTTAAGCATGCAGGTTTAAGATTTGCTTGAAGATGGAATTGTTTTCTGAAACAAGTCTGGCATTTCTGGTTTTAGATCTTGTAATATAACACTTAAAAATACAAACTAAACAAGTAACCTTTGTTGTTTACAATGTAGGCAGTTGGTTGATAGAGGAAGAGATGAATACTACATTGTTTTCTGCTTGAGGTCACTTTTTGTGTAAGAATCTGAACATGTGCCATGGAAGAGCATATTCAGCCACTTTTGCTTTCCTCCAGATTGTTCTGGTGTTATCTTTTACCATGGCCTGTCTTGGTTTTTGTCATTTTTAGCAGTTTTGGTTTTTTCCCCCCATCTTGGGAATGAGAGTCTTTTCCAGGCAGAAGTCCATCTAGAGAGAAGCAGCCTCCTCAGGGCTGTGTCCTGAGGTTTTGTGGAAAGAATGGTTATTACCAGGGAAGGTTTTCCTTTTGTTTCACTTGCTATCCAGATGCCGCTCAGACTCTCGCTCTCGCACAGGATCACAGTATGGATATTCCAAGTCAAGACCAACTGAAGGTAAACTCACCGCACGGTGACTTCTTTTCTTGTACAGAGTGGCCCCTTCTCTGTACCTGTGGACCTGGGGCTCCCAAGGCCTTTTCGTGACTGTGGTAAGAATTTAGTAAGAAAAGTCCTTGGGAGTTCACAGTCCAGGGACAGAGTGAACCTTCTCTGTTCTGCCCTTACCAGAGTTCCAGTCTCTGAATGTGTCTTTGGGATGTAGCACTTCTGATTTTCACTTCTTCCAGTTGCTCTCTTTCTCTCTCTCTGTCTCTCACTCTGTGTCTGTGTCTGTGTGTGTGTGTGTGTTTGCGCATGCATGTGTTTAAGATGGTACATATTCAAGTTTTTGAAGAATTGCTGTATTAGACTCTAGCAGGCTCGTTGCAGTTAAGTTCATGTCATGACATTTCCTAAAGTTTCCTCAAACCTGGGGAAACTTGAGATCATCTTGGAATATGGTGAGGATGTCACATGCTTTCTGAATTATGCCTAATATGAAGTAGGCTATGCAGACAACATGTTTTTTCAGTAGTATATTTTGTCCTTTGTACAGAGGTTATTCCCCTTCCCCAAGTTTGGGATTTTGCTAGTTCTTCTCGTGGTGTTGAGAGGTGGTGTGTTGCTTTACTTGACAACTCTTGTCAGCTACAGAGCTCTCTTTCTTGTGCATAACCCATTGTGTTGCACACTAACTGGTGAGCCAGAATGGAACTGCTACATCCCCTGGTCTTAGTCATCTCTGCTGTCCTGATAGACACCTTTCCCTTTCAGCACAATGCATCAGAATGTTCCAGTTCCAGAAAAAGAAATGAAGAAGATGATACGTGTACACTGCCTACCTCACAACGTAAACGCCGAGATTCTAGAGGAGGTAAGCTTTGGGTTAAGACTTTCTCTCCCTCCTTCCTCCTTCATTTGTTCTTTAGAAATGACATCTGCTGTGGTCCTGATGCAGCCTGGGTTCCGATTCTGAGGTATGGGGAAGGGGTGTCGGCACAAAGAAATGTGTTTCCCGACCACCAGAAGATGAGTTTCACACAAGTGGCCGGCCGGGAATAGCTCCAGCTGTCTTTGTTTATACATCAGAAACAAGCGTCAAGCATGTTTTTCCATACTAACAAACAAGTTTTTTTCATCCTCCACTGTTAACCTCCAGCAAAAACAAAGGTCAAATATGTTTTCTCTCAGGTTTTACGTCAAAACATCTTTAAACAAAAAGTAATGCTTATCATTTTGCTAGCTTGGTCAAATACCAAGCCAGGTACATCCTGTCTTTACAAAACCAAAAAGTGATTGACATAGGCACACATTTTTAAGAACAACAATCTTGTTCAAAGCATATTTACAGAAATAGGGATGATCTGCCTCTGATCCTGTCAGCACTGAAGCAGAACAGCTCCCAGGGTCTGAAGTGACAGCTGGCATCCCTAGACAAGAAACCTGAGGAGCATTCCAAAGAATTTTAGGGGAAGATATTAGAGAAAAAATGGGGTTTCCAGGAATGATTGCATCTGTCCCATGCATGATTGGTAAAATGACACTAAACCTGCCAAGCGAATGATTAGTATTGTGAGAGAGAAGAGAGCATGCAGGCTTCATGGTTCCAGCATTATTCTGCACTGTCCCAAACTCCACTGGTCCTTGGCCAAGTGAGACTGTCCCCGTGAGCTTTTGCCTCATCTGGAGACCCATTGGACAAGCACTCATATACTGGTCCGAAACTAGGCCGCACAGCTCCCTGCAGGCATCTGTTTAGATAGTAGGTATTCTTTGGCAGCTTCTGGAAAGTAGGTAGTACGGGATTCTTGCATGAGCAGGCGAGCTTCAGAGGATGCTGCTTGTTTGAATTTGCTCTTGTCACGTTCTCTGTGAATGGACTCACTGTGCTCAGCCTTTTGAGTTTTGGTTGCCCTCTGTAGACTTCACATTATGACTTGGCTTTTGTCTTTTGAGGTGCACCTAATTTTTAAAGATTTAAAGTTTGCAAGAATGACAAAATCTGTGTAGTAGCACAATCTATGTTCAGCCCAGAGGCCAACATTAGATAGCAAGTGGAGTATTTGTGTTGCCATAGTAGAGCCTTTCATCCTGCTAGACACATGGTTGGGGAATGAGTTAACTGAGATTTTGGGAGTTTCTCTTAAAATACTTTCTGAAAATTTGGATTTTTTTTTTTTTAATGTGCAAAATCATAAATTTCCCTGAAGGTATTTAGTTTATGGCATAATGCTTTCTAGTATCTGGTTCCTGATTCATAATTGGGTCAAAGGCAGATTAGACTTTTGAATATATTTCAAAAAGTTATGTTACGGGGCTGGAGAGGTGGCTCAGCGGTTAAGAGAACTGGCTGTGTTTTTCAGAGGACCTGGGTTCAATTCCCAGCACCACATGGCAGTTCACAACTGTCTTTAATTCCAGTTCCACACTCTCACATGGACATACATGCAGGCAAAACACCAATGCACATGTAATTAAAAAAAAGTTTTAAAAGTTATATTACTATAGTTGTATTATATGTTTAAATTAAATTTGAATTAGTTTACCATGCTGGCTTGATTTCTCAGTGTATTCGAACAAATTGATGTTCTAATTTTTGTGTTTTCATTGAGGCTATTTTAGTCTTTTAAATGTGTGTTTTCACTTAACTGCAGATCTTAATTTCTGCTCACAAAAAGCTTTTTAAAATAATAGCTCAAGACGCTGTATGTAATTTGTGGTAGAAATTTAGGAATGAATAGTTTCAGAATTTCCAGGAAGATCTATAGGTAGAAAGCATTTTTACCTGTGGAAAGAATTATTCATATTCCTTTCATAATAAATTGTAGAGCTTGAATATTTGAGGATAACTAATGATTCTGTCTTGGGAATTAGTTTCTGATCATGCAGTAATGAATGGATGAAAATGTAATTTAAGTTTCTCTGGCCACAGGTAGGCCTATGATAGTAGAGGGTTGTAATTAGTTGTGCTCTGGCAGTTTATTTGGGAAATCTTTGACTCATATGTGCCTGGGCACACTTATGCCGGTGATTGCCATCGCCAGGTGGAGTACATTGGAAAGAGAGAGAAGGCAGTGAGAAGTAGGGAAAAGCTAAAGTACTAAAAGAATAGAAAGATTGCATACGGCACAGAAGTGAACTTAGTGACTGTCTAGGCCTCTACTTAAACCAGGGGCTTTGTCATCTGGTACGTCTAGGAGCCCTTGATCCAGAAAAGACAAATACATGTTTACTTGGAGAGTTGGGAGTTCTCTGTTGATAGTTAGGACCTAATAAACATATACATTACTGATAAATACCTCAAATGTGCGGCACCAGTAAGACTTCAACCTTGTGACTCCCATTAGGATCTGTACCCCTGCTTTGATCTTGGGTTTTGCTACTGCGTTATTAATGTTTGTAAATACACTGGCTAAGCCATTATCAAAACATGTATTATAGTAAGTCATTATTATTATTATGATGATGTGTTTTTTATTTGTTTGAGACCAGATCTCACCATGTAGCCCTGGCTAACCTGGAACTTGTTATGTGCTGGGATTAAAGGCAGGTGTGTGCCAACGTGCTTGGCTCTAAAGTCATTATTGTTTATTACAGTGTTAGAAAAGTTTAAAATTTCAGAAAATGGCAATTTTTGAAATTCTTTTAGAGCAATACATTCAGACACTTGTAGAGTTCTTGTCCTGAAGTGGTCATCGTATTACTGCTTGCTAATGGAACCTAAATGGGAGATTTGAACCATGCCGCTAAGGTATTTGTTTCTTTCTTACTGTGAATGGGAGTTTCTTTTTACTTACTTTTACAAAGATTGTTCAGTATTCTGAGAAAATCTTGGTGGTTCTTTATTACCTACAGTTACTTTGATTTGATTTCTGTAGATGAAGACTTAGTAGAACATTTAACTCAAGATGAGACATCTAGGCTGGACCTTGACTTTGAGGAGTGGGATGTTGCTGGCCTGCCATGGTGGTTTGTAGGGAACTTGAGAAACAACTACATACCTAGAAGTAATGGCTCGACTGACCTACAGACCAACCAGGTACAAACCAATCTGAGGGAAGCTGCTGTTGGGTCCTCGCTTACTTTGACTATATTGCATTCTTACTTCTTTGTTTTATCTGTATGAATATGATGCCCAGATCTCTATAGACTTGTCCAAATTCCACAGTGAACACTGTTCATAAGTGGTGGTCACTCTAATAAAGTCTGGTCTTGAACATGAAATCGATGTAGTTTAGCAAGCTACAGGAGATAATGACTTCTTTCTCTGTCCTAGACATTCAGGTTGTCAGGACTTTATCCAAAACCCATCAGAAGCTAGCCTGTTTTTGTTGTTGTTGTTTGTTTTTACTGCTTTAACTGTCAGGACCCAATTAAGCCATTACTGTGTTCATGTAGGTAGTGGGCAATTTCACACCATAGCTTCATTTCTTGGTTTTAATATTTTAAAAACGTGTGTGTGTGTGTGTGTGTGTGTGTGTGTGTGTATGTGTGTATGTGTGTGTGTGTGTATGTGTGTATGTGTATGTGTATGTATTGGGAGGGGTGGATTAGATCTGGAACTAGAGTTTCAACAGTTGTAAACTTCATGTGGGTTTTGGGAACTGAATCTGGTACTCCAGGCATGAATTCCCTCTTGTGTAATCAGGAAGTGGTTGGTGTACTGGCTGGTTTTGTGTGTCAACTTGACACAAGCTAGAGTCATGAGAGAGGAAGGTGCCTCAGTTGAGGAAATGCCTCCATGAGATCCAGCTGTAAGGCATTTTCTCAATTACTGATTAGTGTGTGAGGGCCCAGCTTCCTTGTGTGTGGTGCCATTCTTGGCTGGTAGTCCTGGGTTCTATAAGAAAGCAGGCTGAGCAATCCATGTGAAGCAAGCCAGTAAGCAGCACCCCTCCATGACCTCTGCATCAGCTCCTGCCTCTAGGATCCTGCCCTGTTGAGATTTTTTATTTTTTTATTTTTTTCCTGAGACAGGGTTTCTCTGTAGCTTTTGGAGTCTGTCCTGGAACTCGCTTTGTAGACCAGGCTGGCCTCGAACTCACAGAGGTCCACCTACCTCTGCCTCCCGAGTGCTGGGATTACAGGCATGCGGCACCACCGCCATGCTCCTGTTTGAGTTCTTTCTGCTTCAGCGATGAAACAGCAATGTGGAAGCATAAGCCAAATAAACCCTTTCCTCTCTAACTTGCTTTCCCCCCCCCCCATGGTGTATTGTCGTAACAATAGAGACAGTTGGTTACCCCCATAGCGGACCATTATTGTACCAGTGGGTACACCTCACCTGATAAGTTGGTGGTATAGGGTTCTTCTCATCTAGGAAAGACTATTGATGGATTTCTTCCCAAGAGTCCATTTTTTTGTTGTTGTTTTTGGTTTTTGTGAGACAGGGTCTCTACATAGCCCTGACTGTGTGCCCTGGAACTTAATGGTGTAGACCAGTCTGATCTCAAACTCACAGAGCTCTGCCGGTTTTTGCCTCCTGAGTTCTTGGCAAGAGTACATTTTTTAATGAATAACTTGCATTATTGCCATGTTTATAATTCTTCTGTGGGATCAGAAAACAAGTAAGTAGTCCTTACTGTGGGGATCCAGCTCCCACCTTTTGAAGAGTTCTTAGATGGAGGAGAGAGGAATTAAGAAATATTAGATAGAAAGAAAGACCTAGAAAGACAGAAACACAGGATAGCTTTGGGAGGGCCTGGATCAATACCCAACAGCTTCGTCCTTTATTGAAAGGGCTTTTTATAATATGCCAAGGGGAGAGGCAAAAGACCTCCCCCTTTGCAAGATCAAAGCACACCATACAGCCAAGTGTAGACCCATACAAACACCTGGTAACCACGCCTGTGGCCAAATCATCCCATTATGCAGCCCTGCTGGGAAAAGCAAGCCCCTACTCTGTCCCTGAGTCAGGTCTCTCTAGAGCCGCCTCTGTGGACTCCCACATCTTACCATAGCTGTAGCATGTCTGCAGTTTATCTTTACCAGTCTTCATTGTTTGCTGCCTGACTTCTAGACACACAAGACTGTGGAATCCTTGAAACTCAGTGTTCCTTCCTCCCCCAGGCAACTTAAATTTGTTTTCTGCTTTGTGAAATGTTTCTCTCCCAAATCTTTTTATTTCCTTCTCATGATTTAGAACATGACTTGAAGGTAGTTTCTTTTTGGAGGTCATTATCACTAGTTCCAAGGTTACTTTGTTGCATAATTCCAGAGGGACCCATTTCTTATTTTGTAGATGTGCACTTCTAAGCAGTAACCCTATAAAACCCACCCTCAAAAGTGCCTCCTTTACAGCCACCCTATTCCTTTAACTTTTTTTCCTTAGGTCTTTTTTAAGTTTTAAAAGTTAATATATAAAGTAATGGGTTTCACTATGGCATTTCTATATATCATTTTATTGGGTAAAAAATGCTTTTACTAATAACAAAAGTGAGTAAACAAATAATCAAACTGGACATTCAGAACGTGAATCACCTTTTTTTTTTGTTTGTTTTTGTATTTTGAGGAAGGGTTTCTCTGTGTAGCTTTGGCACCTTTCCTGAAACTCATTCTGTAGCCCAGGCTGGCCTTGAACTCACAGAGATTTGCCTGCCTCTGCCTCCTGAGTGCTGGGATTAAAGGCGTGTGAGCCACCACTGCCCGGCTGTGAATCAACTTTTAAGACAGTGATGGCATAAGTAATTAGCAATTTTATTTATATTGTTTTAACAAAATAAAATATAAGATAAAACCTGTCATATTGAAGTTGAACAGGGCAAACCAACAGAAGGAAAAGTGTAGTGCGGATCTTTTTTGTTTGTTTGTTTTTGAGACAGGGTTTCTCTGTGTTTTGGTGCTTATCCTGGATCTCGCTCTGTAGACCAGGCTGGCCTTGAACTCATGGAGATCCGCCAGTCTCTACCTACCCTTGCTGGGATTAAGGGTGTGCGCCACCACTGCCCGGCTAAAGGTTTTTTGTTTTTTTTTTCCTACTTTTATTTTATCTGCATTAGTGTTTTGCCTGCTTGTATATTTGCATGAGGGTCTCAGGTTCCCTGGAACTGGAGTTATACATAGTTGTGAGCTGCCACGTAGGCACTGGGAATTGAACCCAAGTCCTCTGAAAGAACAGTCAGTACTCTTAACCACTGAGCCATCCATCTTTCCAGTCCCTTTAGTGTGAATTCTAAGTGGTCTTAATAATAAAAACCTGGAATTAGATACCAGGGTAAATGCTGAAAAATCAGAGAAGTAAAGGAGCGGCCAGAGTCACCTCTTACCTCTCTGAATCCTCCTACCTAAAAAAGGCTGAGCTCCTGTGTCTGCCCACCTTATATTTCTCTTTCTACCCAGCCATATTACTTCCTGTCTCCTGTCTATATAGACTTCCAGACCTTTATGATTAACTAATGGCTAGTTCCACCCTCTGATCTTAAAGCAGGCTTTATTTGTTAAAGCACAAACAAAATACTACCATAGCAAAACTCCTAAGAGAAGACACAAGAATTAGAGACCCATTTGTTCACACAGAAGAGTCCCATAAAAATACTAAACTGAAAGCTATAATATATACACAGAGGACCTGGTACAACCTGTGTAAGCCCTGTGCTTGCTCCTTCCATCTCTGTGAGTTCATTTGAGCTTTGCTCAATTGATTTAGAGGGATCATATATCTGTTTTGTTTTGTTTTTTGAGACAGGGTCCCACTGTGCAGCTTTGGTTGTCCTGGAACTCACTACATAGACCATGCTGGCCTCAAACTCAAAGATCCACTTGCCTCTGCCTCCCAAGTGCTGGAATTAAAGGTGTGTGCCACTATGCCTAGTTTCATATTTTATTCTTTTTTTTTTTTTTTTTTGGTTTTTCGAGACAGGGTTTCTCTGTAGCTTTGGAGGCTGTCCTCAGGCTGTCCTCAAACTCACAGAGATCCACCTGCCTCTGCCTCCTGAGTGCTGGGATTATAGGCGTGTGCCACCACCGCCCGGCCATATTTTATTCTTAATGGTCCTCCATTCTCACTCCCTCCCTATGTCCTCCACCTGGTGGCCCGTTTGTAGTTGGAGTTTTCCTGCCTGGCCCATAGTCAGGACAAATCTCTCTCACCTGCCAGTCCCACAGTCGCTCAGACCCAACCAAGAAAGCACACAGAGACTTATATTGCTTACAAACTGTATGGCTGTGGCAGGCTGCTTGTTATCTACCTTTTCTATCTTAAATTAACCCATTTCTGCTAGTCTATACTTTGCCACATGGCTTGTGGCTTACCAATGTCTTTACATGTTGCTTCTCATGGAGGCAGCGGCTGGTGATGTCCCCCTCCAGTCTTCTACTTCCCAGAATTCTCTTCTCTCTTGTCCCGCCTATACTTCCTGCCTGGCCACTGGCCAATCAACTTTATTTACACAGAGTGATATCCACAGCACTTCCCCTTTTCTTTCTTTTTTTTTAAAGGAAGGTTTTAACTTTTACATAGTACAATTACATATAACAAAACAATTATCAAGCAAGAATTATAGTTACAATATTAAAGAAGATATCCTATCTATCTTATATTTGTGAGTCTAAGGTTTTATATCTAACTTATCTTTTATCATAACTGAAGAAATTATAACTATCTAGTCTTCAACCACATCAAAGACCTCAGAAGGATATAATATTACCTGAGACCCGGGAGAAGGATGTAAGCTACTTTCGGGAGTCTTGCAGGGTAGACAGAGACAGCTGGCAGCCTGGACAGTCACCTAATGTTCCTTTGTAAAGTTGGGGCATCTGTCTTCAGCCCACAGGGCTAGAGTCTCTCAGTCACTTCTCTCAGTGTCCTGTAGAATGTCTGGCAGTTTACTCTGTGAAGCAGGAACCTGAAGGACCATTTTGTCAAGCAAAGTTTAGTGGTCACCTTTCTATGGGTCCTGCATGTCCAGTCGATCAAGCAGTCCAGGCAAGAACAGTCTCTTGCCCAAATGGCTGTTTTTGCCAAGGTGAAGATAAACTCCATATGAAGTGTCTTCAATGCCCATCCTCCTCTCTGAAGTAAAACGGTGCTGCCAGGAGCAGACATGTCTCACTGTCCAGAAAGTCTAAATTTTAAAAGTATTTTAAATGCCATATTCTGTAGGTCTTTGAAGTATTTGAAGATTACCTATCTATCTGAAATATCTCTCTGTATACCTAGAAGACTTAACTAACATGACTACAAGTATGATTATCCTAGATGACTAATTATTAATCTATTTTTAATTATCCATTACAATTTAAAATGAGCTATACAAACAATACCTTAAACATGAGTAGAAATATGCACACAGTATAACAAAATTAACTTTAAGTTTGTATCAATAGACTAAAGTCTATACCAATGTAAAACATTTTAAACAAGTTGTTGCTCTTTAGAAGTATGTTTCTTAATCTATCCTTTCAGACTATTATATCTATATCATATCCCCTTTTCTTTTTTAGAAAGAGATTGTATTTATAATCAACATGCTTTAAATAAAAATATTGGGTTTTTTTTTTTTTTTTCTTTCCCATATCAGAGGGCTCTTCTGATTTGGGACATAAGAAACTCTTAACCTTTTAGCAATATGTCTGGGTTTAGAGAAGGAATGAGCCAATTCCATCTCCAAAGCCAGCTGGGAATTTGGGCATAGTTTCTCTTACTACTTCCTGCTGGAGGGGGGCACTGTATCTTATGGGGACACAAAGAAAATTTTAGGATTATGGAGTAGTCCATTAGGGTGAACCTATGAGCCAGTTGCCTTGAAACCATTGTGGATGTCGGATCATCTGGGCCATGGTGTCATCGGAGACCTTTCAGGTGGTCTTGGCTGATCAAACCTGATGAATCTTAATCTGGAACAAATCCACAGCCTCTGGCTTTCTGTGGAAACAAAAGCAGAGACTCTTTTCCAAAGCAACATATCCTTATATCCAAATTTTGAAGTCAAGGTACCTTTAAAATTTACATACTTGTTTAACTCAACAGCTTTTACGATCAAATCTTTTTCTGCAGTTAAAAATCCCAAAGACAACATAAACCAGATTCTCTGTGTAATATCCATCTTTGTAAGACTGAAACGCTGATGTGGCTGCTGGCTCCGCCCACCCCAGCTTCCCAACATGGTGGTGGTACAGTTTACCGCCAGCTCTGGGTCTGGAGCCATGTGTACCATCGACTATCAGAAGCAGTTCTATCAAAGCAGCGCATAGCCCAGAAACTTTTTTTTTTTTTTTTTTAAATTAGCAAAGGCTAAATCCACCATGCAGCAGAGTAAAGTGTCGCTTGTAGATTCCTTATTCCCGCCACACTGCAGGTCAGACGCACACGCCAGAAACCTGCCATAGTAGCTCAAACCTGCAGGCTGCCGCTAACATGAGAGAGACAACTAGGAAGCTGTTTTTAGTTCCGTCTTAGAATCTTTTTTCTCAGGTTTTAGGTGGAAACTCTTACCAACACGTTGGGCGCCATTTGTAGTTGGAGTTTTCCTGCCTGGCTCAGTCAGGATAAATCTCTCTCACCTGCCAGTCCCACAGTCGCTCAGACCCAACCAAGAAAGCACACAGAGACTTATATTGCTTACAAACTGTATGGCCGTGGCAGGCTGCTTGTTATCTACCTTTTCTATCTTAAATTAACCCATTTCTGTTAGTCTATACTTTGCCACATGGCTTGTGGCTTACCAGTGTCTTTACATGTTGCTTCTCATGGAGGCAGCGGCTGGTGGTGTCCCCCTCCAATCTTCTACTTCCCAGAATTCTCTTCTCTCTTGTCCCGCCTATACTTCCTGCCTGGCCACTGGCCAATCAGAACTTTATTTACACAGAGCAATATCCACAGCACCCGTTCTTCCCTTTTAGTAGTGTCTCTCTTTTGTTTTCATGTCACATGTATTCCATGACTTTGTTCCAGCCCCTTAATATCTCTATTTTTCCTTGATAGTTTCATGAGGCCCCCCTCCCCTAATTAACATCTAGAACATGCATATGACAGGCGACATTCATTGTATGTCTTTCTGAGCCTGGGTTATTTTACTTAACAAATGCTCTCTGGGTCATCAGTGTTCCTGAAAATACCGTTTTTCCTTATGTCTAAGTAAGATTCTGTTGTCTCTAGGTACCATAGCTTTATTCCATTTCTTAGCTATTGTGAGAAGTACAGCAATAAACATGGATGTGCAAGTTATCTATGTGATAGGGCTAGAGTACTTTGAGTGTATACTGGAGTGGAAAGATTGCATGTGAAACTTTCACACAGATTTCCATAGTGACTCCATTCGTTTTGTTGTTACTGGTGTGTGTGTGTGTGTGTGTGTGTGTGTGTGTGTGTGTGGCGTGCGTGCATTAGTTTATTATCCCACCAGCATTCCTTTTCATCATTTGTTGTATGTTGTCTTGCTTTTATCTTAGTTGATATTCTCAATTGCGCTTGCTACTTTATAGAAACACTGTTAAGTTTTATATTTGTAATTATTGTTTACTCTCATTGAAATGTAAGACCAGGGCTTTTGCATTGTTCACTTACTGAGTACCTAGAATAGTATCTGGTACATAATATGCATTCAGTGAGTGTTCTTTAAAAAAAGGTCATAGAACAGTAGCAAAACACAAAGTTCTAGAAAAATGTCATATGGATAATGGGCTGGAAAGATGGTTCAGAGGTTAAGATGTTCTTGCAGAGGATCTGGGTTCAGTTCTTAGTATCCACATGGTTGATCACATCTTGTTACAGCTCCAGTTCCAGAGGACCCCCTTTCTGGCCTCTGTGCACTGCATGCAGCAAAACACCTATAGTCATAAAATAAAAATAAACCCTTAACAGATGTCTATAGGTGAATATAGAAGTTAAGTTTACATATGTTGGGTGTTTAAAGCTTCAGAAAGTAGCTGTGTGTGGTGGTGCATGTGTATAGTCTGAGCACTGAAGAGGTTGGGGGCAGGAGGATGTGGAGTTTGAGGCCAGTCTGAGCTATAGCGTGAATTCCAGGCTCACCAGGACTAATAATGAAATTGTTTTTCAAAAAGAAACACAAATTTCAAATGTATCATGTTCAGAGAGTGGGACTGCCATCAGTATTTTTCTGGAAAGCAGTTACTGATCATTAAATTAGGAAGGAATATGTCAGAAAGCATAGAACTTTCCTAGATTCTCATGTGTGGAGGTGACCGTTGAATGCATTGTGTTTAGTAGAGCTACTGGTGAGTTCTTTTAAGCTATTTTTGTACCATTTTGTATATATTGTACCTCATTTAGTGTTAAAAATTCAGGTACCTGTATCTACCCATTTTGCAACCTTAGAAGGTGACACATAGAGACCTACTGAATGAAGAAGACATGTCTGTTGAGGAGAGTCATGGTGGTCTCTGGATGGCATGTGAAGACATTGAGTTGGTTCAACATCTCTCATAAATCACTGATTACAAAGTTCACTTTTGTTTTTTTCTGTTAGGATGTAGGTACTGCCATTGTTTCAGACACTACGGACGATTTGTGGTTTTTAAATGAGTCAGTGTCAGAGCAATTAGGTGTTGGAATAAAAGTTGAAGCTGCTAATTCTGAGCAAGCAAGTGAAGTAGGGAAAGCAAGTGACAAAAAGGTATGTGTGAACATTTTCTCTCTGCAGTGGACCTGCATTCATAGAACTGTCTGTTTAGGTGTATTTCTGTTCCAGTTTTCAGATTTAGATTAAGTTAGACAAGGCTGCCTTAGAACTGAGCCAGGATTTATGGAGAAGCTCTTGTTGCTTTAGGGACATCTGCCCCTTCCCTCCTATGGTCCATTGTAGAGTATTTCTTCTAGAAACTTTTGCTTATAAGACAAAGCTGTAAATGGCCTCAGCAGTTTCTGTTACAGGTTCTTATGTTTTAAGAATCTTGGTAGCTTTGTGACCACTTTATAACTAAACTGGAAAAAGCTATTTTTTAAAACCTATTTAAAGTGAGTTTGATTTTCTCCTGTATTAAGGGAGTTGGGGATGGGGGCTAGAGAGAGCTCAGTGCTTCAGATCCCTTCCTGCTGCTCTCCAGAGGACACAAGTTCACTTCTAGCCTCCATGTCTGGTGACTCACTGCTTCTCACTCCAGCTCCAGGGCACCTAGTGCTCCTTTCTGGCCTCCTTGGGCACTGTATTCACATGCATAAACCTGTATGCACACACATAATTAAAATAAAGTCATAAAAGGAGTCAGAGCTGGGGGTAGTGGTATATGCCTTTAATTCCAGCACTGGGAGGCAGAGGCAGGTGAATCAAGTCTTGAGTTTAAGGCCAGCCTGGTTTACAGAGCTTGTTCCAGGCTGGCCAGTGCTACACAGAGAAACCCTGTCTTACAAAGCTTGAAGGAATTGGACTGTCAGTACTGTGGTATGAACACACACTGTTGAAGCAGCAGCTCAGCTGTCAGAGTTGGACAGCAGAGCTGGTGCTTAGCACATAGACAAGTCTCAGTAATACGTATTGATTATGTGTGTGAAAATAGATGAGACCCATTATTTTGTACACTAAGTGAAAAAAAAAGATTAAAAAAAGATGAAAGAAAAAAATACTGAATAAATGTAGCAGTAGATAAATGCAGCAACAAAAACAAATGCTGGGTTAAATTGGGCCATCTTATAAAGTTTTGGGAATTTGGGGTTTTTGCTATAAATATGTTAGACTCTCTAAACCAATTATAGACAACATTGGAAGGAATGTTGGTGACTAAAATGAAGATGGACAGTTTGGAAATTTTTATATAAAGTAGAACAGGTCTTAAAATACTTGAACATTTGAGAGAAAATCATAGTTTTGCCATGTGGACCTGGCTATCCCAGAACTCACAGAGACCCACCTACCTCTGCTTCCCGAGTGCTACAATTAAAGGTGTGTGCCACCACCCCCAGCCAGTAGGTGCTGCTTTTACGTTACTGGCATTGGTTTTCTTTGAAGTGGTAAATTTGGACACCTCTTTCTGAAAATAGAAGATATTTGGTAACCCTCTGGCTGCTTTTCCATCATTAGTGTTACTAAATTGTTAACCATATGTCTACAGGATCAAGGTTTTGGTCTTACGTTTTTGTTATATCCTATTTAAGTGGTAGTGACATGGGACAGAGTGAGTTTTGTATTGAAGCTGTGCATTGCTTTGTGGTTAGCATTTCTAATGTAGTCTGTTTACCTTCGCAGATGATTGGAGTGGGAAAAGATGATGATCTTGAGGACCCCAAGTCCTTGAGTGAGGATACTGATGTGGAACTAACCTCTGAGGTAAAAACTGTTTGGCTGTGGCCAATTTTTAGCTGAATTGTAGTTCCCGTGCATTGAAGACTGTCACTTTTTACTGTTTCTGTCTACTTTTCCTACTTTTAAAATGTGTTGGGTTCTTTACATTTCAGCTTCTTAAGCTTTTAATTGGAATTTGAGAAGATAAAAGATTTTTTAAATTTTTCTTTTCAAGGTAAGGTTTCTCTGTGTAATAGTCCTGGCTGTCCTGGAACTCACTTTGTAGACCTGACTGGCCTTCAACTGACAGAGATCTGCCTGCCTTTGCCTCCTGAGTGTTGGAATTAAAGCATGTGCCACCACTGCAAGGCTATAAAACAATGATTTAATCTAATATTTTCCCTACCTTGGGAAAGATGATCAAATACCCCTGTTCCCACTATCAAAACTATAGACAACTGGGTGGTGGCGGCGTACACCTTTAATTCCCAGCACTCAGGAGGCAGAGGCTGGTGGATCTCTGAATTTGAGGTCAGCCTGATCTACAGAGGCAGTTCCAGGACAGCCAGGGGTACACAGAGAAACCTTGTATCAAAACCAAAACCAAAACCAAACCAAACCAAAAAACCAGAACAAAACAGGATGGCATGGGGAGATGGGTCCGTGGGTAAATCACCTGCTGTGAAAACATGAGGACGTTATTCAGAGCCCTTGAAAGGCAGGCTTAGTGGTGTGTGTCTGTAATCCGAGTGCTCTTGTGGCAACAAGGAAGAGAGGAGAATTCCTGGAAGCTTTGTTGCCAACTAGCCTGGCATATGCAGTAGCTAATGACAGGGACCTTGTCTCAAGGTGGAAGGGGAACAATAACTTGAAGTTACCCCCTGATCTCCACAAATATACCATGGCACAAACCCACACCGAGTCCTCTAGCTCCTGACACACACCCAGAGTAGCCCTCCATTACTTTCCCTCATTTGAACACCTTTCTCATCCTAAAGGACAGTTCTGTAAGTTTTGTAAAATCTTTGAGTTAGAAAAACAATTTTACCAGCATCTGTTAAAAAGATGCAAATGAATCTGCTGCTGGTGGTGCAGTGCACTCAGGAGGCAGAAGCAGGTGGATCTCTGAGTTCTAGGCCAGCCTGGTCTACAGAGTGAGATCCAGGACAGGCACCAAAACTACATAGAGAAACTGTCTTGAGACACAAACAAAAATATGCAAATGAAAACTAGCTTAATTTCCATACAGTTAATATTAATGGAGGGTTACTAAAGAGTTGATATTAAACTTTTAGGTAATAGGTCAAATTTGTTGCCAAGTGACAAGTTAAATCAGCCTAAATGTATTAGAGTTTTGTTTTTTTAAAATCAAGTTTCCGCTGTAGCTTACTCACTGTGGAAACATTCTAGGAATTGAATATGAATAAAAAGGGCATTTCACATTTTGCTGCTTGGAGATAGAACTTTAGTTTGTCCCTGCTGTTGATTCTCACCCTCTATCCCTACTGCTGTTGACTATTATGGTAATTCTTTGCAAAATCATCTCTCTTTGCAAAGATAAGTGATAAAGTGGAACATAATTGGTCTAGTAAGTGTTCTTGACCAGAATACAAATAGCTGAGATAAATGTTCTCATCTTAATCAGAAAAGCTATTAAGCAAATAGATGATATTTCATCAAATCAAAGATGCCATTGGACTTAATAAGCCCTGCTATTTTATGTACTATAAAAAAAAGCAATGGCAATTAAACTGTAGCATACTATCAATTATGAATTCCAAATTATTATGACGGCCTTTTGAGTATGTATATAGCATTTCAGGCAAGATTGAAGGGTCCTAAACTGGTGAGTGTTGTAGTTTAACAAATGGTCCATGCCTCTTGCCTCTCATTCTGGGCAGTTGATTTGTGACCTCTGCATTTGCACTGTTGCCTTTGTGTTGTGTGTCAGTTACTTTTCCATTGCTCTGGAAAAAAAACCACCATGACCAGGGTAACTTACAAAGACAGCATTTAATCACTCCTAAAGTTCTAGAGGGTTAGATTGCATAACGAAGGTAAGGCGGTATGAACAGTTGATTGCTCACATCATAAATTCCAAGCTGGAAGTAGAGAGCTGAGGAGGCTTGGAAACTTTTGAAACCTCAGTCTGCCTCCCAGTTACACCTCTTCCAATAAGGCCATATCTTAGTCAGTGTTCTGTTGCTGTGAAGAGACACCATGACCATGGCAACTCTGATTTAGAAAAAAGCATTTAATTGGGGCTTGCTTACCATTTCAGAGGTTTAGTCCATTCTGGTCACAGCAGGGATCATGGCAGCATGCTCTGACATGGTGCTGGAGAAGTAATTGAGAGTTCTATATCTGGATAATGCTGGCAGCAGGAGGAGAGAGAGCCACTGGGCATGACATGGGCTTTTGAGACCTCAAAGCCCACCTCCAGTGACACACTTCCTCCAACAAGGCCACACGTAACTCTTTCAAATAGAGCCACTCCCTGGTGACCAAGCATTCAAAATCTTCTGAGCCTATGAGGGCCATTCTTATTAAATCACCACAGGCCACAGCTCCTAATTCTTCCCAATAGTTCACCAACTGGGAACTAAATATTAAAATGCCAGAGACTTAGGGATATCCATTTAGACTACCACGTCCTGAAAGAAATCCAGTCTGCCTGTGTCAAATCATTGATTCTGTCAGAACCAGGCAATCATTCACATTAAATACTCCTGGCTCATTCCAGATAGCTACCTTTGAATTAAGCAAGGCATTTAAAATTCATTGAGCTGTAGGTCTTCTAGTAGAGAGAAGTAGAAGGAAAATTGCTTGGCATTCAAGGACAAGGACATCATTTTTCCAAGGTGTGATTTAGGCATGCCATTAGCTACCTATGACCCTGCAACAGTGAGAGGTTGAGGAAAATCATTTTCAAGTGTCTCTGTCTCTGTTTGTCTGTCTGTCTGTCTCTTTTTCTCATTGTAAGATTTTTTCAAATAAGATTTATTTATTCATTTTTATTTTATATATATATGTGTTTTGTCTGTCTGTATATATGTATACCACATGAGTGCTTGGTACCTCTGGAGGTCAGAAGAGGGCATTGGTTCCCTTGGAACTGGAGTTACAGATAGTTGCTAACCACCATGTGGTACTGGGAATTGAGCCCTGTCCTCTGTGGTTTTTGTTTTGTTTTTAAGACAGGGTTTCTCTGTGTAACAGCCTTGGATGTCCTGGATCTCTCTCTGTAGACCAGGATGGCCTTGAACTCACACAGATCAGCCTCTTCCTCCCAAGTGCTGGGATAAAAGGCATGTGCCACCACGCCTGGCTGAACAAGTGTTCTCAACTGCTGAGGCATTTATTCAGCCCTAGTTTTTATTTTTACTTTTAAAGTTTTGCATGTGTGTTTATGCTCACATGTGTTTCAGTACCCTCAAGAGGCCAGAAGAGGGCTTTGGATCCTGATCCCTTCAAGTTGAAGTTACAGTTTTGAGGTGCCTTACTGGGTGCTGGGAACTGAACTCAGGTCTTTTGCAATAATAGCAAGTGCTCCTAACTAGTGAGCCATCTCTCCAGCTCTTTTGATGTTTGTTTGTTTTGTTGTTGGTTTTTTGAGACTAGGTTTCTCTGTACAGCCCTGGCTGTCTTAGAACTCACTCTGTAAACCAGGCTGGCATTGAACTTATAGATCTTCCTGTCTCTGCCTCTCAGGTACTGGGATTAAAGGTGTGTGCCACTACACCTGACTTTTTTTTAAGATTTATTTTTATTTTATATGTATTGGTTTGTATGTATGTCTGTGTACCACTTGTGTGTCTGTTGTTCTTGGAGGCCAAAAGAGGGTGGTGGATCCCATGGAACTAACATTACAGGGAATTTGAGCTGCCATGTAGGTACTAGGAGCCAAAACTGACTCCTGGAAAAACAACCAGTGTTCTTAACACTGAGCCATCTTTCCAGCCCTTTGTAAGTTTTATTTTTAGCCACTGGCCAGACAAGGAATAAATTGTGAATGGAAAAGTGACCTGAAAGAAGGCAAGTAAAAGGAATATAAATGTCATCCAACCTGGCTAGTCCAAGATAATGAACTTTCTTCAAAGATAACTATACCAAATTTAGATCTGAAAAGAGTTGTGGCACTATCAGTGTAAAACTTGCAAAGATTGCCGGGCCATGGTGGCGCACGCCTTAATCCCAGCACTCCGGAGGCAGAAGCAGGAGGATCTCTGTGAGTTCAAGGCCAGCCTGGTCTACAGAGTGAGATCCAGGACAGGCACCAAAACGACACAGAGAAACTATGTCTCGGAAAAAGAAAACAAAACAAAACTTGCAAAGATCCTCTTTCCTGTGAGTATAGAATTTCAGGTCTCAGGTTGGGTCACTGATATGGGATGTCTAAAGAAATACTTAGTGAAATGAGAATTCGAATTTGGCCTTTCTTCCTGTTTGTCTTGTTGTTATTGGGAGGGGGGGGGTCTGATATTTTCTTAGTGTCTTTTTTACCACTGTTTTGATTGGCTTCACTTAACCTCTTGTAGGATGAGTGGCAGTGTACGGAGTGCAAGAAGTTTAATTCTCCAAGCAAGAGGTACTGTTTTCGTTGCTGGGCCTTGAGGAAGGATTGGTATTCGGATTGCTCTAAATTAACTCATTCTCTCTCCACATCTAATATTACTGCCATACCTGAAAAGAAAGAGAATGAAGGAATTGATGTCCCCGATTGTCGGAGAACCATTTCAGCTCCAGTTGTTAGGCCTAAAGATGTATATTTAAAGGAAGAAAATACGAAGTTTGACCCTTGTAACTCAGTGGAATTTTTGGATTTGGCTCATAGTTCCGAAAGCCAAGAGACCATCTCAAGCATGAGAGAACAAGCAGATATCCTTTCTGAGCAGAAAACGGATACAGAGACTATGGAAGATTATCAAAACATCTTGAAGCCGTGTAGCTTATGTGAAAAAAGGCCTCGGGATGGGAACATTATTCATGGGAGGACAGGCCATCTGACAACTTGTTTCCCTTGTGCCAGAAGACTAAAGAAGGCTGGGGCTTTATGTCCTGCTTGTAAGAAAGAGATTCAATTGGTTATTAAAGTTTTTATAGCATAGCTGAGTCAGTTGCAGAGAAATACTAGGACCAGGTCATTGCTCAAAAATCAGTATTCTTTAGAGGTAGGAGCAGAAGATCGCCAATTTTGATGCCAGTCTGAGCCATATAGGGAGACCTTGTTTTTCAAAGCATCAGTATTGAGCATTTTTTATGAGTGTGACCCATTGCATGTGTTTGTTTATGTAAGCATATATGGAATTTCAGAAGATCAGTTTGAGGGTTTCATTAACATGACAAGATAGGTAAATCACTTTGTTCTCCTAAATCTCAAATCTGAGAGGGAATAGTATCAAATAGAAACATAACAATGCTTTTTTTTTTTTTAATTCACTTGGCAAATTATTGCAAGAGGATAACATTAGTTGACTTGTTTCTCTACCCTGCTGTTATGTAATGTTCTTGGGGCATCAGAATCTAAGGTAATTGTTAGAAAAATACTAGGGCCAACACTGAAGAAACAAATTGATTACTCATTGTATAGCCAAGGACGACCTTCAGCTCCTGATTCCCCTGTCGTTTCTATCTACATGGCTATGCTTACAGGCTGTCCTACTATGCCCAGTTGAAATCTCTCAGCTTTAGATCAAATAAATAACAGGAGTGTACATCTCTGCACAGCCTTCTCAAAGAGAAGGTACAGACTTAGTAATCAACACTTTGTGTTTGTCTCCTGGAAGCTGGCTAGATGTTTTTGTACTCAGCCTCTAGAGTTGTTCACACTCTGAGACAATGGCCTATGGTAGGATTTGAACAAGTGGAGAGAAGAGGGGATGTAGCATCTGTAAAAAGGGAGGGAAACAAATTGATCTTTAATTCTGCTTAGTCATTTTAGACCACATCAATTTAGTATAATACCAGTATACAAACTGAAGTTCTTCAAACTGAAGCCCTTATACTTATCTATGTCTACTGAACCTGTCTTGGTGTTTCCCCAGCAATATGAGTAAATCATTTTAAAGACCAAGTCTCTAGAACTATTGAACTTGGGGGGCATCTAGCTGTCTCAGCCTTTCCTATGACTCCTGCTCTTAGAAATGAGGAGATACATGGTATTTAATCCCATGATGGCCCTGCTGGACTAGGACCATTGGGGCTTCTGTAATTACTACTAAAGGGAGATGTGTTAGCATTTGTACATTCTTGCATTGACCCTGCCCCCCTGCTCTACCAGTAGACCCTATCCCACCAAATGCCCATTGGATTAGTTGTTGTAGTTATTCTTCAATTGCTGTGACAAAAACCATGACCAAAGCAAAATATGAAAGCATTTAATTGGGCTTGCCTTTGAGAGGGTTAGATTCCGTGCTGGCAGAGCAGCTGAGCTCACATTTTGATCTGCAAGTAGGAGGCAGAGAAAGAACCCAGAAACCCCAAAACTTGCCCCACGGTGCCATACTTCCTCCAACAAGGCTACACCTTGTAATTCTTCCCAAACAGTTCCACCAACTGGGGGCCAAGTATTCAGTGGCCTATGGTGGCCATTCTCATGTAAACTGCCACATTCCACTCCCTAGCCTCCATAGGCTTTTGGCCATCTTATAATGAATGCAAAATGCATTTAGCCCAACCTCAAAAATCCTTATAGTCTTTTAGTTTTGACATAATTTAAAAGTCAAGTCTTTTAGTCAAAAGCAAATTCTTATAATACACAATGGCCCAGACTATACATCACAATTCTACAGAGTTGTATTCCAGGGATAGTGAGGAAATATGGACCAAAGCAAGACGGAAACCCAGCAGAGAAAATTCCAAATCCTGTACCTTCGTGTCTGGTGTCGAAGAGCACAGACAACGCCACCCTTCTTGCTTAGCTAACTGTGACATGCTTCCTGACTCCCTTCTTGTGTGCAGCTCTCCTGGCAGATGATAATCATATGGCTCTGACACCTCTGCATTTACAGGCTCCTTGCTGTGTGGCCTCAGCGGTGTTCTGAACTGTGGGGGAAGCTTCCACAACCCCCTTACTCATGTATCCAGGAATCAAGCAGAAGACACTGCCAAGTTCTGCCGCCTGCTTAGGAGGAGCCTGGCCTCCTTGAGTTACACTTGCAGCAATTGTCCTTGGTTGTTGCATTTTAGGAGCTGGAGCTTCCTTGGGCCTTTTCCCTTCACAATTTGGAAGCTTAACTTAATTTGGGTATTTGGAAGTCTCTGTGAAAGAAATTAGTCAGTTTCTTTTCACTTTCTGCTTAGACTGATTGTTCGGACAAGGGCAGAAGGCAGCCATATCCTTTGCCAAAACACCCCAAGAATAGTCTTTATCCCAGTGGCTAATAATTGGTAGGGCCACCCAGCTTTTGACACTACTGTCTTCCAGGCTTTAACCAAAGTCCCAGTCCTCCACAGTCCTCCAGAAACCACGTGGTCAGGTCTTTCACAGCAGTGGCCCACTTCCGCTACCAGCTGGTGTCTTCAGTCGCTGTGGCAGAACACTCCAAGGCAAAGTATAGAAGAAAGCATTTATTGGGTGTATGGTTTCAGAGGGTTAGTTCATGATGGCAGGAACATCTGAGAGCTTCACAGTTTCATCTGCAAGTAGGAGCAGAGGAGAACGCCGAGACACACCTCTCCCAACAAGGCCTTCCCAAAACAGCCTGTGGAGGCCATTGTCATCCAAACCACCAGTTTGCAAAGGAGCGCTTTCCCAGCCGATCTTGTCATCGCTCTCAGTTGACAGTTTCACTAGTTGGAGCAAACTTGAGTAGGATTTTTCTTTCCTTGGTCCTTGCTAGACTAGATCTTTTGTCAGTATTAACAATCCCGTAACTCCTGTTTGGCTTGATATGCAGGCTCTTTAAGAGACTGATAATAACAGACATCTTTTTCCACATCTCCATGGTGGTGACAATAACAAAGCATGAAGGTGATCGCAGATGTCATCAGTCACATCCCCTGCTTCAGAACAGGTTATGATGTATCTAACCCTGGACTCTAGTCATTTCCTAGGCAGGACCTCCTCCTGAGTGGAATTGGGTCTTTGAGATTTTCTAAGCACTCTATTCAAAATAGAATGTGTTAAAGGAAGTAATTTTACTTTATGCTAATGCTCCTCTTTTGGGGCAGGATCTTGCTGTTTGGCTATGACTGGCCCCAGGCCTCACCCTATATCTCAGGCTGGCCCCAACCTTGCGGTGATCTTCCTGCTTTTGCCTCTTGAGTGCTGGGTTTATAGGCATGTGCTGGCTAAATTTCTCACTTTGGTTGTCATTTAAATCAGTATTTGTGATCATGCTATCTTTGACAGAAAGTGCAGAACAAAGATGATAGGTTGTTAGAAAAGTCTCCTCACTGTTAGCTTATTCCTTACCCAGGACTTCATGGTTGTTGGTATGCTTCTGTATTTACTACTGTGTCAGAAGACCAAGCTTTCACAAAGGCTGTATTGCCTCTCTGGCCCATCTACAGTGTCCTAGATAAGGGTTGCTGCTGGTGGATCAGAGCAGCCAGTCCAGCCTCCTAACTGCCACAGAATTGTGTAATAGCACGTTTTACTGCCAAGCATTTGTGTGATTTATATATTATATATATATATATATATATATATATATTTATGTATATTTAGATGTGATAGTTTGTATGGTTTGAAAGAATTTATTCTGAAATTCACTTGTAACATTTGTATGTCAGTTCAATGTAATGGTTCTCTTGAAAAGTCACGATTGTGAAATTGGTGAATATTCCCAGTTCCCTAATGTTACCTGTTTGGTTCTCGTTAGAAAGGAAGATGCTTTTTGGTCTAGCTGTTTGGCAGTGTTTTTGTTTGTTTGGTTCTATTCCCATGATGTTCCGTGAACTTATCTAACATGGCTTTAGATACTGTGACTGTTATTTTTCCTCTTAGCCTAAATTGTTACTGAAGCCTAAAGACTATTTCCTGATGCCTCCAACTATTCATGTATATGTATAATATCTAGATTGATGCTACCCTTTGCTAAAAAAAAAACTTTAGATAAAGAATTAGCTTTTAGAATCTGCACTTCAAAGATAAACCCGGAAGCTGTCCTCTGTGCCAAAAGTAAAGTGTACAATGTTTACAGATGGGTGGAATTTTGCACTGCCATAGGGAATGGTGAGGTTAGGTCACCAGATTCCTTAGATTTATGAGTAGATAGTTGCAGTAAAGCTTATGAGAGGAACTAGTAAGCCCTCTCAGGCTGAACTGGAACTGAGTATCTGAGACCCATGGTTAAAGTGACTCCCTAGCCCTGGCTTGGGAGTAGTGTCCTGTTAGTGTGGAGATGTTCTTCCTGTTGACAGCTCCTGGTTGTCTGCAGTTACTATGTGCTTCTTTAGAGGAGCTGCCAGCCCTCCCTCCTGTGGGAGAATGTCCTCTAGGCATTTTGAGATCTTTTGATGTAATAAATGTGCAATCCCAAGTCATGCCATTATTGGTAAAGAAGCTTACTATAAATTATTTCTATCTTCCCTCAGTAGCTTTTATTTTTTTTCTTTTGAAGAGACAGGGTCTCGTTGTGTAGCCCTTGGTTGACCTAGAACTTGCTTTGTAGGCTGTCCTTAAACTCACAGAGGTCTGCCTGCCTCTGCCTTCTGAGTGCTTGGCCTAAAGGCGTGTGCCCCACACCCATCCTCGGTAGCCTTTTGAATGACTGATGTTACCGGAGACCTGTCTCACGTCCCTGGCGCTGCTTCCCCTGCTTCTTTGTGTTTGCGTAGGCCCTCCAGTCCCTTATAGGAGCACGTCACAGCCAGTAGGACCCCATTTCTTAAGGTGGAGAAGCCAGATAAGCTAAAAGGGCAAGTAGTGCAGCCAGGACAGTCCCTTCAGTGGTTAGAGTTTGGCAGTGCGCTGCTGAAGATCCGCCTTGTGTTGTGACCTTGAGGGCCAATCTGAGCATTCAATCTGTCACCCAAAGGCGGTTGATATTTTTACAAAGCAAGTAGTTGGATGTGTATAGACACATCACCCCACCCCACCCCTTTTATTGTTGGAAGTTAGCTGGGTTTGGACATTGTTTTTATGCCAGAGACCATCGGTCACTCTGGGTGGTTAGACCTGCATTGTACTTATATAGGTCCTACTTCAGCCAGTCCCGAGCAATGTTGTGTTTGCAGAGGACCATGAGCTCGGTCAGGAGGGAAGGCTGTGAGGTCAGAGCTGTGATCTGGCTTCCATTGTGTGAGTGATGGGTTGGTGATTAGTTGCCTGAGCACTGAGGAATTGAGGTCAGTCTTTCCCCTCTTCATGCCCATTTGTTTCCTCCATAGTCTTCACTCCCTTTCAGTAAGCACCCCACCCCACCCCATTAAAACAACAATAGAAAATGCAATGTTCTTGGTCTTCTCAGCACTTGGCATAGTAGAAGTTTCAATCAGTGTCTGAATAAGACTGACTGTAGCTTGCTGTGAATTGGTACCTCTTGGGTGAAGAAAGATTACCCCAGGAGCTTGTAGCCTAATCTTGTAGGCTGCCACTTTTCTCAACCTCTAAAACCAACTTACACACCTACCCACCCCTTTCTACCTCAGTTTGTTGTGGAGACTCTTGGGGAGCAACTCTTACAAACTTACTGCCTTGAAGAAGATGGAATAAGCTAGTAGTCTTGGTCAACTGTACTCTGAGGTCTATGTTGAGAATCCCTCATGTTCTGGAAATACGTGCAGTTCTCTTTGCCTGCTTAGCAGGGCCTGTGTTGCTTGCTGTAAGTCCTTTGCCCACATGCCTGTCCTTTCCCTGACACTAGGCTCTTGATTAGGAAGCATTGTCTCCAGATGCTTTGAGAAGTGCATGCAAATTTCAATAGCATATTCTATCCTGATGGACTCTGTGGGCTTGCTGTGTAGCAATTCTTCCTGCATGCACTTGAGTAGGTGGCTTAAGATGCTCTGCTGGCGAGCAAAAACAGGTAGTTCCTGGCATCCCAATCAGGTAGTCGCCAGTGTAGTAGCAAATGGGGGGTAATAAATTGAGAAGAATGGCAGCTTACTAATGAGAGGGAAGTGTTTCCGTGTGTCCTTGTGTAACTTTTTACAGTGCCACTGAGTTAATAGCCCTGTACCTGGGTGTTCGCGATATGTAATGCTTCCAAGGCCTTTTTAATCCTGTTTTTGTGAGATTAAACAGTCTTCATTTCACTGTGTGTTGTCATTATTGGAAATACTGTAATTTTGTTTATGTACAGCCAACCCATTTTCTGTTATCTTTGGCATGATTTGGGGACCGATTAGTCAGCGCTTCCCCCCAAGTAGCCTACTAGAGTAATTGTATTCATTTCTGCTTCCCACTTATGAAACTCAAATTTGCAGAAGTAATATTTAATATAGAGCTTACTATGTTTTAACATATATGTCCCTAGCATCTGCTGAGTGTCCAGCAGCAGTTCTTGAAGATTTGGAGATTAGAGTTCTTGGAAAACTAATGAAATTTATGGAAGCTCTTTATAAATAATATGTTTGTGTGTGTATATATATATATATACATATATATATATATATATAATTTTTTAAAATAGGGTTTCATTATATAGTCCCGGCTGGTCTGGAACTTGCTATGTATCTGGCCTCTAACTCACAGAGATCTGCTTGCCTCTGCCTCTAAAGTGCTGGGATGAAGGGTATGTGGCACCCTGTCTGGTGTAAATATTTTATATTGAATCTCAGGGCGGTCTTAAAGTTGTCGGTCCATGATCATATTCTGCTCTTTGGCGGGATAGCTTGATACTGCATATACTATATATGAGACTGTTTACCTGAATACCTAAATATGGCTAAAATTGGTTCTGAGCCTTTGGTGAGGTTGGGCTGCCATGTAATTGATACAAATTGTGTATGACATAACTTTGGGCACTGCTCATAGACTGCCAAATAATTTTCTTTTTCTTTTGGTTTTTGCAGACAAGGTTTCTCTGTGTAGCTTTGCCCCTTTTCTGGGACTCACTTGGTAGCCCAGGCTGGCCTCGAACTCACAGAGATCCACCTGCCGCTGCCTCCCGAGTGCTGGGATTACAGGCGTGCGCCACCACCGTCCGGCTGACTGCCATATAATATTGTCTCAGTGTGTGCCGCCTCTGTTGTGTGGATCCTGGGGATGAGGCAGTGGTGTGCTACTAGAAACGTCAGGGATGGCGCTTTTAGGATGGGAGCAATAGAGGCAATTCTGACCAATTCATCTCGGCAGCCTTCTCACATTTGTGACCTCTTTAAGGTGTGCTTTTATGTTACAGTTTTAGGTGGAAGGTCTGCTTCTGTAGCCCAGATTAGCCTTGAACTTGTGATCCTCCTGCCTCAGCTTCAAGTCCTGGGGTTGTAGTTACACACTGCCATTTGTTACTTTGTAATAAAACTCCAGCTGCTGTGTCTAACATTGTGTTTGCTGAGCTTTTACACCTTCCCTGTTTGAGCTGATGGTGCTGAAGATGGAAGATTTGTGTTCCTGATGCAGGAGGGAAGGTAAGCTGAGCCTGGTGCAGGGCTTGCAAGACTTGTTAGATTTGAAGTCAGTGTTTCCTCCCGACCCATCCTGGATTAGCAAAACACAACCTATGAATAAAAAAAGGAAAATTTAATGGTACTACTACGTAGAGCATGAGAATATGGGGGTGATCTTACTGTGCATGTTCTCAACCATGAATTCATGGTTAATTCATCCTTTTCAGAATATATTTATCCAGTAAATACTAACCATACTGTGAACATAGTAATGACTAAGGAAGCTGCCTCAAGTTAGCTGGTGTTTAAGGGCAAACTAGGATGTGAGATAAATTCCATGTGGACCAAGGAGGCAGCAGTGAGAGATCTGAAGGTGAGAAGACATGTTGGGGGCCTGCATGAGGTGGAGCAAGGGCCCTGGAGTGCTGAGGGCAGAAGATGATAGGCCACTGGAGTCTAGTTTTCTCCAGTCCCACAGCTGCTTATAAAATAATCACTCACAGGCTTAATGTTTACAAACTCTATGGCCTATGGCAGGCCTCTTGCTGGCTAGTTATATCTTAAATTAACTCATTTATTCTATTTTATTTATTTATTTATTTATTTATTTATTTATTTATTTATTTATTTATTTATTTTGAGGCAGGGTTTCTCTGTAGCTTTGGAGGCTGTCCTGGAACTTGCTTTATAGACCAGGCTGGCCTCAAACTCACAGAGATCCACCTGCTCTGCCTCCCGAGTGCTGGGATTACAGGCGTGCACCACCACCACCTGGCTAAATTAACCCATTTATTAATCTGTGGTTTTGCCATGTGTTCTGTGGCTTTACCAGTCTGCTGGCATGTTGCTCCTTGGGTGGCAGGCTGGCGTCTCTCTAGACTCTACCTTCCTTTTTCCTGTCTCTGTCCTTGATTTCCCTCTTGCCTCTAAGCTGCTGTGCCATAGGCCAAAGCAGTTTATTTATTAACCAATGGGAACAACATATATTCACAGCGTACAGAAAGACATCCTCCAGCAGGCCACGCCAGGAAGTTTGAATCTTCTATATCCTAAAGACAGTCTGCGAAAGGGTCTTAAACAGACATGTTTGCACTTACAAGTACATTGTATTGCTCAGTAGGCAAGTGCTGTAGAGCAGAAGCAGAGACTGACCATAGCTGTGAAAGTCTGGAGCAGGAAATGGTGTCATTCCCAAGACATGGCAGTGGAAAGAAGAACATGGAACAACCACTTGGTGTTGTCCATGAGTTGCTAAAGGTGTAAAGACATTAAATGTCTGTCCAAGGCACTGAGAATTGCAGTCAGTGAAGGAATGAGACAAACAGCAAAAAAGTGGCTGGCTTTGGGGAAAGCTGGAAAACACAGCCAGCTTAGGGATGGGTGGGGAGTGAGCAAAGGGAGGTCAGCTGCCGGGACAATGGGTGTCAATCAGCAGAATTAACAGGAGTAAAGCCAGGTGTCGTGGGGGCACACGCCTTTAATCGTAGCTCTTGGGAAGCAGAAGCAGGCAGATCTCTGTTTGAGGCCAGCCTGGAACATAGTTCCAGGCCAGTGAGGGTTACATAGTGAAACCCTATCTCAAGAATAAATAAATAGACATAAATGAGGGTGAGGGGTTGGGGATTTAGCTCGGTGGTAGAGCACTTGCAAGTGCAAGGCCCTGGGTTTGGTCACAGCTCAAAAAAAAAAAAAAAAAAAAAAAATCAGCGCTTTGGAAACAGACTGGAGGACTGCAAATTGAAGGCCATTGTGGGCTACATGGGGAGACCAACAATAACTGAATAAAAGAAGAGGTTTTGAGAGGAAAAATAGGCACTAAAGAGATAGCTCAGTGGCCAGCAGTACATACTTCCCTTCCAGAGGCCCTGCGTTTGGGTCTCAGCACTCACGTAAGGTGACTTACAACTCCCTGTAACTCTAGCTCCAGGGATCCAATGCCTCTGGCCTCCATGAGCATTTGCACATAATTTAAAATAGCCTTTTAAAAAAGGAGAAGATGAGTTCCAAGAGTGTTGGTTTTGCTCATATGAGAACATCAGAATGGAATGGAGCTTATGAGGGAGACCAGCCCCCCCCCCCCCCCCCCCAGGATACTCTTGAGAGAGAAGTGAGAAATATTTAGATAGAAATATAGAGGAGAGACACAGAAACACAGGATAGCCTCTAGAGGGCCTGGAACCTACTCCAACGACCCTGACTGTCTCTGCCCCAGAGTAATTATAGAAATGCCAAGGGCTGGAGCAAAAGACCTCACCCCTGCACAGCCAAGTGCAGACCATCCCAAACACCTGGTAACCACACGTGTGGTCAAGCCATCCCCTAATACAGCTCTGCTGTGTAAAGCAAGCTCAGATCTCAGTAGAAAACCTTTGTGTTCCCACAAGCTTAGGAGAGACCTGCACTGTCAATGTTAAATGCTGTGAGTGTCTTGTGTGTGGTGGTGTGAGCATACCCTACTGGTTAGGGAAGCTGGTAGAAATTGTATGGTTACTACTAGGAAAGTCTTACTGAAGCTGCTATATTAGTTTGTTGATTGTTAGGTGTCAGTAGGCTTTTAAGTCTTCTCCAGAAAAGATGTATGAGCTTTTATTTCAAGAAACTTGGTATTTTATTTCAAGAAACTTGGTACACTCTATAGCCATCTGTGAGTCCTGGGCAGGGGTCAGAATCACCTGGAGGACTGCATTTACAGAGTGTTGGGCCCTCCCAGAGGCCCCAGCTGCTGTTGGTGTCCTCTGCTAGTGACTATCCTGAGCTGTTGCTGAAGTCCATGGAAGGCTAAGACGAAAGACTCAAAACACATCGTGGGGAACAAAGTGGATTTTTGTTTTGCTTTATGGGACTTGATTTTAGTTAGGCAGCTACTCTACATTTCTGTCACAGAGAACATGTTGGAGGAGCAAGTACTTGTTTTAGGTTTAGGGCCCAGCATGTAAAAAGATGTCTTGTAGGCTAATGTGACCTTGGCAGGTTTTGACCATCTTAACTTTGCAAGACAAGAAATGATACCAAGCATTCTGTGACCCATGGAGCATTTCTGACCTCTCCTCAACCTGGGGCTTTACCCTTTGAAAACCCACTAGTGGGCCTTAAATGATGCATTTGAGTTGTAGTGGAGGCTTTAAACTTCTACTGCCCTAGTGGGGGGATCTTCAAGCTCTGGCAAGTACCCTGCTCAAAACTGGATGAAGCTGCCACTTCAATAGGAGACATATTGGTAGGTATATGTGTTTGTGTGCACGCGCCTGTGCGTGTGCATGCATAAATACCCCTGAGGTGTTGTGTAATATACAATACATTGGTAAATTGTCATATACTGGTTAAGCTTAGGTGGACTCTGGGAGTAAGGAGGCCCACCCTTGTCTCCTGGCCTCTAACTTGTAACGTCAGTATTATGTTGGGCTGGAGAGATGGCTCAGCTGTTAGCCCTTGATGCTCTTCCGGAGGACTTGAGTTCTATTCCCAGGAGTCACGTCCGGTAGCTCACAACTGCCTGTAACATTAGCTCCAGGGGACCCAACATCTATGGCTTCCTCAGGCACCTGCAATCACATGCACATGTATACCGCCCCTATACATAGAGTTAACTCTTTTTTTTTTTTTTTTTTTTTTTTTTTTTTGTGGAGTTGAGGATTGTGGAGCTGAGGATCGAACCCAGGGCCTTGCACTTGCTAGGCAAGCACTCTACCACTGAGCTAAATCCCCAACCTGAGTTAACTCTTAAATAAACCGTACCTGTGTCCTTGAGAATGGCTAAAAAGTAAGTTATTTCCAATCAAGGTTACTGTTTTTAATCTGACAATATAAAGCTGCCTCCAGTAGGAAGGAAAAGTCAAATGCCCATCTTCTTTACCTGTAATTCCAACTCCCACTAGGAGCTGCAGCATGGTTCCCTCATGTACCCCATGGGTTCTGTTGGCTGTTTGGAAAGACCCTGATGTGCTGATGTTACCTTTTTTTTTTTTTTTGGTGTTTTGAGACAGGGTCTCACTATATAGCTTTGACTGTCCAGGAATTGGATGTATAGACCAGCCTGTTCTTGAACTCATGGAGCTCCACCTGCCTCTGCCTCTGGAGTGCTGGAATCAAAGGCACCTGCCTCTGATGTTATCTTTTGTTTGCTCTCTTACTTGGATTCCTCCAGTAAGGATGGATGTTGCTGGTCCTGGATTTGATTATCCTTTGCTATCTATCTGCACCTTCTCTTTGCTATTGGCTGCTTTGTAATATAAATGTGTGTGTGTGTGTGTGTGTGTGTGTGTGTGTGTGTGTGTGTGTGTGTGTGTGTGTTTGTGTTTCTCTTGCCTCTGTGTATGTCTACACCACATGCATGTGCTGCTCATAGGGGCCAAAAGAAGAGCTGGATCTCCTGGAACTGGATTTATTGAAAGTTGTGAATTGCAGTGTCAGTGCTGAAGATGGAACCCAGGTCCTCTAGAAGAGCAGCCAACTTAACCATTGCATGTATGTCTATGTGAGGGTGCCAGATCCTCTGGAACTGGAGTTACAGACCAATGTGGGCTGCCATGTGGGTGCTGGGAACTGAACCTGGGTCCTCTGGAAGAGCATCTGGTGCTCTTAACCACTGAGCCATCTCAGTGCCCTTCTGTTTTTAGTTTTTGTGAGATAGGGTCTCTCTACATAGCTCTGGCTGTCCAGGAACTCACTATGTGGACCAGGCTGGCCTTAAACTCAGAGATCTACCTGCCTCTGCCTCCTGAGTGCCTGGCAGTACTTGCTGTGTGTATACTTAATCAGAATCCAAAGCATGGGTATTGTTCATCGTCTTCTGAATTGTACAGATAGTTTGACATACTATCACTATTCCTGAAAGCTTTAACACAGATTTTGACTTGCTAGTTGGTTGTTTACTAGGTGACCTGAGGCAAACCATTGACTGTTTCTGAACCTCAGCTCCTCATTTGATAAACAGGTGGACAAAGGTACAACAGGTGAGCGGCTTCACCCAGTGGGCAAAGCCTTTATCTTCCACTAGAGGGCACTAGTAACCTGAAAAATCTGAGCAAGTTCATATTCCTCCTTCATATTCATAAGGATAACCCCTTAGGTCCAAGTCTTTAAAGACCCATAGTCCTGGTGTTTGAGGGATTGTTGGTAAGATTCTTCTAAAGTCCACCAGTAAAGCCCTGAGTAGAAGAACACCATACTCTAAAATTTCTATTTTGTCTACATTTACTGTTCAGCTTCGTCTCTAGCCTGTCTGTAGCTTAGCTGCAAATTATTCTCAGTACTAACTTATTGTAGTTCCTTTGTTCCCAGTTTATTCACTGCTCTTCCCCTGCTTTGTTTCCCATCCCCCACAGTGGCAGGCAGCAGGGACAGGGATCTATTTCTGAACTCTGTAGAGCTGTACAAGTCCTCCCTTGATCCCGCTCTGTGGTGAGCGTGATCCACAAATGTCTGCCACAGAAAGCCATGTCCCGAGGAGAAAACTCTCCCATGAGGTGGGAGACACCTCAGAGATGAGGCCGCCAACCACCAGTCGCCCCCAGATTTCACTGACTTCAGGAGAGCAATATGTAGGAGAACACACACACACGCACGCGCATGCACGCACAGCTTCTTAAAATCTGTCTTAAATCTTGAATCTGATGGGAAAGGAAATACAGTGCCAGGTTAGCTCCCAGCATCCTACTTGAAATCACTGTCCTAGATAAGTGCTCTAAGGAAGCTGGGGGATGCCATGTGCATTGTAGGACCTGAGAACCAGAGACTACTTAGATGGGTGGGAGGAATCCCCAGAAATTAGCAGCATCCCTTATGTTCAGAGAGCAGGAGTGGCAGGACCAGGTCAAAGGCCTCATTAGTAGCAGAGTTATCTCCTTAGGAAGATTTATTTTTATGTATATGGGTGTTGTGCCTACATGTGTGTCTGTGTTACACATGCATGTAGTGACCATGGAGCCCAGAAGAGGGCAGTGGATCCCTTAAAACGAGTTAGAGGGAGGTGTGTGTGTGTGTGTGTGTGTGTGTGTGTGTGTGTGTGTGTCCCCGTCCATCCAACTGCTGGGTGATGTCCGTAGCCTTCACATCAGTCACTTTCACAGCACTAGGATTCAGGTCTGTGGGCAGACACTAATTCTCCCATACTGTTGTTACTAAGGCTTGTGTATTTAGCAGTTGGGGGTGTAGGGCAGTGGTAGAGCACTCACTCAGCACTGTGCAAGGCCTTGGGTTCCATCCCCCAGCATCAGAAAAACAGTTTTTGTTTTACTTTATCTCAGTCGTAACACTTCTAAAGAAATACAGTGTTAGAGAAATGAAATGTTATTCCTGCTTTATATAGGAGTGGTGCACTTAAATAAATGGCATGGGATAAGCTGAGGGACATACTTACTGGGTAGAGTGTTTGCCTAGCTTTGACGAAGCCATGGTTCCACTCCTCACAATCAAATATGCCAGTGGCTCATACCTATGATCTTGGCCCTCAGGAGATATAGACAGGAGAATTAGCTCAAGTTATCCATGGCTATCCTGGAGTTTGAGTCAGTGTGGGCTACAGTATGAGATCCTGTTTCAAAAAAGAAAAGAGGTAAAGCTAACCACCATTCCATTTCAATGATTGTTTTCCCGTGAGTGACATTTTGAATGGCATAAGAGTGCACACACATGTGTGCGTGCGTGAGAGGGAGACAGACAGACTGAGACTATACCTTCCAAATTGGAGCATCTTTGGGCCCTCATGGCAGCAGCACATTTTTTCCGAACACTTTAAAGGTAGACTAGCCATGGCCTTCCTCTGCTGAGGGCTGCTGATCTAGGTGTGGGCATAAAGAAGAATAATGTATAGAACCGCTTTCCTGGCTTGGGTGTTTTTATATTAATAAAGACCACAAGATGGAGGAGCAAGACGAGAGGAAGAAGACTCCTGGGATTGAATTCTGGGACTATCCCAACCATGGTCACTGGTAAAACCTGGAACGTGGATAGGACTGGCCTCACAGATACCTACCTGAGGAGTTCAGTGGGATCTCAGACAGGGAAATCAGCTGGCCTGGGGTAAGCCGGAGAGCCATACCCACATTAAGAGTGCCTATTAGCCAGCTCCTACCAGGTGTTTCCAGTGGTAATGGAGGGCCATTGTTACCTGCCTTTCTTATGTTACAGGAGAATCTACAAAGACAGATTTTCTAGGAAACTTCTGTTTTATAAATAGTAGTAGTAAGCCAGGTGGTGGTGGCGCACGCCTTTAATCCCAGGAGGGATTAATCCCAGGAGGCAGAGCCAGGTGGATCTCTGTGAGTTCAAGGGCAGCCTGCTCTACAAAGTGAGTTCCAGGACAGCCAAGGCTGTCACACACACATACACACACACACACACACACACACACACACACACACCCCAAACAAAAACAAAACAAAGCAAAAAAATCCAAACCAACCAACCAAACAAACAAAAACCCAAACCAAAAACACTGTCTCCCAAAAAACAAAACAAAAAAACCCCTTAAAACTAAAAAAATAAAATAAAAACGTAGTAATAATAGTAACAATAATATAAGGTTTGAAAACACTTAGACAAAAATGATTGTCAGTGAACCTGAATAGCCTGTGACCTGTGGGTCAAGTCATCCCTGAGGGCCACACCCATCTGAAATGCTGTACCGCTGTTGTAGCAGGTAGAAGGAAAGCGAGGTTTTTGGTGTCTTGCACACCACACAACCCTGCGAGGCAGGTTTCAATGCATGCCAGAAGGAATTGGCCACAGTCTAAGATGGCCAATAGGTAGAGGAGTGAAGAGTATTCCTGGGACAGTGACTCCACTGAGGTGGGGATTCCTGTCCTGTGTCCACCCCTTCCAGGCCCAAGTCTGGATTTCTGGTGCCATGGTCCTTAAGGGCAGAATCAGGAACACAAGAGTTCTAGTGTAATGGTTCTGAACCTTCCTAATGCTGCGACCCTTTAATACAGTTCCTCATGTTGTGGTGATCCCCAACCATAACATTATTTTTGTTGCTACTTCCTAACTGTAATTTTGCTACTGTTATGGATCATATTATAAATAACTGATATGCAGGATATCTGATATGGGACTACCCCCACCCCTACCCCCCAGGTTGAGACACACTGCTTTAGAGCTTGTTTATGATTGTAGTGCAAACAGCTCAAAAAAGCCCTGGCAGCTGGTCCTTTGCCAAATCCTGTCATTCTGCCTGGTGTGTAGGAACTGGAAAAGAAGTCACCCAAGTCTGTGCTCCCCAGGGGCCTTTGCTTTGATTCATAACATTGGCAGCTTTTACTCCCTCAGCCAGTGAGTCCCCAGCATCAAACTGCCAGAGCTAAATAACTGATTCTCCAACCCAGCTATTCAGCTGCCCCATAGCGCCCTTTGCTGAAGCCCTCTGGGAGCTGTGTCTTTCCTCCTGCTAACAGAAAAGGCCAGCTGCACCAACACTGTCGCCCAGGTGCTCTGCCCTGGTCTCAACCCACCTTCCCTTTTAGGACACAATGGGTGTCACCACCAGTTGAGCTGGAAACTGAAACTCCAGTGTGTGTGTTCTCCAGGACTTTCCTAAAGGGGTTGCTAGGGGCCCTGCTTTCTGGTCCAGCAGCGTTGTGCCTTTACTTTTACTCTCTAACAGTGGGGTATCTAAAGTGAAGGAGAGAGCGGGGCATTGTCAACCAAACTCCTGATGAATTGTAAACGTGGGCTGCAAAGCCTCATCTCTAGCATGCTAAGAAATTGCTGCTCATGTTTATCAGGCCTTAGTGGGTCTTTACTGAGGCCTGTAAGCACTCTCCTCCTCCAGCTGCTTGTTCCAGGTTGGGGTCCAGGAGGGAGATGGTCCTGATTATCTTTCTTGCCTGCGTGCTAGCAGGCTAGGTTTGATAGTACTGCAGAAATTTCTTTTACATGGGGCTGGAGAGATGGCTTGGTGGTTAAAAGCACTGGCTGTTCTTCCTGAAGGCTGGGGTTCAATTCTCAGCACCTACATGGTGGCTCACAACTGTCTGTAACTTCAGTCCTAGGGGATCTGATGTCCTTTTTTGGCCTTTGAGGGTACTGCACACAGTGGGAACAGACATACAGGCAGGCAAAACACCCATACACATCTGAAAAAAAAAAAGAATTTCTGTATGAGGACCATATAGCCAGGCATGGTGGCAGAGGCCTTTAATCCCAGCATTTGAGAGGCAGAGGCAGGAGAATCTCTGTGAGTTCAAGGCCAGTGTGGTCTACATAGTGAGTCCTAGGATAGCCAGGGCTACACAGAGAGGCCCTGTCTCAAAACAAATCAAAACTCCAAAACAAAAACCCCAGGGAGGACCATATGGGTAAAGGCTGTTGACCATTGGGACTGACACAACCGAAAGTCTTAAGACTGGTCATTTGTAAACAATGTGTTAATGTTCTAAAGATGGAAGCCTGTGCGCAAGATGCTGGTAGGCTCTGTGTGTGGTGATTCTGTTCATCAGGGGAGAGCCCCATGGTGTCATTGCCTCTTAAAAGCCTTCAGACTCTCATGTTGAGGATTCTACTGAGTGTGTGGGCATTGAGACCAAATACAAGGCTTGGAGCACAGCCCCAGGAGAATCAGTCTGTTGAGTTCCCTTCATATCCACTCTGGCATCCCAGAAGTCAATCAGCAGGTCCAGCTCCCCCCCATCCCCCTTTCCTTTTTGAAACAGGGTCTCACTCTGCAGCCTTGTCCAGAGCAGAACTCACTATGTAGATCGCTGACCTCAAGCTCACAGAGATCCTCCTGCCTCTGCCTTGTAAGTACTGGGATCAAAGCGTGTGACACCATACCCATCCTGGTCTGCCTTTCTTGACTGTGGCCACCTCCATATCACCTGCAGCAGCAGCAGGAAATCTGTTCAGCTGTCCCTGGATCCCGTTCACAGAGATGATGTTTGAAATTCTGTCTCCTGTGTTGTTGGGACAGTTGAGCATAGATTGCTCTTACTGGAAGACTCAGAGAAATCCAGAATTTCACTCCTGAGGGCACACCATGTCCTCACTTTGAACACCTGGAAAGAATAAAAAAGATGGCTTTTTTTTTTTTTTTTTTTAGATTTATTGATTTTATTTTTTATGTATGTTTTGCTTTGCCTGTATGCGTGCTTATCATGTGCATGCCTGGTGCCACAGAGCTCAGAGAGGGCATTGAATCCCTTGGAAGTGGAGTTCCAGATAGCTTCGAGCCACTGTGGGTGCTGAGAACTTAATCTGGGTCCTCTGTGAGAACAAGTGCTCTTAACCACTGAGCGGTCTCTCTGGTCCCTGGCTTTGTTTCGTTTTGTTTTTAGTGGAGCTTTAGAATCAAACTGAGGTCTGCATGCTTGTATGACAAATACTTTACTTGACTGAGTTATTTCCTCAGCTTTCATGAAGAATAGTTTAAAGCCTCATAAGGATATCATCTCCAATAAGGTAAAATTCTCTGAAGATCATTTATCTTGCAGGAAACTATTACGTTCTTATTTTTTAACAATTTTTATTTTTATTTTATGTGTATGTGTGAGAGCGTGTGTGTGTGTGTGTGTGTGTGTGTGTGTGTGTGTGTGTGTGTGTGTACACTGCATGAGTGTTGGTGCCTGTGGAAGCCAGAAGAGGGCATTGGATCCCCTGGATCTGGAGTTACAAGTGGTTGTAGGCTGCCTGATGTGGGTGCTGGGACTCAGACCCTTATTCTGTGAGACTAGCAAGTGTTCTTAACTGCTGAGACGTCTCTCTAGCCTCCACATTCTTATTTTTCTCATTTTCATCCCAGATATGACTGCCCCGGGCCTCAGGACTGGATCTGGGAGCCACTGATGGCTCCCCTCCCCCGTGTTCTGGCTTATAACTGCAGTGTTAGGTAATTGGCAGAAGACCTTGAAATGGCCATTTTTTAGTTTCCCTTTGGGTTATCTTTGCTTTTCATTGTCTTTGGGTTTTCCTATGACTGTCAAATAGAGAACGCTGTTAAAATAAATGATTGTGTTAGAGACATGCAAGTTATATCTAGTGGAGGTGCAACTGTTCGTTGCTCCGTAGACATTGACCGATTTCCATCTACTCAGCGTGTTGCTTTCAGCATCCCCAAAGCTTTTATAGTTTCTGCTCTCTAATCAGTTCCTTCATTAATTGATGAGTTAAGTCAAACCATTAGGTTTGGCATAGGCTAATTTTAGATTTTTAGGAGGGATTTGGATTTGCTTTTAAAGAAACTTTCCCTTTAACAGTATTGACTTTTGAAGGTGGTTGTGAGGGTGAAGTAAATCTGTGACTAGGAGAATGACTGTACCAGATTTCTGGCTGCCCATAGTGGAACAATCCATGTTTTCTCTTGTTGTCCGTGCTTTGAGGACCCCACCCCCCGGGTCTTTACAAGCAAAATAAATAAGAAAAAAAAATTTTTTTTTAAAGGTTTACATCTTTCTTTTTTCTTTTTTAGATTTATTTATCTATTATGTATACAGAAGAGGGCACCAGATCTCATTACAGATGGTTGTGAGCCACCATGTGGGTGCTGGGAACTGAACTCAGGACCTCTGGAAGAACAGTCAGTGCTTTTAACCTCTGAGCCATCTCTCCAGCCCCAGAAAAAAATTTTGAGATAGGATCTCTCTATGTAGGCCATGTTGACCTTGAATTTACAGTGCTTCTGTTTTCCAATTGCTGGGCTTGAAGGCATTTGCTATCATACCTGGGAGCAAGAAATCTTTTGATAAACAATCTGCATTAGGGTGTTTGAACTTTTCACAGAGGTTTTCATGGTCTGAGAGAGCCCATTGGTAAGTGTAATGGAGAAGATGCAGAGGTACAGTGTACAGGTGTTTCAGATGCCTTCCCAGTATTTAATTACAGAGGGAAGTTTCCTAACCTCTCCCACCCTCAATGTTGGGATCACAGCTTATACACAAAGGAGGTTCTGACTTTACATCAGCATCTTGAACACTTCCACCAAATCCTTTCCCTGGCTGTATGTGAGGGGGACTTGGTGTGGAGACAGAGGAGAACCTGATGACTTACAGATAGAAATATGTTCTCTGGGGTTTCTGAATCCCAGGGTCTGAATCCCAGGCTCATGGTTCATCTGGAGCCATGCTGTAGTTCTAGTCAAGATGTCTTGGACCCTCTTGCTTCCACATTCCCAGCACTTCGGCTGAAGCAGGAGGATCTCAAGTTTGAGTCCAGCATGGACTACATATTGAGACCCTGTCTCGGAGGGGAAAAAGTGTAGGCTGGTGAGCTGGCTCAGAGGGTAAAGGTGCTTGCTTGTTGTCAAGTCTGATGACTGGAGTTCAGTCCCCAGAACAGAGTCCTGCAGTTGTCCTCAGATCTCTAAGTGGGTATTATGGCACCCACATGGTCCCCACCCACCCACTCCCTAATAATAAACAAACAAACAAATGAGAAAAAGGTGCGTTTCCATTGCTATCATCATCGCTTAAGTTTACCACCAAGACTTCCAAAGACTTAGGGCAAAGACCTTGCTTTCTGTTAACTCAATTTTTTTGAGACAGTGTTTCACTTTGTAGACCAGGCTGGCCTTGACCTTACAGAGATCCTCTTGCCTCTGGCTCCAAAGTGCTGGGACTAAAGGTGTGTGCCTCTATGCCCTGGTGGTTGCTTCCTGTTAAAATGGCAACTGGAAGGCCTGGCATACTTGCCATGAAAATAATGTCAATTATAGTGGTGGTGGCACATGCCTTTAATCCCAGCACCCAAGAGGTAGAGGCAAATGGGTCTTTGTGAGTTCGAGGCCAGCCTGGGCTACAGAGTGAATTCCAGGAAAGGCTCCAAAGCTACACAGAGAAACACGGAGAAACCCTGTCTAAAAAAACCAAAATAATAATGTCAATTACCTTAACCTGAATCTGGTTAAGGCAAAGTCCAGGGTAGCTCAAGGAGGTAAGAGGGGGGCCTCTCCAGCACAGTCCTCTGTGCTTAGTGGAGAGATTGTCCAAGATGCTGGGGGAAGATCTTACAAGTCAGTGAAGGAGGGAGAAGCAAGGAGTCTGTCCTCTCTTCTTGGATTCTTGGAAGGGCAGAGCAGTTCTTAGGACCTGAGAAATGTGAGAAGCCACATCCAATAGGTGGCTTCCTAAAGGTTAACTGACCAGCCAAATCTTCACGCAAGGTCTGGGCTAACTGTAGCAAGGCTGATGAATGCTGGGACAGGCCAGAGGGCAGGATCAAGGCTGGGCAAGGCCAGGACAATCTCTGTTAGTAGGAAACCAGGAGTCCTGGACACGTGCAAGCCAGACGAGTGTCTTCATGATGGATGGGAGTCCCATGGGAAGCAGCCTTCCCTCCTGCCTTTCCCGAAGGGCATACTCAGTGGCTTCAGGTCCCTGCCATCCACTGATTGCTTCATGATGAATGCACATCTTGTCCTTGCTCCATGCCCCACATTCCCATGGCAGATCCTTCTTAAGTAATTCACTGAGAAATTTTGTCCCTAGAATCTCTCAGCATGCAGTATGCATGCAGTGACCAGTGAGATGGGCCCGTGATTTCCCTGTAGAGTTTGAATCAAGGACAAGCAGGTGAATCTCAGCATGATGGAGAACCTTAAGAGCTGTTGTGAGGAAAGCAAGGCCTTCTGAGGCAGACCCTGCCGAGCAACAACTGCCCATCTTCCCACCCTGCCCACTCCTGGGCTTGGCTGGACAGTATCGAGTTTCATGTGGTGGCTATTCATTAGCACTGCCCATGGAATTCCAGCCTAACTTCCTGTAGAAGAAGCAGCCTACCCCTCATTTATCTGAAACCACACAATTGGGAGTCAGGAAGGCTTTTCCCAAGTCACCTGCACCAGACGGTGGACGCCAAGGAGAGAACACTCTGCAATGAACATCCTCCTTTGTTTCCTTCCATTTCCAGTTCCCATTCCTCCCTCCCTCCCTCCTCCCTCCTCCCTCCCTCCCTCCGTCCTTCCCTCCCTCCTCCCTCCCTCCCTCCGTCCTTCCCTCCCTCCTCCCTCCCTCCCTCCTTCCCTCCCTCCTCCCTCCCTCCCTCCCTCCTCCATCCCTCCCTCCTCCCTCCCTCCTCCCTCCCTCCCTCCTCCCTCCCTCCTTTCCTTCCCTCCTCCTTTTTGAGACTGGGTCTCACTATGTAGTTCTGGCCTGGAACTCTGTGTAGGCCAAGATGGCCTCACATTCACAGAAATCCCCTAGCCTGTCCCGAGTGCTAGGGCTAAAGGTGTGCGCCGCCACAGCCTGTACATCTTCGTGTCCTTTTGCTGGGTCTGGTCCCAACACAGAGGCCGCGTATGAACTAGACCTGATGCTGGTTTAGCTACATAGACTTTATAATTTTTCAAAGCAAGGGAAGCAGAATTGCATGCTCTTAAGGCAGGCATTCAACAAAGCTTCACTAGACACAGAAGATAATGGGAGTTCTCCAGGGAGAGCATCCCAGGAACGCGCCTTATCCCACTCACACTTTTACGCTGTCAAACTTTCCCCTGCGCCCACTTCATCTGCCCTTGCCTCCCTGCCTCCTGCCACAGGGCAGCCGAAAATGCATGCACTTGATTTAAGGAAGCTGTGCAAGGTTGAAAAAAAGAAAACCACGAAGGGGGGTACCCTGCCTATACAATAAGGCCAGGCATACTGAGGCAGGCAAGCACAGCAACTGGGAACTGCACCTGGCTTGGGCTGTCCCCACACCTCTCTTGTAAAAATGCACTCAGCAACTAGGATGCTCAGGTGCATCCAGTTGCATGGGTACCTGAGGTGTGGTCTTGTTGGAGGTGTGTCACTCAATGGGGTGGGCTTTGAGGTTTCAAAAGTTCATGCCAGGTCTGGTCGGTCGGGGTCTCTCTCTCTCTCTCTCTCTCTCTCTCTCTCTCTCTCTCTCTCTCTCAGTGTGTGTGTGCGTGTGTGTGTGTGTGTGTGTGTGTGTGTGTGTGTGTGTGTGTGTGTCTGTCTGTCTGTCTGTCTTTCTCCCTCTCCTCTCTCTCCTGCCTGCTGCTTGTGGATCAGATGTAAGCACTCAGCTACTGCTCCAGCACCATGTCTGCCTGCCTGCTGTCACACTTCCCACCACAGTGGTTGTGGAGTAACCCTCTGGAACTGTAAGCAAGTTGCCAATTAAATGCTTTCCTTTATAAGTTGCCTTCCTTGGCACTAGTGTCTCTTCCCAGAAATAGAGCAGACACTAAGACAGCATGCATTCACAGCAGTGCAAACTGTGTCCACTGAGTGAACTGGAAGGAAGGGAGAAAGGCAAACAAAACAAGAAAGCTTACTTGCCACCTCTAAAAATATTTTTAGATCAGTTTGTATGCATGAGTGTTTTGCCTGTATGTATGTGTGTCTGGTGCCCAAGAAGGTCAGAATAGGGTGTCAGATGCCCTGACACTGGAGTTGCAGATTGTTGTGAATCATGTTGGTGCTGGGAACTGAACCTGGGTCCTCTGTAAGAGCAGTGAGTGCTCATCTGCTGAGCCAAGTCCCCAGCCCTCTATTTACCATCTTATATCTATCCTTAATTTTGTGTACATATGATCAAAATTAGATGCATCATGAGAAGGGAGGTAAACAGCCAGAAATGACTTAGGTATTTTAATCCTGTGGAGAACCACCGAAATTACATACCTTGTCAATGGGCCCTCCTCCTCCTAAGACCTCATAAGGAAAGTCCTAGGCAGTAACCTGGGGCCCTGAGCCCTCTCCCTCAGGTACCCATGCTCTTTGGCAGTGTGCCTGATCTTTACCATTGTTTTGCTTCTGAATAAGGCTTCCTTATGACTTTGGAATTGGTGTTCACATTTCTTCTATTTCTTTGATGCCAAGAGCCTGGAAACACCAGGTCTAGGTGGTGGTCACTGGTAAAATTTTAAGTTCTTGAGGCACAGTACAAAGTTATGATAAGTTGAGAAATATGAATTCCTTCAGTAGCCCACACAGGGACACACAAAGAAATTAATCTGTTGTCAGGGAGTGTTTAATTTAAACCACTCTTTGGAGGAAGCAGCTACTGTGAGGATGGGCAGCCATACTTGGGCCAGGTTCTCCCTGCAGTGCCATAGCTCAGCATATAACCTCTGTGAAGCCAGTAGACATCCTTTTTCCTGGGCATATACAGGGGATAAGAGTGTCCCCATGTGCAGGCTCCCAACCTTCTTAATTTTCCCCACTCTATCCTAGCACTCTTGAATATTTAATCCCTGCCCCATTGTGTGGTCCTTCCTATTCTCCAATGTGGTCTTGGGAGGATGCTATCGGAGCAGCCCAGGGCAAGCCCAGCAATGCTTTGGATGGGAGCTTGCTGGCTGGTCCAGCAGTTGAGGTTGGAGCAATGAGCCTGGCCTGTGCTCATGTGGTCTTTTAGTCAGACCTTTATGGAAAACAGTGACTGTTGTGACTCAGGTTGACAGATGTGGTATAGAGAAGCTAAATGACTTCCCTGGGGTCACACAACTAGCAGGCAGTGGCACGGGGACTTTATTCCGGGCAGCTTACCTCCAGGGTCCACGTACTTACAAAAACCCACTTTGCCTTCCCACGAAAACACTCTCTTAAATTTGGCTCCCTTTGGTTGTGAGAGACAAACCCCATCCCAAGGACATGCTAGGCAAGGTGGCCGCAAAGGTGAGGTGTGGAGCCCAAGGGGAAAGCCGTGTGATCAGGGAGGTTCTAAGTTCCTGAGAGTGAAAAATGGGGTAACCACTGGAGGGACCCTCAGTTGGCCCCTGTACACAGAGGCAAGGGACTTCTGCTGCAGTGGCTTGACATGGCGCACCAGTTATCACTGAGGCTGGGGATGAGGGGGACACTGGCAGGGGGGCCTGGCCTGACATGGCACCCTTTGCTTGTTTTTCATACCTACCTCCTCTCAGCCATCTTCTCTTTCTTCATCTTTCTGTGGGTCTCCAAACTGTTTTCTTCCCACCGGCTTCCCCCAGGAGTGAGTGCCGCGTGGAGGCAGCTTTGATTTCCAGTCTTAGGGGCAGATTGAGTCCACCAGTCCGCCTCAGTGCCTCGCATGCAGGGCCCGTTCTTTTAATCAAAGATTCAACAGGAGAGGGGTTGTGTGCCAGGCACTGAAGGCGACGGGGCCGTGGGAGTGCTTTGGAAGCTGCCTTCCTTTGGGGGTTTGCTCTTTGATGCAGTGTGTGTGTGTGTGTGTGTGTGTGTGTGTGTGTGTGTGTCCGTGTATATCCCCTTGCTACTCTTGACTTTTGTCTGTGCTGGTTTTGATATTTGAGTTCTCCCTGAATCCATCCAGTGGACTGGCTGAAGTCAAAAGTTGCCTCTTTTCCATACTGTCAACTCGATAACCATTCTGGATACCAACTATTGGCATGCAGAGGGCAAGGCTAGCCTGGCAACCCCTTCTGCAGGAGACTAAATTCCTTATCCTGAGCCTGGGCCAGTCGCTGAGAGGTTCTAGGCTTTGGCACCTGCCTCAGGCAGGCTGGCCTGACTGCTCTCCAGTTCCCACAGAAAGAAGGGCCACAGCACATATAGAATCGAGAGACTCCAGGAGGCAGAGGCCTGAGGTCTTCTTCCTGGTACCCAAGCTTCTCGGGCCTCTCAGTGAAGAGTTTCTAGCTGTTTTACGCTAGCCTCTCTGGGCTCCTGCAGTTGGAGGGACGGGAGGAGAGTGGACATGGGATGTTATTGTATGTAGCGGTTGCTCTTGTCAACTAGATTGTACAGAGAAGCTCCTAGGACGTAGAGCATGCCTTAGGGTGGGGCTGTTGGCATTCCCAGAGGGATTGTGTGTGTGTGAGTGTGTGTGTGTGTGTGTGTGTGTGTGTGTGTGTGTGTGTGTGTGAGAGAGAGAGAGAGAGAGAGAGAGAGAGAGAGAGAGAGAGAGAGAGAGACCTTCCTTAAATGTGGATGCATCATGCTGTGGGCTGTGGGCTTGGAAAGAATAAAAGGAAAAGAGAAAGCAGACCTCTCTGCCTCCATTATGAGAGCTATTCACAGTCATACTCTTCCCGCCACACCCCTTTCTCCCCACCACACCCTTCCCCCACCACACCCTCCCCCCACTTCCCACCACAATGGCCTGAAGCCTCTGATATTGTGAGCAAAAGAAACCTTTTCTTCTTTGAACTTGCTTCCATCGAGTCCTCTGGTGAAGCAACAGCAACTGACTGACGGAGTATCACGGGGTCCACACATGCCCTGCACAGGGCAGCTAGAGTGCAGGCAGTGTCCCCTTCCCTCAACCCCAGCCAGCTGGAGTGCTGACAGGCAGGGCTGGACAGGACTTCATGGAAACAGGAAGCAAGATGGCGGGGGCTGCATGGAGGGAGGGAAGGCTGGGTTTGAGATTCGCCTTTCACCCTCCTCCCTCAGTGCCAGGAGCCCCGAGGATGACAGTTAGGGTAGAAGGGACTTTAGAGATTGTGAGGACAGTTGCTTGCTCTCCACAGGGGAGGACAGGGAGGTCTGCCAAGGGAAAATGAACTCCAGGTCTCAGAGTTTCCAGATTGCATACTTGTTACATTCCCTGGGAGCTATGGATGTTTTTTTCTCCCTTTTAAAAAAGATTAATTTATATATATTATTGAGTGCATGCATTCGTGTGTGTGTGTGTGTGCGCGTGTGCGTGTGCGTGTGCGTGTGCGTGTGTGTGTGTGTGTGTGTGTGTGTGTGTGTGTGTGTGAGCATAAGGCAGAAGAAGGTATCCAGTGCTCTCTTCTATCACCTTCAGCTTATTTCTTCGAGTCAGGGTCTCTCCCTGAACCTGGGGTTCACATTTTCTTGGCTAAGCTGGACCTCAGCAAATACCGTCTGTCCTCTCATCTCAGCCGCCTTTGGAGTTGGGGTCACAGGTGTGCATGGGACGCCCAACTTGCTACATGGATGCTGGGATCTGAACCCTGGTCCTCACGATGTCACAGCAAGCAGTCTTAGTCACTAAGCCAGCTCTCCAGCCCACAGTTTTAGACATGTATGATGATCTTCCAGAACTGTCTTCCCCAGATCTGACAAATACCTGGATTAACTAGAAAGGCCTTTGGTACAACTCTGGATACTGAGTGCTCACAGACTGGTAAATGGTAAATGTCTCCCTGTGGTAGAGAATGGTATGGATGTGGTCTGGGTTGTCCCACTGGCTTGCTGTTGACTTTGGCCAGATCACTTCCCTTCTCTGGATTTGGTTTCTTCCACTGGAGTAACTAGACTTGCCTCTGTGTCTTATTGGACTAGAGGCTAAAATATGGCAATTTTCCCAATAGATTAATAAGTTCATTTAATTCTTCACTCAGGTACATAGAAAATATCTGAAATGTACCTGTTTAATATGGGAGGTCTTGGATTCACCAACCCATGTGAGACTCTGAAATCCAGAATTAGGGCCCATGAAATGTCTGAGAAAATGAACCCACTCAGCCCAGGTCAAACCCAGCCCTAGCTGCACAGTCCTGGGGTTATGTGTATGGCTGTTTTGTTTGCATATAGTCTGGGTAACATTTTTGTGCCTTGTGTCTGTGGATCTCCTGGAACTGCTGTGAGGTACCATGTGGGTGCTGGGAATTGAACTCAGGTGGCCTGGGAGAACAGCCAGTATCTTAACCTCTGAACCATCGCTCTAGCCCCCACAGAACTGGAATTTTAGGGGCCATAGAGGTAAACAGCTACATTATTGAGAATCTTTAGATTTATTTTATTTTTGACGTGTATGAGCATTTTGTCTGCGTGTATGTCTGTGCACCCTGTGCATGCCTGGTACCCTCAGAGGTCAGAAGAGGGGGTTGGATCCTCTGAACTGGAGTTACAGGTGGTTGTGAGCCACCACACAGGTTCTGGGAATGGAACCCAGGTTCTCTGGAGAGTAGCAATTGCTCTTAATGGCTTAGTCATCTTCTGAGGGCTTTAGAAATCATGCCCAGTTCTCTCCTGTAAACGTTGCCATCTCGCTGACTACTGTTATCCATTTTCTGTACTCTGGGAAGCTGAGTATAAAGTCGCTGGGATAAAGTGAATACGCAAGGTCACATAGCGGGTCGTAGAACCAGGACTCAGTCCAGGGCGTGGTGGGCGCCAAAGAGTGTCTGGGGATCCTGGTCTTACAGCTTCAGCTACCCATAATCTCTGCAGATGCTGAGGCCTAGGCGAGGGGCAACACAGGTTAATGTGGCCTTGTGACACCTTGGTAGCCAGAGCAGGAGTGTCTGCGACAGGGCAGAAAGGGAGTTAGAGGCAGAGCGTAGACCACAGTGGGTGGGGCTGGAGAGCTGGGTCCCAGACAAGGCAGGGCTCCAGGGTCCTTCCCATTAGGAGGATCCCTGGCCACAGCACCACAACTCATAGCCAGCCCCTTCTGGCACACATTTGTGTCAGTACGTTTGTGTTATTGTAATTTCTTTCTTTCTTTTTTCTTTTTCTTTTTTTTTTTAGTTGTTCAAGACAGGGTTTCTCTGTGTAGCCCTGGCCATCCTGGATCTCACTCTGTATCCCAGGCTGGCCTGGAACTCACAGAGATCCACCTGCCCCTGCCTCCCAAGTGCTGGGCTTAAAGGCCTGCGCCACCCGGCCAGGTTTTGCCAGCCGGCCAGGTTTTGTAATTTCTAAGTGATAATGTTACATTGTAACTTCTCTCCCTTTTCTCTGGTGAAATCCTCAAGTGCGAGACTCCATTACAAGGCCCGGTACGGCCTAGTGAAGATGAGTGGGTGATTGATGGGAAACCGGAGTAAACTATTAATAACAATCATTCCCAAGACTGTAAAATATGATTCATAGACATTCTGTTATTTACTCATTCATTAAAGTCCTTGAGCTGGGCAATAGTGGTGCACGCCTTGAATCCCAGCACTCGGGAGGCTGAAGCAGGCAGATCCCTGAGGCCAGCCTGGTCAACAGAATGAGTTCCAGGACAGCCAGGGCTACACAGAGAAACCCTGTCTTGAAAAACAAACAAACAAACAAACAAACATTCATGCACATTTGCTGAATCATCAATAACACGCCTGGCTGGGGGTGTGACCCTTTGGTACAGTGGGAGCCTAGCTTGTGTGAGCCCTGGGTTCAGTTCCCAACACCATACTAGAAAAATGTCAAGACACCCTGTCTGTCCCCAAGGAATTCGGGGTGGGTTAGAGCAAAGCAAAAGCCGAAAATACAGAGGAGAGCAGATGCAAATTGAGAGGAGGATCATGGGAAGCCCCAGGAGGGATGAGTCCGGCCTGAGCTTCATGAACTAGGGGGACCAGGCTACCATGGACATCTGGGAGCCAGGGATGGATGGGATGCGTTTGGTCTTTTGCTGCTCCCGTCCAGGGAGCGATGAGTGAAACAGCGCTTTAGATTTGAACATAGAAAGCTTTGCATTTTACATCTATTATCTCGAATTAGCCCAACTGCAGCAGGAGCAGCAATGAGCAGGAGCTGGCTATTTCTTTAAAAAAATAAAAAAATAAAAAAAATCCGTTTTTGTGTTTGACCAGCACTAGTTTCATGCAGTACCCACAGAGGCCAGAAGAGGGCACTGGGTCCTTTAGAACCGACCTGTTTGAGCTGCCATGTCAGGACTGGGAATCCAATGCAAGTCTTCTGGAAGAGCAAGGAGTGAGTGTAAAGACATTGTGTGTGTGTGTGTGTGTGTGTGTGTGTGTGTGTGTGTGTGTGTGTGTGTGTGTGTGTGTGTGTGTGTGTGTGTGTGTGTCTGTGTGTGTGTGTGTGTGTGTGTGTGTGTGTGTGTGTCTGTGTGTGTGTGTGTGTGTGTGTCTGTGTGTCTGTGTGTGTGTGTGTGTGTGTGTGTGTGTGTGTGTGTGTGTGTGTGTGTGTGTGTGTGTGTGTCTGTGTGTGAAGGATACATGTCTGACCCAGTGACAGGCAGATTACCCAGGCTCTGCACTGCATGTTTGGCAATGGATTTTCTAGAAGTCTCCAACCCCAGATATTCCTGAACCGAGCAAAGGAGCAGACAGCGAAGCCAGCTCGGGCTGTCCTAAAACTTCCTCCACATGAACTCACATGTCACAGAGGAGCTGGATGTCCCTACCAACAGCAGTGACTTTCTTCAAGTGGAGCTTTTTGGCCAACTATTGAAGGAGTAAAAACCAGTGCCTTCTAGGGAAAGCGACCCAGGTTATCCGGCCACAGGTATCTACTAGCCTTGAGGCCTATTCCAGTTTGTGCGGCCGGTTACCAAGTCCCCGTTACCAAACTGGTCAGTTGTGCTCTGGCTTTGGCCCTTTGATAGCCAGCCTGACTTCATGGTCACCACTAAGGCAGGGGCCTCCCTGTTGTCTCCTCAGGGAAGAGTCAGACGCAGGAGACTTTACAAATCCTGGTTCCCTTCTGTCTCCATATCCCCAGGATTGGGTCTGTAGTGTTGACACAGTTCTTACCCTGCTTCCCACATTCTGGATTCGCTAACATACTAGTCTTGTGGGGTGACGGGGGTAGGGGAGTTTCCTTGTTGGCCAGAGCTGCAGTTATGTCAGCCTGCAGTAAAGATTTTTTTTTTGTCTAAAACAATGTTTTCAATGGTTGTTGCTCTCTCCCCTTCCTTCCTTCCTTTCCTTCCTTCCTTCCTTCCTTCCTTCCTTCCTTCCTTCCTTCCTTCCTTCCTGTTGGCCATTGAGACTGCATCTGTGACAATGACCATCTCTTTGCCCCAGCCCTGGTGCCTGCTTTTTCCACCGCATGGAAATGACCTGTCTGCCAGCTCACCATGCTCACAGAATCCTCTCCTGACCACAGGACAGACAGCCGATGGACTCTGGCATCCAAACATGGATCTTGACTGAACTGGCCGCTGCCCTCTGTTGACACTCTTGACTAGAGCTTGTCCGATCACGATAGCTACTGAACTCTCAACACATACTATCACCGGTGAAACCACCTCTTTCTATGATAGTGAATCTGCAAGTGGCTGAAAGCTGCCCAGTATTCCTCTTCACTCAAAGTGCTCTGGGGACAGGCGCCCCACTCGCTCCTGTTTACAGTGTCTGGCACGTGTTTATTTTTGGATAAAGCACCACAGCTAGACTGTCCTCAATTCTAATGCCAGTCATTTATTTCAGTATTAAAACTCTAGTTAGAAAACTCTAGTTAGGTTGTAGGGATGGCTCAGCAGTTAAGAGCACCTTCCAGAGGACCTGGGTTCAGTTCCCAGCACCCATATGGCAACCCTCTTCTGGAGTTCTAGGTCACCAGACATGCAAGTGGTACACAGACATACATGCAGGCAAGACACCCACATGCATGAAATAGAAAATTTAGAAAAGTAATACATACTTTGCTGTAGGAAAATTGGAAACATATTTTAAATATATGAAAAACTAGTCCATTCCTTTGAAAATGTTTGATGAATTTCACCATGTATGAATGCAACATGACTCAGGTGACAGAGCCTGATGAGTGGATATTTGTGTTGCTTTTGTGTGTTGTTTTTAGATTTATTTATTTTATATGCTCTATCTGTATTACACCTTTACGCCAGAAGAGGGCATCATATCCCATTAGAGATGGTTGTGAGTCACCATGTGGTTGCTGGAAATTGAATTTAGGACCTCTGGAAGAGCTCTTAACCACTGAGCCATCTCTCCAGCCTTTTTGTTTTTTTGTTTTTGTTTTTTTGTTTGTTTGTTTTCTGTTTTTTGTTTTCATTTGGTAGTTTGGTTGGTTGTTATTTATTTATTTAATTTTATGTGTATGAATGTTTTGCCTGCATGTATGTATGTGTACCATGTGAATGCCTATGCCCACAGAGGTCAGAAGAGAATATTGGGATCCCCTTGGAACTGGAGTTACAGATGGTTGTATACTACCATGTGGTTACTGGGAATTGAACCCAGGTCCTCTGCAAGAACAAAAATGCTCTAACCTGCTTCTCCAGTCTTTTGGTTCCTTGTATTGACAATCTAAATAGAGCTGCCCTGAACATCCTTCTGCATCAGTCCTTGTGTGAGTCTCAGACTTAAGATTTTCTACCAAAGAGTATTTCTACCAGATAATTCACAGGTTTAGGAGTGGAATGCTGAGGGCCCTATGTGGACTAAAGTTTCTTCAGAGTGGTGGTACTAATCTGCAGGGCTCTGCTGTTGAAGGTTTGAGAATTCTCCCCACCAGAACACTATCACTCAAGATAAAAATAATATTCAAAATGGAGAAGTAAAGCATAAGAGGGCTCCCGTCTTGCTTGTCGTGGGTGCCATGCGCATCCTGGCAAGTGCCTCCCCATTGAGGCACCGTGTTTCAAGTCACCAGGAGCCCTTGACAACAGCACTTGACAATTTTTTTTTAACAGTCAGTTTGAAGTATATTTGCTATATTTTGTGACAAAATATTTATTGTTAATAATGCACAAGGAAAAGGCTTTTGCATTTTTGGGTTGATACAAATTTTCAAGTCTATTATGCAGAAAAAAAAATTAACAGTAAAGTCTATAGTTTTCCATGCCATCTGACTCAGGAGTTGAATATCTAGGCATGCTCCCTAAATAGAAAATTTTATATACGGCAGAGATCAGTTTTCTTAAGAATGCATTCACAGCTTGATATAATTTTAACAAAATGTACAGGAACAAGTTAATAGAGATATATTAATTAACAAGTTTAATTCCATGTAATTATTTTTGTATTTAAATATATTTATTTGTTAAAATTTTTTTCATTTTACATATCAACCCCAGTTCCCCCTCCCTCCTCTTCTCCCGCCTCCTCACCTCCCTCCCACTCTACCCCCATCCACTCCTCAGAGTGGGTAAGGCCTCCCATGGTAGTCAACAAAGTCTGGCATACCAAGTTGAAGGAGAGGCTAGCCCCTCCCCATTGTATCAAGGCTGAGCAAGGTATCCCACCACAGGGAATGGGCTCCAAAAAGTCAGTTTGTGCACCTGGGATAAGTCCTGGTCCTGCTGCCAGGGACCCCACAAACAGATCAAGCCACACAACTGTCACCCACATTCAACGGGCCTAGTTCAGTCCCATGCAGGGTCCTGAGCTGTCAGTCCAGAGTCAGTGAGCTCCAACTAGCACTGGTCAGCTGTCTCTGTGGGTTTCCCCATCATGATCTTGACCCCCTCTTCTTTTTTTTTTTGAATGCCAAATGCTGTTTATTGAAGGAGGGAGGAAGTCTTAAATACAGGCTTATAGCACAATGGGAGAACCCCAGAAGGCAGAAGTTTGCTTCTGATGTTTTTTATTTTTTATTTTTTTTTGGAGCTGAGGATCTACCCGGGCCTTGGGCTTGCTAGGCAAGAGCTCTACCATTGAGCTAAATCCCCCTGCCCCCCACCCCCGTTCTTGATGTTTTACAATCTTGCATCTAAGCTGTTAAACACCCAATATGCTGGATACACAGACAAGGAGCTTCCCTTAAGCATTCAGGAGGGCGGTGGAATCTTGCAGGGAATTAGCATAGGGAGGATATTAAGGTCAAGGTCATCAAGCAAGGCAACAGCTACCTAAAACAGGGGGTCAGGGACCTACAGGTCCCCCCTTTTACTAAAAAATGAGCTTCTGACTTAGGTTGTGTGGGACGTCAGCAGGTCACCTTACCCGTCATGGAGACACCTGTCCAGGCCACACAGGCACTCTGTCTTAGGTTGGTGAGTGCCCCCCAGAAATTACCCGTCTCTGAATACTCATTATCATACAGGCTCAATCATGTGAGAGCTGCAGTAACTCCTCACCTTTTTATAATAAACAGAAGGGAGGAATGTTGGCATTTAGGCATCTGTACTGGCCTGCCCTTAGGGTCCTCTCAGGATATACCCTCACTGCAGCCACTAAGAGCACCCCCTGGGCATTTGCTATGTTTCCTTATAAAAGGGGGCCTTGTACACCTCCTGTCTCTTTCTCTTCCTTCGATCTCATCTCCAGGTACCAGTCTCTATTCCCTTCCCCGCCCCTTCTCTCCCCTCCTCTCAATAAACCTCCCATGGAAAGAAAAAAAAAGAGTTGGGGATTTAGCTCAGTGGGTTCAATCTTCAGCTCCACATACAAAAAAAAAAAAAAAAAGAAAGAAAGAAAGAAAGAAAGAAAGAAAGAAAGAAAGAAAAAGAAAAAGCAGTTACCATACATTACCTTCTGGAGAATCCAACCGCATGGCTGCAGTTCCTAGGCTTACATTAATGCTTGCCAAAGCTGGCCCTATTGGGCTTTCAATCACCATTGGCATCGGAAGGGGAGTTTTTCATGAAGGCCCAATAGGTTTCTGCCGTGTTTGTGTCCCATTGCATCCACAGGGCGCACTCAGCACTCAGAAACCCTATGAGGAATTTCATTGTCCTTAATAGTGTAATGTTTCATTGAGGGTTGCTCAGTAATGGAGTAAAACCAATTATAAGCATCAGTCACTCTAGGGTCTTCCATGCTATATATATAGCCTTATGGTTTTGTGGGTTGCAGCCTGATTGTTCTTTGCTTTCTATCTAGAATCCATTTATGAGTGAGTACATACCATGTTTGTCCTTCTGGGTTTGGGTTACCTCACTCAGGATGATATTTTCTAGTTCCATCCATTTGCCTGTAAATTTCATGCTGTCATTGTTTTTCTCTGCTGAGTAGTACTCCATTGTGTATACGTACCACATATTCTTAATCCATTCTTCAGTTGATGGGCATCTAGGTTGTTTACAGGTTCTGGCTATTACAAACAATGCTGCTATGAACATAGTTGAGCCCATTAGATGGTGGTGGTGATGGTGGTACCCTTCCTTCCAGTCTTTATAACCCCAAATACCTCCAGATAGTCCCAAATGTCCCCTGGGAACAAAACCGCCCCTAGTTAGGAGCAGCTGCATCACACTGCATAACCTCTTTATTGGCTTTAAGTAATAGGACCGACTCTACACAAAAAGAGGAACCTGTGCAAAGAATCTTCATGGGATCTTGGAACCCAGGGCAGGGATGCAGTGGGCCTTCTCTCTGGGGATCAGATTCTTTCTTTTCTCTTGTTTCAGATGGGCTTTCTGTACATGCTTTGGTGCATGGTGAGAAAGGACACCTCTACCACATAGGAAGCTAACAAGAAGTCAAGACGGCAATAGAATCTCTTTGCAAGTCCAGATTCGTAGGGAAGGACTCTGATTGGCCTGGACTGTGGTGGGTTGTGCATGGCTGGTCCAGTCCATGCTGCTGCTCAGTGAGCACAGGACACAGGGCCCCTTGGGGTCTTGCTGTAATTGCTATTGCAGATGGGCAGTTCCTGGAAAGGAAGCGGGAAGGAAGCAGCTGGACCACCCATACAGGAATCCTCTAGACAGTGTACGTTTGAAGGAGGCTTAGTGAGTACACACACAACCGTACAGATGTCCAAGCTGCACACTGCCTGAGAAAGAGGGCAGGGGCTGTCTTTAAGCTTGACTGTTACCTCAGTCCTGCTAGGCTTATGGGTGACAACTACCTCGCCAACCAGCCTTTGGTTTAGGGGTCTCTGTGGGGCAGCATAGCTTACTCAGGCAAGTCCACTCTAGAGAGAGAACTTGAGAGTCTGGCATTTGCAAGTCCATAAAGATGTTTTATGTAGGATATCGCTGCAGTCTTCCTTCATGACACTGGCTGGCGTGTGCAGACACTGATGTAGCACAGGCGAACACTACTACTGTGCACTCAGGACTTAGCCTCAGCCTCCAAGAAGGGGGCAATTGGGGCTTGATCAGTACTGCCCTGAGGTCAAGCCCCTGGGTGGCAGGTTATTGCCTGAGAGGACCCTGCCCCTAGAGCTGCAGGATCACCACCAGTTGTTTTGACACAGTGCTTTATAGGACTGCCCCCCTCCTGCCAAGCCATAAATATCCCAAAGGCTAAACATGATCTATTCACCTCTGTGCCCAGAATTTGGGCAGTGTGGTTGTTTTAAGGATTTATTGATTTTTATTTTACGTGTATAGGTGTTTTCTCTACATGTATGTCTGTGCATCACATATGTGTCACATGCCTGGTGTCCATGGAGCCAGAAGGGGGCATCGGATCCTCTGAAACTGGAGTTACAGATAGTTGTGGGTGCTGGGAATTGAACCCAGGACCTCTGGGAGAGCAGCCAGTGCTCTTAACCTCTGCACCATCTTTCCAACCTATTGTACAGCAGAGCAATAAGTGAGCCTCATCTTGTGCCAGGGTATGTGTGAATAACCCACAAAGCCGATACTTTCATTGTGGTCATTTCACAGATTCTGAGTTGGGGCCCAGGAAGATACAATGTTTATGATCACTCAGATCATAACACTCATTGAAGGGCTCCTAGGTTGGAAGCTTCCCTGAATTACTCTAGCTTGAGAAGGACAGCTCAGGAGCAGCTTGTTCCCGCTCCATTGAGCAATGGGTGGACTTGGGAGTGCAGAGTTTCTCTGAAGAAGTAGTGACCACAAATACCTTTATTGCAATAAGATGTGGGCAGCTTCTGCAATACATCTGTTTTCCCTAAGACAAGATCTCACTGTGTAGCCCAGGCTGGCCTCCACATGATCCTTCTGAGTGCTGGGACTACAGGCACATGCCACCATGCCTTGCTTGCAATATTCTGTTTAGGGTTGTTTTTTTTTTTTTTTGGCTGTTTGTCTTATTTTGTTTGAGGCAGGGTCTTACGGTCTAGGCCTGGTATTGAGTTTACTATGTAGACCAAAGTGGCCAAAAACTCATGGGTAATCCTTCTCTAATCCTAGTACTAGGGAGGCAGAGACAAGCGTATGTCTGGGGATTTGAAGCCAGCTTGGTCTACTGTTGTAGAATATTTGTTTACACTGTGTAAAGATATGTCTCTGTAATTGGTTAAATAAAGAGCTGAGAGGCCAATAGCTAGGCAGGAGAGAATAGATGAAACTTCCAGGGAGAGAGAGGAATTCTGGGAAGAAGAGCAGTGAGAGAAACCATCCAGACACGGAGGGAGTCAGACATACAGAATGGAGGGGAGGTGAACAACACGTGGTAGAATGTGAATGAATAAAAACAGGTTAATTTAAGTTATAAGTGCTAGTTGGGGACAAGCCTAAGCTAAGACCAAGCTTTCATAATTAATAATAAGTCTCTGAGTCGTTATTTGTGAGCTGGTGGCCCAAAGCAAAGTCTGACTACAGTCTACATAGTGAGCTTCAGGCAAGTTAGGGCCTCACAGACAGGCCCTGTCTTGAAACAAAAACAAAAGCAAAAACCAAATACTTTTCTAATCAATATCATTTTAGATGCTGTGCCATAGAGGCAGCCATCATCTCTACCTCAATGAAGGAATTAAACTCTAGGGGAAAGGACCCTTTCAAGGCCCCACAGCCTGGCGCTGGGACCTCATTCTCCCTCTGCAGCAGCTCATCCGAGTATTGGGTTGTTGCCAGTTTACAGATATGGTGCATGAGACTCATTTGCCCACAAACTAGTAAGTAGGAGAGCTGAGGTTCAACCCAGACTGGGGGGCTCTTCAGCACCAACTTGCTTGTCAAGAATGGTTCATCTTTGCTGAATGAATGGCAGGGAGAGATGGGGGAGGAAGAGATGGGGTGAGGGAGAGGAGAAGGGAGAGAGAGAGATAGAGATGGTAGAGATAGACAGATAGGCAGACAGACAGACAGAAAGATAGAGAGATAGATAGCAAGCACATTATGGGAAATGGTAGGAGGAGCAGATGGTAAAAGCAGGTGGATGCAATTAGTGCTTGCCCTGAAGGGTACCTGAGTGGTTGGTTGTTGATTGACTGACTGATACACACTGGAGCCAAAACATCTATCCTGCCTCAGCTCCGGCTTTTATTCTGGTGAAAATAATTGGTGGGACAGAGTCTGAGTCTTTTTCCTGGGTGTGTTGGAAGGATACCACTGGGCACTTTATTACTGAGCTGCCTGGAGAGCATGTAGCCTGAACTGCAGGTAGTTACTCTGAGATGTCTAGGACATCAATTAAAAATATTCAATCAACCATCCCTGGAGGCTCCAGCTTTGTTACAGTATATTTTAGGGGAGGACACTGGGGTGTTCAGAGGCGCTGAGACCTGAGTGCTCCCCTGTAGCTAGAGTTTTTCTCTCCAGGTCCCACCGAGCCCCAGCAGTCCTGTAGCCCACTTATAAAATAAACACACAGACGCTTATATTATTTAAACTGCTCGGCCGTTAGCTCAGGCCTACCATTGTCTAGCTCTTACTCTTATACCCAGCCCATTTCTGTTCATCTATATGTTGCCACGTGTTTCATGGCTTTACCTGCTGCTTCTACATGATGCTCCTTGGACAGCAGGCTGGCATCTCCTCCTCTCTGCCTTCCTGTTCTCCCAATTCTCCTCTCTGCTAGTCCCGCCTATATTTCCTGCCTGGCTACTGGCCAATCAGTGTTTTATTTATCAATCAATCATCCACAGCACTCCCCTCCAACCTCCCCACCCCCGGGCCAGGCCTAGACCACTTCAGTGGTACCCACTGTTACATACTCCTGGAGAATTCTCATAGCCTTACCAGATACCCTGTGCCAGAAAACCTTACTATATATTCTGATGTACAAAGGTCACTTTCCCAGGTGGTGAAAATATAATTGAGGGTTTGTTCTTATCCCTGGGGAATGCCCGATGTCCTGCCTTTGATCTACAAGGCTGGTTCTCTGAGCTGGCATGCTTATTTGGTGAGTCAGAGCATCCCTGCCCTTCAAGGGAGCAGATACGCCATGCAGGAAACAGGGATGTGGAGATGATGGCTTTGACAGAGACAAGGGGCAGGTTCACACAGAAGCTGAGGTGAAGCCAGAGATCCTGGAAAAGACTGGATCCACCTTAGAGGCTTCCATGCTAGAGAAAACCAGATACTAGATGGCGTCCAGGACTACGAGGTAGTGGGTGGCCTTCCCTGGGCCAGTTTTGAATCCTCTTCCTGGAGGCATGAGGCAGGCGTGGTATGTCAAGTGCAGGCAGCTGTGAAGATGGGGGGAATCCTGAGGCCGACGGCAATGGGCCCTCTCTTGCTTGGGAGGCTGGAGGGAGTTGTCCAATAGCCAGCACAGGCTGAGGATGCCCCTTTCATGCAAAGAGAGGAAATAGGCCAGGGCATGGAAGGTCTGCACCTTTGACGAACAGAGTTCGGTGAGCAAGGAGGGACTTGGGTGGCCGGTAGTCAGCAGTAAGCCAGAATTTGGTGGCCTTTGACCTCACTGCGTTTAGAGATTTCTTAGGGAGTGCCCTATATGAAACCTGCTCTTAGTTACCTTAAAGGAGAGAAACCATGCATGCAATTAAGCTCATTGATGTAAGTTCTAGAACCATCTGTGTGAATCTACCATGAGAGCATGGTAGACCCATTGGGGGTTTTCTGAGGCAATGGGAATATTTATTCCATATCCTGATTTATGTGCTGGTTATCTGGGGTATACACTTGCCTAAGCATATTAAACTGCTTACTTAAAACCTGTGCATTTTACTGAACATAAATCATATATCAAATAAATAAGCAAAATCATCTTGTCACGCTATGTTTAGAGGGGAAAATTTTCTTCTCTACTGTAGGGAGGTGGATGGCTGCCTGCTCCACCCCCTGCCCCTGGGTAGGAAGCAGTTGTGTGAACTTGAAAGTCTGTGGCTTTTGACTCAGTCTCTGATTCTAATCTTGTTCCTCCTTGCTATTGTGATCTTAGATGATTGGATTTCCAGTGTTCTAACTCCTAAAAAATGGGCCGGGCCGTGGTGGCACATGCCTGTAATCCCAGCACTCAGGAGGCAGAGCCAGGAGGATCTCTGTGAGTTTGAGGCCAGCCTGGGCTACAGAGCGAGATCCAGGACAGGCACCAAAACTACACAGAGAAACCCTGTCTCAAAAAAAAAATAACCAACCAACCAACCAACCAAACAAACAAACAAACAAAGGGCTGGGGTGGGCAGGGCGGGGCTGGGCTTGTGATAACCAAAGGAGCCCATGTGGCACTTTGCTATCGACTATTCCTCATTTGCCTCCTGCAGGAGGCCTTCCCCGACTTCCCACGGCCTCTGCACGTGCCTTGCTCACCTCCACACACCATCTTTGGCGCGTGTGTGTGATTCCGACCTCCGTGCAGACAACAGTGTACTCTTTCAGGAACGGAACCTTGCGGTGTTTGGCAGAGAGCCATTCTATAGATCTGCAAGCACCCAGGGCCTGCCATATTGTATTTTGTGGTCCCTGTGATGGCTAGTCTTGGTCGTCAATTTGAGTACATCTGAAATCAACTAAAAACCCAAGCTGCTGGGCACTCCTGTGAGGGAGTTCCTTAATCAGATGATTTGAAACACGAAGATCTACCCTAAGTCTGGGTCACACCTTCTGGTGGCATGGCAGGTAAAAGGGCATGGAGGAAGGCAGCTTGGCCCTGTCCTTGCCCCCGACTCCCCTTTACCCGCAAAGTCGTCTATCCTGTTGCCGCGGCCAGTAGCAAATCTAACTTCTTCAGAATTCCAACTTAGATGAAAGGTAAGTCGCTATCCAGGAATCTTCCAGGAGTCCAGCTCCAGATTGGGACTGCTGAGACATCCAGCAGTTATGAGGTTCTCGGCCTTTCTGTGGGGAGGCAGCCACTGCAAGACTAGCCAGACCACAGGCTGTGAACCACTGTAGTCAATAAATCACTTAACATAGTATATATTCATTCTATCATTTTTTGTTTTTGAGACAGGGTTTCTCTGTATATCTCTGTCCTATAACTCACTCAGTAGACCAGGCTGGCCTTGAACTCACAGAGATCCGCCTGCCTCTGCCTCCTGAGTGCTGGGATTACAAGTGTGTGCCACCATGGCCCAGCAGTTCTGTTTCTATAGAGAATCCTAACACAGCTCCTGTCTCCTCCTACCCCCTGAGACCCTACTCAGCTTTCACTTCCTGGGGGCAAGGCCTAGGCCTTGCTCAGCTCTGCATCTCTCCTATTTATTAAGATGTGTTCAGCAAGCACTAGCCAGTGAGTAACTAAGAGGTGAATTATAGCACACACGACGAAGAACAAAATGCTCGAAAGGATGCATGGCCCAGTGGATGTGTGAAGGAGGGGTCAGTAAGTGTGCAAGTGGGGGAAGGGGACTCAATAAGTAAGAATTGAAGACATCCGTGGAAGGAGATTGGTTTCCTTCTAGAGGACTGTATAGTGGTGGTGACCAGATGGGCCAGTTCTGGAGGAGTCCAGAATGGGACAGACTGACGGACAGCACTGGGAAGGGTCTGATAGCCCCGTGTGCACTCATGCTGGAGCCTCCCTCCATCCCTCCGTCCCTCCTTCCTTCCGTCCCTCTGTCCTTCCGTCCCTCTGTCCCTCTGTCCCTCCATCCTTCCGTCCCTCTGTCCTTCCGTCCCTCTGTCCTTCTGTCCCTCTGTCCCTCCATCCTTCTGTCCCTCTGTCCTTCCGTCCCTCTGTCCCTCCATCCCTCCGTCCCTCTGTCCTTCCGTCCCTCCGTCCTTCTGTCCCTCTGTCCTTCCGTCCCTCCTTCCTTCCGTCCCTCTGTCTTTCCATCCCTCTGTCCCTCCATCCCTCCTTCCTTCTGTCCCTCCTTCCTTCCGTCCCTCCTTCCTTCCGTCCCTCTGTCCTTCCGTCCCTCTGTCCCTCCATCCCTCCGTCCTTCTGTCCCTCTGTCCTTCCGTCCCTCTGTCCCTCTGTCCTTCCGTCCCTCTGTCCCTCTGTCCTTCCGTCCCTCTGTCCCTCCGTCCCTCCATCCTTCCATCCCTCCGTCCTTCTGTCCCTCCATCCCTCCGTCCCTCTGTCCTTCCATCCCTCTGTCCCTCCGTCCCTCCATCCCTCCGTCCCTCTGTCCCTGTGTCCCTGTGTCCCTCCATCCCTCCGTCCCTCTGTCCCTCCATCCCTCCGTCCCTCCATCCCTCTGTCCCTCTGTCCCTCCATCCCTCCGTCCCTCTGTTCCTGTGTCCCTGTGTCCCTCCATCCCTCCGTCCCTCCATCCCTCTGTCCCTCTGTCCCTCCTTCCTTCCTTTTGTTTCTCCATCCCACTGTCCACTGCACTTCCAAGGAGACAGTAGTTGAGGGGCCTGAGGCAGGAAAGGCCTCCAAGGGCCAGGACCAGAGAACGACCAGTGACCGCCCTTCCCCAATCCCCTTGCCTCCCTGACACCGTGCCCCTGAACAGAGGCCCCCTCCCCATCTTTCAGCTGCAGAGCAGAGTGCCTGTCAGGAGTTTGCGTATTTATCTGCTCTGTAACGTTTACAGGGATTTAGTGTTTAATAACTGTCACTCCAATATATCTTTTCTTAATCCCTTCAGATCTGCTGCTGTAGCAATTTTAAAATATTTATCAACACTGTTTGTGTGTTCGCTGGTTGGGTTGCAATCTTCATGTAATTAAAGATTTACAAGACTCCGCCTGAGATTTACCCAGGCTTGGTGAGATTACAGGGGGAGGGAAGAGAGAGCTGGTCTTGGAATCTGCGGTTTGGAATTTGAAACTGGAGTTGCTCTCCTGGGAATGGCTCCACAGCGTCTCACCTTTACAACTCCTTCCCACAGGTATTCAGTGCACATGGCATGGAGGGTAAGACGCAGGCCACATGTCCAAGCTCTGCCTCCCTTTAGTAGGTGGTGGGAGGTAAAGCAGAAAAAGGCCTCTGCTGATTTGCAATTTTCATTTTAGTGGCAGAGACAAGAAATATGGAAATGATTTTTAAAAGAAATCATTTTTGATCATGAATGATAAATGAATGAATTCCTTGGTTTTCTGCTTCTGTTTTGGTTTTTGTGGTTCTGGGGGTGAAAGCACGTCTTGTGTGCTCCTGGCAAATCTCTGCCACTGTGCACATCCCTAACCTATAGTTATTTATTGCAAGCAACAGAAGCTGGCTATGTGCCGGGCGGTGGTGGCGCACACCTTTAATCTCAGCACTTGGCAGAGGCAGGTGGATCTCTGTGAGTTCGAGGCCAGCCTGGTCTACAGAGTGAGATCCAGGATAGGCTTCAAAAAGACACAGAGAAACCCTGTCTCCAAAAACAAAACAAAACGAAACGAAAAAGAAACTGGCTATGGAAAACTTGGAAATTTCTGGAAGAATAAGGAGAGGTCAGAGGATCAAATAAAAGAGAAAAAGACAAAAGAAAAACATGGTTGGGCACTGGGTTGTGTTGGGTTCTTTGTGACAGGACACATCTAACAGTGACTCTGTCACTGTCCACATGGAAGGAGAGGATGGAGACCAGTGGGTTCCCACCCACAGTGCCATCAAGATTATAGCAGGGCATCCTGGCATGCTTTTAGTCCCAGCACTCAGGAGGCAGAGGCAGGCAGACTTCTGTGAGCTCAAGGTCATCCTGGACCATGTAAAGAGTTCCAGGTCATGGGCTGGAGAGATGGTTCAGAGGTTAAGAACACTGGCTGTTCTTCCAGAGGTCCTGAGTTCAATTCCCAGCACCCATATGGTGGCTCACAACCATCTGTATTGAGATCTGGCTCCCCTTTCTGGCCTGCAGGGGTACATGCAAACAGAATACTGTGTACATAATAAATAAATAAATCTTAAAAAAAAAAAAAAAGAGTTTCAGGTCAGCCAGGGCTACACAGGGTCAGACCCTGTCTCAAGACAAAACCAAAACCAAAAAAGATTGTACCTAGTGGGCAGGGGTGGTCACCTGGAACAAGCTGTAGGTATAGGTCATACCAAAGCAGAAGCCATGCGCAGAGGCTGCTGACTACCATTGGCTGGAACCAGGCCTTTCCCAGCATGGCTGCTCTGGACCCAAGCGGAGAGAGGAGACACACACACACACACACACACAGAGTGCACAGTAACAACCAGAACTTTATTTCTTCCAGATGGACTAGAAGGCTCAGATCAGAGGCACCCCGCCCCCCCCCCCCAGCTCTCATGACAGGGTGCTCACTCCAGGAGGCCAGCAGTGGGTGAGGACCTGTTAGTTCTGAAGATTCAGGGCTAATGGGGTGTGACATCCTCAGAGCACACATCACCCTCTGTTGGGTGAGGACACAGAACCTCACCCAACTCATAGTAGGCAATGATGGAGGTGGGTTGGACTGGTCTAAAGTGTCTTTTCTAAAATGGATATTTGGTGATGGAAATTCTCCTACCTGCATTAATGGTGCTCCACATTTTTGATATGTTGTGTTTTTAACATTTCTCAGTTTTCCTTTACTTGGGACCACTGGGCAGACCATGAGCATGTAATTCAAGCTGCCCATCATAACTGATATAGCTCTAAATTCAGCCTTCAAAGCAGTACTCCATAGACTAAGACAAGCATTAAGGAGTTGGTGGGCCACACAGATCCTGAGGGCACCTGTGAATTATCGGAGCATGTCACTGTAGCTTGTCATCCCCCCGCCCCCCAGCCTCCATGTCTCCCTCCATCTATACCTGTGGCTGCGTGGAGAATGACCAAGGAGGAAGATAGAGATGGCTTTGCAGAACTCTTTATGACATGGTGATTGATAGTTGCTCAAAGTAAACAACTCTAGTACTATTTCTCCTCAGGAGTAGCCATGGGGTAGAAAACAGAAATCTGCCAACTGGCCACAACGGGTTGTTGGTTCTTTTACTTGGAAAGACAGATAGCCTGAGGCAAGGGTTTCACTGATTCCTCTGCGTTGTGAATGATTCAGCCAGATGGACTGAAACTAGGAGGGTTAGATTCAGGGCTTGATGACAGGGACATTTAGGAAAAAGGGTTTGTGTATGGACCTCTTGCAGTGAGCACGGGATCTGAGAATATTTGTTTTCACTGTCGATATCCACAGAATTACTACTGGTAACCGGGTAGACAAGATGGCCCACTTTATGGCTGTCCATTAATATTCATCATCAGTGACACAGGGTTTGTTAGTCTGCTGGAAAACGGTGGCTCTGGTGACTCATCTGAGGGAGTGGCTTGGGCTTAACCACATGGACTCACCGAGACTCACCGGATACTGCCATTTTTGAATGTTCAACTTTCTGGAGCAGAAATCAACCCTGAGCTCATGATTTGGTACCACCAGCCAACTGGTGACTTGAGATCCCAGCCATGGAAGGGTTTCACAGTCTCCTAGAACAGACATTCTCAGTGGATTCCCACCATCAACCGGTGACTTTTAGAGTGATGGGGGTCTGCAGGCCTTTGGTCTTTGCTTGCTTCTTTGCCAAAGGTTAGATTCCTGATGAAGCAGGTAGAGAGACCTTGCTGCCACAGATAGATCAAGAGTCCAGAGGCAGGTCTGGAGAGACGGCTCAGCAATTAAGAGCACTGGCTGCTCTTCCAGAGGACCTGAGTTCAATTCCCAGCACCCACATGGTGACTCACAACCAGCTATAACTCCAGCTCCAGGGAATTCACACCTTTCTGGCTTCTGTAGGCACTGGACATACATGTGGCTCATAGACATACATGCAGGCAAAACACTCAAAACATAAAACATCTTCTTAAAAGAGGCCAGAGACAACTGGTGAGATGGTTTGTGAGTCAGGAGCAGTAACCAGAGTCAGTGAAAAGCCATAAGCTCTGCTCCTGCTTGGCATGGGGCTCAGTGTTGCAGTATGGTGAGGTGTATTGGGAGAAGTGTGTGTACTGCGCTAGGGAGGGAAGAGAGTGGAGGGCAGTTTCTGTTCTCATCCAGTCAGGATCTAGCATGGTTTCTGCCACAGTAGCTCATACATTGAGTGGTTAAAAAAAAAAAAAAAAAAAAAAAAAGAGTGAATTAATCTAGATGTTCTTTGACCTAGGAAGAACTTCGGGGATTGTCTAGCTCTCCCCCCCCCCCCACACCAGGACGGACGTCCTTTTTAGCATCCCCCAGTTAGAAGCCACCTGAGCTGAAATCTGTCAGGGCTTACATTCGGAGGCATCCCGCTCTCTGCGCACTAACCTCACCGGAGCTCAAACCCGTACGGACCAATGGTGACAATGAGCTTTGAGGACTTGCTCAAGGTCGCACAATTAGTAAACAACAGAGCCAGGAACCAAGACAAAAAGCCTGGGACTCTGTAGCTTGTAGCTGTCTGGACTGCTCGAGGACATATTCAAACTGCAGCTGTCACCTCTCCGGAGCCCGGAGTTAGCTAGTGTGTCTGTTAGAAAAAGTTTCCACTGGGCTGAAAGATGGCTTGGTGGGTGAAGGCACTTGCCACCAGGCTTGATGGCCTGAGTTCAGTGCCAGCACCTGGATGATGGAAAGAGGGAAGTGACTCCAGCAAGTTGTCCTCTGACCTCCGCACATCCATGCCAGGTGTGCGCACTTGCACAATAAGTGTCATAAAAATTCTAGAGAGAAAGCGTTCCCATTTTGTTCAGCGGAAACACACCCTATTTAATTTACAGTTGCAGTTCTAAGTGTTAGCTGAGAACTTTCCTCCTTTTTTTCTCCACAGCTTTCTGGGTCTCAGAGGCCACCATACATCCTGGTCCTACCTAGCCCCCACTCCATCCTGAGGGAGCTCCAATTCCCCAGACTGTGGCTCTCAGGTCAAGCAAGGTGAAGTCTAGCCAGTGTGGTTTCAGGCTTATTATTTGCTGTCTAGACACAGCAGTCATTAATCCCATTTCACCTCACATTAGCTTTTTTGGCAAGAGAAATTTTGTCACCGGTCTGGCCTTCTTGACTGAATCACTGAAGAACGTGGCTCAAACAGGAAGTCCTATGAGAGGGCGAGACCTGCAGGCTTCCCTGGGTCACCTGTGATTCTGGAGCCTGTATTAAGTACCAGGGCGAGAGGAAAGGGGAGTGGGCCGCACACAACCGTGTGCTGCACTGGTGTGGGGTACTTGGCAACTGTCTTTTCTGAGGAGTCTGCAGGTGCTTATATGCAAATGTACAACGGTGGAGCAGGGAAAGCCAGAGCAGCGGCTGAGCCTCATCCGCCTGCATCTTTCCAATCTCACTTGAAAGCCAAAGTCCAGACTGAATGGAGCTTTACACTTGCATTGTTTCTCCACATTCGTTTATCCCACAGGGAGATAAAGATGGCTGTTCACACCTGTGCAGAAACCCAGACATCTAGAGGGCAGCCTGTGGCAGGTCTTGGAGCAGTCTCCCAGCCCTAGGGCCCAGCACCACTGAACGGGTCTTGTCCAGCTTCTGACTGCTGGCTTTAGTTCTGTAACGCTTGTCTCCCGTGGAGCCTATGATAATTGCCTTTTACTTCCTCCTAATTGAGATTACATGTGGCTCCCAACGGACAGCGCAGGAAGGTCTTGGTTACTCCACTGACCTTCTGGAGTCCTCCAATAGGGAGTTCCGGGGGAACCTAGTGTGTGCAGAGGAAGGTTGAGTAGGCTTCAGCTCTTCTCCTTTCTGGCATTTGCTCATCTTTTCTGCCCTGGATGCTGTCTAGTGGGAAGCCATTCCAGCCTTGGCCTGGAAGTTCCAACCCCCACGGAAGCTTTGTAATGGTCACGCCCACAAAGCGGGGCTGAGAGAGGACGCTGAAGACCCAGGATCCAAATGCGAGGGATCTCTTGGTGTCTGGACCCTGGACGCTGGAGGTAGACCAAGCAGAGTTCTCCAGAGAACACTGCCGGACTGTGCCATACCTTTGCCAGACCCTACAACTTACCTATCCCTTTATTTGTAAGTTATGCCACAAAATAAACCTCCCTTTTAACTACATGGAGTGGCCTTAATAATTACACCAATAGTCTAGCCTCCAGAGTGGCCAATGAGAGAAGGAATCTGAGGAGCCTGACCCCTCAGAGAACTTTAGAGCCCCTGCCCCCTCTTCCTGGAGGAAGAGGAAGATGGGTGCTTTTCTCTCATTATGTGTGTTTGAGTTTGTAAGCATCAGAGCTCAGTAGCTCGGTGCTTTGCCTGGACCTGGGGAGCAGCTTTGCCAGCAATAAAGAAGTCTGTGTGTGGTAGTAGGAAGAGGTCTAGATTTGGGTCTCCGCTGTGTGACCTTGAGTCTGTCATCCAATGTCTCTGAGACTGGGGTTTCCTATCTGTGTGTTATCTGGGGAGAGAAATGCTGTCCTGCCCACCTGGGGAAAGGGTCTGTAATGTCAGGTGCTGGGATGATGTAGGTGCTAGGGTGGGCATTAGCATCAGTGCTCTGGTTCTGCCAGCAGGTGTGGGGTGGTGGCTTCCCTTTCTCACTCTGGCTTATTGTGAATTTTAAGAATGATTGTAAGTTTATGGTGGGAGTCAGGGTTGCTTAGAGAGCCATGGTGGTGAGGTTGGTCCCCAGTAGGAAGGCTCATGAGCCTGGGCATTCATACTCTGAATTCCTTAGTGCCAGGCACACCAACTTTAGGGGAGTCAGGTGGAACTGGGAGCAGAATTCAGCTCTGACTGGGCCAGGCGGGCAGAACTGTGCACGGCAGTCTCTAGGCCGGACCCTGTGGCATCAAATACCCAGCTGCTCTAAGGCTTGCAGCCATCTGCCTCCCAGCACGGTGATGACTGCTGTGCTCTGCTGAGTTTGGACTTGGTACCCTGCAGCCCCAAGACTTGGATTCTCAAACCTGGTCCAGTCTATAGGAACCTGGGGAGGCAGGGTTTCCGGCCAAACCCAGGAGGATTTCTGTTCTGACATCTCTGCCTGAATGATCCCGGGTTTTCTCCCTGGCATCAAGAGGATGGTAAAGGCCGTCAGAGCCTGGGGTTTCCACCAGGGCAGGGAAGCATTAGTCCCCCATTTCACACTGCCCCTTGTGAGCTGTGGTTTGGGGACAGATTTCACCACCTGCCACAAGAAAGGAGGTACCAGAGGCCACAGAGGCCACAGACAGCTCTGGAAACATTGGACTCCGGTTCACATTCTGGGCCTGAGACAGGGTAAGTCACAAGCACTTTCTGCGTCTCAGGTTCTCCGTGTACACAGTGAGGTCAATGCTCTCCACCTCAGCACAGTGGGCTTTTCAGGCAGAGAAACTGCCCTGGGCAGTACTATCATGGTAGGCTCGTGACATCACACATTTGTCCAAACCCAAGCAATGCACAGAAGCGTTGAGAGTGAGCTCTGGGTGACAGTGATGTGTCCCTGAAGACTGTGCGGTTGGCTCACCCTGTGGCTGGACCCTGAGGAGGACATGACATGGAGGAGGTGCTATGTGGGAATTCTGTACCTTCTGCTCAATTTTCCCGTCAGCCTAAAAGATTAAAAAAAAAAAAAAAAAAAAGAAAAAAAGTAAAGCCTTGGCTGGAGATATGGCTTGGTGGTTATGAGTAAATGTTCTTGCGGAGGATCAGGGTTCAGTTCCTAGCACTCACAGGGGGGCTTACAACCACCTGTAATTCCAGTTCCAGGGTCCAATGCTCTCTTCTGGTCTATTCAGCGCCACGGATGTAAATGGTGCACAAACATACATACAGGCAAAACACTCATATACATAAAATAATAAATAAGTCAAGGAATCAGCAAACACCAAAACAAAAAAAGTCATCAACAGTGATGACTAATAATTATTAAACTTAAGAATTGAATATTCAGCATGTCTGTTTGTTTGTACATGCACACATGTGGAGGTCAGAGAACAAACCCACAGGAGTTAGTACTCACCTTCCACTGTGAGGGTCCTGGGACTTGAACTCATGACATCAGGCTTGGTGGCAAGCACCTTTACCAGCTGAGACATTTTACAGGTCTCGATCTTTCCTCTTTCATCTCCATATCAAGTCTTGGACCATGCACTCCTGTGGCAAGATCAGGAGGTTGGGATCCCATCTGTTTCCTGAAGCCTCCCGCCTGCCTGCTGAGCACAGGAGCTGGGGGGGCCATGCTCTTGGGGGTTTGTTCTATTCATTGCCTTCAAGGCCTTTATTTTCTTTATTCCTCCCAAGCCTGCTGGAAGGCATGACACCTCAGGGTCATAATGCCTCCAAAAGTGTGGGTGTGTTGGGGTGGGGGTGAGGGATTCTCTGAAGAGAGTCAGTGAAGGGCTGGAACAGCAGCTGAGGTCCTGGGTTGTCATTTCCAGCCTTGAGGTCTGGGGAGCCCTGGGCTCTCAACTATTTTTTAAAATGCAAAGCAGGCTAGAGCAAGGGGAATCCTGTGTGGTGCTGATGGGATGTAAAACGGGGCAGCCACTGTGGAAAACGGAATGGCTGCTCTTTCCACAATTAAAAACACTTACAAAGTGATCTAGCAACCCTGCCCCTGCGTGTTCACCCTCTGAAAGCAGTCATGAAGAGCCAGGAGGCAGGAGGTGAGAGCAGTCCTGTACACTGATGGACAGTGGATAAATAAGACATCATGTGACTGCACAAGGGGACCGTGATCAGCCTGGAAAAGGAGGACAGTTCTGAGGCATGGCCCAGCACACACGAACCCTGAGGACATTGTGCTGAGTGAAATAAGCCAGCCACAAGAGGAACAATACGATTTGAGTTCATCTGCAGGGAAGGTACCTGGAATAGCCAAATCTGTAATGACAGGAGGTAGGATGGCTGTTGCTCTGGCCGCAGGAGACAGCAGGGAGCTGTTTTGTGACCCAGTTTAAGGTTTTAAGATGAAAGGTGATTGGGAAAGTGGTTTAGAGCATGCACATTAGCACTGGCAAAGACTTTTGACATCATAGACTAGGTCAAGCAGAGGCTGGGCTAGGAGGATAGTGTAGGCAAGAGGGTTCAGATTATAAGACAGCTGGTTTACTGGTAAATATTGCATATACTTACAGAGGGTTTGGAATATATATATATTTTTATGTAGCCCAGGATGGCCTGGAACTCCTGATCTTCCTGGCTTAGCCTCCTTGGTGCTGGGATTGCAGGTGTGTACCACCACAAGTGGCTAGATGATGATGATGATGATGATGATGATGATGATGATGATGATGATGGTGTGTGTGTGTTTAGCCATAATTTAAATTTAAAATAAAATAAAGTAGCTGGGAGTAGTGACATGCATCTTTAATCCCAGCACTTGGGAAGCAGAGGCAGGTGGATCTCTGAGTTCAAGGCCAGCCTGGTCTACAGATTGAGTTCCAGGATAGCCAGGGCTATACAGAGAAACCCTGTCTTTAAAAAAAGGCAAATAAATAATTAAACAAACAAATAGTAAAATAAATGAGATCATTTTAATAATAACGATGAGAGCAGAGGCTAGGATGCCTGGGTAAATGTGGGCTACCCAAAGCTGCTTCCTGAGTTCAACAGGAAATGAGAGACTATCAGCTGTGCTCAGACTCCCCACACCTGTGCCGCCTCACAGGCTAGGGTCTGGGCATCCCAGAACCTGTCACTCACTAGGGCTAGTGAGAACACAGAGAGGCAGTTGAAGGAGAGAAGCTGGGTATTTGGTCCTCAGATGGTCAGGGATCACAGCTGCTATGCCCCCTAGCTGTACCCCCCTTCTCTCATGTACGGATTCATAACTATTTTTCCCTTCATTTTGATCTTGTTCTATTTCTGCTTTTTGAGTAGTGCGTTCTATACCCAGCTTGGGATTCTGCATTATCCACCCACCTACTCATCTTCTGGAGTCCGGCTGGAAGTGGGATGGGTGGGGTGCTAGGTAGGACATCCTTTTCTTCTCCTGGGAACATCAGTGTGGAAGGTAAGGATGATTGCTGTTGACCTTTTTCTCGCTCAAGTGTGATTTTTGCCCTTCCCTGTTCCCTTCCGGTGAAAGACCTGCTGAGGCCCCTGGGCACAGGCCGACTGGCAGCACACTCTGTGTCCTGGGCTGGAAGTTCCACGGGGTCTGCCTGGCTTCCTTCACCACCTAGAGCCCCTTCAGTTCTCAGCCTTCATCTGCCATGGCAGGATCCGTCGCCATGTTTGTGCTCTTGAGATATTGACCGTAAGAACTGCAATTTGATTTTCAGTATGCTTGGCACAGAACTGGTACTTGGGTTGCCTGGGCATTCTGGACATCAGTTGACTGGAATATAGTGGTGTCTACTGAGGAGAAAGGAGACAGGTGGCTGTGGCCATGGTGCCCATCTTTCTCAAAAACAAGCTTGCTCCCTTCTCATGGCAAAGGCTTTCTGAATCTCTGGGTTCTCCAACTCTTAACCCACATTCTCCTTAGTCTAACATTGGTTATCACAGGTGCCTTGGACACAATATAGAAGTTCTTTTACTGGTTAACAATAGACTCCTTTAGCAAACAATAGACTCTATTTCTTCTTGACTTTCATAGCAGAATCTTATTTGAAAACTATTTTATTTTAAATTATGTGTATGAGTGTGTGTCTGTGTGTGGGTATATGCATGTGCGTGCAGATGCCTGTGATAGTTATGGGTGAGGATTCCCTGGAGCTGGAGTTACAGGGGGTTGTGTGTTAACCTGTGGGTGCTGGGGATCAAACTTGGTCTTTTTTTTTTTTAATTTAGAAATTTTTAAATTGATTTTTACATACCAACCACAGATCCCCCTCTCATCCCTCCTCCTGCTCCCCCCAGCCTCCTCCCCCAACCCACCTTTCACCCCCTCCTCCTAAAGGGTAATGGCTCCCATGGGGAGTCAGCAAAGCCTGGTACATTCAGTTAAGGAAGGACCAAGCCCTTCCCCCCCTGCATCAAAGTTGAGGAAGGCGTCCCACTATAGGTAACAGGCTCAAAAAACAAAACAAAACAAAACAAAACAAAACAAAATAAAACAAAACAAAACACCAGCTCATGCAACAGGGATAGATCATGATCCCACTACCAGGGGCCCCTCAAACAGATCCAGCTACACAATTGTCTCCCATATGCAGGGGGCCTAGTCTGGTCCCATGCAGGTTCCACAGCTGTTGGTCTAAAGTTCGTGAGTTCCTATGAACATGGTTCAGTTGTCTCTGTAGACTTCCCCATCATGATCTTGAACCCTCTCGATCATAGAATCCCTCTTCCCTCTCTTCGACTGGACTCCTTAAGCTCAGCCTGGAACTTGATTATAGATCTCTGCATCTGCTTCCATCAGTTACTGGATAAAGGCTCTATGATGACAGTTAGGGTATTCACTAATCTGATTACTAGGTTAGGCCAGTTCAGACACCCTCTTCACTATTGTGAGTAGTCTAATCTGGGGTCATCCTTGTGGATTCCTGGGAGTTTCCCTAGCTCCAGGTTTCTCCCTTACCCCATAATGTCTCCCTCTATCAAGACCTTTCATTGCTCTCCCCCCCCCCCACACCATCCCGTTCCCTCATGTTGTCATCCCCAGTCCCTTCTCCTCATTGCCCCCCTCATCCCCAGTTTACTCATGAGGATCTCCTCTGTTTCCCCATTTGAACTTGGGTCTTCCTTAGCAAGAGCAGTATGCACTCTTAACTGTTGAGCCCTGCAGCAGAATCCTAGAGAAAGTCTTTGTGTTACTAACAATATGCAGCTGCATGTCCTTCCCATACACTTTCCTTGACTTTTGATCCTCACATCATTTCCTTTCAAGGTGACTCTTATGTCATGATCCTTGTTTGTTTTTTTTTTTTTTTCTTCTTCTTCTTCTTTAATATAATTGGTCTCCTCAGAGCCTTACATTTTTTAGTAGCTCCACAGGTGATTGAAATAGATGCCTGACATTGATTTCATCAGCTTCATTAAAATCCGCATGTTGGCAAGCTGTATAGTTTGCTTTGTGGTTAGTTCCTGTGATTTTTGTGTCTCTAAGCCACTCACAATCCACAGAAGCTGGCGAAGACCCCTGGGAGCATGGCCTGGGCCAGGCAGAGGCTGGGTTAGCTGTAGAGTATAGGCATGAGGGTTCAGATATCAGGGCATCTGGTCCACTGGTAAATATTTCTGCGTGTGTTGACTTTCTCTTCTCAGTGGCTTGTGAGCTCATTCATAGGAAGGACCACCATGTGTCCCTGACACACTGATGGTAGTGAGTAAGGAATGTGCCCTTGGTCTTCCTGTTGTTCCCTCTCCTTGCCAAGGGAGAGAGCACAGGACATCAGTCTCGAAGTGGGAAATGAAGCCTGGCATGAGGAGTGCCCAGAGTAGAGGTAAAGAGTGGGGGTTATCGGGCAATGGGTTTCATTTATCTGAGGAAGCCCTTTCTAACATGTAGTGTTGTTAAGCTGATGGCTGGGGCTGCTTTGTGAGGTAAGGCACTTTCTGACACTTAAGTGGGAATGGGAAGACTGGGAGCAGAGCTGGACCTTTCCAAATCTTACACTATTACTTTACATGTTTTGCCGATACAGTTGGGTTTTATTCACCCCTGTATCCTCCGGGTACCTTATGGTTACAGGCACTGCAGCCTGGTTGTTGATGAATGAGTAAAGGACCATCCAACTGAGTGGTTAAGCCACTAAATAGATGAAGCAGCCCCCCACCTCCATGGTCTGACTGACTATGTAGCCCAGGCTAGCCTTGAACTGGCAATCCTCCTGCCTCAGCCTCCCTAGTGCTTGTATTATGGGTGTATATGGCTGGGCATCTGTGAACTAGCTCTTCTCTTCCATGTGATCCTCAGTACCCTCTCTAGGTGCCAAAGCCAAAGAAAGCTTCCCTCCAGTCCTGCCTGCGGGTGCTTCACTGGAACATAGAGCTCCCGAGAAAAAAGGAGGAAGACCCTGGGAGGAAGGGAGTATCTCAGACAGGGCGTTTAAAATTGGAGCTCGCCAGGCGGTGGTGGCGCATGACTTTAATCCCAGCACTCGGGAAGCAGAGCCAGGTGGATCTCTGTGAGTTCAAGGCCAGCCTGGTCTACAGAGTGAGATCTAGGACAGGCACCAAAACTACACAGAGAAACCCTGTCTCAAAAAAACAAAAAACAAACAAAAATTTATTGAGCTCTACAAACCAGATGTGGTGGCTCCCACCTATAATCCTAGCACTTGAGGGGCTGAAGGGAGAAAAGATCCCTAGTTCTAGGCAAGCTTGGGCTACATAACAAGACCTATCTCAAAAACAGAACAAATAATACAGGCGTTCGTGGGCACACACACACAAGGTATTGAGCTCTTTCTTAGTATGGTCTCTCAACCTTGACCACATATGTAATTCACTAGGGGTTTGAATAAGAAGTAATATTTAGGGGATGAGGAGATGGCTCAGTCTATAATATGCTTGCCACACAAGGGTGAGGCCCTGAGTCAGATCCCCAACACCAGACTATATCTCAAAAAAAGGACATGTGACTTTGACCTCTGGCCTCCACATTGCTTATGTGCATGTGAGTATGTGCACATGTGAGCCTGTGCGCACACACACACACAAACACGCTTGTACATTCAGAAGCAATGTTTGTATCTCATCTCTGGAGACCTTGGCCTGTGGTGCTTGGCATCATGAGTTTTAAATCTCCCCTGGTGATTCCATGTACAGCCAAGGCTTACTATGTGCCCAATGCTGTACTTACGTCTCCCCACAAGCTTAGGAGTTAGGCCAGTGGCTGACAGAATGTGGTCCCAGAACCCGCCATATCCTGGGAACTTGTGTTAGAAATGTAAATCAAGCCTTGCCACACACTTAGGGAATAGGAATCTCAGGCTTTGTGATGTAATGCCTTCCAGGATATTCTGATGACTGCCTGCTCAAGCTTTGGAACCCCCAGACTGAGGAGTCACCCACTTCTTCATCATTGAAGTGGAGAGACTTAGATGTTAGCTCAAGGGAACCTGGACAGGAAGGTTCAGAACAGGGGCCAGAATGCCCATGCCCAGACCTGTCCATCCTTCCTCTTTACCCACAATCCTCACAGGACATAAATGTTCCTCACCGTGGGTCACTGGGTCTTTTTCTCCTGTCTTGGCTCTGTAGAAAAGTTTAGCTCCATTTGGAGCATAATTGCTCTTGCCCCGGGGAAGCAAAGGGCAGATCACCCCAGGAATCTTTCTAAAACAGTTTTATTAGGTGCTTAAAATAGCTTCTGGCAGATGGAGTGTAGAGAGGGAGATTGGCTCACAGCTGCCTGTGACATTTACGAAGTGTATGTGTTCATGGGAGCACATGGGCATGCATGTGTGCACACAGCTTGTGCACCTGCATAGGGGTGAGTCAGAAAGCTGAGGAGTTGAGAAAGGGCATAAGGAGGATGAGGATGATGGCTTCTAGTCTCCTTGACCCAGGAGGGGAAGAGGGTTGCATCAGGTTACACATGTGTTTGGGAGACTCCTCTGCCTCTCCCAGTGCATGCTGGTCAGACATGCTGGTCAGACTGGAGAAGGTAGCCTTGATATGGGTTTCCGGAGCTGATGTTGGAAAGTACAGCAGAGCTCCGGAAAGCTTGTGGGTTTCGATGGATTAAAAGCTTGAACTTTGGTTTGCTAATAAAAACACTGAGATTTCACTTCATTTCCCTCATTTTCAAGGCGATAGCTATATAAGTAAATGTAAATCCCATTTTGGTGCAGAGATGGGACAGAGATACTCATCAATCTAATCCTCTCTGACAGGCTCTCAAGTGGCTGTGGGTGGCTCTGATTCCCATGGCAGCTCACAACCGCACACTTGAATCCTGCAGCGCCGAGTGTAACCCTCAAACCTCTAACGCAGTCATTCTTGGCGGTTCAGAATCCTACTAACTCCAAGATGTCCTGTTCAGAACATTTCACACACCCATGTACACAGAAAGGTCTGTCAGTACTTCAGAGGCCCATGGCTCAGCTGTGAGTCACTCAGTGTTGTGGAGGCACTGTGAGGAATAGCCCTCCAGCTGCCCCTGCCTCTAACCCCGCCTGGCCTTGAACCTCATCACTGTTGGATGATGAGAGACAAAGGTGTCGTCTAGACTTATACAGCATAGGCCTGCCTTCGAAGGGTCTTGAGTAGGTGACATCAGCTGTGGTCATGGGGAATTCATTCTGGGAGGGTGCCTCTCAGATCCTTCAGCCGTGGGGGCCTGGCTCTGGCTAGCCCATGCCTGTGTGTCCTGTGATCACACTCGGGATTCCTTCTCCTACACTCAGATGAGAATGAGTCTCTTTCTCCTTGGCAGTTACCACCTGATTCTTTTGGCCTAGCGAGGCAGTACCCCACTCCCCAGGCTGCTTCCTGGATCTCCATGGAGAAGGAGCCGAGCAGGGGAATGTGAACTCAAGAGACTTGGGCTCGATTCCAGTTTGACTCTTTTTGGTAGTGTGACCTTGGATAAGTTGCTTCAATGTTCTGAGCCTCACCCTTCCTCACCTGTAAACTGGAGATAATAATATCTGTTCTGCCGACTCATGGAGATTTGCTGGGCGAATGAGAATCGCTGTCGGCGGGCTGAGTCACAGCCTACATTGGCCTCATGTTACTCTTAAGAGTCCTGTTGGTCGCATCTGGGCTCTTTCTCAGCTTCTCACAGGTTGACATCCTGATCCTTTGGGTCTCTGAGGGTGGCAACAGGATGAAGAATAGACCCTTAGTACTCCTTCAACCAACCAGTGTCCTGTGGCCAAGGAAGCTAAGACATTGTTAAGTTCTAAGGCATCCAGAAGCTAGACAAACTGTGGTCAACAAACCGCGGTCCTCCTGTGTGCACTGGTGCTGAAGGGCGTACACACACACACACACACACACACACACACACACACACACACACGCATGCTGCAATGCTTGGAAGCGTCTACAAACAAGGTAGAGGGGTTCTCCGGCTGAAGATGCACAGAAGGGAGTCTAGAGGAACAGAGAGGCTTGCAGCATGGATGGTGGAGGCAGGATGGGGTCCTTACTCAAGACTGTAACAAGACAATGAAAGGTCAAGTTTAAGCAGCAACCTTTGGATGAGGATGAAAGGGGATGGCTCTGGGGGCTTTGGAATTGTTGGTTTCAAGGAAATCATGGATACTGTATTTTCTAGCTCAGACTCTCAGAGCCCCAGAGGCAGAGGAAGCAGTGATAAGGACCTTCGGCCATCTAGATGCACACTTGGTATGGCTTTGCTCAGTGTCCAGTCCCTGATGAACTCTAGAGGTACCTAGCCGACATGGGAGCTCAGATGCAAGGAAGCCCCTGGGCAAAGCTCATCTGAACGGACTGATGAGGAAGTGAGATACCCTCCAGAGGAGCCACCACAGAGTCTTCAAGTTAGTAGGAACCAGGGATGGGAAGGTGAGGGAGGATGGTAAGATCTCTAAAAAACATGGTTCAGAACTTCAGGGGAAAGGGTTGTAAGCTGTGGTTCTCAAGATAATATCATTCAAGGGGATGAAAAACTGAAGTCCCGACAATAAAATTGCAAATTATCCTGAGTTAAAAAAAAATGAGGGCAGCATCTAAAAATAAAATGGCTGCACAGGGAACTCTCTAATGCACAGCTTTGAGAAGGGCTCATGTTCTCAAAAAACTTTTGACATACTTTTAAAATACATGAATTTGAAGCTGGGCATGGTTGTGCATACCTATAACTCCGGCACTGGGGAGGTGGGGTAGGAGGATTGCAAATTCAAGGTCATCCTCAGCTACGTAGTGAGTTTGAGACCAGCCTGGACATCATGAGATTCTCTCTCAAAAATAAAAACCAAAATCTAATAAGGTGTATGGATTTGTTTTTGTGTTTTCAGATGGGACTCTCGCCGTGTAGGCCAGGCAGGCCTCGAACTCACAGAAATCTGCTTGCTTCAGCTTCTGGTGTTCTGGAATTAAAGCTGTGAGCCATCAAGAACAGCCACAAGTCTATGAATCTGAATACACTAAGTAGAAGAGAGTGGTTAAGGCAAGAGTCTCTAGAATCAGACAGCATTTAAATTCCCGGCACCACTTAGTGGCTGTGCGACCGTGGAGACCCCATTTAACCTGCCTCAGCTCTCCGTCTGAAGCAGCAAAATGGTATGTGCCACTTCACGAGACCATGGTGAATGAAATGACCGGGTGCACGCGAGATCCCTGCTATTGTGACTAGCAGACAGGAAGTGCACAGCGCCTGCCATCCTTGCTTTCCTACAAACACACTCGAGACTCTTCAATAAAGGAAAGTTGCGGTGGGGGTGGGGGTGGGGGTGAGCAGAAATAAAAGAACGGCTCAAATGGGTGAGAACCATGTGAGGTAGACTGAGGCAAGTGACTTATGACTCTTCCGAGGAGCAGTCACTGGTAAAGTCACACTAGACAAGGCATTGGTAGTGTTTGGTGGGACAGCAGGTGTGACTGAATCATGGCGGTGCCATCTTCCTGCTGACACATTTTCACAGCAGACCCAACTGATGAAGAATGGAAGGCTGGGAAAGACTGTCCCCCACTACCTTCATAAGCTTCTACCTGTTTTAGGAGACTGCCAAAGCACAGCCTACAAACGCCACAATGAAGGCTTGATTACCAGGAACTGTTTGAAGAGGTGTGGGGAAATGGAGGGAGGTCAGAAGACTCTAAAATCTACACATATAGGGTAAATTTAAAAAATACAGAGGTTTGCTTAATAACTGGCCCTTGTGAAGTTCTAGAAGGATGACTACACAGATTATTTTGGGGTTCTCCACGTCGGCCTTGCAGTCTGGTAACCTGAGGGGTCCCCTGATGTCAAATGTCTGCACACAACTCTTTAATGACTCCTGTCTCACAGGGAGTCACATTCTTTACGGTGGCCTACAAGGTACTGTGGCTGCTGAGACCTCAGGCCTCATGGTTACCTACCCACCCCCAGCCCCCACTGCCCTCCTGTGTCAGACACCTTGCTCTTGGCTTCACTCTGGCTGTTCTTTTGGCCTGGAACACTCATCCAAAGAGAAGGAAATAGCTCTTCCCCGCCAAATCTTTGTTCAAATGTTACCACCTTAATGAAACTTTTTAACTACCCTAAAGCTCTTGGTTTCTACTCATTCCTGACATAATTTTCCTCTCTTGTACTCATTCTGATCAACACGTTGCACATTTTTTTATTTCTTTGTCTGTATTTCTGAGAACAGTACCCGCAGAATTAAATATCTTTGTTTCAGAGGGAGTAGATGGAGAGCGCTAACTAGCCTGCACTGGCCAACCATCCCCGTGTGTTCAGAGCTGGGAGGGTCCCTGAAGCATGGCATGAGGACCAGAAAAGTGCCAGTTGCCCTCTGTGTCAGACCTACAGTCTCCTCTTCTGTGACACAGTGACCAGACTGAGTGGAAGGAATGCCACACACTCACTTCCTCCTCCTGTGGTGCAGCCCCTTACCAAGTCTGCCCTGATAGCCCAGCCAGCTCCATGCTTCAGTGCGGGCTTCCAGACTGCTCATCTAGGTAGCCTGAAGCTGCCAGGCAGGCGACATGTTTGCTTAGTGGACCCCTGGGAAAGGTGGAAAGGCTGTAGTCTCGTGATGAGGGCAAAGGATGGTCTCAGTGCCTGCCTTCCTGGTGCTCACACACCCGGCCCTGACTCCTGTCTACCATCTTAGTTAGAAGTGGTTCATTCCCATCAGCTTGGCTTCTAGCTTTTCCAAGACTCGGTGAACCGCACGCTTTTCTCTCCATGTTCCCAACTAGCTGTTCCTGAAAGTGGCATTTCTCTTTTCAAGAAGAAAGCAGTCCCTCCCTGCCCTCTGCTCTCACCCAGCGTAGTTCTCTGAAGCCAGTCAACCAGTAAATCCTCAGAGGGCCAGGGCTTCATTCCTAAGGACCTGGGCAGCTGGGTAGCAACAGGGTGGGGGCAGGGGACTAGAACTTCTGGGGCCATGTTTTAGATTCTTATCACTCAGTCCAGGGCTTGCTGGGAATCTATCTCTAGGGTGGTGGGCACTAGGTGCTTATTTAAGGGAACAGCGATTTCTTTTTCCCTACTGTGGCCTGGCCACGAGATGGTAACTGCCAAACAAAAAATGGATGGCCCTAGAGCAAGCAGGGCAGTGGCTTCTGATTCTGGCTACCTCTTCTCTACAGTTTCTGGCTGAAGAGCAGTGAAGAGGCAGAATCCCCTTTAGCCAGCTCCAGCCAATCAGGAGTGCAGCCAAAGTGTATCAGGAGAGACCTCTGGGGGGTCAGGAGTGCCTGGCCAGGGCACAGCATGTATATTCATGTAGAAAGACCACATAATCCTGGGAAAGAGCATCGGGTGCTCAGGGTATTGGAGATCACCCTGGAGCTGCTTCTCCAACTTCCTTTAGTTGTCTATATAAATGCCAAAAGTGTGGTGGTATGTGCCTGTAATCCCATCACTCAGGGGGCAGAAGAGGATTTGCCAATTTGAGAACAGCTTGAGCTATATAGCGCTTATAGACCCTGCCTCAAAAACCAAACCTGAAACAGAAGGTGGGGATCACAGAGGCATAGAGTAATTATGGAAAATTCTAGCCATCCCAGCCTGGGGTCCAGTGATTCGGAGTGCAATGCCCAGGCTGGCAGCATCTGTTTTTGACGTGCACATGGGAAGCTCAGGGGTGGGGGCCAGCCATTTGTATTTAACCAAGTCTGCAGGGGAGTCTGCAAACTGGTGTGAAAGTCCCTGCCAAGGAGATGGCAGCTTCTGAGAGGCCCGCTATGGAGGACACTGCCCTCTAATTCCAGGGAGCCATCCCAGTTTAGGTTCCTGATCTGGTGCCTACCTGTGTGTACATTGGCAGTCTTGGTGATGGTTTGGGATCTGTGTCTGCCAAGTCTACCACACATATTCTGTAACAGGGTGACCCTTAAACGCTTGTGTGGATTTGACCAGTCTCAGGAAACTTAATCCGTTCACCTGGCCAGTTGCCCAGTGGCCTCTGGCATCACCCGTTGCTTGGCCCCCCAAGCAACCCTTTTTGCCCTTGTCTCTGTTGGCTTCCCAACAGCGTTCTTCTTCACCTTCAGTCACCAGAAGTTTATCAGTTAAGAACAAGACAACCGAAGCACCCCAGGCTCATTGTGAACCACAGCGGAATGGGAAAGAGAGAGAAACACAATTTCCTCCTCCACCACCTTCCCTTCCTCAGACCTGTAATCACCCTTGCTCGCTCCTGCCTGTGAGCCAAAGTTCTAGCCATCTTCATGATTTACATTCTCGGCATGATCCTACCTCTTGGGTTTGTTTAATTAGAAACAGGCTGGGGATATGCAGCCTATGCACTGGCGTGTTAACTGCTTATCAGAGGAGAGAGAGGCACCAGGTTCGGGGATGGAAATTTCCACTCTCCCCCCACGCCTGTGTTTGTCTCTGTTTTTCTCTCCCCCTCTGCCTTTCCTCGCCTGTGTCGTGCTCCTTCTGGATGGCGGCTTCTCCTCAGTTCGATTCTCTTCCCCCAGAGCTTCTGCTCCCTGCTAAGGGGACACCTTTGTGTTTGGAGCAGACACAGAGGCCAGAATTCAAAACTTCTTCTCCAAGCTCTTATCACATTCCGGCCCCCGCTGCTGTCTCTGAAGAGACCCAAAGAGATTTTCTGATGCCCAGCATGCAAAGGATTAGTCCCCTCCCCAACGTTGTTATTGTTTATTTTTATTTTTTACAAAACAGGAGAAAAGAGTGAATTGGGTTGGGGACAGGTGACACATTTCTCCACAAAGGTACAAAACTGCCTATAGAAAGTCAACTTTAGAGCCCAGGCTATGAGATGGGGCATCCCTGGATACCCCTCTCCTCAAATATCCTTCAGATCCAGCTGGGGGACACTCCCACTTTTGGGGCAGGCTCCCACTTTGGGAGAGCCTCTTTCAGCTCTTGCCCAGAAGGGGGATGAGCAAGCAACTGATTCTGTACAAAGAAAGAGAAGAGGGAGGGGGCACAGGCAGCGGACAGCCAAGCCGAGGTCCAGAAGCCTCTGGGGAGGAAGGAGGCTCTAGGCAGAGTCCTGCCTATTCCTTAGAGACACTCCACAGAACAGTAGCTGAAGACCCCCAGAAGGCCACAGCAATCGTGTGGGAAGCTGCAAGAGCACCCCCAGGAGCCATAGAGCCCCGCCATTCTTGGTCAAGCTGCCAGGCCTCCGGCACGTGGATCAGCGCCACTTTCCTGGCAGGTACCTGGCCCAGATCACTTCCCTTTTACTGTCCTAGTTATTTCTCTACTGCTGAGACCTGGCGGAGCCTCAGGAATGTGGAGACAGTGGTGGCGACACTGTCTCCCCATTTGAGCATCTGGGCGGGTTCCTCCCTGGATTCCAGGGCAGGACAAGGGGTGCAGACATGACTCTGACAGAGGGGGTGCTCCAGCCCCAGAAAGCCCAGGCTGGAAGGAGAGGCTTCTCACCCACCCCCTGCTTGGGCTGCGGGCCTCTGCCAAGGTGGGCTGCAAGCCCAGCTGCCAGCAGGAGGACAGCAAGAGTCAGGATGGCTATGAGCCCAGGCTGGTCCCCCAGGGCTCTGTGGCAACGAGAGGCCTCTTTAGTCCTGGCCCAAACACAAGCCAACTGGGTGTGGGCATCAGCAAAGGCCACTTGCAGGCAGGCCCAGTACTCTGTGCCCGGAAGGAGGCGGGTAATGTTGTAGCGGTGGGTGCCCTGGGGCAGTCGAGCCGAAGCAGTGGCTTCATGGTCCCGGAGGGGGGAGGCGCTAGACCAGGTGAGGTTGGTGGAGACTATGTTGGGTGGGGGCACCCAAAACAGCAGGATGTGATATGGGTGTGTCTCCTGCACACGGAGCTCCAGTCCTGGTCTCTTGTCCCTGCCTGGCTGGAAGGGAGCATGGCCAACCACAACATTGACTGTCTTAGTGTCAGCCCCGACCAGGTTCTGGGCCACACAGGTATATAACCCCGCCTCGGCTGCTGTCACCCTCCGCAACTCTAGGGTCCCCTCAGGGAACACCCGGTACCTCCGGCCTGCATGGGCAGGCCTCAGTCGAACTCCAGCTGGAGTGACCCAGTAGATTTCAGGCTCTGGTTCAGCCAGTGCTCGACAGTGAAGTACCATGCTCTCTCCACTGGCCACCTGCAGGCTGGAGGGGAAGCTTCGAGGAGAGATGAGGGGCAGGCAGTGGTCTGTCATCTCCCGGAATGGCACCTCCCGGACTGGGCGGCGCTGGAGGTCTGGTGGCTCAGCACACAGAGTAGACTGTGGCTCGATGAAACGGACATGGGTGCCCGTGGCATTGGCCCAGCGGATGACACAGTCACAGCGGATGGGGTTGCCGTGGAGCCCCACCTCCTGCAGGTTGGGCAGAGACTCCACTGTCTGCTGGTGCAAGGCACTGAGAGCGTTGTTGTTGAGCATGAGAGTCTCCATCTGGGGCAGGTGGTGGAAGGCGCGGGGATGGATGAAAGACAGCCGAGGGTTATTGGTGATGTCCAGCTTGGTCAGCTCAGGGAGATTTACCAGGGCGAACTTGTCAATGGAGACCAGCTCCTCCATGTTGTTCAGTCCTAATTCCTTGAGGTGCAGCATGTTGGCAAAGTCTCCCGGCCCTACCCGCTGCAGTGGGTTTTTGTTCAGGTCTAGGAACTTGAGCCCAGGCACCTGCTCCAATGCCCGCTTGGGCACCTGGGCCAGCTGATTGTCATAGAAAGAGAGACTCTCCAGGCTTTGCAGTCCTTCCAGAGCATAGTCTGAGATCTCCCGCAAGCTCATGCCTGCCAGCACCAGGCTGCGCAGGTTGGCCAGGGGTCGGAAGTTCATGTCCAAGATGGCATCCACCTTGTTGCCACCAATCATGAGGATTTCCAAGTTGGGCAGCATCTCGAACCAGCGGCTGTCAATGGCCCTAAGCAGGTTAGAGTTGAGGTGCAGTCGAAGCAGGTTGCTGAGGCCTTCGAAGGCCCTGGGGGCAATACGACACAGCTGGTTATGGTTGAGATAGAGCTCCTGCAGGCTGGTCAGCCCTGCAAAGCTGTGATCCTCCAGCCGGCTTAGCTGGTTCTCTTCTAGGTGGAGGCTCAGCAGCTGAGGCAGGGCCTGGAAGTCACAGTCTCGGGCATCTGAGAAGCTGTTCTGGGACAGATCCAGCTCTGTGAGGTTGGCTAAGTAGGCAAGCTCAGTCTGGTCTATTCGGCTGATGCTGTTGCTCTGTAGCAGCAGGGTTTGTGTGCCCGCAGGGAGCCCTGGGGGCACTGCCGTCAGGAAGAGGTCATTGCAGTCCACAGTGGTGGCCTCACGGTAGGATGATCGGGGTGTGTACCAGGGCCGGATCTGGCAGGCACACTGAGGAGGGCAGGGCACACGCCAGGGTACCACGGGTACCACGGCAGTGGTACCCGCCACCAAAGATAGCAAAAGGGCAGCCACAAGGAGCCTCATGGTGGAGCTGGAAGGCAGGGGACCCTCCACAGGAAGAGTCCTGCTCTTCACCACTTGCAGACTGAGGGTCAGCAGCCCTGCCAAGGTCTGCAGAACCACCCACTCAGGGCCGTCATTCTACATGGGGTGGGTGGGCATCACTTCGTGCCTTCTTGGGTGTGGGTCCTCATCTTTGTGTGCTGAGCTGGGATTCACTCATGTCCTTGTCAGGCGGCCCTGGAAGAAGACAACAGAATTAGGGATGAGCAGAGTGAAGGAATGAACTCTGTTCCTCCAGCCTCTCCTGGTGGTCTCCAGAAACCAGAGGAGCGGCCCAGGAACTGGATGGAAACCAGGCATTCCGGCATTCCAGGCCCTGTTCTGCAGCCCCCAGGGTTCCAGGGTCCTCTCCTACCACCTTCTCTCAGTCTTTGGATGACTATGGTGTGGTGTGGTGTGGTGTGGTGTGGTGTGGTGTGGTGTGGTGGGTGACGGTGGGGAGTATAGGTATGTGCGCGTTGGGAGGAAAGGAGAATGGATGGGCTGAAATTGTCGTCATTGGATCCCAGATAAATGGGGAATAGATTTTTTGACCTTTCTTGCTCTTCCTCCCTTCTTGCATCACTGGTTAAGTGAGATAAATGATGGTTTCTAGATGTTTCTCTGGGGATGCAGGAGGAAGGAGGTGGTGGGAACAAACCCAGCTCTAAAATATGGGATGGGCTTCCCAGAACTCTGGAGCCGGGCAGTGGATCCTGACCCCGAATTCACATAGGCTGGGGTGCCGGGGCAGTCCAGTCCTTCCTGGGGTCTCCTGGGTGAGCTTTGGTTTTGGCCATTGTTAGTTATTATGCGGCACAATGTTATTCATTAAGTGGCGCTGTTTACCGTTAGAGAAAAGCCACTGTAAGAGTTTATTAGGGGAAAGAGAACAGAGGGGATGTGCTTAGACCTATGCAAGATCGTGCAGGGAGAGAGGAGGGAGGGGTCTGTGACCTGCTTTCTATGGTATGTGCATATGGGCTTACATAGCGACGCCACACATGCGTGAGCGCATAACCTATGCACGCACCACTTTGCACCCTGGAGGCATGGGCCTTCCTCTCGCAATGGCCTGTTGGAGCTGCCCGGCAGATGTGCAGGGACTGGAGTCTACCTGCCTCAGCCCTGCAGGGGTGGTCTTCTGCAAGCTGGCCTGTTTTTTCTATACGCCTCCTACTCTCTGCACAAACCTTTTGGGGTGAACTGACATCCCACCTCCCCTTTTGCTCATTTCTCTGAGACAACTTCTGCTTGTTCTTCAAGACTCAAGTCCAGAGAGTGTCTCTTGGGCTACAGGGTTTCTTGGAGCACAAGTCTCCACCTCTGGGGCTAAGGGGCTGGCACTGTGCTGCTGCAATGGGCTTGCTGCTGTCCCAGCCCTGCCCGGGTCACCTGGAAAGCTTCCTCGGACTATATAGCACTGCCCTTTCTTCACCATACCTGTCACACAGGGCATGGCTGGTGTCACTGCAGTCCCATGTCCTCAGGACCCCTTCCCCCAGGAGGTTTCCTCTACCTGGAACCCAAGACACTCATGTTTCCACCCTCCTGGGTGTATGAAATCAATTTGACTTCTCTCTCAGCCCCGAAGGCCAGGCTGTACTGCCCTGAAGGTACATCAAGCCTTGGCTTAGAACAGAAGATGGACACAAAACTGGGGCATAAGCCGAGGGGTGGGGGTGGGGGGTAGCACGGTGGCGGCCGTGGCGGTGGCGCAAGCCTTTGATCCCAGCAGAGCCAGGTGGATCTCTGTGAGTTCAAGGCCAACAGAGGGCATTCCAGAACAGCCAAGGCTACACAGAGACGTCCTGTCTTGAGAAACAAACAAAAAACAAAACAAAACAAAACAAAACAAAAACTGGGCCAGATCCCCCTTCTCCTCTTTGGCCTGGTCTGACTCCTAGGTAGAGGTTCGATCAGGCAGCTCTCCAGTGGCGGGTGTGCAGATGTCTTTCTAAGACTCCCAGCAGCTCTTTTCCTGTGTAGCTGTCCTAAGAGGCCTGTGAGATAAAAACTCACACCTCAAGTTTGTATAGGTCCAGAAGAATTCCAAGAATTCGGCTCAAGTCTCTATGATGGGAAGGATCCACAGAGAGGAAATAAGCCGAAACTGGAGGCCGTGCTGTTCATACATCGCTACTCTGCCTCAGGTCTGGCCCAGCTTGCTCTGGGCCCAGGGCTAGGGTGCACGGGCTGCCCTGAGGCAGGCCCGTGCCATTCCTGTCTTCTGGGTTGAGGTCTCCCTTGCCAGGAAACTGCAGGAAGCTCAAAATGGTGTTTACCAGCTTCCAGGCAGTGCCCCTGGCTGGCCACACGGGGTTCTTTGCCTCATCATTCTGCTTCCGGGATGCTGGGAGGGGGAGCAGTGGGGGCAGGGCACCCCTCCCTGAGCAAGAGAGCAGCAGCATGCCTGTGTACATCTGACTGCGCCCCACTTTCCACAGCAGCTATTTCTGAAGGTGGGAAAAACAACAGTGACTTGAAAGGCATGGAGGTTTGCGTAGGGGTGTGTGTGCGCTGTCACACAGATCTTAGGGTAAACAAACACACGTGCACCAACATGCGTGCCTGCCTACATACATGTGCCATGGGAGCCCCGGGAAGCCAGCTGCCTCAGCTAGTAACTGGGCCTGGGGGTCGGGGGGCGTTTGTGGTGTATTTTGTGGGTTGGGAAACTGCAGGAAACAAGCTGAGAAGCACCTGCCGTGCAGATGGCTAGAAGTGCCACGCTTCCACGCCAGAGGCCGGGATACCAAGCATGGCTCTACCTCTGCTCCAGGAAAAGCTCCTCAACCTCTCCAAGCATCTGTTGCTTTCTGTTTCCTTCATTTTCTTTCTTTTCTTTCTTTTTTTTTTGCAGAGTTAAAAGCCAAGGAAGAGGTCAGAGCAATAGCTGAGAGCTGAAAACCTTACCCTTCTGTCTTTCCTCTCCGCAAGAGACCTACTTCCTGTGTCCTGTCTTTTATATAGACTTTCTGTTCTGCCTTCTCATTGGTTGTAAACCCAGCCACATGACCTTCTCGTCACTGCCTGTCTGTACAGACCTCCAGGTCTTCTATGGTTGGTATTGAGATTAAAGGCATGTGTCGCCATGCTGGCTGTATCCTTGAACACACAGAGATCTGCCTAGCTCTGCCTCCCAAGTGCTGGGATTAAAGAAAGACTGTCACCAGACTGAAATGAGCGTGCTGCTCACGTAGAGAGTTCTAGAAATGTCAGCTCCTTTTCCAAGGTTGGGAGGTGCTCCTGCCACATTTGACCTCCCTCCTCCCTCCCCTCCTCCCTCCCTCCCTTCCTACTTTTCTCCATCCTCTCTTTTCTTCCTCTTGCTATGTAGCCGAGACTGTCCTTGAACTCAGGATCCCCTTCTTCCATCTCTCAAGTACTCAGAATGCAGGTGTGCAACTCAGTGACCACGGGACTTCTTAAGGAACCATAGCCTTCTAGACAACAGACAATAGGGGGCAACAGGCTCCCTCTCTACTGAGCTGAGCCCCTGGAAGCCCAATACTGGCTCCCAAGGTGGGGTGGACAGCTGTGAGCTGGCAACATAGTCACCAGCAAAGAATGCCCATTGTTGGGGAATGTTATTTTAAGGTGTGTTACTTTTGTTTATGTTGCATTTGTTTAATTCTGTGAAGCTGTGTTACTGTGCCTGTCTAACATATCTGAAGGTCTAATAAAGAACTAGCCAACAGCAAAGCAGGAGAAAGGACAGGTGGGACTGGCAGGCAGAGAGAATATATAGAAGGAGAAATCTGGGAGATCGAGGAGTGAGAGAAGGAATGGAAGAAGAAGGAGGAGGACTTCAGGGGCCAACCACCCAGCTACATAGCCAGACATGGAGTAAGAAGGAAAGGAAAGGTATACAGGAATATAGAAATAGAGAAATAAATAATAGAGAAAGATAAAAACCTTGAGGCCAAAGATAAACAGGATAATTTAAGTAAAGCTGGCAAGAAACAAGCCAAGCTAAGGCTAATCATTTATAATTAAGAATAAGCCTCTGTGTGTGTTTATTTGGGATCTGGGTGGCAAGCTCTCTAAAAGAGAAAAACAAACAAACAAACAAAAAACAACAATAGCTAATGGGTGAGGCAACCCTAGGACGGTTCCTAGATGGAGAGGAAGGTGAGGCTGAGTAGGCAGCAAGCGTTCTTCAGAGGGAACCTAGGTGTGTCACTTGACCTTGAGATAAGACCTGAGCCCCTGCCTTCCCTCTCCTACAACACCCTTGTTCTGAGTGCCAGGCCAGGATTCACCTGTGCTCAAGGCGTTAGAAGCCACCAAACCTACAAAGTTCCATGGCAGACAGCTCCTCTGCTGGCCTTATCAGTCTACCTGGGCAGGAACAGCTCCCAGCAGAATGTGCTGTTCCTGGGCTAGGAACAGAGTTGGCTTTAAGAGGAGGAGAGACGTAGCAGCTGAATCTGGAACCCCAAAGTGTGGCAAATCCTTAGAGGAGTCCTTGTCTTGAGGCTGGACACATAGCCCCTCCTGATGGAGCCTGGAGCTGCCCATTCATCTGCCATCACCATTTAAGGTTGTCATGGACCTACTCATTCAAGCTGATTAACGAGTTCTACAGGAGCTGCAGAGAAAGCAAATCGTCTTTTCTCTATAATGTCTGGGTGACCAGGAGTTCAGGAGCACATGCACATGTCTCCCAATTGGTCTGCAAGCTCCCTGTGTCCACAGATAATGAAGTGAAGCCGAGTACTTGAGGGCGAATATGAATAATAAAACCCACAGAACACGGAACATTAAGTTTCATATCTCCACCAGCTCTGTGCGTGTGCAATGAAGGGATTCTTTGCTTTCACTTTGTCAGGGGGACAACTAAGGTTCAGAAAGGTTATAGCAGAAGTTACCCAGCTTCTTTGTGGTGAAGGAAACCCAGTTTTTTGTTTGTTTATTTGTTTGTTTTACTATAACCAGCCCCAGCAGCCCAGTCAACAGGGAATCAATGTTTGCTTGAAGGGAGCTGAGTGTTGGACTGGCTTCTAACACTTGCCTCAGTTGCAAGTTCTCTCAGAGATGGACTTGGCTTCTTAGCAAATATATCTTGTTTCCTGATGAGCCCACCAGACCCCTTCCTTGGCTCCTGGCTAGACTGACCCCCTTGAGGAACATGCAGGAAGGACTCCGTTACTGTTTGAGCCTTGGTGGGCCTGGAACCACAGGGTCAAACAAAGCTCAGCGCTGCACATGGACCTGACTCTGCCATCTGACTGGGCAGTGGGTAGCCACCTGGGCTGGTGGCTCCCTCCAAAGGCACACCATTAGCTTAGAAGGGCTCTCACTACAAATTCCAATGGACTTATTTCTAGTTGGATTTGCTCCAGGAACCATCTTTGGACTTGGCAGAATGATCCTCCAATCCCTCTGCTAAAAAGACCCTTGGCAAATCTCTAGAGGAAGAGTTTTGGGGGACACTGTCATTCCAGCCTCCTTCTCTGTCCCTATCCCCTGCAGCACAGAGGTGAAGTCTACTGGTGCATGCAAACTCCTTTTTTTCACTTTCCCATTGTTCTCTGCTTCCTCCCTTAGTCCCTGCCCAACCTCAGAGCAGCCTTCCTCCTGCAGGAGGTAAGCAAGCAGGCAGCTACCGATTGCCTGGCTTTGGCTGCTTCGGTACCAGGTCCTTCTGAGCTGTGGAGAACAGATGGGTGGCATAATTGTGTGTAGCATTGATAAACTCCAGCCTCCTCAGCAGCAGATAAGCACTAGGCAGGAGCTGCAGAGGGTGGAAGGCTGGCCTCCAGCTGTACACGTGGTCTCCAGTTCCCCTGGGAGGTCACTAAGTCCCTCACTCCTACCTCTCACTCAATCACACACAACCAGGGCTTCTGCACGGGAGACCCTGTGTTTATCTAGTCTTCCAGAGCCTGAATTCCATTCATAATTTATGTGAAGGAGGGCTGGTGGTACAGAAGGAACTGGGCTTTACCATGGATTTTGAGCCCGCTCTTCCGTTCTCCATGTGACCTTGGGCAAAGTACCCAGCTTCCTTAAACGTCGCCGCTGTGGAGCCTGGGATGTGATGACTCTGCTCCTTTCACACCTTCATTATGGTGGCTTCTCATTCCATCTTTGTTCCTCACCTTTTGTAGTTGTCATTGAGGTCTAAGATACTACACAGGCCTGTATGCACCAAAGACACAGAACCCCAGGCTCCATGAGCTTGGGCTAATACTGGGTCAGCCCCACTCAGATCTAGATGTAACCATCCCAGCATTTAGAAGGTTTCTACATGCCCTTGCAGGTCCATATGCAACCCTACCTGGTGTCCACTGCCTGACTCTAGCCTCACCAGCCAGTTTCATCTTGAAGCTTCTCCTCTCTTCCCTTTCTACCATAAGTTGAGAACAAGGTCATTGAAACTGGGTGATTCCTGGAACTCCTACTAATACTTCCAAGTGGTTCAGAGCCTCTCAGCATCCTTCTCAGCCAGCAAGGTGGGGATCCTTTCTTGTTCTTTTTATTTTATTTTATTTTATTTTATTTTATTTTATTTTATTTTTTCTTTTGGTTTTTCGAGACAGGGTTTCTCTGTGTAGCTTTGTGCCTTTCCTGGAACTCACTTGGTAGCCCAGGCTGGCCTCAAACTCACAAAGATCTGTCTGCCTCTGCCTCCCGAGTGCTGGGATTAAAAGGCGTGCCCCACCGCCGCAGCCACCACCACCCAGCTCCTTTCTTGTTCTTACACCTAGAAATAATTCTATGCCTCAGGGTCCCAGCTCTGGCTACAATCCTCATGGCCTGGGCCTGATGTTCCATGTCCCTTGAGACAGGAAGACTGCTCGGTGGTCTCTGCTCCTCATGTTTCTAGATTTTCTCACCCCAGAGTCCTGGGGCAGTAGACAAGAGCGTACATGGGAGTTATCCTGCACTCTTAGCTTCCCCTATACCTCTCAGAGCCCCTCACATTCATCTCGTCCCAAAGCCAGCATCTCTTCCCACCAACCTGCTCCTCAGGCCCTGTCTTTGTCAGTTTCTGCATCCTCCAGTGCACGGGGAATCACTATTTTGCTTTGCACCTCTTCCCCTAGCAAATACACCTGCTTATATCACCGTTATCTTGACCCTTAGGGTGGCCTCTTCGGTGCTGTCTTCTTAACATCAGAGGGGCCCCACATTCCCAGACCTGCTGCTCTGCCACACCCGACCTGCCACTGTCCCCAACACTATAGGTTCTCACCCTGACTAATGCTCTGTTCCTTTCAACTCCTGCTCTTCCTCAGCCACCAAACCTATCCCAAACACCGCTTCAACTGAAGGGAGACACACGGTAGCCCTGAGGGCTTGTGTGCAGGGTTTCCTCTGTGCCACCTACCTTGCCAACAATCCTGTAAAGGAAGTGCCTCTTAGATGAGGAACTTAGCTCAGAGAAGTTGAGGGACAGGATTGAGGTCCCACAGCTGGTCCATGGAGGGCCAGGAGGGGCCAGATAGATCTCATTCACAGCCCTGGCTATTTCTGGGATTCTGGCGCCAGAGCTCAGCTGGTCTGTCGGGCAGCACGGTGGGAGGGTGCGAGTCCTTTGTTCCCGCCTTGCTCGCTCAGCCCCTATGGAATTTTAGAGATCAAGGTTCTGGTAAAACTCCATGGGTGGAGAGGGAAGGGTCTTGTTGCCAGGCAGGATCCTCTGTGGTGTCCAGGCAGAGGGTGTGAGAGCTCCGAGCCTGGAAGGGAAGCCAGCCTCATTATTTCTTAATTAGAATGGAGGGTGCCAGCAGGTAGCACACAGTCATTTCTGTCTGACTGCACTGCACCCAAACAGGCTGCAGGGGAGCAGGGCCAGCAAGCCCAGGCAGAGAGAGAGTGGCTCAGGCTGTACCCACCTCTTCCTGCTGCCAGGGCTTCTGCAAACCTGCAGGGACTGCCTCTCTGACCAGAACCTCTCTCCTGAGCTCCTGGGGTGCCCTGGATCCCTCCATGAGATCCTGCCTGCTCTCCCTGCAGACTGAGAACTCTGCAGGGCCAGGAGCCTTGCTCAAGCTCACAGCAGGAACTCAGAACATTATCTGGACAAGGCCCAGGCCAGGCCAGGCAGGGATGTCTGTCTGTCTAAAGATCAGAAGCCACAGGGACCACAGAGAAGAGGACTTTGTGTGGATTCTTCCTTCTGCCTCTCTCCCTGCCCCCTTAAAGGAGACCGACATCATCCTGGAGTCTGTTTTTCCTGGTTCAGACTTTTCTGAGGCCATTTGGCCTTCCTGGTCACTGCTCCTGGGTGAAAGTCACTTCTTTCCTCATTCAAGTTTCTGTCTGGTTTAACAGAACCTTACATTCACCTTCGCTCCTCTGGAGCTTTCTCTGGATTCCTCTAGAAATTCCACAGACTCCACTAGCCTTCGCTCTGAGGCCAGTAGTGAAACACTGGTTTTGGAGGGGACTCAGTGGTTGAAGCCTGCTGCCTGCTGCCAGAGGCGATGGAGAGGGACACAGGCCATTCTTTGCCATGCCCTTGCGTAGTCGGGTCCTCAACCTGAAGTCCTGTTCTCTGCTGTGCATCTAGGAAGTTCCTTCCTGCCTAAGCTCCGTTATCCAGCACCACTGTGGAGTGCTCCTGGATGACCACCCCCCCTCTCTGAAGCCACAGCCTGCCATCCCGAGGGGTTCTTGTCTCCTCTCTGTGCACTGTTAGATAGGGTAGAAGGCCCCGAGGCCCCAGCTGACAGGGAAACGTGGAGAGGAAGGATTCTGCCCTGCTTGTGAGGAGCTTTGGGTCGCCCTGGCACCTGGTTACACGCAGGGGAAGGTGGGGTGGCCGAGTGAATGTGGAGCAGGCTAGTTAAACACGGAGAAAGGCTAAACCCCTTCTAACGGAAAAGGAAAATGAAATCAGAATGAAAATTGATGAGGCAGGGAGAAGGGGACACTCATTTCATCAGCAGATTTACCAGATGAAGCCCGGAGATAAATCACACTGTGGAAGGAGGCCTGGGCTCCAGGGCGCAAGCCTTCCTCTCTACCAGCTGTGGCAGGCAGGCTGGGAGATAAATGGCTGCAGCTGAGGCCCTCGGTGGGTGCTTTTCTTTCTCCCTTCCCCCCTCACTGCAGTGAGATAGCCTGCCGGTCCTCGACACCCTGCCATGTTTGCCCTGGCTGTTCTCTCGCTCAGTCCCTCTTCTTCGGCTCTCCCTACCTCATTGGCTTAGATCTTTCTTACTCCATAGTTACCTGGACTGCCTACAGCCACAGGGAAGATGGGAGGGCAGGGCTTGGGGATTGGTGGTAGGCAGTACAGCCCAGGACAGGGCTGGGAACAGGCTTTGGATCATGGCCTCATCCCTCCTTGGGCCTAGAGGGCCTTGGGCCAGGACTATCAGCAGCTCCAAGAACGTTCTCAGAAATGCAGATTATTGGGCCTACTCAGTCCTCCAGGATCAGAGATTGAAGGTGGGGCCTAGAAACCCAAGTTTGAGCTGGATGACTTTGGAAGTCCAACTCTATAAACCAAGGGATGATCCTTAAAAATCTCAAAGGCATTTATAATGTGCTTCATATTGCTCTCCTGACAGGTTAGGATGGAGTCTTCCAGAAGCCCAGGCACAGAGAAACTTCCAAGGAGCATTAATAAAGCTCTGGTGGTATGTTGGCACACTACATTTGGTAATGGCGAGGGACACAATGTAAAGGAAGGGCAGGTGAGGTTTCACAGCTTGAGAACAAAACACAGAGAAACTCTCTGTGGAATAATAAGTTGTTACAGAAGGGCCCTGGGGCTCAACCATGGGAACAGTGCAGTCCCATCACACATAGGAAGTTAGGCAAGTATTCAGAGGAAATAAGCTAAAAATGAGTGTGGGGGCTAGTTTTATATCAACGTGATACAAAGTATAGTCATTTAGGAAGAGGAGGTTACAGTTGAGAAAATGCCCCTACCAGATCGGCCATCTTGATTGATGATTGATGTGAGTGGGCACTGTGGGCAGTGCCACTCCTGGGCAGATGGTCCTAGATGCTACAAGAAAGCAGGCTGAGCCATGAGCTGCAAGCCAGTAAGCGCCACCCTTCCATGGCCTCTGCATCAGTCCCTGCCTCCAGGTTCCTGCCTTAAGTTCCTGCCCTGATGTCCTTTGATGGATAGACAGTGATTCGGAAGTGTAAGAGGCAATAAACCTTTTCCTCCCCAGGTTGCTTATGGCTATGATGTTTTAACACAGAAACCCTAAGACAACGAGTGAGCTTGGTAGGTACTTTAATAAATTTTAATTGTTTTAAAAATCGCCCTGGGGTGGGAGGTGGGGGACCAAGCTGGAGTAGAGATGGTGGAAGACATTCGCCACGTGCAGGAGGGCACTGTGAGCAAAGCCTGGGAGAAAACTGTAGGAAGTGAGTGCCGAGGAGTGTTTCCCGGCAGCCTGTGAGCGGAGTGGGGAGGAGGTCTGCAGATGAGAGCCAGCTCGTCTGGACACGATCCTGCGGGCCAAGGGCAGTCACGATGGAGCTCCTTAGCCATCATTAGTAATAATCCACGGGACCAGACGCACTTCGCGATTGAAATTCTACCATTCCCACTATGTTATGAGGCTGTGGTCTGGGTGCATGCCCCAGATTCTTGCGTTAGAGACCTGATCCCCACTGAGCATGGATGGCTCAAGTCCCAGCACTTGGGAGGCAGAGGCAGGTAAATCTCTGAGTTCGAGGTCAGCCTGGTCTGTGGAGTGAGTTCCAAAACAGCCAGGGCTACACAGAGAAACCCTGTCTTGAAAAAAACTGAAAGAAAAAGAAACAAGAAATACAATCCCCAATGGTGCAATGTTGGGAGGTGTTTAGGTCACAAGGGCTCTTCCTTCCTGAATGGACACATGGTATTTTGAAAGTCATGAGAGAGAGAGTTAGGTCTTTTTCTATCAGTCTCTGCTTTTTTCCATGTGGAGATACTGTATTCCCCAGAGAACCCAGAGTTCAAAAAACTATCTTGGAGGCAGATAGCAGGCCTCACTGGATGCTGATGCCTTGATCTCAGACTGCTTGGCTTCCAAATTTGTGAGAAACAAATTTCTAGTCTTTATAGATGCTCAGTCTTTGATGCTCTCTTGAAGCTGCCTAAGGAAGACCTGTTTGACAGACGCAGATGCCACTGCCCCCTATCTTTAATGGGAGGAGTATCAAGTGACTTGCTCAAGTTCACACAGCACAGTCACGGGCCAAGGCTAGAAGGCACAGTGTGCTTCCAGCCCGGTCCTGATTTTCCCTCAGGGAGGGCAATACTAATGGTAGCCACTGAAACAGTCTGGTTGTGAGCCAGGCCTCGGACTAGGCAGGAGCGGCTGCCTGTGTGTTCATAATACCACTGGGATGAGGGTGTGATGAGCCCCACTGCAGTGTGAGAGGTGAGTGCCTGGCCTGAGAGCATTCAGCTTTAAACCAGGTCATTGCTGGCCTGGTGCCAAAGCCTGTGCTCTGGGGTCTGATCCTTCACAACCCTCTGGCCCCACTGCCCAATTCTCTTCCACCCCAGAATGGAATGGGAGGGAGGGGGGTTCCGGTTGACTTCTTTTTGATCAATCCCCTTTGGGTCTGGATCAATGCAAAAACTGAGACTGGTCTCTGGCCCAAGTTTATAGGCTTTCCTCAAGGACGAGCCTTTCTCTACCTCGGCACAGCTCCTCTGCCATACCTGTGCAGCCTCAAAGTCCAGAGTGCCAGGCGGGATGACGGTTCTCGAGCCCTGAGCCTGGTGGAAGGAAATGCTTCCATCTGTGATCAATACCAGGCATAATTCAGTGACTGCAGCAAGTACAAAGGAGTGGAGGTTAAATCAATATTTAGAAGCTTCAAAATTAAACTAATTAAGAGCAAGCCTTAATGATTTTTTACTGTCTGGGAATAAAAAAGACAAAAAGCCTGCCTATATTTCATGATTCCATTTTAGTTGCTGGTAATAATTTGGACGAGCAGAAACGGACGGTGCTCTGGTGGCCCTGCGCTATGCTGCAGAAGAAGGGCACCTTGTCTGAGGAGACAGAAGAAGCCGGAGCAGCAAGGATGCAAGGGAACACAGAGCAAGGCCACGAGCCTGATGGCAGGGTACTGTGCACAGCACAGTGTCCCCCCCAAAAGGTATATTGAACTCCCACTCTGGATACTTGTGAATGTACCCTTCTTAGAAAGTAGGGTCTTCAGAGAGGTAATGAAGCAAAGATGAGATCGTCAGGAAGACCCTAATCCAATATGACTGATGTCCCCGTAAGAGGAGGCGAATGCCACATGAGGCACATCCCTAGGGGAAAGGGGCAGGATGCAGCTCCAGGCAAAGGAATGTGGTACCCCCCACCACTGATGCCTGTGAGTGGAAGCCAGCAAAGGCAAGGATAGAGTCTTCTGGTCTTCTTGAAGGAGGCTAGTTCTGCTAACGCCTTAAATGTGAACTTCTAGCCCACAGAACTTTCGAGACAATGTGTTTATATTGTTTGAAGGGACGAGTTTATAGTGCTCTGTTAAGGAAGTTTTAGGATGACAATCCAGGGGTTCTGGGTTCTCATTCCTACTCTGCTACTTACTAACCATGCCAATCAGGGTGAGATGTTCACCCTCCATTACCTCCTCTGAAAAACGGGGATAAGACTTCACTCTCTTTTGAAGATCTAAAACCCGAGGGCAAGCATGCACCACCTCTGTAGTGCTGGCTCAGCACTGGAGGGTAAGACCCAGCAGCCAGCCCTCAGATGAGCCTGGTCCTAGGCCCATTCTATGGGTCCAATCAGACCACAAGGGAGTGTTCACTGTGTCACTAGAGATTCTGTGAACATAAAAGGTGTTTTTATCATCATTTTAGTGGAGTTTTACTTACTGCAAGCTAATCTTTTCTAATCTATAAAATGGAAGGGTTGGATGACATCATCTAAAAGATATTTTCATTATCATGTATATCATGTATATATACACACACACACACACACACACACACACACACACACATACATCTGTATATATGATGGTTCCCACCTGTAATCTCAGCATCTTGGAGGCCGAGGCAGAAGAATTGCTGTGAATTTGAGTTCAAGGTCAGCCTAGGCTACTTACCGAGACCCCTTCTTAACCTACCTGTGCACACCTGTAATCACAGTACTTGGAAAGTGGAGGCAAGGAGATCAGTTCAATGTCAGACACTACTACATAATGAATTTGAAGCTAGCCTGGGCTACATAAGATCCCATCTTGAACAAACAAACCAAAACCAAAAACCCAGCAGGTCTGTGCAGTCCCATCTCGTACTCATTACGTTTTTCCCAGAGGGGTTCTGAGGGGTGCCGGTTTTGATTGACAGGATTTCTGGAGTGTTCTGAGGCGTTGCTGTCTCTGCCCCTGTTGGCCAAGTAAAGGGAGGGGTCCCACAGCTGTTTTCCTTTATCCTCTTTACAGCATATGGAGTATGAAGGGACCAGGGAACCACACAAGCCAGAAATAAAATTCTATCGTCAAGAGTCACCTGAAGCCCTGTGTGCAGCTTAAGCAAATGTTCCTAAAGGCCTACTCCTCAGCTCTGGTGCTACATCCCAAGTGCAATGTAGCAGGGCAGCTGCTCTGTGGGAGCCTCCTCTGGGGTCTGTGGGAGAGGGTCTGCAGGTGGTCTCGGCATTTCAGAGGAAGCTGCAGCTTGTAGCAGTGGGGGTCTCAAATGGGGTCCCAGGGAAGCAGCCTTCCTCCCATGTGATAATCAACATTCTTCTCACAAGGGTGTCACTAGAGTGAATGAGTGTGTGTCGGCGCCTCACTCTCACAGGAATGGGTGACAATAGCCATCACCATCTCATCACAATGCCATCATCTGAGATTTACTGCCGTGCGGTCCCTGTGGGGTCAGCTATTTCTTGCCCTGTTAATACCGCCAGTGCCATGCCTGCCGTGGGCATCGTCCTCGGCTCTTCTGGTCAGCGGCTCTGTCTGTCATCACCACCCATTTGAGTGACCTCCACTACATCCTCATTGCCATCTGCTGCCACCATCCTGGGATTCACAAGACCCTGATCACTGTGAGAACACAGGCATGTCTCACAGCTGTGGTGTGTACAAACCCCAGAACAGACCCAGATTTTGCCACTGTCAAAGACACACAAGACGGTGAAATTCCAATAGTGAGAAGACACGGGGCACAGAAGTACACACAGAGAGAAGTGTGCCCATGGGCATGTGGTGCTCACATGCACAGAGTTCGAGGAACAGGCATGGTATGGGAAGGGAGAGCAGGGCAGACCCAGATGCCAGGGGAGCTCTGCTTTCCACATACTGGACAGCAAGAGGACCTATAGTGATATTTTATTTGTACTGAAATGTGATTTTATTTGTATGTTAATAAAGTTGCCTTGGGGTCAGAGCAAGCCATAGCAGAAGCCGGGCGGTGGTGGTGCACGCCTTTAATCCCAGCACTTGGGAGGCAGAGCTAGGCAGATCTCTGTGTTCAAGGACACAGCCAGCATGGAGACACACACCTTTAATCTCAATACCAACCATAGAAGACCTGGAGGTCTGTACAGACAGTGATGAGGAGGTCATGTGGTTGGATTTATAACCAAATGAGAAGGCAGAACAGAAAGTCTATAAAAAAGAGAAAAACACAGGAAGTAGGTCTCTTGCAGAGAGGAAAGACAGAGCAGCAGTGAAGGGTAAGGTTTTCAGCTCTCAGCTATTGCTCTGACTTCTTGGCTTTTAACTTTGCAATTGGCTCTGTGTTTCTTATCTAACAAGACGGTTACATCTACAAGGACCACCATTTACTCCCTGTTATGTGTTTTCAGCTCTTGCTATATCAGAGAATTATGAAGGAGTCTTAACACAGTGTGGTGATGGGTAGCCATAATCCCCACATTTGGGAGGCTGAGGCAGTGAGAGGGATCTGTCTGTCTGTATCTCTGAGAAAGCATCTCACTACATATCTCTGGCTGGTTTGAAACTCTATGTAGACCAAGCTGGCCTCAAACTCACAGAGATCCACCTGCCTCTGCCTCCCTAATGCTGGAATTAAAGGCATACACCACCATACCCAGCCAGGATCTCTTAAATTACACTGATATCTAAGGTCTGTCTACTCTAGCCCAATTGTATCATCCCTGAAAGAAGGATCCAAGTATGGCATCCAAACAGAACTTTCTAGGATTTCTTTGTATGCAAATTTTGTAATAGTAAAACAAACAAAACCCCCACAAAATTTAAACTCCAGTGGTGTTGATATTGAACTCTCTAGGGAGAGGTGTACCAAGGTCTACATCTTAGTCTGAAATGTACCAAAAAGAAGATGGACAATGGACAGAACTGGGAGTTAATGGTGAAAGCAGGTGGTGGGTATGGGAGCATCGCCAAGATTTCTCTAACCTTGCTGTCTGTTGGAAACTGTTCATAGTTTTCGTGGTGGAGGTGTGAGGGATCCCTGATTAGTTTATTGCAAAGCTAGGGCTGGGAACCACGCCTTCAAAAGAAAACAGATGTTTCTCACACCTCTCTACATAAGCAAAAGAACAAACCTGCTTTCTTATCCAGCCAGGCAGACTCTGAGCAGGGTTTTGAGGTTCTGCTGAGTGGGTACAGATGGGTCTACCCAGGATATCAGGGAAGGTAGAGGGGCTGTGTGGGAGATGCTGCTGCGGCCCCCCACAGGGCTGCTCTGTGGGCCAAGGCTGGGCTGGCACTCACTACAGTCAGAGTAGGAAGTAGTTCAGCTCTATGTAGACACCCCCAAACCTCCCAGTTCTAAAGCCCAACTCAGCATTCTCCGCAAGGATTTCAGCTCCCACTTAGGAAAGACAGCTTCCTAGCTGACTAATGCAATGTGTGGGGAATGGGACCGGGGGCCTGGGGTGGCATTTTGGGCATCATGGTGAGGGGCTGGGAGGATGCCACGGGCACTGTGATGGTAGGAAGATCTGCTCATTTGCATGCTCCTCCACAGCCTGCCCTGAGCCTGCCCTGGTGCGAATGCCATAGCAACATCGTGCTCTTTAAACACAGGAGTTTGTGCTGCATTTGCAGAGCAGAATTAGGCAATTTAATTAAGGAGCTGGCAGCAGACAAACTTTGTGAGTTAAAGGCATTTTATTAAATCCCATTGTATTATGCAGCTTGCTTCCCGCAGGGGCTGTGGAACTGGGAGAAGACGGGAGAATTCATTGGGGGGTTCTTTTCCCTCCCTTGATGCTTCTGATCCTCCCTCTAGCTTCAAGACAGCATGAGTGCATGGGTGGGGGGAGGAGCAACTGTGACTGCTTGCCCTCCCAGCCTTGGGCCCAAAGTTCAAACGCCACTATTTAAGCTGTGGGTTTTGTTTTGTTTTTTTCCAGGATCGGGGTCCAACTCCAGCTTCAGTGTCAGCCGCGCAGCTCTGGGTTAGACAGACTTTGGGGGGCTCTAAGGCCTCACCTCATTGGGCCCCATTCCCTTGAAGCAGGACCGACTAGCATTCCCATTTTACAGATGAGAACATGGAGGTGTACAGAGGTAAAGGAAATAACTTTCCCAACGCCTTGACAACCGCACGTCACAGAGAAGCCAACTCAGATTTGCCTGGTGGCTAACAGGGACACCGTGAGACCCATGTGACTCCTAGTTTGCACCAAGTGGAACAGGCCCCCTAGCTGGTAATCTCAGCATGTCTCTGGGAGGCCTTCCTGTGTTAGCTAGCACAAGGGCATGGCTCAGTCGGGCCAGTTCTGGAGCACATTGGCTCTTAGGTTCCCAGTGGCCTCCTGGTCATGGTGCCTCCTTGACCTCCCCAGGTGGTTAGACCTGTCTGACCTCAAGAGGAGCTAGAGCTCTGCTTCCTAGTGCCAGGGCCTGCTGCAAAGAGAAAGACTCGTCCTCATCCAAGCCTCCTGGACATGGCATCAGGGACTTGGGCCACCCAGCCACCTGGCTCCACACTTGCATACTAGGGCAACCTCTTGGACTCCATTTTCTCAGTTTTAGAATGGGAGAAGTAATGTATGAAATGGATGCAGGAAAATTAGCAAAGCCAGGTACTTGTCAATCCCTGTCATAGTAAACACACACACACACACACACACACACACATACATCTGTATATTGATGGTTCCCACCTGTAATCTCAGCATCTTGGAGGCCGAGGCAGAAGAATTGCTGTGAATTGAGTTCAAGGTCAGGCCTAGGCTACTTACCGAGACCCCTTCTTAACCTACCTGTGCACACCTGTAATCACAGTACTTGGAAAGTGGAGGCAAGGAGATCAGTTCAATGTCAGACACTACTACATAATGAATTTGAAGCTAGGCCTGGGCTACATAAGATCCCATCTTGAACAAACAAACCAAAACCAAAAACCCAGCAGTCTGTGCAGTCCCATCTCGTACTCATTACGTTTTTCCCAGAGGGGTTCTGAGGGGTGCCGGTTTTGATTGACAGGATTTCTGGAGTGTTCTGAGGCGTTGCTGTCTCTGCCCCTGTTGGCCAAGTAAAGGGAGGGGTCCCACAGCTGTTTTCCTTTATCCTCTTTACAGCATATGGAGTATGAAGGGACCAGGGAACCACACAAGCCAGAAATAAAATTCTATCGTCAAGAGTCACCTGAAGCCCTGTGTGCAGCTTAAGCAAATGTTCCTAAAGGCCTACTCCTCAGCTCTGGTGCTACATCCCAAGTGCAATGTAGCAGGGCAGCTGCTCTGTGGGGAGCCTCCTCTGGGGTCTGTGGGAGAGGGTCTGCAGGTGGTCTCGGCATTTCAGAGGAAAGCTGCAGCTTGTAGCAGTGGGGGTCTCAAATGGGGTCCCAGGGAAGCAGCCTTCCTCCCATTGTGATAATCAACATTCTTCTCACAAGGGTGTCACTAGAGTGAATGAGTGTGTGTCGGCGCCTCACTCTCACAGGAATGGGTGACAATAGCCATCACCATCTGCATCACAATGCCATCATCTGAGATTTACTGCCGTGCGGTCCCTGTGGGGTCAGCTATTTCTTGCCCTGTTAATACCGCCAGTGCCATGCCTGCCTGTGGGCATCGTCCTCGGCTCTTCTGCGTCAGCGGCTCTGTCTGTCATCACCACCCATTTGAGTGACCTCCACTACATCCTCATTGCCATCTGCTGCCACCATCCTGGGATTCACAAGACCCTGATCACTGTGAGAACACAGGCATGTCTCCACAGCTGTGGTGTGTACAAACCCCAGAACAGACCCAGATTTTGCCACTGTCAAAGACACACAAGACGGTGAAATTCCAATAGTGAGAAGACACGGGGCACAGAAGTACACACAGAGAGAAGTGTGCCCATGGGCATGTGGTGCTCACATGCACAGAGTTCGAGGAACAGGGCATGGTATGGGAAGGGAGAGCAGGGCAGACCCAGATGCCAGGGGAGCTCTGCTTTCCACATACTGGACAGCAAGAGGACCTATAGTGATATTTTATTTGTACTGAAATGTGATTTTATTTGTATGTTAATAAAGTTGCCTTGGGGTCAGAGCAAGCCATAGCAGAAGCCGGGCGGTGGTGGTGCACGCCTTTAATCCCAGCACTTGGGAGGCAGAGCTAGGCAGATCTCTGTGTTCAAGGACACAGCCAGCATGGAGACACACACCTTTAATCTCAATACCAACCATAGAAGACCTGGAGGTCTGTACAGACAGTGATGAGGAGGTCATGTGGTTGGATTTATAACCAAATGAGAAGGCAGAACAGAAAGTCTATAAAAAAGAGAAAAACACAGGAAGTAGGTCTCTTGCCAGAGAGGAAAGACAGAGCAGCAGTGAAGGGTAAGGTTTTCAGCTCTCAGCTATTGCTCTGACTTCTTGGCTTTTAACTTTGCAATTGGCTCTGTGTTTCTTATCTAACAAGACGGTTACATCTACAAGGACCACCATTTACTCCCTGTTACGTGTTTTCAGCTCTTGCTATATCAGAGAATTATGAAGGAGTCTTAACACAGTGTGGTGATGGGTAGCCATAATCCCCACATTTGGGAGGCTGAGGCAGTGAGAGGGATCTGTCTGTCTGTATCTCTGAGAAAGCATCTCACTACATATCTCTGGCTGGTTTGAAACTCTATGGTAGACCAAGCTGGCCTCAAACTCACAGAGATCCACCTGCCTCTGCCTCCCTAATGCTGGAATTAAAGGCATACACCACCATACCCAGCCAGGATCTCTTAAATTACACTGATATCTAAGGTCTGTCTACTCTAGCCCAATTGTATCATCCCTGAAAGAAGGATCCAAGTATGGCATCCAAACAGAACTTTCTAGGATTTCTTTGTATGCAAATTTTGTAATAGTAAAACAAACAAAACCCCCACAAAATTTAAACTCCAGTGGTGTTGATATTGAACTCTCTAGGGAGAGGTGTACCAAGGTCTACATCTTAGTCTGAAATGTACCAAAAAGAAGATGGACAATGGACAGAACTGGGAGTTAATGGTGAAAGCAGGTGGTGGGTATGGGAGCATCGCCAAGATTTCTCCAACCTTGCTGTCTGTTGGAAACTGTTCATAGTTTTCGTGGTGGAGGTGTGAGGGATCCCTGATTAGTTTATTGCAAAGCTAGGGCTGGGAACCACGCCTTCAAAAGAAAACAGATGTTTCTCACACCTCTCTACATAAGCAAAAGAACAAACCTGCTTTCTTATCCAGCCAGGCAGACTCTGAGCAGGGTTTTGAGGTTCTGCTGAGTGGGTACAGATGGGTCTACCCAGGATATCAGGGAAGGTAGAGGGGCTGTGTGGGAGATGCTGCTGCGGCCCCCCACAGGGCTGCTCTGTGGGCCAAGGCTGGGCTGGCACTCACTACAGTCAGAGTAGGAAGTAGTTCAGCTCTATGTAGACACCCCCAAACCTCCCAGTTCTAAAGCCCAACTCAGCATTCTCCGCAAGGATTTCAGCTCCCACTTAGGAAAGACAGCTTCCTAGCTGACTAATGCAATGTGTGGGGAATGGGACCGGGGGCCTGGGGGTGGCATTTTGGGCATCATGGTGAGGGGCTGGGAGGATGCCACGGGCACTGTGATGGTAGGAAGATCTGCTCATTTGCATGCTCCTCCACAGCCTGCCCTGAGCCTGCCCTGGTGCGAATGCCATAGCAACATCGTGCTCTTTAAACACAGGAGTTTGTGCTGCATTTGCAGAGCAGAATTAGGCAATTTAATTAAGGAGCTGGCAGCAGACAAACTTTGTGAGTTAAAGGCATTTTATTAAATCCCATTGTATTATGCAGCTTGCTTCCCGCAGGGGCTGTGGAACTGGGAGAAGACGGGAGAATTCATTGGGGGGTTCTTTTCCCTCCCTTGATGTTTCTGATCCTCCCTCTAGCTTCAAGACAGCATGAGTGCATGGGTGGGGGGAGGAGCAACTGTGACTGCTTGCCCTCCCAGCCTTGGGCCCAAAGTTCAAACGCCACTATTTAAGCTGTGGGTTTTGTTTTGTTTTTTTCCAGGATCGGGGTCCAACTCCAGCTTCAGTGTCAGCCGCGCAGCTCTGGGTTAGACAGACTTTGGGGGCTCTAAGGCCTCACCTCATTGGGCCCCATTCCCTTGAAGCAGGACCGACTAGCATTCCCATTTTACAGATGAGAACATGGAGGTGTACAGAGGTAAAGGAAATAACTTTCCCAACGCCTTGACAACCGCACGTCACAGAGAAGCCAACTCAGATTTGCCTGGTGGCTAACAGGGACACCGTGAGACCCATGTGACTCCTAGTTTGCACCAAGTGGAACAGGCCCCCTAGCTGGTAATCTCAGCATGTCTCTGGGAGGCCTTCCTGTGTTAGCTAGCACAAGGGCATGGCTCAGTCGGGCCAGTTCTGGAGCACATTGGCTCTTAGGTTCCCAGTGGCCTCCTGGTCATGGTGCCTCCTTGACCTCCCCAGGTGGTTAGACCTGTCTGACCTCAAGAGGAGCTAGAGCTCTGCTTCCTAGTGCCAGGGCCTGCTGCAAAGGGAAAGACTCGTCCTCATCCAAGCCTCCTGGACATGGCATCAGGGACTTGGGCCACCCAGCCACCTGGCTCCACACTTGCATACTAGGGCAACCTCTTGGACTCCATTTTCTCAGTTTTAGAATGGGAGAAGTAATGTATGAAATGGATGCAGGAAAATTAGCAAAGCCAGGTACTTGTCAATCCCTGTCATAGTAAATCCTCAAAGTTCTGGTTGTATCATCTCCATCATGCAGACAAGGAAACTGGGCATAAAAGAAGGTAAGCCTCCGGACAAAGTCACTCAGCCAGTAAGCGGCAAGAACCAGTGCTGCCAATAATAGGTGATTGATTGCAAATAGACACATCTGCAGCTGTGTGTGTGCATAGCCGCATACACATACATACGCATGAGACAGTCATGCTGATAACTTTTGTAGCGGGAAGTCACGTACAGTGAGCTCACAGCCACATATTTTATTTCTTAGCTGGATTGGCCACTGTCTTAGCCTGCTTGGACACAATCACTAAGTACCATAAACTGGGTAGTTAATAAACAACAGAATTGATTTATCACAGCTCTGCAGCTGGAAGTCCAAGACGAAGGCATCAGCAGATAAGGTAGAGGAGGCCTCCTTCTGTTCCACAGGTGAACACTGCCTTCTCAAGGTGCTTGCACATGGTAGAGAGGCTCAGGTAATTCTGGGTTTTTAAACAAGCACGCACCCCACTTGTGTCTGAATGCCAACGCTTGCAAATTAGGTTTCAGCGTTTGGACAGTGGACACAGCTACCCAGGTTACTGCAGTGCAGGAAACCTCGGTGAAGCATTTCCTGGATGTGCCTTCTGTTCTTGCAGCATGGTCAAGAGCTGCAGCTCTGGGGGTCTGGCTGGAGGGCTTCCCAGTATGGTTGGGAGGTCTCCTTTCCTCCCCACTACCTACCTCTGAGACCCTGGGGCTTCCACATGGTTGCTCCTTGGTCCTATGGCTTTGGACATCAAGTCACACCTTGAGCAGTCTCCATGTGAGTAGACAGGACACAGAAGAGGAGAGCCAAGTGGCCGGGTGGGAGGGTGCCCAGTCCCACAGCACTACACAGGTCCTCCCAGAAAACAGAGGCATTTGGCTTCCCAGCTGCCTCTGCTCAAGCAAGGCTGTCAGTATTCCTGCAGCCAGTGGGGATGACATCCTGCAGGGTTAGCCCCTGCAGGGGACAGCTGATGGCATTCTCTGGTCTCAGCCAGGAGTCATTACCCACAGAATGCCTGGTTTAAACAAGTGATTAGGCGACTGTATTAGAAATGTGTGTGCTTCCCACCAGGGAAGGATGGGAACTTCCCAGACCACAGTACCAGCCACTGTCCTGCAGAGACTCTGCTGGGGAACCCTGCATCCTTCCTTAGAATGTATCCAGCCAATACCCAGAAGGGCTCTAAACTGGAAAGGTCGTCAGCCACAGAGCCCACTTCTGCCCACACCTTGACAAACACAAGGACCCTAAGCAGTTTAAGTGATTTTAAAGCCCCCAGGGAGCCAGAGACTCCCAACACTGGCAGGAGCTTGCTGGTTCCTTCACCTCCAGGAACTTCGGGGCAGGAAGGAGTCAGAGGGGAGACGAAGATTGGAAGGTTAGAAGATCGACTTCATGATCAACTTGCCCCACCTGAAAAGCTCCAGGTATCCAAAAAGCTCTGAGCCTGGGAGTCCATGGTGGGGATTCCAGGCCAGGGCAAGGCTGGGCAGAAATTGCAGGCAGCCTCGGGGCTGCGTTTTGATGAGGTTCTCAGCAGCTGTTCTGCCCCCCTCAAGGCTGCTCCCAGCTTGACTCAGGATGCTGGCAAGCCTCTTGCCATGGACACAGCTTCCTCCTTCCCACCTTTCCCAGGAATGAATCTGAAGGCCAGGCTTCTATCTGCTGGAAGAGGGGCCTGAGAGAAGAAGATGTGGCTGAGGCTGTTTACAGAAGCTTGTGTGCAGCAGAGCGCTGGCCTCCAGGACTACGCAGGCAGTGATGGAGTACCTTCCTCATTGCCTCATTTTTCCCACCATGACAGCTTCGTATCTACCTTTCCCTGTCACCATTCTGACAGACTTTCATGATGAAAACAGCCCCAGTGTCATATAAATTCTTCCGGAATCCTAGGGGCTAGAAGGAGAGCGAGCAGGTTTGGGGAGCTGGGGACCAAATGCTTTTCACCGCATAGTGGAAGAGAACAAAGCCTCCGAAATGTTAAAGGCTTATGTGCAAGTTCTGCCCTGGCATCTTTCTAGCTACTGACCTTGAACCAATTACTTAACCATCCTGAGCGTACGTTTCTAGGTCATAAAATGAGAACAGTAACTCACAATGTTATCTTGAGTGTTAACTAGAATCATGACAGAGAATCTGGCATACAGTTGGTGTCTAACAAGTGAGTTCCTGTTCCCAGTGGGCATGGGTAGGGACATGGAATTACTATCCATTAGGTCTCAAAGACAGAAGGCTATCTGAGGTGCCTATTAACATACTAAAGTGGACACTGTCTGCCAGCCTCTTTCTCAGCATCTGCCAGTACCTGTTATAGAGATATCCTGGCTGGCATAACCCCCTGACCTACCCTAAACTCTCCAGCCCAGAGACTGGGCTGGGCCTCTTCCCCAAGCTGCTCTTCCCTATATAACCCAGCCATGTTGGCTACACTGGCCTCTTGCTTCCTGGCCACTGCTCTTGGTTCCCACTCTCCCGGTCTCTGGCCTCTTGGCTTCTGGCTTTCCTGTCTCCCCTCCCCCATCTCCTTACATGGACCTGTTTAGTCTGCCATGTTCACTCCGGACTCTACCAGATGCCTCTGCCTCTGGCTATGCTTTTCCTCATATCTACAATAAACCTTCTCCTCCACCCACACCTAGGAGCACCATGTCCTTCTCCTTTTATTTCTTTTTCTTGTATTTCCTTTTCATTCACTGTCATACTGGTAGCACCAATGAGGTGTGATGGAAAGGGGGCCGTTGCGGGTGGCCACTTGGTTGTGTGGAAGTAGTGGTCAGAGCTCCTTTCCCTGTGCTTCCGACTGGAGTCTACCAATCCTCATGGCTTCTCCATCAAGCTGTCCCTGGAGCCACTCCCCGACATCCCACAGCGGCCATCTGGGCTTCCCTTCTGTGTCTCTCATCTCCAGAGTTGCTAATCTCCTTGGTGACTAGGGCAGCTCCTCCCCCAGTCCTGCCATCACCCCCATCCCCTGTATTTGCATGATCTGGAACTTTTTCCTTCACGCTTCCAAGTCTTTGAATCTGTCCTTCCGGAATTCTCTTCTCTGCTCAGGGAAGTTTTAGTTATTCAGCTTTCTCTTGTCATACTTTTTTTTTTTTTTTTTTTTTTTGAGACAGGGTTTCTCTGTGTAGCTTTGGAGCCTGTCCTGGAACTCACTCTGTAGCCCAGGCTGGCCTCAACCTCACAGAGATCCACCTGCGTCTGCCTCCTGAGCTCTGGGATTAAAGGCGTGCGCTATTACCGCTCTGTTCTTGCCATACTTTCTGCTGCCATAGTGCTGGCCCAACTGTAGCAGGAGCTGGTGGCCTTGGCTGCCTCCCTAGGCTGCGTTCCTCAGGGCAGGGGCTAGGCACACAGCCAGTGTTCATCAGTTTGTGTTAGGTGGAACAGATTATGGGGGTACCCTTTGACAAAAGTTTCCTCTCCACTTGGGTCTTACCAGAGCAGACACGGGGGCCAGGCATGCTCAGTTGGAGGTGCAGCCATCTGGAGTGTGTACTTCTACACCAAGCCAAGGCAAAGAGCTGCCATCAGCTCAGGTGCCTTCTCCCCCTCGTGCCTGCATAGCAAGAGGGAAGGGACAGGGAGGGGATGAGGAAAGGAACATACAATCACGAGAACTCGGTCACATGGACCTCTAAGACTGACACCCTACAATTATTAGATAGATGAAGGAACCAAGGTAACTTCCTGGTCAAGAGCCATTTGAGAAGTTACACAGCGAAATCTGGAGCCAGACTGGTCCAGTCCCGAAACAAGAGCTCCTTTCTAAGATGCTTCCTTCTGTGGATACTGTAACACAGTCCCCAGGGGAGTCAGGGAAAGGCTCACACTGAAAAACTGTATCTGTGTGGTTTGTGTTCCTGCTGCCTTTTCTTCATAGACCACAGACGACAGGTTAACTACGTATGTATTGATGGGTTGGATAGATGGCTAGATGGGTTTATGGGTGGATGGAGGGAGGGATGGATGGATGGATGGAGGCATGGATGGGTAGGTGATATGATTGTTAATGTTGTTTGCCAACTTGACAGGATCTAGGATCACTGAAGAGACAAGCCTCTAAGCATTTCTATGAGGGGTTATCTGGATTAGGTTAATTGATGTGGGAAGATTGATCTTAAATATGGGTAACACCATTTTATGGGCTGGGGTGCCAGACTTCATAAAAAGGAGAAAGCTAATTGACTGTCAGCATGCCTTTAGCTCTGATTTCTGACCCCGGATACAGTGTAAGCAGCTGCCTCAAGTTCTGCTGCCATTGAGTTCCCCACTCCAGTGGACTATATTTTCCAACGGTGAGCCAAACAACTCCTCCTCCCTTAAACTGTTTCTGTCACAGTAACAAGAAAAGTTGTTTATACAAGTGGGTGGAGAGATGGCTGGATGAGTAGATGTACGTATGAATCGGTGGGTGGGGAGATAGATGCATGGGTGGGTGCATGGATGTATACATGGGTGGATAGATCAATAGGTGGATGGGTGAGTGTGTAAATGGATGGGTGGATGGGTGAACGTATGCATGTATATGTGTACGCCTGTATTTATGTATGCTGCATAGTTTTATGTCAACTTGACACAATCTAAAGTCGTCTGACAGGAGGGAACCTTAATTAAGAAAATGCCCCATAAGATTGGGTTGTAGGCAAGCCTGTAGGACGTTTTCTAAATTAGTGATTGATGTGGGAGGGTCCAGCCCATTGTGGATGGTGCCACCCCTTGGCTGGTGGCCCTGGGTTCTGTAACAAAGCAGGCTGAGCAAGCCATGAGGTGAAAAACAGTAAGTAGCACCACTCCGTGGACTCTGCATCAGCTCCTGCGTACAGGTTCCTTCCCTGTTTGAGTTCCTGTCCTGACTCCTTCAGTGATGGACTACAATGTGGAAGTGTAAGCCAACTAAACCCTTTCCTTCCCAATTTGCTTTTGGTCATGGTGTTTCATCCCAGCAATAGAAACCCTGACAGTATGAATAAGACAGGGCCGATAGAAATATAGATGGGTGGGTGGGTGAATAGATGGGTGGATAGGCGAATATATGCACATATACACATATGCCCATATATGTGTGTATGTATGTATGTGTAGAATATTGGCTGATTTCATTGTAGATACTGGACAGCATGACATGTGGGTCCCAACCTCAGCTTCTAAGGCACCCTCTAAGTGACACCACATGAGGCAGGGAGTGCCCTCTCGACTGACTGACAAGAATCTCCAGAACAGCTCCTTCTCTGATTTGGTGACAACCCGGACCAGTTAGTGACTTGCCATCCCACTGTGTGTGGGCACCTGTACTTCCTGGCCAAAGTCTGCCTGTCAAAGCATGGGAGGGGGAAGAAGTCCTCTGTAGGAGAGGTGTGGAACATCTCAGATATAGGCAGGGCTGAGACCAAGCTGCTTGCACCCAACCAGCCCATCTCCCCAGGAACTTGATGCTATTATTTGGATCAGAAGTACATGATCTGAAAATGCTTGGTACTCACTCTTGTTGGCATTTTCCCTTTTTATATGTCTATTACTTTTTTCTTTATTTTTTAGCGAATGTTCCTTAAAAAAAAAAATAACCAAACAAACCCTGTTGTTTCCATTGAGGCTGAGAGGAAAGGGATGGAGAGAGGGCGTGGTCCCAGAGGCTGAGGATGGAGAGAGGGCGTGGTCCCAGAGGCTAAGGATGGAAAGAGGGGGTGGTCCCAGAGGCTGAGGATGGAGAGAGGGCGTGGTCCCAGAGGCTAAGGATGGAAAGAGGGCGTGGTCCCAGAGGCTGAGGATGGAGAGAGGGCATGGTCCCAGAGGCTAAGGATGGAGAGAGGGCGTGGTCCCAGAGGCTGAGGATGGAGAGAGGGCGTGGTCCCAGAGGCTAAGGATGGAGAGAGGGCGTGGTCCCAGAGGCTGAGGATGGAGAGAGGGCGTGGTCCCAGAGGCTAAGGATGGAGAGAGGGCGTGGTCCCAGAGGCTGAGGATGGAGAGAGGGCACTGGAGTGTGTGGATGAAGCAGGAGGAGATGAGGGAATAGAGGGGCTAACAACTAGGAACTGGGTGGACTTCCTTTCTGCATAGATGAACTGTGGAACAGCAGGACCCAGGCAGGCCACTCTGAGCTCCTGATTCACAGTCCAGCCCAGGGTCTCAGCAGCTTACATACTTCCTTTTTGGTTGTCAGGGCTACGAGGACAGTGGCTGGCCTGACTTCTGAAGCAGTGAGAGAGGAAGTGCTTAGGGCTGGCCTCTGCTGACCAGAAGACTCTGACTACAGGTAGCAAAGGAGTGAAACAGGCTAGAAAGGACCAGAAGGGCCTCGGGAGCTGGGCCTGTGGGGTTAGTCATTCATTTCCTGCCTTCAGGAGATTTAATGCCACATAGACTAAATAAAATACTACACAATTGCAAAAGAGGCATCCACAGTGTATCAGATACACCACACTGTCACTGTGTCTGTCTGCCACCCTCTGAGTGACAGATGGTTTATCAGAAGCCACTCTGACATTTCCAAATGTGATGTTTTGATACAAGGTGCCATTCAACAGGCTGAAACCTCAGGTAGAGCCAGAATGTAAATGAGGAACATTTACCTCCTTTGTCTCATGACTTAAAGGTGAGATACACTGACAACAAGGACAGCCAAGGATGTAGAGAGGGCGTGGTCCCAGAGACAGCAGGTGGACCAGTGAGTGGAAAGGGAAATGGATGTCAGCTGCCAAAGAGCCCATGGAAGAATGGCAGAGGCCAGGACTGAAGTTCAGGGGAAGCCAGGCCAGGTAAGTGGCTTAGGTTTTTGAAGTGGGTCACCTTGTGACTAAGAAGAAAGGAACAGCATCAATAACAGTGGCCTGAATTGTCCAATGTGACAGCCTCACAAGTGGTCACTGGGCAGCTGTAATTGTGGGGGATCCAAATGGATCCCGGCTGTATACATAACTACATACCCAACATGGGTACTGGAAATAAAACCCAGGTCTTCTCCAAGAGTAGCAGTGTGTGTGTGTGTGTGTGTGTGTGTGTGTGTATGTGTGTTTAACTGATGAGCCATTGCTCTAGCCCCTGAAATAATATTTTTATATACAGGCTTGGTGATAACGATTTCTCTTGTTCCCTTTTACCTGTTTAATGTGTTCATTCAAATAGCACCATGACACCTTGGGCTGTATTCTATTTCTAAAGGAAAATGTGGATTAAAGACTTAGGTGGAAACCTACTTCTACCACTTACTTGGGGACTGTCCTGGCTGGTTTTGTGTGTCAACTTGACACAAGCTAGAGTCATCAGAGGAAGGAGCCTAAGTTGAGGAAATGCCTCAATGAGATCCAGCTGTAAGGCATTTTCTCATTTAGTGATCAATGGGGGAGGGCCCAGCCCATGGCGGGTGGTGCCATCCCTAGGCTCTTGGTCCTGGGTTCTATAAGAAAATGGGTTGAGCAAGCCATGGGGAGCAAGCCAGTAAGCAGTGACTCTCAATGACCTCTGCATCAGCTCCTGCTTCCAGGAACCTGCCCTGATTGAATTCCTGTCCTGACTTCCTTCAGTAATGAACAGCAATGCTGAAGCATAAGCCTTTCCTCTCCAACTTGCTTTTTGGTCACGGTGTTTCATAGCAACAATAGAAACCCTAAGACAGGGACTCAGTTCAAGTTGGACTGTCTGGAAAGGCATAGAATTACGACAGGTTGACAGTGGGAATAGAGAGAGGGACCTGGACAGGCAGCAGGTGAAGGGGGCCATCAATAGGTTGCCCTCACTATCATGGGTCTTTTTCTGCAGATTCCTGGCATGGCAGAGCCGGAAGAAGTCTGGAAGATTCTCTGCCCAGGACCCCTAGGTAGGCAAAGTAGCAAATTCCCTGCTTTCCCTGTGTCCAGATGGATGCACTTTCTAGCCTACAGAACCTCAGTTAGTGCATCCTCTCCAAACCAGTTACGTGGTCCTCTCTGTTCTGCAGGGTGGACTCATGGGGCCCAGGCCTACTTGTTACCATGCCATTGGGTACTATTATCCCCAGTTTTCGGATGAGAAACCTGAAGCTCAGGAACTCGGTGTTACCCATGGTGGTGGCAGGCCTAGATCTCCACCTCCGAGCAGAGATGATCCTCCAGCCCTAGCTCTACTGCCTCTACCAGCACCTAAAAGGCTGTGTAGGGTGAGCTCCTTCCAAAGTCATCCACAGCCTGGTGGAAGCTCCAGAGCCAAGGCCCCACCTTCAAGTTGGCGGAGATCAGAGGAAAGGATTTGTAGGTGGCCACAGAACAGATCAATGTCAAAGCCAGGACCAGCGCTCAGGATTCCTGTTCCAAACATGTGCTCGAGCTGGAGGGACCGAGAAGGGTAGGTAAGTGGCTCCTTCTGCAATAAGGGGCAGAGCTGGAGGGGCAGACAGTACATTCCCTTCTCTGCCGCTGTTCAGGTTCCCTGGGTCACCCATGCTGATGAGCAGCTTCTGAGGGCCCGGGGCTCTGGGCTGGATGGCTCCATGTCTAGAGGCTATTAAGGAGGTTGAAGGGCAGGTGGGGGATTTATCTTTTCACTCCCAGAACCTGGCATGGTTCTCAACACACAGCTGTAGTATGGAATGACTGCATGGCTGGACGGATGGGTGGATGGATAAATAAATCAAAGCAACCCAATCAGACACGAGGCTAAGTGGGGACAAGAGACGGGTCAAGGTGGAAGACTGCATGGGCCAGGCAATGCTTCTTCCTTCTTCTCTGCATCCTTGGATGTAGCGGGTAGCACTGTGGGTGTGGATCACAAGCAAGTGTTTTAAGAAATACATAGGAGAGAGGAGGTTCTGCAAGGATTGACAAAAAGCAGGAAGAACTCTGGGGTCCTGCAGGGTCCTGACCTTGACCACGCCCCTCCTCGCCCCCCACCACCCCTAGGCCTTGATTTATCAGGAAACAGGGTTCAACTAACCAGGCCAAAGCCACTTCCTAACTGACCCCAACAGCTGGTGGATGTGAACACCAAGCATTCGCTCAGTTGCTGCATCAAGGCAGGAAGGTGGTGGGAGCAAGACCAGGTAGAGACTCCCTGGCAGGAGGGAGGCAGACAGATGCTCCTGGAAGCAGGCCTCTGGAGACTGCATGGCTAGAGGTAACTGGCTGTGACAAGGATCAAGTCTGTAGTCAATTCCATTCAATAAAACTTTGATTGCCTATGAGCCTTGTAAACATGCAGCTTCCCTGTGGGCCAGAGAGTCTCTTCTTTTCCCTCTTCCTGCTGCACCTGCCCTGGGCACTGTGCCAGCCCTGAAAGGCCCCTCGGCTCCAACTGCAGCATGGGCCGCCGAGGGTTAAATGCCCACAGGCAGGTGAGGGCCTAGGCCTGGGGACAGTGGGAGTCGGAGGCAGCCGGAATCACTTAGCCCTCATTAGTCCAAATTAAAATCAGGAGTGAGATGACAATTACAATTTGCAGTGGGCTAATTGTTTTTCCTCAGAAGCTGATCGCTTTGCAGATTAGGGAAATTAATTGTTTGAAATCCCAGGTGGACTGGCTTTGAACCCAGTGAAGGGAGGCAGGCCTCCACCCGGACACCACTCCCTCAGGCAGCCATTAGCCCTGGTCTCACTTTCTGACCTTACTGGTCCTCATGCAGGGCCCGGGCTGAAGGGAGCTTTGGCCTGCATGACCCCACTTGCCATCAGACTAGAGGGTCCTGGGAAGCCTCCTTGGATTTTCCAGATGTTTCCGTTTCTCTTGGGGATTTGATGGCCACCATAATGTTCACTCACTCAATAAGCTCAACAGCCCACTATGTGCCAAGCACTAAGGGGGCATTGCTATGCACACTACAATTACTGGTCTCATAGGGGTGACAAGGGGTGAGGTCATCATGTATGACAAAGGTGACAAGGGCTCAGAAGGCACTCTGTGGGCAAAACAGCCCTCCAAAGAGCACTCTGGAAGCTGGTGATGCTGCTACATTACATGGCAAAGCCTTGAAGGTCGGAGTGTCTCGGGCTATCTGAGTGGGCTGGCTCTAAGCAGGTGAACCCTCTGGAGTAGGGCTTCTCTCCAGCTGGGTGCAGAAGAGCTCTAGCATTTTGGGATCTGATACACACCTCACTGCTTCTGGGGCGCAGGAGGCTGTGCACAGGGCAACAGAGAGCCTCTGGGAGGTAAGGGTGGCCCTCAGCTGATAGCCAGCATAGAAACAACGTTGGTTCTACCATAGGACTTGATGTCACCAACCACACGAGTGGCGCATAGAGAAGATTCCCCCATGCTCTGCCTGACACCTTCATTTGGCCTTTTGTAGCCCAAATCTGAGCAAACAGCCCATCAGCACAGCTGGACCTGTGAGGGGCAGGACCATCAAACAGTACACATGTGATACTTGAAGCCGCTATGGCTGTGGTGACATGTCACGGCATTATTAGAAACCTGAGCCAGGGTAACAGAGCAGTGATGTGGTACTCCTGTATTTCAGGCGGCCCCCCAGAAGAAGAGACTTGTGAACTGAGACCAGAAGGATGAGGGAGAAGAGAGGAGATGCTCTTGTCTCCATCTTTCAGTGTTTGCACTGATGTCCTGCATCCCCTGTCCCAAACCTCTCCAGCCTGGGGCAGGGGAGAACCCATGATTGGCAGAGGGAACAGCAGGGCAAAGGTTCTGGGGTGAAGACCTCCTGAAGGGAGCTTTCTCAGATACAAAGCAGGAAATGAGGGCTCCTGGGAACAAATGAGGTAAGTTCCGAAAACTGGATAACTGAGGAGAGACCCATTCCCCCAGCCCCTCCTCCCAGCTGACACACACTGTCACCCTACCCTGGCCTGCCCTGTGTCACCTCCCTCCTCTTTGCCTCCCTTCTAGTGCCCAGGTGTCTCCATGTGCCAAGGTGCCAGGTGCCTACTGTGGCCTTTCCCAGTAGGGGGTTGGCACGCTGCCAAGCAGCACATTGCAGGGGGAATTTTTCAAGCCGTCTTTAATTAGGGAGACAATAGGAAGCTGGGAAGAAGGGAAGAGAAAGGTGGTGGACAGCTTCAAGGTCTGTCAAAACAGTCGCTGTACACCTGAAGAACTTCATGGAAGTGGAAAGCTAGGGAGGGAAAGCCGGGCAGGCACAGGGACCCACCCTCCTGCCCTGTCACTCACCCCCTCCTCTCTCCCATCTATGAGTAGGCGTGTGAGCACTGTAGAAGGGCAAAGGGCTGGTTACACATTTGGCTTTGTCTCATTATGTATGATGGCTGGCAAGTTAATTGCCCTGGGTCTCGGTTTCCTCTTCTGTACAATTAGTGTAGTAATACCTACTTTTCAGGGTGGTTGTAAAGATTAAAGATGACAAAAAGTGATCTGTGTGGGACTGGATAAACGGTGGCTGTTTTCCCGTAGGAGAGCCACACCTCCCACTGCTAGATTGCAGGCCCCTTGCTGAACACAGAGCTGGGCTTGGTGGCATATGCCTATAGTTAAGCACTCATGAACCTGAGGCAGGAGGATCAGCAGTTCAAGGTCGTCCTTGGCTACAAAGCAACTTCAAGGTTAGCTTGGGCTACGTGAGACCTTGTCTCAAAAAGAGAAAACAAATTGAAGGCAGACTATGTCCAAGAACCACAGAGCCCCGCTAACATGCAAACCACATGCAAACCTCATGCTGCTCTGAGCGTGGGGTCCAGAGACCTATGGAGGGAACCAGCTCCCAAGCAGGTGGTTCAGATGCAAAGCTGCGTCCACACTGCCGTCCCAGGACAGTGTCTGCTTCTGGAGCCACTGTCCCTTTTCCTGGAGTCACACAAAGTCTTGAGAGAGCTGGCTTGAGGGTGGAGTCTTCTCTCACTTCTACTCACGCCTTAGGGCTTATTCCTTAGGTAGCTCCCACCCCTAAGCAAGGCCAGCTGGTCCCCAGGTCAGAACTTCTGCAGCAAAACCTCAGCATCCGCCTCACTTTGCCTTCTTGCTTTCCAATGGAACCAACAGAGGACCCAGAAGCACCTGCTCAGAACTCAGTGTCTGCCATCATGGGCAGGATGAAAACACAATGCCTCTCAACTGAATTCTAAATGTCAGGGATCCTCCAGCTTCTCTGGGTTCTGCTCCCCTGCTGTGAAGTAATGATGAATTGGCCCTAACGCTGGCACCCGCCAGGCGCTGTCCTAGGTGCTTAGAGTGGATTCCTGCACCTAGTCCTCTGACACTTGGACCTTCGTTTGTAAGCAAGGGTGTAGGAGACAGGGCCCTGCCACTGAAGCTGGGATTGGAATCTTGGCAGCCTAGCCTCAGAGTCTATGTCCTGAAACCCTCAAGCCACACTTGGCCATTCTCTTCTCTCTTCCTCTCTCCTCTTTCTCACAATGCATCTATGCCACAGTCGATGCCATCTTCTCTCTGCCAGGGACAGGGGCAGGTAGTACATAAGCTAAACAAGACCCAGTGTCTGTCCTGAGGAAGCCTTCCATCCAGGGGCATACGGGCAGATGTGGCTTATGGCTATGACATGTTGCATGGACACCTGCAATCCAGCACGATGGCTTTGGGGTCTGTACAGTGGCCTCAGAGCCACACATCTCCTCTTAGCTTCTGTTATTTCTGTTTCCACAGCACCATCTCCTGCCCTCTGGCTCTCTGTATCTGCATGTGACAAATCACAGCCATTGGTAGGTGCACTAGAACATTATTATTGAAAAATGAGAAAACACAGATAAGCATGGAGGACATTTAAACTATGCTCCATTCCTCCTCTCAGAAGCAGGGCTAACTGCTGCTGCAGGCTGACCTTGTCTCTTCAGCTGTGTCCTGTGGTGGCGAACATTTTTGTCTCTATCCCTGGTCTCACGTCATCTTTTTTAAAATCTTGTTTTCGATACAGTTTAATCTTCTAATTGCTCCCCCCCCCCAAGAGACAGGGTTTCTCTGTGTAGTCCTGGCTGCCCTAGGACTCACTCTGTAGACCAGGCTGGCTTCAAACTCAGAGATCTACCCGCCTCTGCCTCCAGAGTGCTGGGATTAAAGGTGTGTGCCACCACTTCCAGCTTCCAGTTGCTTTTGAATTTTTTTTTTTTTTTTTTAATTTCATGTGTATGAGTGTTTTGCCTTCAGGCATGTATGTGCACCATGACATGCATGTAGTACCCTAAAAGGCCTGAAGAGGGAGTCAGAACTCAGGAACTGGAGTTAAAGAGGGTTGTGAGCTGCCATGTAGGTGCTAGGAATCAAACCCAGATCCTGTGCTGTGGAAAGCAGAAGGCCTGAGTGGATGAAGTCCTGAGCAAATGTGTATTATTGACATGGGCAAGGTCGTGTCAAGGATGCCAATGCCTCAGCCTCATGAGGGTGGCAAAGCCTTCCCCAGGTGAAGCTCAAGGGATGGCAAAGCTTCCTTGGGATCCTAGTCCAAACGTTGGTAGTTTGTGCAGAAGATTTCCAGTTGTGGCTTTCTCTGTTCCCCTATAGTCTCTCCCCTCCTCCCCCCCCCCCGCCCCCTGCCCCACACAGGATGAGTTAAACCTGCCTCCTCAATTCAGCTGTATGCAATAGCCCTGCCTCTCTCTATAATGAGCAGGCTAAGCTTCCAGGGTGCCGAGGCTTCTCCTTGGAGAGCCCAGACCGCCTGATCCCAGCTTTTCTGTGTGTTTGTCTTTCTTCATTCCTACACTGCTCCAGCCAGGCCAATCCCTGGAGCCTTGCGAGAACTTGGCACCATACAAAAGCACTAAGTGCTCTTAATTGCTGAGCCATCTTCCCAGATCCTTCCTGTTGTTTTGGAAAAAAGAAGTACATTTCTTGAAAATGTGCACGCTTGCACGTCTTTACTCAATCTGCATGGATAACTGACATTTTGGTAGGATTTGACATTGAAACAACCTTCCCCGGCATTTCTGAAGGTACTGTTCCATTGTCTGTTTGCTGCTAGGGTAGCCGCAGAGAAGTCTGCTGCATCTTGAAGCCTATCTTTGTCTTTCTGGATTCTTGTAGAATCTGGATTTTATCCTCAACATTGTGAGATGTGAGACAGGGTCTTGACATGTTGCGATTGTTCCCAGACTCCTTGATTCAAGCAAGCCTCCCACTTTAGCCTCCCAAATCCTATCCTGGACCTAAAGATCCATGCTCTTGGCATTAGCGTTAGTGGGGGCTTTCTCTCTCTCTCTCTCACTTTTTTCATTAATTGTGCACATCACAGAGTGAACCTTTGCAATCTAAAAAGTAACCATCATTATTTAAGAAAACAGGACACCCACACAACGTATAGATAGATATGTATTTGCAATGCCAGCAACCAAACCTAGGGTCTTATGCATGCTAGGCAAGAATTCTGCCACTGACCTACATCCTAGACCTTAGTGTGTTGGGAAAGTGTCTTGACATCTAACCCAGGCTGGCCTGGAACTTTTGGTCCTCCTGTTTTGCCCCATGAATTGGGATTTTAGGTGTGAGCCACCACATTGAGAGAGAACATATTTTAAATTTCCAAGAGCTCATTCTTTTATTTTATTTATTCATTCATTCACTCATTTATTTATTTATTTTGCATCTTCCTTTAAAGAGTCCAAATCATCCAAAAGCCTACCAGCATGGATTAAAATGTACTGTATCACAAATAGAATAAAATATATCCATGCATTGCAGTATTGTTGTCCAATCATATCAAGGAATGAATGACGTAACAATGTGTGCAGCAACGTGGAGCCTTGAACACATGTCAGTGCAAGAAGCCAAACATGAAAAGCTACATACTAAATGATTTTACTTCTGTGAAATGCCAGAGCAGGCTGTTTCAGCAAGGAATAGCAGAGCTCTGCCCTTAAGGAGCTTTTATTTTGCTGTCTGGGGGATACAG